>NC_133618.1:33535769-34135769 GCF_048593235.1 Sminthopsis crassicaudata | reverse complement strand
ATGTTCATTCTCGCCTCCCAAATTTCTATCTCCAGCCCAACTCCAAATGGAGCAAGGCATCTAGAAGACCAATGTCCAACCCAGCCAACCCACTTCCCCCTCATCTATAAAAGGAAGGGGCTGGACTACTTCTGAGCCTCCTGGACATAACACTTGCAGTTAGTCCAACTCAATGTATCTAATTATGTTTTTCCTCCTTCCTGACTTCTCTCTGGTGTCAAAGGTATAATGGAAAAGCATTTGCTTTCCCCCTCCACCCACACCTGCTTCCCACACCCTCTTCCATCTGCCCGTGATGCCGGCCACCTCAGCTCCTGTACTGCAGTCATGCCCCAAAGTCCCCAAGGCAAGAGGAGAAAGCACAAACCCCTCTAACCTGGCATTCAATCTGAGGGCCTTTTCACTTCTCCCTCTACTCACCGACAGGACCCTCCTTGACAGGCTCTAACTCCTTCTACATTCACTTCTTAGCCCTCCTCTCAACCTTGAGCCAAAATCCCATTCCAACACCTTCTGTGACTGACTGACTCACTGGATCATTCTGGCCCCCATCCTCCCTGAATTCCTGGGGCTTGTTTACGCTAATAATTGTCCTCCTAATTATACCAGGTACTCCTTGTGACGCATTTTGCTCTGCTGTCCTCTAATTACTTCACCCTTTATAGGTGGCTCTACCTCCATTTCCCCAGATACACAGCAAACTCCTCCAGGACAGGTACTATCACTGATATTTCTGTTTTTGTCTTGGTATGTCACAAGGTGTTTAGTAAAGGAAAAAAAGCAAAGGGCTTATTATCAGCTGTACAAATGAATATCAGAAAAAATATACATTGTAGAAAATGACCAAGATAGTTTAAGTATTTTAATAGCAGTACTTTGGTCCTCTCAAAGAAAAAGCCATTGGGGTTTTCTCCCCACTTAATCGTAACTAGCATTTACAGCATGTTTTAGGTTGGCAGAGTACTTTAGAAATATCTCATTTAATGCTCAACAACCCTGAGAGGTATTAATATGATTCTCACTTTACAAATAAGGAAAGTGAGGCAGGGTTTCAGTGTCCATCCAGGGTCATACAGCCAGTAAGTGGTGGCTCTTGTCCACTCCAAGCTCAGCACTATCCCCAGTACCACTTAGCTGCCTTTTCCTTAAAGTCCTTTACAAAGGTCTCATTATGGCCCCCAGGTTATTGACCACAAGCTGGAGTTTTCAGTACAATCCCAACCATCGGCTAAGGCCAGCCTATCTAAATATAGAGAAGCTCGTCACCTCCGGGCCAGCCCCGGGAATGAGCTCTTTGGCCGTGGCAACACATGAAACAACAACACAACTATGGGGCCCTGTTCTGCTTTGCAGTGGAAGGAAAGGCAGAGGGCACTGGGCAGTCCAGTCTGGGGATCAGCTCGAAACAGGAGCTTAGCTAACCCCTGCCGAGAGAGGGAAACGGCCTCAGAGGGCAGAGTCAGGCACAGAGAAGATACAGAAGAGACAGGGTGACGTTTATAATGGGGACTTTTTTTTTTAATTTCTCAATGTTGAGAGAGGGAATAAATTCAGGGTTAAAAATAAAGTACAGCTGAATTTTTTGGTGGACAATGAATTTAGTTCCCCTAGCTCTCAGTACCACTACCACCTGAGGCAGGGAAGACTGCCACTTGACATTCTCAATATAAAGGAGACCAGAAGGTGATAATGTGATGGAGGAAGTGAGTTAGAGCTTCAGATAAGGCCTCTGGGCTGCCCCTGGTATCCTTAAGATGGCAAGCAAGCTCAAAGAAGACCCTCAACCCTCTGGGGCAAACTCGAGGTGGGCTACGGACCAAAGAGCATGCTCTCCACTTCTGAGCAATACCCACAGCAAAGATGGTCAACGGTCATGTCATAACTTAGATTCTGCAAGGTCCTGATCATTGCAAGGAATGAAGTTATCAAACACATTCATCTTGCACTAATCGAAGTCCTAATTACATAAAATACAGTAAATAGTTCCAGCCCAATGGGAAAATACTGTATCAATTTGAATAATACAACCACGGAGGGATTCATTAGTCACACTAATTGGGACCTGGCTATGCTAATTAGGGAAATAACCTGTAGTACTATAAAACCTAAGGGAGAAATGATTATATGGTTGGGGAAATGACAGATCAATGATTAAGTTAAATCATTTTAAACCCAAAGTTATAAATGAAACAGAGAACTCTCAATTTAAACCAGCATAAAAGTCATTTATATGTTTAATGCTAAAGAATATACTTGTTCATCTGGATGTTCTCCATGGGAAAGGCCACGGAGGGAAAAAACCCTAGTGTGAATCTCCTCCTCACAGAACATTCCTGATGCAAGAAAGACCTTTTATAGAGTACAAAGCTCCCAGAACTGAGCTGACCCAGCAAACCCAGAGCAGAGGACTAATAAAATCAGCAGAATATGAGTCTGAACTAAGGTCATCTAACCTTAGATCTGTGCTCCCTCCTTCCACCATATTCATGCGGGCAGTGCGGTGCCTGAAAGCAGGCTAACAGCTCCCCGGACGGTCCCAATCTCAGTGCACCCAGGAGCTGTGTGCTTTGTAAATAAGCCCCTACTGGAGAGCAGAGAGACCAGGACTGAAATGGACCTGGTGTGTGACCATTTGAGTCTTGGCTTCCTCCTTTGGATCCACCCCACAGAATCCTTGTAAGGATAAACTAGGATGATCTTGTACATAAAGTACTTTTTGCCCCTTAAAGAATCGTATAAACATCAAGTATTGTTCAGAGAGCAAGTAATCTGATGAGTCAGAGCAAGATACTATAGAAACTTTCTGGCAAGTGACAGGGTGAATATCATACTACTCATGGTATTTAGCTGCACACTTTGTTTCTACCTCAGGACATTTTATTTGAGTCCAGCACATCCACTTAAGCTCAAGTGGCTCTGGGCTCACAAAGCACAGCCCAAACTTCTTCACACCCTACCTGACTCTTACAGGCCAGCAGGGTGACGCTACAATTTTGGAATAACTCCATGATGGACTCACACAAGGAATTTCCAAATACTTCGCAACCACCCAGCTTGTCCAAGTCTCCTGACAGCTGCAACAATAAGGCGAAGGTGCGGGGGAAGACAGGGAACATGGCAGCTTCTTTTCCAAAGGTCAAAAGCAAGTGGCCTTACAGCAACACAGAGCGGGCAGTTAACTCTGATCACCAGTCCCAGTGCCTACTCGCCACCACATAGCTCTACACAAACCCTTATTGTCTCTCAGGCCCACGTTTTTTTTCCACAAGAAAGATCCTGGCCCTAGAAGGAAGATCCAACAACCATTATAAAGCCACACGTGTGCTTTAGCAAGAAAGGGAGGCAAGTATATAAATAACAAAGCGCTGGGCCCGGAGGCAGGAAGACTTCCTGAGGGCAAATCTGGTCTCAGACACTTCCTGGCTGTGTGACCCTGGCCAAGTCACTTCATCCTGTTTGCCTTAGTGTTCTCATCTGTGATGAGCTAGTGAAATGGCAAACCACTCCGTATTTCTGCCAAGAAAATCCCAGATGGGGTCACAAAGACAGCCAAAAAATTAAAAACATAAATAACAACAATACAATGAGGACATGTTTAACAGTGCTGGAAAGCAGTGATGGGGAATGGGACTGAGTGCTGGTGAGGCAAGGTGGCCGAGATTCGGTGCTACCAGAGGGGGAAAAACCCAAACTCCTCGGGAGCCCCAGTCTGCTCTCAGTTCTGAACCAGACTGGAATAAGTCTTGCAAAGTGCAGAATTTAGAAACCTACCCAATCCCTATTAGGAAAAGCTAGAGAACAAGATCAGGAGAGTTTATCCCTTGGCCTAAACAAGTTTTAGTTGCCTGAATTTTTAACAAGCTATCACTAACTGGGAGTCCACTGGCATGGCCCCATCCCCAGGATCCTCATGGAACAAATCCCCTTGTTCAAGCCCCATTTTCCAAGGAGTTATAACATTCCCAAAGCAGGCACAATCCGGGCTTATTTTCAGCATCTCTATCAAGATAACGAAGGGAGTATGTTCTTGGGAAAGAAGACTCAGTGGGAAAAACTCTGCTTTCTGGGAAACCACGCGAACAGGCAGAAAACAATGGTCTAAGCCCCGGCGCTAGATCTCCTAACACCTTCACTGCCCAGGCAAAGTGCCGGTCTCCTCAGGTGCCCACGCTGACCGGGCAGAGTCCGCTTAAAGCAGCCCCTTCCTAAGAGGCGGCTTTTTACTAAGGTCACTACTACTAGCAAACAAGCTAAGAATAAAAGGCCCAAACATTTTGCCTTTTCTAAAGGAAAACCAACTGTCACACTCACTGTCCTTAAAGAGACCTGCTCTCCAACACAATCGGCCACCGCTCCCCTTTCCAGGGCACCTCCCGCACAAACCATCCCTCCCCTTACTCCCTTTACGAATGACTTCAGAGCTCAGTCAGTGACTTTTAAAGATCCGTGTAATTATTCAAGAGGTTCCAAAAAGCCACTTTGCATCTCCGAAGTTTTAAACAGACTGAACACCTCAATCTCCGTCCTCTCTACTCGGACCCGAGAAGTTACAATTACCGAGGAAGGGGAGCCCCGAGGGCCGGGGAGGAGACCCGTCCCGGCCGAGGAAGAGGCAGGCGGCAGAGGGGGCCCTCTCCTGGAGCTCCGAGCAGTCTTTGGGGGACCAAAGCAAGGGCGAAAGTGGCCGAGGCGCTGCTGGAGCCGACCCGCTCTCCGAGCTCCACCTCGAGCATTCGTGGCAAAGGGGAGGGCAAGGGGCTGTGCGTGCCCCAGGAGGAGGAGAGGCTCCCAGTGACCGGGAGGACTCCCGGGGTCACGAGCTGGGAGCACCAGGCCCCTAAGTTGGGGGGGACCTTCCCGGTCTCGGGGCTGCACAGCCCGGCCAGGAGCACGGGGCGTACCTGAGCCCTCCCTCCGAAAAGGGCTACACCTAAGATGTGTCCGGGCCTCCCAGTAACCAGGGGCAAAAAAGGCCCCGGAGCCCCGCAGGCAGCCCTGGACGCGGAGGCCCGCGAGGCGGGAGCCAGCACACGCGAGAAGCCCCCAGAACGGGCCTGGGCGAGCTCGGAAAAGGGGGGCTGGAAGCAGCAAGAAGGGGTGTCCCGGCGGCTGGCCCGAGGCAAAAAGGAAGGGAGGAGGGGGCTGCCGGAGAGGGCTGGCCGGTCCCTAGAGAAGGAACTCACGAGCCCCCAAGCACTTCCAGAAAAAAATGGGGGATCCGCCCGAAGACCCTGAGGGGCGCCTCTGTAGAGGTGGGAGGGCGGAGGGGGACGGTGCTCCCCCACCAGTCAGGTCCGGGCCCGACGCGGACGCGCCCCGGGCCGAGGGGAGGGGGCGGAACCGTCAGCAGAGCCGGGCTGAGAGAGGCCGGCTCCGGAGGAGGAGGGCCGGAGCCCAGACATTAACAAGGGACGCGTCCCGAGAAGGGAGCCCCTCCTCCAGCGCGCCTCCAGGCTCCCCTGCGGCCCCGTCCGAGCCGGGAGCTCCCCGTCTCTCCCACCCAGGCTCCGGGTCGGCCGCCCCCCCCCTTTCCCCATTCCCAGGGTCGCGGGCGGGCGCCCCCCCTTCCCCACTCCCAGGTTCCGAGCTGGGCGCTTCTCCCCTCCCCCCCGGGTCTGGGCCAGGCACTCTTCCCCCTCCCCGCCCCCCGCAGGGAGCCCCCGCCACACACAAACACCCAGCCCGCCACACCCCTCGCTCTCCCCCTCAGCCCCCGGGCCCGGCCCGCGGCGCTCGTACCCTGGCTCTGCAGGATCTCGTGCTTCAGGCCGCCCGTGTAGTCGATGAGCTCCTCCAGGCCGCGCTCGCACAGCTGCCCGTAGCCCGAGAACTTGTGCAGCACCTTCTCCAGCTCCCGCTCCACCGTCACGCACTGATCCATGCCGGGTCGTCCCCACGGCTCGGGGCCCCGCTCCGGCTCCTCAGCGTCTCCCGCGCGGAGGCAGCGGCGGCGGCGAAAGCTGTGGCGGCGGGGGCGGCTCAGCGGCGGCGACGACGCTGACGGTGCCCCGGGCGGGCCGCGTCCCCCGGCTCCATGACGCCCCGGCCGCGGTTCGGCCCCAGCCCCACGCGCGCTGCTACTGCGGCTGCGGCCGCCGCCGATTGTTTTTGTTTTCACTGGAACCGACCGATGACCTGGTTCTCTCCCGGGCTGCACCAAGCGCCGCCGGCCCGAGGGGGAGGGCGGGTAGAGAGCGCTTGGTCGCGGGCCGTACCAAACGGGGCGTCCGCGGGAAAGAAGGGGGGGGCCGGAGAGCCCACAGAGAGCAGCGGCCCGGGACTCAGGCAGTGCCGAGCGCGGGGTTGGCCACGCGCAGCCGCGGTTAAAGCGTGGGCCGTACCACAGGAGGCGAGCGACGGGAGAGGAGGGAGAAACCACCGGACACCCCCGCTCTTGCCAGGCCAAAGGGCATGCGTAAAGAAAAAGGGGGGGGGGAGGCTCCGATGCGGCTCGAATCCAGTGGGAAACGGCTTCTAACTCCTCCCCCGGGGACGACGTGAGAAGTAACCAATGGCCCGGTGCCTAGAGAAAAGGCTACGTCATGAGGGAATCTTCTCCAATCCAGCACCGCAACATCAAACCTCCCCCAATCCGGGTCGAGTGGGCCAAACCAACCGACACGCTGTCGGAGGGGGGAAAAGCGATCCCGGGAAGGCAAAAGCAACACCGCCCCTTGCTTAAGGAAGCTTGTGCACCACGTCTCAACTCCTTTTCTATTTCCACCTAGCTAGGATCAGGACGGAAGTGGCCTACCTGGCCAGGGCCCGTTGGTGACCGAGGCCCCGCCGCCTCATGCGACCCTACCAACCGTCCTGGGATGGAAAGAGACCCCTGGAGATTGGCTCTCCAGCAGGAGCAAGCCAATGGCTTTTATTAGTCATTGTGATTAATTAGTGACCTTAGAACCCGGTTGGCTCGGCGGGCGGGGGGAGAAGGGAGGAGGGAATTCCAGAAGGCCGGAAGGGCGCAGGCGCAGGCGCAGGCAAGAGGCGGAGCCTACGGGCGCGTGGCTCCCGCACGTGCGGAGGAGGGAAGGCGGGGCTCCTTCGGTTTCCATGTGCCGGAGTGTTTGTATTTATCCGCGGAGCGGGAGGGGTGGGGGAGGAGCCCCTGCTAGGGCTCCGCTGCGGCTGCTCCCGAAGCTTGGAGAAGAGCTCCTCGAGCCCTCCACCCCTTCCTTCCGCGCCTCCCTCGGCCCTTCCTGCGCTCTTGTTAGTAAACTCCTCGATTTCTCCAAACAGACATTTTCAACCTCTTCAGTTTGAAGAAAAAAATTTTAAAAGCCGCTTTCCACCCTCCTCTAAGTGCAGTACTTGCGGGAAGACTTGAGTGCGAATCCCTTCTCACTGGGTGTGGGACCCTGGGCCAGCCTGCCTCAGTTTCCTCATCTGCAAAACGGAGATAACTTCCCGAGAGGGTTGGAGGATCAGATGAGATCCTATTTATAAAGCGCTTCATAAACGCTACTGTTGTTAGCTCTTGTGGAGCCCTTTTTGCCCCCACCCCCTCCTGCCTCTCTCGGCCTTCGCTGGCCCACGGGTCCAGGTCGGACACCGGGCAAGAGGAACCTTTCTATCAAATAGAAAGATTCTCCATCTTTTTGGACGTCTACAAGTCCCGAATCCTATTGTCTCTCCCGTTTTACTTTCTCTTCCAGGCAGTTCTTTTGGTTTGCAGTTAGGACTTGATCATATCTCTTAAAGAAATTATTTTACAAGCTTCTCGGAAAACCTCGAAGACCAAGAATAGCAGAGACTTCCTGCTTCCAATCCGCCAAAAAAGGCATCCTCCAGCTCTTGGGGACCTGATATCTCCTCCTAAGAGACCCCAGAACAAAAGACATGGAAACAAAAGCCTTTGACACTCCCCCCTGGTTCAACATCCGAAGTGGGGAAGGTTTTATCCATGGAAAGAAGAGGAATCATCATCTGCTCGGCTATGGCGCCCGAAAGCCTTTTCCCTTCGACTTGCACTTAAATGAGGACAAGAACTATCTGCTTTTCTATTTGTATCCCTAAGAATTCGTGTTTTCTCATTCTACACATTCTTCATCACCCCTTCCCTTCGGGCGGATTCCTTCCCTCTCCTACACCCAAATGTGTTTCCCATGATGCTCAGCACAAAACAGTAAGACTGTCCCCTCACCAGCCTTACACCCAAGGGCTCCCCTTTCCTCTCCATCCAAATTCCAGCCTATTCCAAGCCCGGAAAGTACAGGCCCATTCTGCCGCCTTTTGTCCCCAGGCCACAGAATGACCCAGAGCTTCAGTGGGTGGAGCACTGGAGATTGGGAAATACTATTCTAAAGGAGGAATCTTTTTGAAATGGTAAATAATGGATCTTCATCACCAACCCCTCCTTCCATTTTGCATTTAGTCAATTTTGAATGAATTTTAGTGTTGGAATTTTAATTTAAAAAGATGGGAAAGTAAGGTAAGAAGGCTAAGTCCAAATTTCACCTTACAGGCTCCCAGAATACCTTAGGAAAAACTATAAAGGAAAATATTCTTGATCAAATAAGAAAGAGCTGGATTCAAAACCTGCCCAGAGACCTACCTGCCAAGTGAAATTGACAAGTGATATAATCTTCCTTAGACTAAGTTTCTCATCTTCAAAATGAGGGGGTTCTTAAGTGTGGGTCCCGGAGCATAGCTGAATGTGAGGTCACAAAATTATGATTTATTATCAGTGCTTGATTTGTGTACTATGTATATACCTACATACCATGGGTTGCATAGAAATTTCTCGGCTGAAAGGGGGCAAGGAGAGGAAAAAGTTTAAGAAGCAGCCCTGCTCTAGGTGGCCCCTTCAGTCTCTTCTGTCTCTCAATCTAAGAGCCTGTGGTTTGGAGGTTTGTTTTGTCTCTGTCACTCTTCAGTTGTATCCTACTCTTCATGATTCCATTCTGGGTTTTCTTGGCAAAGATACCAGAGTGGTTTGCCATTTCCTTCACCAACAAGGATCCTGTGACTTTTATGCAAAAGCAAGGTCCCAGGAGAGTGAGACTGGTCATTCTTAAATTTAGGGGATCAAGATCCCCTCAACATCCCCCAACATGTAAACGTGCTATTAGGGGCAAGAGCCTAATTTTATTTGAAAGCCAGCAAACTTTTAGTGGAAGACCACAGGTTAATTTTGGAATTTCATTATGAATTTGGGGAGCATAGAAAAGAAAGCCTCTCTTTTAAGAATATTGATAACTAGGGTCAGCTAGGTAGTGCAGTGGATAGAGCACCAGCCCTGAAGTCTGGAGGACCTGAGTTCAAATCTTAATACTTAATATTTCCTGGCTGTGTGATTCTGGACAAGTCACTTAACCCAACTGCCTCAGCAAAAAAAGAAAAAAAGAATATTGATGACCTCATTGTATACAGCAACAACAAGATTATGTGATGATAGATGTTATGGGCCAGAACTCTGTACTTAAAACGAGGATTCTTACTAGGTGCTAACTCAGTGGAATTGATTAGATAATGGTTATCTAGTTTAGCTTGGTGATTAATAGTTCTTTAAATTCAGTGTGATTGATTTAATCTTACAACAAATAATGGTTCCCTAATGATATGATTGGTTTATACTCGTATACTGCAGATAAACCAAGATAGAGTCGGATTCAGAAAGGGCTCAGATTGACTGACTGGGGGAATACAGAGGACTGGAGGTTGGAGCACAAACTCTCAGGCTGAGACAGACTTCAAGACAGAGACTGGTGGTGGTCCTCCTGCCTCCCTCACAGAAACCAAGACACATTCCGGAGGACCTCTAGAAAACTGACCCGAGCCCCAGGCAAAGAAATAAGACTCTGAAGTGGATAATAAAGATTTTTTGGACTTTATCCCTGGCTATTCTTGTGATTATTCAACTGAAAAGAAGGCTAGTCCAGAGACCTCCAGAAAACTAACTAGAACATTACAGTAGACTTGGCTCTTTTCAACAATGAGGTGATTCAGGCCAATTTTAATAGATTTGTGATGGAGAGAGACATCTCCATCCAGAGGATAATGGGAACGGAATGTGGATCACAATGTAGCATTTTTTTTTTTTATCGTTTTTGTTGTTATTGTTTGATTGCTTTTTTTGCTTTTTTTTCCTTTTTGATCTGATTTTTCTTGTGCAGCCTGATAAATGTGGAGATATGTTTAGAAAAATTGCACATGTTTAACCTATATTGGATTATTTGCTGTTTAGAGAAGGGAAGGAGGTGGGGAGGGAAGGAGAAAAATATGGACTTTTCCAGGGTGAGTATTGAAAACTCTTTGCATGTATTTTGAAAAATAAAAAGCCATTTAAAAATATGTTGTTCACCCTATAGAGAAAAAAAATCATTTCAGTACTACAACCATGAGAGTTGGGGGGAGGGGAACAAGGGAGGGAAGGAGAGATGATTGTTTTGAGATTGTGTAAAGTCATTTAGAAGGAAAGAGGTAAAGCCCCAGTTCTGCCATTTAACAGTCAGATGGTGCAGGAGAAGTTCTTTCACTCCTGCTCGGAGCCCTAGTTTCCTCATGTTCCAGTGGGAATCACAGAATTATAACCTGAAGCCTAAAAGGCCCCTCAGAGATCAGCTCATCCAGTCCCTTCCTTTTATTGGCCAGAGGAGTAGACTTTCCCAAATTCACATAGGTGGTAAGAACCAGAATTGGCGCTTGTGTGCTCATATAGGATTTGTAGCTTTGCTTTTTAAATGCATTATTTTATGCAGACTTTTACACACTTCAGAATATTTTCCATATTTGTTTTTATTTAGGTTGATACAATCACCATCTCCAATCTCCTGTCATGGTCCATTTAGCCATTTGGCATTTTAGTTTCAAATTTTTAAATATTATAGCATAAGATACAAATACTTTGTATAAAATGTTTTATTTTCTCTGAAATGATGATGGATTTTTTATGGCAGCCTTTCTGTGTGTGTGCCTCTCCCCTCTGTCTTTCCCTGTTTCTCTCTGACTCTCTGTTTCTCCTACACTCCCTCCTCCCTTGTCTGTTTTTATCTCCCTTACCTCTCCTCTCTCTTTCTGATTGTTTTCCTCCCCCCCTCTTCTCCTTTTCCCCCTGAGTAACAAGATTCATGATTCATTGATGGAGAGCTTAGAGATCTTCAAATGAAAGACTGCCAGGCTGTCTGGAGTAAAATGAAGGCTCTGCTTCCATTTCTCTAGCCATTCCGTGTTGCCTGGGAATCAGTGCCATTTCCCACAGGGTTTTTTACAGCACTGGAGACTTTGCAGTCTAGGACAAGGCCTTTCAAAATTATTTTTACATGTAGTGCTTTGATTATGGGCCTGAAACTTGATGACTGATCTTTAATTATCCCCCCAAAAAAAAGCCTATGGCATAATGTGTGTTAGACATTGTGCTATGTATGGTAGAGGATGTGTCAACAATGCCTTGCTGTTGCAACAAATGCTTCTATTAATAATTCAGTTGTATCACATGGAAAAACAAGTGAGGTAATTATTCAGATTTACTCACTAGTCTTACTGAAGGCTCTGTTGATGTACTGAATGCCAAAAAAGCAGGCATTATGTTTCCAAAAAACCAAATTGAACTGTACATTTCAGAGAGGGTGAGATTTACCAGCAAAAATAAAACAAATTGGCAAGATGATATTTTATACTTAGAATATTAAAAAGAAGCATAATACATGACTACAAGTGTTGGGAGAGGACAGAATTTTTACAATAAGGGAAAGAAAGAATGATAGCTTTCCCAGAGAAAATTCACAAAGGCTCCTAAAATATATAAAATGCTGTGCTGTTAGGACTTAATTTACATGAAGACATCTATATATTGTCATTTGTTTTCAAAGTGGATCAGTGACATGAAGGATGATGGCTTGACTACTGGGCGAATTGGATTTAAGGGAGTCGGAGCCGGACCAAGTCATCGATTGATCTCACTCTCTATCCCAGAGTCATCCGAGTCCAGGGGTAAGACAATCTCTGGACACTAGCCATGGCCCAGGCTGCGGTGGGTGACCCCGGTGAATCTGAAGTTTGACAGAGCTCTAGGCCTTCCCTAGCACCTGTTTCACATGGCCAGTGGAACAAATTCTCGTCAGCCCATTCTTCCAGCGAAGTCTTCACATGCTTGAACAGACATTCCCTTAAATCTCTGATGAATTGGGGAACAATTGCCCCCCAGTCTGCTGAGATGTGGCTGCTGCACGAGCCATGGGCGGGAGCTGGCTGAATCAGGTGGACACCAAAGGCCTCCAAGTCCTGACTCCAGACGGGCTAGTTCACCCTATATGAAGATACTCTACATAATACTGTAGGGCAGAAAACTGGCTATTTCTTAACATTCCATTTGCTGCCCAATCCTGAGGAAAAGTTATAGTGGAACAAAGGACCCATTTTTGAAGAAGAAAAAACAAAAAATCTTTTTTTTAAGTTTGTACAAAGCATTGAATTTTCACCCTTGATTCAAATAGAAGGAAGTTTGGTGGTTCAGTGGATAGAGCACCTGGTTTGAAGTCGGAAGACCTGAATTCAAATTCAACCTCAAATACTTACTAATTCTATAATCCTAGGCAGTTCCCTTTACCTCTATCAGCCTGAGTTTCCTCATCTATAAAATGGGGATGATAATATCATTTATTTTCTCTCATTGACATGAGGATTAAATTAGATAATATTTGTAAATTTGTAAAATTTTGTTAAGTTTTTGTAAAATTTACAAAAATAAAAAGATTACTCAAGTGCTTTTACATAAAGTATCTAATTTCTTTGGAATCTCAGCCCAAATTCAGTTTAGCCATAAAAGCTTATCCTATTTATTTAGATTTGGATTTGTGATTAAAGGGACGTGGATATTCTAAACAGCTTGTGTAAAGTATCTAATCACCTCCTGAAGTTAGATCCACCAACAGGGCTGAAGTATAAACTCCAGTGATGTTGTAATTTGTATTTTGAAATATTTTCATCCTAACTTTGTTATTGTTTAGTCAAGTCTGACTCTTCTTCCGTCCTACCCCCCACCCCCCCTCTCCGAGGCTAGGGTTAACTGACTTGCCCAGGGTAACACAGCTAGGAAGTGTTAAGTGTCTGAGATCAGATTTGAACTCGGGTCCTCCTGAATTCAAGACTAGTGCTCTATCCACTGCGCCCCCTAGCTGCCCACCAAGTCTGACTCTTCTTGACTCCAAGGATTTTCTTGGCAGAAATATTGGAATGGTTTGCCATTTCCTTCTCTGGCTCATTTTACAAATGAGGAAACTGAGGCAAACAAGGTTAAGTGGCTTGCTCAAGGTCACCCAGCTAAGAAGTGTCTGAGACCAGGTTTGATCTCAGGGACATAGTCTTCCTGACTTTAGGCCAGGCACTCTATCCACCAAGCCACCTAGCTGCCTCTAGTTTTTCTAGGAACTTTATAAATACTAAAGGAACTCAACCTCTGTATACACTTGAAGAATCCAAACACATTTCTCAGCTAAGTGACTCTGTATATGATTCTACCATTTGATATTAGAGACACAGAGAGCCTTTACAAGAGCTGGGTGGAGGCCTGTATTTAGAAATATTTATCATCACCAGCAACAACTGCTAACCAACTGTCAACAGGAGGCAGATCTAAGCCCAGGAGCCCTGAGATTGACACCACCCCCTTTCCCCAGACTAGTGATCCCACTTCTAGCCTAGCCCTCATGGCTATGAGCCAGGGAGATGAGAGCAGCCATGCCCATTGAGTGCCAACCACCTGCCACTCACAGAGCTGATAGGTCAGCCTAGCTCACTAGGGAAGTCAGCCCAAGACCCCAGAGCCAAGAGCCCTGAGAATAGCGATGCTTCCAGTCCAGTGCCCTTAGCCATTGTCCACAACCCCTGTGGAGATGCAGCCTGCCAACTGCTCCTTCAGGTGCTTCAGTCCATGTAAAGACCCAGAAAAAAAAATTCTTGTCGAGTGGTACCAGAAAATTATATTCCATTGGTGGAAATGGCATTTAAAAAGAAGCCTTAATATCTGCTTTGTCACTTCATGGGACTTTAAAATGGCTTGCAACTGTGAGCCCCTTGAAATCAGAGACTTTCTAACTTCCCTATTTCTATTCTCAGCTCTTCACAACCAGTAAGTGCTTAATAGATGCTTCATTCATTCAGAAAACATTTCAGGGTTTGCAAAATACCTCCCTTGGAAGTGACAGAGGCTTTTTGCAGATGTACCAGCTCATAACAGTAGCCCCAGGAGAGGGGGAACCATGTGGCCAATTTCTTTCTTTTTTTTTTTTTTTAATTATAGCTTTTTATTTACAAAGCATATGCATGGGTAATTTTTCAGCATTGACTCTTGCAAAATCTTCTGTTCCAACTTTTCCCCTCCTTTTTGCCACCCTCTCCCCCAGATGGCAGGTAAACCAATACATGTTAAATATGTTAAAGTATAAGTTAAATACAATATATGTATACATGTCCTTATAGTTATTTTGCTGCACAAGAAAAATCAGACTTAGAAATAAGGTAAAATTAACCTGTGAAGGAAATCAAAAATGCTGGCAGACAAAAACAGAGGGATTGAAAATGCTATGCAGTGGCTCACACTCATTTCCCAGAGTTCTTTCACTAGGTGTAGCTGGTTCTCTTCATTATTGAACAAATGGAACTGATTTGGTTCATCTCATTGTTGAAGAGAGTCACGTCCATCAGAATTGATCACCATACAATATTGTTGTTACAATAATGATCTCTTGGTTCTGCTCATTTCTCTCAGCATCAGTTCATGTAAATCTCTCCAGGCCTTTCTAAAATCATCCTGCTGGTAATTTCTTATAGAACAATAATATTCCATAATATCGATGGGTATCCATTCTATTTCCAGTTTCTAACCACTACAAAAATGGGCTGCCATGTGGCCAATTTCAAGAGTTCCAAAACTTAATAGTCTAGAAAGAAAGTGGGGAATTCCTGGGCAATACCAGCCTCTTAAGGAGAAGAGGCTCAGGAATAAGATGGAGGAGCAAAAGACTTGACTGGATTTTGCCCTCTGATACTACCAGAAATTATTCAAATGGTGTAGTTTCCTTTTTAAACCTCAGAATCTATATGAACCTAGAGGTTGGTGTAGATTCCCCCAAGGGTAAGATGAAATCAGTAGAAAAGGAAGAGATTAGAGATTGGAAGCTTTTTGGATATTCTACCTTGTTTTGTAGAATGAAACCTGTTCCTGATCTTCAGGTTATGCTTCTTAATTATACTCAGCTATGAATCTGTTATCTTTCCCCTATTCAGGTATAAACTCCTTTGGGGCATTTTTTCTCACCAACAAGAAATCTAGGAACTGGAGAAATCAGGGAAATGCTTCATGAACCAACTGCACTTATATAGAGCTTTGAAGAATAATAAAAATCCTGAGAGTTAGGAAGCAGTCACCTCACCCTGGCAATGCTCACCATGCTCCAGCAGCTTCCTCATACTGGGAATTCCCTCTGTCCCTGCAACAACTTGCACCGACTGGATATTTCCTCCCAGAACCTGCATTTAAAAGAAGGGCCTCCAGGCTAGCCATGGCCACTCCTATCTTAGAGCATCTCTGGACTTCTTTTTTCCTTCTCAATGCCCCCATATTTCTCCCCATTCTCTTTCAGCTTCCTTTTATATTTTCCTTTTCCTATTAGAATATAAATTCTTGGAGAGCTGGAATTATTTGCCTCTTTTTTTTACTGCATTAGTTAATACTGTATCTGACACATGCTTAATAAATGCTTACTGAGTAATTGATTGAAATAAGCAGAACCAGAACAACTTATACTCTCTTAACCCCAGTCCCCAATCCCATCAGTATGGGATTCTGTCCTTATTGAGGGACTCAGTGTCCCACCCATCAGGCGGTAGACTTTGCAATTGAGGTTACATTTTTGAAGACTTGTATAAACTGAAGAAGAATGAAACAAGCAATAGCAGAAAGACAAATGACAGCAACACTATAAAAATAAAACACCTTGAAAGCAATAAGAATGCTTACCAACACAATTGCCATCCATGCTTCCAGAGAACAAATGATGAAGCATGTTCCCAACCTTCTGATAAGGAGGTGATACATTCAAAGTAAAGAGAAAGACATTTATTTTTTGGACAGTCACTTGCCCCAGTGCCTACGACAGAGTAGTCACTTGCTTGATTGATCGAACCTGGCCAATGAAAGAATTTGTTTTGCTTATCTCTAAAAATGTGTTTTATAGATTTTGTTTTCCTCTTTTTCTCCCCAGCAAAGTAGAGAGGGAGAGGGGGGAAAATACACACATACACACACACACAGACGGAAAGACTCCACTAATAAGGAAAATGCTCTAATAAAATAATAAAAGAAATAGCTACCTAGAATTGAAGCTATAACTAGTGCAGGGCAACAGGGGCTTCAACCCAGTGCACTAAAATTTAGAGGCTACAAAATTTTAATACTTTACTTACAACAACAATAATATCTAGCATATAGCACTTACTATGTGTTAGGCACTGTACTGAGTGCTTAACAATTATCATCTCATTTGATCTTCACAACCACACTGCAAGGTAACTGCTATGATGATTCCCATTTTACAGATGAGGAAACTGAAGCAAACAGATGAAACAACCTGCCTGGAATTACACAGCTAGATAGAAAGTGTCTGAGGCAACATTTGAACTCAGATTTTCCTGATTCCAAGCCCAGTGCACAAGAATAGAAACAATTGAATTTGGCTACTAGTTAAGAAGCATAAGTAATTAAAATAGGAAACTACAAGATGGACACATTGTTAATAAACTCCATCTGTGCCACTATAGTAACTAACTCTCCCTTCCCACTCAATTGCATTTGTTTTTCTTACTACTGATATTATTTTACACCTTGAATCACACAGCTGATTTGAAAGCAGTTTTGTGCTGTTTATCTCAGAGGGAAGTCACTTTCCCCCCACAAGCCATGCTTCTCTATCCTGAAGAAGTCTTCCCTGTATCTTTCCCTGTCTCTCCAAACATTCTAACAGCATCTCTGAATGCACTGAATGATCACCATTCACAATGTTGGGGGAATTAGCTTCCAAGCCTGGGAGGACTGAGCTGTATGTAGGACACAGCGATTCCTGCCCAGCCCTGCTTCCTGGTTCTCCCACCTTCCCATCCTTCTGTCCTAAAAACTGATAGATTATTCTATTGTCAGTGCATTTCTATTTGTGTGAGTAATGCCCCTGACTCAGAATCCATGAGTCAACAAACGTTTATTAATCACTTATGTATTTGTTGATGTTCTAAGCCCAAGAACTACAAAGTAGGAACCCTCACTTTTATAGGGAAGACCACAAGTAAATAACTAGCATAAAAAAAAGGTGATCTCAGAGGGGACCACAGTCAAATTTTTCTATAATACCTCCTTTTATGTTACTAAAATTTTTCTCTTATTTTGTTATTTTACTACTCTTTTGTTCATAGGGCATGTGATGACACATTCTCCCAAGTGACAACGGAGGTTCAATAAACAATAACAAACACAGCCTGGCTAGAGACAGATCTGTCTGATGACTGACTAACCATCCATAGAGATGGGAGTCTGCCCAAGTGGAAGTCTGGCTGGACATATTTAGTGCAATAATAAGAGGGGCAGAGATTCAAGGGAAGGGGACAATATAGAATTGAACTCGTTCACCAAAGAATAAAGATGGGGGGGAAAAGAGAATGGCTAGTGCAGACTGGATGATCTGGGAGAGAGCTGAGAGGGTTCAAGGGGTTGGAGATCATAGGATAGATAGAGTAGGTGTGGGAAGGCAGAGAGAGGAAAACCGATAAATTATTGAAATCACATAGAAGATTTTCTCTTGCATTTCCTCTTCACAGCTCAGACAGGTGTAGTAGGAGGTGGAAGTCTCAAACGCAGGTCATAAACCAGCACATAAGAGGTGCTGAAATCTGCAAGAGGGAAGAACTGAGTTCAGATTAGCACTCAGACACTCACTAGCAATATGACCCAACCTAACCCTCTTGACTCCCAATTCTTCTTTTTTCTAGCCTTCATTACTGAATGGGCATTGCCTCTGTCAAATTGGGATTTGTTAAAGACTTTAGTTATTACTATTATTTTTATTTATTTTATATCTATTTACATATTATATTATTTAATATTTAATTACATATAATTATAATAAATATATATAAATAAAATACATCTAAAATATAAATATAGATAATAAATATAATATTATCAAAATGATTATAATATATAACATATGAATATTTAATTATCTAATATTATATATTTATATATCACATATATAATATTTATTACTTTATTTAATTTGTGTGTAATATTAATATATTTATTATAGATTCTATAAACATATAATATTTGATTATATGTTTAAATATAAATACTTATATATTTACAATTTAGTTATTATTATTATAAGTGAGTGAAGGGTATAAAGATTATAAAGCTACATGAATTATGAAACACTCATCAATCAGAGTAACAGGGAGACATGGAGCAGAAAGGGTTAACCACCATTCCATGTGACCTGATCCAGAACTTTGTGTACTTTACCACTCTTGGGAGTTACCTTACAAGACTCTCTGAGCAATTTTCAAAGACTGTAATTTGCAGAGTAGGTGCTGACATACATTGGTAGAGGAAGTTTTCCTCACTAGGTTGTTCCTTATACCAATTAATTTACAAGACAGATCAAAAAAAAAAAAAAAATTCAGACAGTGCAGGGAGGAAAATGACAAAAGGTTGATTGCTAAGCAACCCAGTTGCCTCCTGGGAGAATCCAGGTGTTTAGAGAGTCTTTGGGAGAAGAGTAAGGCGGTAAATAATAGGTACTCACCTGAGTGACTAGCAGCTTTAAAATGTATTTCCTGGAGCAGGAGTCCAAATGACACAGTCTGTGAGTACCCTGTAGGACTCACCAGAGAGGGAAGAAAATTGTGTTGATTAGTTGACATAGATGATTACGTTACTAGTCATCCTCTGTGAGATGACAAAAAGCTACCTTCTACCTAGTACTATTGTTACCTTGAATGCTTCTATGGGATTTGGGATTCTCTTTTACCCATTTTGTGGAGACCTAGACATGAATGATATTGGATGGTTTTCCCAAAGTATATTCTGAATAGAGGCACAATGAGCTAAAGAACTCTTCCCCCCAATTAGACCTGGTCAATATAAGCCCAAAGCCTGCAAGGATCTGAGTCACAGGTTAAACAAGTTTAGTCACAATAGAATGTATTCTATATTATCTTCTCAGTACAAAATTTGCCTGAACTAGAACCTTTTGAAGTACTCTCCCTCTTAAACCCCACCATCCTTGATGGAGTTCACAAGCCTCTTTTTCTTTTACTCCCAAGACTCAAAATAATGCTTCAGAATTCTCTTTCACTTGGGTGTCTTGCCTTTGTTGGGTTCCCCCTCCTCCCCGGCAATGAACATAACCAAACGACTTCCAGCACGTGTGATGATAACCAGTGTCTGAAAACCCTTGTCACCAATGTGCTGTACAATGTTGTGTTTTGTCCTAATTGGGGACAAAACTAACTGTCCTAACTGGTCTGAATTCCAATGCCCTGGGATTCCCCTTTCTCATGTTAAAGGAGAGGATTAGATTAGGGAATGACTAAGGTCCCTTAGAACTCTGACATCCAGTGCTTCTTTAACTTCCTATGCAAATGTGAATTTACAATTACAAGGTTATATGATATAATGGGAAGAATGCTAGACTAGATTCAGGGGAGTTGACCTTGAATCTCATCTCTGACACTTAATAGCCTTATGACCCTAGACAAATCAATTCACCAAAGTGATTTTTTTCCTGATGTATAGGTCTGACCTCGTCACACTATCCCAAAGAACTGCTGTGGCTCCCTATTACTTTGAGGATCAAATGGAGTCTTTTGAATGGTACTTAAAGCTGTTCATGACTGCCATAGTCCCTTCTCATCCTTCCAGTCCTCTTATTCTTCTCCACATGTTTTATGACTCAGTAACACTGACTTGTCTCCCACTCCATTTCCTCTCTTTGTGAAGGACTCTGATTGCCCCTCAGACCAGGAAGGCTCCATCCCTCTTTAGCTCCATTATTCTCTGGCTTTCTTCAAGATGCACTTCAGACCTTTTGCTAGTTCCCCCCTCCCCCCAGCTACTGGTGCCTTCCTCTTCCAACAATCCTTCCAAGAGTGCTATTGATTGCTTGGAAGTTCCTAGTTATATCCCTTGGTTCTTAGCATAGTAGGGGGCATATAGCATTTCTTAAATGCTTGCTGACTAACCTTTTAGTACCTCAGTTTTCTTATCTTTAAAATGGGAATAACAGAACTACCTCTCTCCCAGATTTATAGTAAACCATAAATATCTATGCAAATGTCAGCTTTTTCTAAAGTTTACATTATATTTGACTGCTGGCAAACAGGAATCCAATTTAGAATAGATGTATGTATTGACACTCTGGAGGCACAGTTGATAGAGTGTTGGACCTAGAAGAGGGAAGAACTGAGTTCAGATTAGCACTCAGACGCTCACTAGCGATATGACCCTAACCCTAACCCTCCTGACTCCCAATTCTTTTTTAGCCTTCATTAATGGGCATTGCCTCTGTCATACTGAGACCTGCTAAAGACCTTGGTTTACAAAGGCTAAGTTCTCCTACTGCATCCAGGGCCATCTCTAACCATTCTGATCTGGCCCCTGAACCCAGATGGTTCCAGAAGAGAAGGGGAGGCTGGTGACCATGCACAGCCCTCCCTCACTCCAATCCAGTTCATTTGCATGTCATTGCATCATTTCCCTGATGTTATAGTTGTCTTCAAGAATGAAGGAAAAAAGACCAGTGAACTTCAGTTTCTGTTGTTTTCAGTCATGTCTGCCTCTTTACGACCCCATTTGGAATTTTCTTGTCAAAGATACTGAAGTGGTTTACTATTCCTTTCTCCAGCTCATTCTACAGATAAGTAAACTGAGGCAGACAGGGTTAAGTAGCTTACCCAGGGTCACACAGTTAGTGTCTGAGACCAGATTTGACTTCCTTAGTCCTCTCCTCCTGCAAGGAATATAAGATGGTACCCTGATTGTCTCAATTTTGTGACTCAGCACTGGTAATGATGTTGTCCTACTTAGGGCAATCTATGCTGTAATTTTTCTTATATTCTCAGCATCTATGGAGCCTATCCATATCAGTCTTTACACATATTGTTTTACCATGAATAGAAACGCAATACACTTTTCTCCTTTTTCTGCACAGTATTAAGAGACAAAAGTAGCATAGAGATCTTTGGATCCATTCTTCCTCAAATATCTCTGCTAATGCTTGTACTGGACTCTCTTCTGCATGGCTTTACCCTGCCTTTTCAGCTATCTCCCTTAATCATCTCTTAGTTTTATCAGAGGGCTCAGGGCCCTCTCTTGTCAATCTGACCCTTGTCTAGGATTGTTCTCCTGAGGGAAACAGTTCATGTTCAGAGAAAATGACAAATTGAGACTTATGGTATCTGTCTTCAGCAACATATGGCCTCTATCGTACTCACAGACAAAATAGAGTTTGTGGATTTAACTGTGACATTCAGTCTCTCTGAAGGAATGCTTTCTTTGATTAGTAAGGCTCCCAGTTCTCTAAGCAATTCCTCATTTTCAGAGTGACAAGGAAACCCCAAAACTCTGAAAAATCCTTCTTGGACTCTGCCTCAGGAAGGGGTCTCCACCCTAAGCACAAACAGTTTATCTGGCTCAGTCTCGAAATCCATTGAATTCAATTCAAATTCTAATCCTGGCTGAAACCCAGTCCAGAGCTAACCTGGGACTCCACCCATAAGCCCCTTCAGCTTGTAGCCAAAGCTCCCTATAAAGAGCCAAACTGGAGCCTTCTCTTTGCAGAGGTCCCAAACATGGCAGCCTTATGCCTGCCATGCCAAAGGATTTCTGCCCACTGGAACTCTGGTTCCGGTGCCTTTTATCTCTACCTTGAACTTTACTAACTAAACTTTACTTCCAAACACCATAATAAACCTCTTTTATCAATCTAGGTTTTCGGGTCTGTAAATTCCTTTACAGGGGACTCTTGCACCACCACTAGACCTCATTTAACTCTGTATCCTTGTGCCGAATCCAAAGGGTTTGCAGGGGAGCTCCATTTGACTTCCTGTACCCTGAACCTGCCACTAGACCTTAATTAATCCTAATTTCATTTAGTTACACCTTATCTAGATCTCATCAAGAGGATGGACAGATCTGAAATCCCCAAGAATAGCTCTTTATTGTCGGTTTTTCAGGTATATCTCTGTGGTCAAGATTCTCAGATAGGATTAGGAAAACTTCCTGAATTCCCTCACCTCTCTTGATATCATTGGCCCTAACTGTACTCTCTTACAATCTTTTTTCTTTTCTGTCCAATATTTTTTAAAATGTTCTCATTCTTTTTTTTTTTTTTAACATGGTAGAAATATATGTTAAATCTATCCTCGATCTTTAGATATAATTACTCTATAGTAAACAGGTAATCATGCAGCAAAGTTCCACATTATTCATAGGACAGCAGAGCCAGGTTCATAATTAACCAGGTGGAAAATGTTTCTGTTTAGAAAATGGGGAAAACCTAATCAAAACCTACAAAGGACTGTCCTCTCACCTTTGCAGATAGTAGCAGTTTTCAGACCACATTCCCTTTGGGCAACCCAGAGATTCCCTTAAATGGTGGAGTGTTGGCTTAAAGTTGGCAATTATGCTTGAAATCAAAATTTAGAATAATATCAAATTATAGTCCCAAGATATTTTGTCTCAAATAGCAAAGTTTAACTAATAATAGCTTAGGAATAAGTTATTGTTATTTTTTTTTATCATCTTGCAATAGCAATTAATGTCCTATTTACCTTTTATTTATAAATTAAGAATAATCACATTCTCTAGTTTTATGCATATAGCAAATAAATGATAATTGGTTCAAAACAATAGACAAATGCTAACAACAATAAACTTTCCAACTGCTTATTAATCTCTAAAAGAAAATGAAATTTTTGAATTTGAGGTCTATTTTTACTAAGTTGGTTCAAATATGTAATTTCAGTGCAAACTATTTTAACAGATATGATTTGATAATTTTTATGAGGTGATCAAATAATCTAAGATCAAATTCACTCTTTACTATAAATAAACTTTTAAGTCTCCTGTCAATTGGAATGGTCCCGGTTTTCAAATTTCACTATTTTAGCATTTTACAACATTCTGTCAACAGAGATTATAGGATCTTATGACCCTGCCCAATACATAGACAATTAAGAGGCCTTTGCTAATTGTTTCCCCAAATAGTAAATTCTTATTATTCATTTTAAAGCAAAATATATTCAATTAAATATTTAAGTTTTCAAACATTGTGACTATTCTTTTTTCTTTTTATTTTTTATTTGAAAAAAAAAAAGAGTAAAAAAAAAGGAAAACAGAAAAGAAATACAAAACAAAATAAAGCAAAAGAGAACATTGTCATGTGCCCAGCAGAACACCAGGGAGGATTCAAAATATATAACAACAAATTACCAGATCAAGTATTATTAGTGTGTGGTACGGAAATGGTGAGGGAACACCATTTAATAAAAAAAGCTGGAGAGAGCTCTAGAGAAAAGCAAAGTTTATTGTACATTCTCGCGAGTAGACTCTTAGAGTAGACTATCTAAGAGAGGAAGCGCCTCCTGTGGGCAGGACAGCACCTTTAATCCCTAACGCAAAACGCCCCCTCCCAACACTGACCCTCATCCTCATTGGCTGAGAGTCTTACATTCTAAACGGGAGATCCTCCCATGAAATTGAACTTGACCAATAAGTACATAGTTGCCCATATTTGGATGAAATAGGGAGATGTCATAGGAGAGGAAGGCAATGCCCTTTGCTCGAACTTCAGAGTCCTTCAGGCCTACTCGAACTCTGAAGTAGATGAAGCCTTACTCGATTTTCACAACTGTCTTGAAAGATCTCACCTCATCTCATTCATTAGTATTGTTATATTAGTATTATTATATCAGTATTATATAATATTACTATATTAGTAGAAGAAATTATATTCATGAATGACCATTTTTTCTTTACCTCCTTGTAAATTGTTTTTTGCTGTTCACTTTATTTTTCCCCCCTTTCATCCTCCCCACCACTCCCAAGCAAGCTACATTTAAAAAAAGATATATTTATGTATACATATATAGATATATAGATACATACAACATTCACACATACCCCCACCCCACATATACAAGTGTTTTTCCTATCTTTGCTGCCTCTTTAATTAAATTCTGCTCTATAACTTGCCTTGCTATTACTTATTAGTACCCAAGAATCCCTCCCTTGTCTTCTTCCCTCATCCTTTGCTCCTCTATCCTCCCATTCCTCCCCCCTTATTTCTTTATAGATTTTGGAGGGTGCTATATCCTTCATGGTATATATGTAATATTACTTATTGAACCCATTCTCAATGTGAGTAAGGTTTTAGAACTCTAATGCCTCTGAGTCTATTCTTCCTCTGCACCTCATTTGTATAAAATGATTGTTATTTTTATCTTAATTCTGCCAATCTTTCTTTTGAGCTACCCTATTGTTGATGTGAATCTTATATATGTACATGTGTATGTATATGTGTGTATATATATATATATATAGGTATATGTCTTTTTACAAATAATTCATGCATGTTAAAACATCTTGTCCATGTTGTTTCTTATAACTAATTTTTCATATTGGCTTTTATATGTTAAATTTTCTGTTAAGTTCATATTTGGTTGATAGAAAGTCCTGAAAATCTGCAAGCTTGTTGAATGTCCATTTTTTCTCATTCAGGATTATAGATAATTTTGCTGAAAACGATATTTTTGACCACAAGCCTAATTCTTTTGATTGTTAATAGATATGATTTTAGCACTTGCAGCAGTTTTTTATTGTAGCTGCTGATAAGTCTTGTTCATTTCTAATTGTATGCTAATATTTGAATCGTTTTTTTTTCTTGTTTTTTGCAAAATTTTCTCTTTGATCTAGGAGTCTCAAAAAGCAAGAAGTCCACCCTCCTGCAAGGGCCCACATACAGCAGTGTCCCTGCCCCAGTGCTTCTGCACTTAAACTTGTGCTAACTCTTTCTCATCTCAGGCCCTTCGTTCCCAGTCAGCCAAGGTTCATTCAGTCTTCCAGGACTCAAATCCGGACTCCACAAACAGTATGGGGTGTATGTGAAAGTCTCTATTGTTCCTGCTGAGGTTTCAGCCACACCTAGCTAGCTCAAGGGGTCCCACTTGATGTTTCTGGGGATCTAGCCCAAAAGATGTTTGCCCTTAGACAGGGCAGCCCATGGCCTTTCTTCAGATCTTCTCAGATTAGAAAGATCCAGATTCTGCCCCAAATCTTTATTTTCCACACGTCTAAGGCGAAAATTTGCTCTATTTGTGGAGCTTGAAATTTACTAACCTGCTCCACCATCTTCCCAGAATTCTTCTCATAACTATAATCTTTAACAGCTCAGTTCATAATCTAATAGTATTCAGATTAAAAGAGAAACTACCAACTAATGATATAATTGAAAGCTTTCTGGATGTTATTTTTAAAGAAAATAACATTATGTATTCAAAGATTTCCCAAATTTTATAATAGAAGGAAAGTTAGAAGCCTACCAATAACATAAACAATATTAGGGATTTTTAAAACATAGCACAAAACTTTAATTTTTTGCTAATCAAATAGAATCAATTCATTTGAAAGCAATTTCAAATCTTCTTCTGTAGAAAATCATCATTCATCAGTTTGGCATTCTTTCTCAACCATATCCAAAAAAAAAAAGAGGACTTACATTTAATAAAAATTCATAATTGCTAACATTTGTATAGTGTTTACCATGTCCCTGGAACTGTGATAAATATTTTATAATCATCTTCTCATTTGATCCTCACAATAACCCTGGGAGGTAGATGCTATTATTGCCCCATTTTACAGATGAGAAAACAGATAAATAAGTGAAAAGACTTATTCAGATTCACACAATTTGAATTCATATTTTCCTGATCCTTATAGTTTCCAAGTAAATCAAGCAAATTTTAGTCTTATTGCCAAATATCAAATGTATTTTGCATTAAATTCTGATTTACCCTAATTATCCTAACAGGAGAATACATCTCACATTAAATGGGACCACATTATAATTTAGTTTTAGGACAAATTTCAACCAGATCAAATCAAATCTTAATTTGTAATTATTAATGGTAGCATTTAAAAATCTCCATTTTCTCAAGGGCCATAAGCTTAAATTTAAAAGCTCATCACTGTTTTTAGCTAGCTAATTTTCATAGATTCATGATTAGTGATCTCACTTTCTTATTTCCCTCATTTTGGAGACCAAGAGACTGTAAGGATTGGGACATGAATAATGCTTTGAATAATGCTTCAAGGACAGAATGCTAGTATGCTATATTCAAATAATTTCATGCTACTAATTTGCTTCTAAGACTTTCTATTTGGTAAACATTATAACTTTTTTTCAAATTAAGTTTTTTGTGGAGGAAAAGGATATACATAGCATGAACAAAACATTATAACTTGCTAAAATACTTTCTATCTGAAATTACTACAGGAATTTCAAAGTTTCTCAAATTCTTTTCATCTCAATGGACTTAAAATCTTCCACAAAGATGTTTTATCAGCCAGAAGAATCTTTAAATCATAATTTGGAAGTTTACAGTGATAGTATTACATGAATTTCATATTTTAGTGTCTAGTTTATAAAACCACAAATTTTTATGAACTCAGAGAAAAAGAAGAAAAGTAGTTTTCCTTTTCTTATCTGTCTTTCTCTCTGTAATCTCCAACTTCACTAGAGTTGATGAGGAAGAAAGAAATAAAGAATTTCACAGTTCTTCTTTTATCAAACCAAAAGTCTAATCAGAAGTCAGTGAAAGGAAACCTCATTTAATGCTACCAGTAGCTGGGTTTGATGTTCCTGGCAATTGCAGTTGCCAAGGCAAAGGTGGAGGAAGGGCTCCACGTAGTGATTGATTCTTCAAGGCCTCCTTCCTTTTTTTTTTTTTTTTTTTTTTTCCCCTGAGACTGGGTTAAGTGACTTGCCCAGGGTCACACAGCTAGGAAGTGTCTGAGACCAGATTTGGACTTGGGTCCTCCTGAATTCAAGGCTGGTGCTCTATCCACTGCGCCACCTAGCTGCCCCCCTCCTTCCCTTTTGATAATTTGGTGGATGTTTCCTTCTGCCAGAGATCTTGTCCTGCTGGAGACTCCTGCAAATTTTCTTAAAGCATCCACCCCATTTACAAGGAAAACATGCCCTTGGATAAAAGTAAAAGTATTTTTATTGGGTTCATGTCATAATTAGGTGGGATCAATGCTACTTCAGCATCTCTTTCATTACAATATTACAGGGAAATGGGATTAATGAGGGCAATACCCTTTCCTGCAGGTTGGCTGTTTATGTATTTAAAAGCAAAATCAAAATATGGAGTCCCTTAGACTTTATACAAAGAAATCAGAGAAATTATGCATATGAAAATATATATATATATATGTATACACACACACACACACATATATATATATATATATAAAACACAACATAGAATGGGGAAAAGTTCTCCTTCTAGGAGCAAAGCAACCAAGAGGGTATCAGATTTCATTCAAAGGGGAAATTCCTCCAAAGCTGGGGATGGAGACATGATGAAGACTTGTAGCTCCTTTCATATTAGTTTCTTCTCAGAGTCTTTTTCACCCATCAGCAACCTGAAAACTAACATATGGTCCATCTTCTCTCTTGGAGCTAGCAGCCTGAAGAGCCTGAAAAGCATGGATCTCTCCCATTCTCCCCAACTTCTCCTCATACCTCCAGCCAACATAGGGCATTGATTTCCTTGGGTTATACTTCAGAAGTGGAGGAATTTAAAAATGGAAATTTTATTCTGGATATAATTCTTAATAACAAGGGGAAAACTAGTTGTTTGGGTAGAAATGATGAAAACCTTAAAGGGAAATGACCTTACTTCCTTCTATTTGTGTTAAATGAGAGGAAATTCAAGTCTGACATAGGGGAAGCAAATTTCAAAGGGTTCGGAGGAAAGAGAGGTAAGATCCCAATGGATTAAAATGCTACAGAGCAAATTATTCTAGGATAGATGGATAATGCTCAACAATAAAATTCTAAAAATACAAAAAGAAAAAAATTTCAATACAGAAGATAAAAGGGATTTGTCTGAAAAGACTGGTAGGGATTAGCAAGTAACTTACCAGCAACTAATATAGTAAAAAGAAATGCATAGAAGATGAAAGCAAGATGGAACAGCAGAGAGTGAATATAAAAGTCTGTCATGGTTCTGTAAAAAATAGTGACAGGGATGCTAAAGAATATAATGAGCTGAAGCTGGTGAGGGAAGCTAAGGAAAAGAAAAAAAAATTTGTTTGCCTGTGCTGGGAGGAAAAAAAAAAGGACAACCAAAAAATGGATAGAGTCAAAAATAACTAACAACAGAGAGAAGATAGAGGTGCCCATTTCTTATTTCACCGTTGCTTTTCTAGAGAAAAACAGAATAAAAATGACTAATAGGGAGTTGATACCTAAAATAAGTTATGAGATAAGACAGCCTTTCCTACCCTTAATGAATTCAAGTCACCTGACCCAGAAAAATTATATTCTTTTTTTTTTCCCCTGAGCCTGGGGTTAAGTGACTTGCCCAGGGTCACACAGCTAGTAAGTATTAAGTGTCTGAGATCACATTTGAATTCGGGTCCTCCTGAATTCAAGGCTGGTACTCTATCCACTGCGCCACCTAGCTGCCCCCGAAAAATTATATTCTTAGGTCCTGAAAAAAAACTGGCAAATATTGTTGAACCACCAATGGTAATATTTAAAAGATCATGGAAAATAGGAGAGATTCCATAAAATTAGTAAAGAACAAATATCCCGATTTTTAAAAAAGGAAAGAGAATAGTATTTAAATTATGAGCCAATGAGTTTGACTTTGACTTTTGAAGAAACTCTAGAAATGTTCATTAAAGAGATGATCAGCACAGAACTAGAAAAAGGAGCAATGTTTATGAGGAGCCATCATAGTTTGATCAAGTTCATGCTAAGCTTATCCCATTTCCTTTTTGACTTGATTGCTAAATTAAGAGATGAAGGGAATATTCTAGATATCGTTTGTGTAGATTTTAGCAAAATTTTTCATAAAGAATTTCACAATATTCTTATAAAGATGGAAAAACGCGGACTTAACAATACTCTTAGATCAAGAATTAGTTGGATGGTTAGACTCAAAGCATAGTTGTTGATGATTCAATGTCAGTGTGGTGGGAGGTCAGTACCCCAGTGATCTATGTTTGGCCCCATGCATTTAATGTTTTTTTCGATGCAAAATTTTGCTGACATGCTCATAAAATTTACAGATGGCACATATCTGGGAAGATTAGCTAATAGATCAGATGACAGACTAACTATCTCAAAGGATCTTGATATCTTAGAATGGTGGCCTCTCAATGTTTTTGATCAGGTATTCTAATATGTAAATACTTATATATAAATGTGGAAGATGTGTGAAAAGAATATCTAATATAGACCTGCTAGCTTATATGTGAACTAGATAAATATCTAATCTGAGATCTACCCCACCCTGTCTCCAAGAAAGACTGATTTCTGCCTTTGTGGAGAGTAGGAGCTGGCCATGGTTATATTACTATTGACTTCTAGGAAAGGATAAGATAAGATCAAAGATCTAAGATAAGATCTAAGATAGCCATGGCTAGACAAGTTCTCCTTTGCTTTCTTCAGGAGGAATATTCAGCCAGGATTACTTTTCTATCACATATTAAATACTGGTAATTTAGGAGCATAAAGCTCTTGTAGAGGTTCAAAATTTTTAAAATCACTTTCACCCACAATTTTTTAGCAACTATGGAAACTGTCCTCAGGTATATTTTATAAAGTGGTCAGTTATTAGACATATACTTGCTATTTCTTCAGAGATAAAAATTCAATCCAGATGTTTTAAAGAATTATGGATACTTAGATTCTCTAAATCTACAGTAGGTAATTGGTAATATTTTTCTTTGCACTACCAAACAAAAGCCTCACATGTGTAAAGTTGGCATCTGCTGCCATCTTAAACCAATAAAATCAATTATGAGCTCTAGAGTTCTTTCTTGAATACTACATCCAAAGTGATCACATAGAACCTTTATGGCCAAGGAACAAAATGTCCTGGAAGGCACCGACTACTTTCTGGTATCATATGTGGTATCAGTGACAATCTGATACTATTTCTCTGTTGACTGCTCCAATTCCTACCAATGTCTCAGCAATAAAATCCATTTGAGAAATTAGCATCTGAGCCCTTTGACATCACCCCTTCACTTCTTGGCTTTCCTTTCCTCACATAGTTTTTAGATTTTTCACAGTCACGTATAGGCAGGGGATGTAAAGAAAATTGGTTCAATGAAGTGACATTCTCATATGCTACTGGCATGCTGCCTGGTGGAAATTTCAAGCTTCAGCTGTGATGTCAATTGTTAGCAGTCCAGCGCCTTGGTTGTTACCTGCTGCTTTTATTCCTTGTTTGTTCTACTTTGGCTATTCTGTCACTTTCTGGAAAAAAGTGTCCCCTGGCTGATCATATATGGTGAATTTATAGTTGGTAAGCTCTGTCATCCATCTAGAAAAACAGTATCCACCTTAGTATTGTCTAGAATATAGAGATTTTTGTCAGAGTGTATTTATAAATGATGATTAGGTGGTCTGTAGTTAGGAAGAATTCTCTTCCGAAGTTCAAACCTGGCCCCAATACTCACTATTTTTGTGACCCTGGGAAAGCCACTGAATACTCTTTACCTCAATTTTCTGATTTGTAAAATGAGTCGGAGAAGGAAATGGCAAACCACTCCAGTATCTTTGCCAAGAAAACTCCAAAATGGGGTCACAAGAAATCCTTCATTCTTAATGTTTTAAAATACAAAAAATGGACTCAAAAGAGTCACACATAATTGAAATGGCTGAACAACAAAAATTGCAAATTCACACCATACATATGGTTTCTGAATTTTTCAGTGAGTACTCGAGTTATATGTAAAAACTACAAATTGTTCATAGAATAATGGACATTTTTGTTGCTCAGGGCCTCTGTGAATAAAATTTTGTTTCCTCATTGGTTTCATGTGACCATTATTCTCTTAGTACAGGACTGTTCCAAGAGCTTTCAACAGGCAAGTTCTATCTCTACATTTCTTGTTCTATCTTTTTATACCTTTTCAGTTATATATTCTTGAACGAGGCCATTCAAACTTTTAACAAATTGGGTATCATTCCCCAATTCTAGCAAAATGCTTAGTTTTAAAGGTTTTTTAGACATGGTCAAGTCAGAACTACTCTCATCCCTTTCTAAGTAGCCTTCTTACCCTGGAAGATACAGCTGCCCCTTCCTCTGATAGGCAAATTCCTCCTTGGAACTGCCATTTGAGCAAATGTCCAAGTCAGCATTGATATTTTCTTGGGTCAATTCCTGATTCTGTGGACTTCTTACCATTACTCATTGGTTTTTATGTGTGATCTTCCCTCATTAGGATGTAAGCTATTTAAGGACAAAAACTGCTTGGTTTTTCGAATTGTATTTATATTCCCAGTACTTAGTATAGTGCCTTACACATCATAAGTGCTTAATTAAGTTCTCTGTCTCTCTCTCTTCCTCCCTGTCTCTCTCTCCCTGTCTCTCTCTCTCTCTCTCTCTCTCTCTCTCTCTCTCTCTCTCTCTCTCTCTCTCTCTCTCTCTCTCTCTCTCTCTCTCTTTCTCTCTGTGTGTGTCTGTCTCTGTGTCTCTGGATGTCTGTCTTTATCTATCTATCTATCTATCTATCTATCTATCTATCTATCTATCTATCTATCTGGTCTGAATCATTATTTATCCCTTGTTATAATACCCTATGATCCACATATTTGACTTACTTGTTATGATACAGTGTGACCAACATATTTAAGATTCATGCTTATCTGTTGAAAGCATTAGGTCATTTTCTTCAGGAACAGGATTTCTCTGGTAAAGTCTTCTAATTCCTAGTGTTTTCAATTACATAAAATGGATTGTGATAGAAACTAATTGTATGAAATAGTTAGCAAATTATTTTTAAACCAAATTAATAGACCCCAGGTAAATAACCCCTTGTTGGTCAATCCAACACTTTCAGCAATAATTCAGGGTCTTCTTAAAGATAGTGATATCTGGCAACAGCAAGATTATACAATGATCAATTCTGATGGATGTAGCTCTTCTCAACAATGAGCCGATTCAGTCCAGTTCCAATGATTTTGTTCTGATGAGAGCCATCTACACCCAGAGAGAGGACAGTGGGGACTGAGTCTGGATCACAACAGCATTTTCACTTCTTTTTTGGTTGTTTGCCTGAATTTTTCTTTCTCATTCTTTTTCCTTTTTGATCTGATTGTTCTTGTGTAGCAAGTTAATTGTATAAATATGTATGCCTATGTTGAATTTACATATATTTTACCACATTTAACACATATTGGACTACTTGTCATCTAGGAATGGGAATGGGGTGAAGGAGGGGAAAATTTGGAATACAGGGCTTTGCAAGGGTCAATGTTGAAAATTATCCTTGCATATGTTTTGAAAATAAAAAGCTTCAGTAAAAAAAAAAAAAAAAAAAAAAAAAAAAAAAAAAGACACTGAAATCATCAAGCTATACCAGCACTCATAGATTGTTTATATATGCAACTACTTTCTGGAACTCAAAATCAATAAACATTTATTAAGTACCTAATACGCCAGGGATTCTGCTAAGCAACAGAGATAAAAAGACAAAAGAAATCCCTGCTCTCAATGTGCTTTCAGTCTAATGGGGAACTAGTCTTTGGAAAGTGGCTCCAAGGTGCCTTGGGATCTAGGCTCAAGTGGACATGTACAGATGAAAGCAATCTTTTTCTTATCTTTTTCTTCCTCACAAGTCTAGTACAACCCTACCCCCAGCTGACTATCAGATGATGTAGGACAACTTGGATTCTTGGTATGATGTACCAATCCACTCTAGTCATGGGATTGGACAAACTATGGAAAAGTCTAATCTAACCCACTAACTTTTTTGTATGATATGTGAGTTAAGAAGTCATTTTGTTTTTGTTTTTTATGTTTTTAAATACAATAAAACTTTATTTTAAAATATAGAAAAAATTCTCACCTGCCAAGTTTTACAAAGTTTGCAAATCCCTGGGCTACACATACATACTTTCCATCCTTCTTCAGAAGTTTTACTGGGACTCTTATATTTTGATGACCCTAAAGGATTCTTAAGGTGTCCTTTCTGAGATCATTCATCACATACAAAGGCACTTTTCTAGAGCTTTCTTGGAATGGTCTGGACTTGGCAAGCTAGATCTTATGAGTTCTCCCAGGGTATGCCCCACATCTCACCTACAGAATGAGAAAATTTACCATATTGTCTTCTTACTAAGTTATTGACTAGTCCTCTATTCCTCTAGAGTTGGAGGATTTTTGGAAGTTAAATTTCTCTGGATCTAGTCTAGATGTTAAAGTACCAGGGTCCTTATAATGTTCACCCTCACCCTCTTGATATCTTCCTCTATATAGGTCTTCATGGAACCTCCATGGTTATCCAAAACAAGCAAGCATCATATTTCACCTTTTTATTGGCAGTATTCTGCTATTATCTCAGAGACTGAAATTGGTACCAGATAAGGCTAATACTTCTTTGTCACCTATAACATTGCATCTGAACATTGAGAGCCAGAAGATCTATTGTCTTGTTAACACCAGCACCTTCTTCAAGAAATCCCAAATCATATAAATAATATCCAAGTATGGGTTGCTATTGTCACTCAATTTTCCGAGGTTACAGAAAATATGTTTTCTTCAGATGCGCCTCATAAAGTGACTAGAACAAGATGGTCACATTCTCCAGCATCTATGGCAACAAAAAGATACTCATCCTGCATTTTTATAGTCACTTCCATATGGGTCCATATCTATAGGTCCAGGTAGAAAAACTCCTGATTTTCTCAGGGCAAAGAATTGGAAATTGAAAGAATGCCCATCAATTTGGGGAATGGCTGAATAAATTGTGATATATGATTATGATGGAACAATTGTTCTATAAGAAATTATGAGTAGGATGTTCTCAGAAAAATCTGAAAAGTCCTCCATGAGTTTATGCAAAGTGAAATGCACTTTGGAGAAAGTAATAGAAATATTGTGGATTGATCAGCTGTGAATGACTTTGCTGTTCTCAGAAATACAATGATCCAAGACTACTCTGAAGTACTTATGATGAAAAATGTTATCTATACCTAGAGAAAGAACTGATTGTTCTGTCTGAATACAGATTGAAATATGCTTTTTTGACTTTATTTTTCTTGAGGTTTTTTTTTGGGGGGGGAAGATCTAGGTTTACTTTTGCAATATGACCTTTGTGAAAATGTTTTCCCTAACTTCATATGTGCTTTCTCAATGGTAGGGAGAATGGAGTGGGGAGGAAGGGAAAGAATTTGGAACTTAAAGCATTAAAATTTGCTTTACATGTAACTTATGAAAAATAAAATATTAATTTTTTTCTAAACAAAGACTTCTGAAGCCATGTATCTGGGGAAGCAACCTCCATAGGTTTGGACCAGCCATATTATCAACTGCCATCTTTGGGGCACACCAGCCTGTCAAGCTGGAACATCAGGGCTTCTGCAGGAGATACAAGAAGCTTTCTTTGCCTGATGGGCCAAGCACCTGCCACATCCTCAACCATTACTTTCAACTACAACTAACTACCACCAATGGACAGGAGCTATAGCTCCTGCTTCCTTACTGAAGACCTGGAAAAGAAAGCTCCTGACATCATTTTGGTCCTGAAAGTAGCACAAAATCAGAAACAAATATAGTTCTGCCAGTGGAAATGACATCATAGAAGTTATATTACTATGTGGTTTTCTATTTTGCCCCAAAGTACCATGGAAACATTCCAAAACTTAAGACTCCTAAGAATGTTGTTTCCCCATTAGAAAGTGACCTCCATGAGACCAGAAACTGTCTCTATTTTTCTGTTTTCATGTAGTAAGTACTATGAGGTTTACAACGTCCTTCACAAATATATTTTGTTAGTGCTTCACAACAACCATAAGAGTAAGTGCTATTATTATCCCCATTTTACAAATGAGGAAATTGAGAAAGACTGAGATTCAATGATTTGCCCAGGATTAGCCAGATACTAAGTGTCTATGGCAAGAATTGGACTCAGGGATCCCTGATTCTCTGAACACTCTATCCATAGTACTATCTAGCTTAATCTATGTGTAGCCTTCTATCCATAGTGCTTTCTAGCTTAATCTATGTGTGGCACTCTATCCATGGCACCATCTAGCTTAATCTATGTGTAGCACTCTATCCATGGTATCATCTAGCTTAATCTATGTGTGGCACTCTATCCATGTTACCACCTAGCTTAATCTATGTGTAGCCTTCTATCCATAGTGCTATCTAGCTTAATCTATGTGTGACACTCTATCCATGGCACCATCTAGCTTAATCTATGTGTAGCACTCTATCCATAGTACCATCTGGCTTTATCTATATGTAGCCTTCTATCCATGGTACTATCTAGCTTAATCTATGAGTAGAACTCTATCCATAGTACCATCTAGCTTAATCTATGTGAAGAACTCTATCCATGGTACCATCTAGTTTAATCTATGTGTAGCACTCTATTCATGCTACCACCTAGCTTAATCTATGAGTAGAACTCTATCCATGGTACCATCTAGCACTCTATTCATGCTACCACCTAGCTTAATCTATGAGTAAAATTCTATCCATAGTACTATCTAGCTTAATCTATGTGAAGAACTCTATCCATATAAAGTGCTTAGTCCAGGATGTGATACATATGGGCACTTATTACATATTTGTTCCCTTCCCTTCTTATCTCACCCATTAGGCTATAAGTTCATTGAGAGTAGAAGCTATTTTTTAAATTTTTGTCTTTTTTTTTTTCTCCTTGATTTGTATTCCCAGTGGTTAGAACAGTGTCTAGCACTTAATAGGTGTTAAATAAATTGTTTTAAGTATGTTTTTATTTTGTTAAATATCTTTTAGTTGCATGTAAAAAATTTTAATTCATTAAAAATTTTCTGAATTCCAAATTCTCTAACCTTTCAATTTCCCCCCTATACACTGAGAAGGCAAACAATTTGATTCCAGTTATGCTTGTGACATCATGCAAAATTCTTCTACATTAGCCATTTTGCAAAAGAAAATAAACACAAAAAGTAAGAAAAAGAAGAAAGTAAAAGTCTATGAGCAGGACCAGGAAAATATTGTACACGGCAATAGCAAGGCTATGTGATGATCAGCTCTGATAGAATTGACTGTTCTCAACAATACAAGGATCTAAGACAACTCGAATAGATTTAGAATGAAAAATGCCATCTGCTCTCAGAGAGAGAACTAAGGAGACTGAATGTGGATCGAGACATAGTATTTTCACCTTTTTTCCTTTCTTGTGTTTTTTTTCTCCTTTTTGTTCTGATTTTTCTTTCACCACATTACTAATATGGAAATGTGTTTCAAATGATTATACATGTATAATCTACATCAGATTGCTTGCTGTCTTGGGAAGGGGGAAGGTAGGAGAGGGAGGGAGAAAAAATTGGAACTCAAAATCTTATAAAAATGAATGTTGAAAATTATCTTTACCTGTAATTGAAAAAATAAAATACTATTGAATTTTTAAAAAGTATGTGTAGCGAGCTGTCGTCTCTAGAAGCTGCCGGATCACTCTCTGGGAAGAGATCTGCTGTGTCTTCTCAAATCTCTTAGACAGATTCTTCTTCCTGTAGTGAACCGTTGTCTCCAGGTAGTTGCTGTTAACTCTTGTCCAAAGAAGTGACTTCCCTTCCTGCAGAGAGCCCCGTCAAGCCTGATGCAATTCAGAGTCTTCCTTCTTGAATCCTGGCTCTGAATCTCCTCCAGCTCTTATCCTTCTCCAGGCCGATCTGCTCTCTGCGCCCAGTGCTGTCTCTTTTTATCCTCCCAGAGAATGGGCGTGGGATAATGCAAGGGCTTCTGGGAAGAACCACCCCAGCCAATGAGCTTGCCCCCTCTATCAAGTCAACCTGAGTTCTCACCTTGTAATTGTCCAGAAAACCTGAATTCTCACCTTGTCACCATCCAGACAACCTGAGTTCTCACTTAGTAATCCTAACATCTCCCCCTTTCTTTTGATTTAGAACATAGGACAGTCATGACCTTGAAACATAAATCCATCAATATGGGAAGTATTACAGATAATTACATAAATTACATAAGCACATAGTAACATAGTAACGTAACACATGCTAGAAGTATATAACATAATCATAAATTGAAAATTTATAAATGTCCATAAGTCCATTGTCCATTAGTCTCATCTTGTGTGAGGAAGTCCAATGATTCCTGCTGGTTTTTAAAGTTCTTTAACAGTCTTCTTATTATCCATGCTCTTTCAGTGTCAGATGTTTCTTAGATCTTCTCCTTTATTTTGAGGTCTTTCTCTTTTTCTGTCTCTCTCTGGTGGACAAGGCGAATATGACTCGTTGGCACCCATCTGATTCCTTCTCCTGCTGAAGAAATACAAGCAAACCCTCTCTCCCAGACATTTAACCTATCTAATTACCTTCTATTTACCACTTTCTAAATCTCTTCTCATCATCTGGCAATTACATTGGAATTGTTTGCACTGGACACAGCCCTATTGGTTTAAAAGGCCTGTATTCTCCCCAAGGGTAATCCATTTTTGCAATCTGATTGCCTTTTGGTTGACTGATTGGGTAATCCCTTTCTGCCATGTGATTGCTTCTCTGCTGATTGATTAAATCAGAGTCCTGGCCTTCTAAAGGTTCTTTGGGTGTAACATCAGCTGCCATCATGCCCCAAGTCTTTTTTGCCTGGGGCCCTGGACCTGGGCCCCTCATCCCATTTCCCTGAATTATTCTACACTCTGATGCCCAATGGAGTCCTCTGTTGCATTTTGGACATGGGGTTTTAGGTCTTCTCTCACCCTGTCTTCTCACTGTATCTCCATACCTACACTGAGCTCTTAGATGCCCAATTTTTCCACATTGAAAACATCGCCGAGTTTCTCTAGAAGGCCCTTGCCAGGAGGGACCCTGTCTTTCCACATTCATCATTGTCCGGGTGTAAAAAGCATTTGTTCCTACTGTAGCACAGCGTCTTATGATCTCCTCTAAAGGAGCATCTTTGTCTAATCCCCATATAATTCTTTTGCAAATCTCATTGGCATTTTCCTTAGCCAGATGTCTGGTCATTATTTCTGTAGCTGAATTTTCTCCAATAGTTCTTTTGACAGCAGTTTGCAAACGTCCCACAAAATCTGCAAAAAGTTCATTGGGACCTTGCTGTATTTTAGTGAAAGCCTCTCCACGATCTTTCTGTCCAGGAAGGACACCCCAAGCTTTTATTGCAGCCTTAGCAATTTGTTCATATATTGTCATGGTATAATTAATCTGTTCCGAATTCTCTCCATATTGACCTTCACCAGCTAAGTGCTCAAAAGTGAATTGTGTGTTAACTCCTATTTCCAAATTGCATCTGACTTGAATTTTACATAATTCATGAAATTCCGCAAGCCATAATAAATTTTCTCCAGGCTCCAGACATGTCCTTGCTATGGATTTCCAATCATTCGGGGTTAGGACTTCATAAGACAAACCATCTAGTAACATTTTGACATAAGCTGATGTAGCCCCATAAAGGGTACAACCTTTTTTCAAATCCTTAATTTTATTCAAATCTAAAGGTGCATATCTTCTCCTTTTTTTACCTACAGAATCAGTATTTTCAATCACAGGATATGCATGTATAAAATCACTTATATCCTGTCCTTCTCTCTTAGCTTTAACCAATGCTTTTTCTAATCTTGTCATAGGCTTAGACTGCTTAACAGACAATTCTGTTTGTGTTTCTGCCTCTTCCTCTCCTCCTTCTTGCTCCACCCCTGAAGGGTTAATTGAGGGAGGAGATGGGAGGTGCTCCTGTTGCTGTTGCTCAGAATTGTACTTAACTTCATTGTTATCTGATTCATCCTTTTCACCTAGTTTAGTTGACACTTCCCCATTTTGCTCCTTCATCTCTTCCTTTAGAATAACATTGTTTAAAGCCAATTGGATTACATTATATATATGAATTGTATCTTTGGAAATTGAGTTTGGCCTGGAATTGTAGTGTTCACCTAATTGCTTTCCTACTAATTCCCATTCATCTGGATCCAATTCTTCTTCCAGAGAAAAAGAAGGACATATGACCTTCACAGTTCTTAAAAGTTCAGTAATCTCCTCTAAAATTATAATCAATCCTTGGCTTTTCATAACCTTGATGATGCTCTCTAAACATTTTCCTTGAACAGAAGGTGTTTGTCCCATTTCACTATAGAGAGATTCCTGGTTTAGCCCTTAACAAGTTAAGTTCCTTATTTATCTATTAGCACGCTCACTTAATCTTTAACAAAGTTTCCTCGTTACTCACGGTTCTGGGTCAGAGAGACTGAGATCTAGATCGGAAGCTTTTCCACTGGAATCAGGACCGTGTCTGTCCCTGTTTGGGTGCCAAATTGCTATGGTCTGGTCTAGCTCCTCTTGTCAGGCTCAGAATAAGTCCTTGTCAGAATAAGGAAAGGTCCTGGCCCCACGTTGGGCGCCAATTGTAGTGAACTGTCTCTAGAAGCTGCCGGATCACTCTCTGGGAAGAGATCTGCTGTGTCTTCTCAAATCTCTTAGACAGATTCTTCTTCCTGTAGTGAACCGTTGTCTCCAGGTAGTTGCTGTTAACTCTTGTCCAAAGAAGTGACTTCCCTTCCTGCAGAGAGCCCCGTCAAGCCTGATGCAATTCAGAGTCTTCCTTCTTGAATCCTGGCTCTGAATCTCCTCCAGCTCTTATCCTTCTCCAGGCCGATCTGCTCTCTGCGCCCAGTGCTGTCTCTTTTTATCCTCCCAGAGAATGGGCGTGGGATAATGCAAGGGCTTCTGGGAAGAACCACCCCAGCCAATGAGCTTGCCCCCTCTATCAAGTCAACCTGAGTTCTCACCTTGTAATTGTCCAGAAAACCTGAATTCTCACCTTGTCACCATCCAGACAACCTGAGTTCTCACTTAGTAATCCTAACAAATATGCTTCAACTAATAATTAATGTGCAACAAGAAAATGGTATTTACACACATATATTGTATCTAGGTTATATTGTAACACATGTAAAATGTATGGGATTACCTGTCATCGGGGGAGGGAGTGGAGGGAGGGAGGGGATAATTTGGAAAAATGAATAAAAAATAAATAAAATAAAATAAAAGTATGCTTCAATTTGTGCTCATAGTTCACTTGTTCTTTCTAGAGATGGATAGCATTGTTTATCATTATTCCTTTGGACTATCTTGAGTCATGTCTTGATCATAATAGCTAAGTCTTCCACAGTTGATCCTTCTTACAATATTGCTATTGCTGTGTACAATGTTCTCCTGTTTCATATAGCTCTTCCCAGGTTTGTGTGCTCATCATTTCTAATAGCACAATAGTATCCCATCACAACCACATATTATAACTTGTTCAATTATTCCCCAATTGATGGTCATTCAATTTCCAATTCTTTGTCACCTCAAAAATAGATGTATAACTTGGGATGGAAAATGCCATCTGCATTCAGAGAGAGAATTATGAAGACTGAATGTGGAGTAAAGCATAGTATTTTCACCATTTTTTGTTTCTTTCTTTCTTTCTCATGGTTTTTTCCCTTTTGATCTGATTTTTCCCCCCCTGAGGCTGGGATTAAGTGACTTGCCCAGGGTCACACAGCTAGGAAGTGTTAAGTGTCAAATCTGTTTGAACTCTGGTCCTCCTGAATTCAAGGTGCTCTATGCACTGCGCCACCTAACTGCCCCCTGATCTGACTATTTTTTACACAACATGACATAAAATAAAAGAAATATCTTCAAGAGGTTAATACATGTTTAATCTATATCAGATTGTTTGCTCTCTTAGGAAGATGGGAGATAAGAGAGGGAGGGAGAAGAATTTGGAACATAAAATCTTACAAAAATGAACGTTGAAAAATATCTTTATATATATTTAGAAAAATAAAATATTGAGAAAAAAGAAAAGAAATTGCAAAAATGATATCAGCATTTTTATGCAAATAAGTCTTCCCCCTCCTTTTTTTTTGGTCTCTGTAAAGGGCTGAAACTCTTGAGTTAATGCACTGAGGTCCGACAATCGAGCACTTGAGGCTAATTACTCTATAAGAATATGCTTGGAAAATGGCCCTTCCCACTATCCTGTGCTAGCCCAATCATTTGTTGTATACAGAGAATTGTGGGAGGGACTAGGAGGTGGAGTGAGACTAGCCAGGGTCACTTCTGGGTGGGAGACAAGGAGGTGAGGTCAAGGAGATCCTACACATCCATTCTCTTCACTTCTACCACTAAAGACCAAGAATAAAGACTTTTGCTTATCCTGACTCTAGCTGATTCTAAGGTATCCAGGGTGCTATCACGGCCATCACAGATCTCTTTGGAATACAGACTTATACTGGCATTGAAGCTAGAAGATACAGTAGATACAGTGCCAGATCTGAAATCAGGAAAATATGAGTTCAAATATGATCTCAGACACTGATTATGATCCTGGGCAAGTCACTTAATCGTATTTGCCTCAGTTTCCTCATGTGTAAGATGAGCTGAATTGAATTCAAATTTAGCCTCTGTTAATTTTTAGTTAGACTCTGGGAAAATCTATAGGAGAACAATTAGAATGATGAAAGACCTTGGATCCTTAAACATATGGGGAGCCATTGAAGGGAGCAGACTTAGCCTGGAGAAGAAAAGACTTCAAGGGAATGTGATAAATTTCTGCAAGTATATAAAGACTATGATGAGGAAAGGGGACCATTAGTTTGTGTGGCTACAAAGGGCAGAATCAGAAATCACTGGGGTGGTTTTTAAAGATATGTATTTAGACTTGACTTCAGGAAAAGCTTTCTAGACATAGAGCTATCCAAAAGTGGAAGGGCAGCCCTGAAAGGTGGTGGATTCCCCTTCCTTGGAGGTCTTCATACAATCATTGGTAGGAATATGGTATGACTGAGACTCCTTTGAACTATGTGATTCCTGAGGTCCCCTCCAGCTCCTACATTCAGGGTGTGGATAATGAAATGGCCCTGGGTCTTAAGCAGATTACATGCTATGACATGGAGACCAAAAGAAGGCTTCTGGCTTTTGGCTGTGGTGCTGACCCAGCTGGGTATCTTTCAGGTGAACACATTGCCAGATGCTGCTGCTCTGGTCTCCAAAGGCTGTAGGGTGGAAGTCCAGCTCCATCTGTCCAGCTCACAACGCAGGCAATGTAGAGTCTAGGAACTCACACCAGAACCTTACCTTTCACTGCTTTTCTGCACAGCCCTCCTCAGAGTTTAATGAATTATTGACGAGATCACAGCCCTAGGTGTAGACATGAAGAAGGTGTTTATAGGACTTCATGCCATGAGAATCTCTACTCCAACAATGTTTGGCCATCTCGTCTGTCATTCCTGCTATTATAAGTTCTCTGTCCTGCCCTAGTGACTGCCAGGCAACTGCCACAACCCCAGTAGTAGGTATGTCATTTCTTCTGTGTAGCCAGAAGGCTATCATCCCTTCATGGAGCCCTACTAGATTTTAGATGGCAGTTGGAGGGAATCATGGCCTGATTCTGAATTAGTGGAGCCATCGATGAGTCAGTGGCCAAGAATGAAATCAAGTAGAAATTGGCTCTCAGGCAAGTAATTTGTTGTACCTCCATTTTTAAATCATATTAGAGGGAGTTTAAAATCTTGGGAAGAAATACATTAGGCATCTTTATTCTAGTTTAGGATGACTGAAAAAAATCCAACAACATTATATCATACTGATAACTTTAAAAAATCAACACATTATAAATGGAAATATATTTATCATTCTATTCTTTTAGTTACAAGTTGTTTTAAATTTTATTTATATTTTAAGACTGAACATGATCAAAAATAAACTATTCGTAGTGTCCTATTTTTATTCTTAGAATATGAGGGCTTGTAAAATCATGAAAAAAACAATAGAATTTAGAAAGTATAATCATATTTATGGAAAGACAATAACAAATATGAAGAAAAGAAATTTGAGAAAGCCTAAAATCAGCATGTGAAAAGGGAATTGGATTTTTTAAAATGGCATTTTCCACAAATAATACAAAATAAGTATACTACCTATGAGAGAAAGAGACAGAGAATGAGAGAGAAAGAGAGAGAGAGACAGAGAGAGAGAGAGAGAGAGAGAGAGAGAGAGAGAGAGAGAGAGAGAGAGAGAGAGAGAGAGAGAGAGAAGAGAGAGAGAGAGAGAGAGAGAGAGAGAGAGAGAGAGAGAGAGAGAGAGAGAGAGAGAGAGAGAGAGAGAGACAGGGAGAGAGAGAGAGAGAGAGAGAGAGAGAGAGAGAGAGAGAGAGAGAGAGAGAGAGAGAGAGAGAGAGAGAGAGAGAGAGAGAGATGAGCAGAAAAGGAAAATACAGTACATACATTAATTATTCCATTGGACTATAATAGATTGAGCTGTGTGACTTCTGAGTCTCTTCATCTGTTAAATGGGGATGATTTTTTCTTTATCTTTCTCACAAGATCATTATAAAGAAAACGTTCTACAATAGTAAAATACTAAATAAATTAAAGTTGTTATTACTATTATATCATGACATATTTACCCAATTTACATAGAACCAAATAGTTATTGCTATTATAAATTCATACCACATTTTGATCCAGTTTATTCAGCACTAACTGATAGTTGGTGCACTTACAAAATTCCATAAAATCAGAATTTAAATGCATATAAGTATTATTGCATTTTCTACATAAATTTCAAATGCAGAGATGTAGGATTAATTAGAACAAATTACGCTAGCCCTCTAAGTGTGAGTGTATTGTAGGGGATTAGAAATAAGAGGCAGGTTGTACACACCAGGAGGGTCAGTTACTAGAACAGCAAATTGTAAAACATTAGACCAGGGACCTGAGGCAGGAAGTGATCCAGGGATCAGAGGAGTAAGTTAGCAATGAAACATATGAACACACCAAAGAATAAGCAGGAAAAACAGTAGAAGTCAGGCCAGAGTTCAATGAAACCAGGTGTCCAACACAGTTTGAGTTTGAGCAAAGACCTTATAGATAATTTGTCACGCCCAACCTAATGAACATACCTGTGGCCTTTTATGCCTGGCTTGTGAAGATAACTATCTTCCTCCTTTATTTCCATGAAATGGCTTTAATTATGGACAGCTCCCATCTGCTGCCGGTTATGGGAAAGGATAGCTCTGCAATAGCAGTAGACCTAGACTAGGGATCAGAATAAAAAAGAGAGAAAGATGCAAATTAAATTGAGAAGGAATGATGGAATTCTGGTAAATGTTTTGCAACCAGCTTTCTAGGGAATTGGGGGGAATAAATGTATCCACAGCATTTAAATTTTTATCATGCAGCATTAATAATTTTCCATCACTTTCTTAAGTCTAGACAATCAACAGAACAATAAATAAATCTCTGATTTGCAACCTTTGTAGATTTCCAAGATGTAAATGTTCTCACTGAAAATTTAACAATCTGTTCTAGCAGCCTCTAGCACACTCCTGAGAAGGAGTTGTATTAGTATTTGATGATTGATTAGACATGGGGATGGTGGATTGGACAAAGTAAGCAGAGTTGGTGATTTTAGGTCAATTAATTAGGCTGGCGACTTTCAGCCAGCCAAGGATTGCCAAGTCCCTTTCAGGGAGTCTCCTAAGTCAAAACTATTAATAATACCAAGACATTTCAACTTCTAACACAGTAAATATTGATAGATATGACCTATATAAACAAAAGCTCTTTGGGGTCCTCAATAATTTTTAAAAGTATGTAGGAGGCAAGAAACTGGAAACTAAGGGAATATCCATCAGTTGGAGAATGGCTGAATAAGTTATGGTAAATGAATATAATGGAATATTATGGTTCTATAAGAAACGATCAGTAGAATGATTTCAGAGAGGACTGGAGAGAATGATATGAATTGATGCTAATCAAAGCAAGTAGAACTAAGAGAATACTGTACACAACAAGAACATTATACAATGGTCAATTCTTATGGACATGGCTCTTTTCAACAATGAGATGATTCAGGCCAGTTTCAGTGATCTTGTGATGAAGAGAACCAAGAGAGAGGGTTGTGGGAACTGAGTGTGGTTCACAACATAGCATTTTCATTCCTTTTGTTCTTGTTTGCTTGAATTTTGTTTTTCTTTCTCATTTTTTTTTAACTTTTTGATCTGATTTTTTTGTGCAACAGGATAATTATATATGTTTATATATACATATATACATATATATAAGATTTAAATATTTTTCTCTTTCTTCTCTTTTTTAATTAAAGCTTTTTAATTTTCAAAACATATTTTACCATATTTAACATATATTGGATTACTTGCTATCTAGTAGAGGGGTGGGGAAGGGGGAGATTGGAACACAAAAGTTTTTCAAGAATCAATGTTGAAAAAATTATCCTTGCATATATTTTGAAAATTTAAAAAGTTTCAATTAAAAAAGAGTATAAAGGAGTCCTGAGACCAAAAAGCTTGAAAATTCCTGATTTAGGTCCTCCTGCTTATTTTTGGTTATGGACAACTGGGAAAAGCTCCCTGGTGAACTCTTACAGATCCCACCATCCACTAGTGATAGTTACCCACAGATAGGCATAATATCCATGAGGAAACAATCAATTTGTATAGAATTGCTCTTGTGGACTTGCACCATAAAATAATATTCCTTGTGAAAGCAAGCATTAAGACAAGAATCTTAATCTTTGTTGTGGCGTGGAATCCTTTGGCAGATAGTCTAGTGAAGTTTACGGATCAGAGAATTTTGAGCTGAAAACAAAAATTGAATTTAAAACAATAAAATAATCAAACAGATTTTCTGTTTCTTGCTTTCTCAGTAGAAGGGGAGGGAGGGGAAATGGGAGGGAGACAAAATTTAGAGCTGATTATAAAATAAAATTTAAAAAAATTTTTAAAATTAATATAAAAAAATGAAGTTCAAAATTGCAGATTAGAGACAGTCAATCAATTGAACTCTCCTAACATTTCCCTCCAAACAAGGCTTCAAATAAAATTTTGGCATGGCAAAGGCAGTAAAAAACAAAAACCAAATGAGGTGAGATCTTTTCTGACCTAAGAAAACTTAGGAAGTAGCCAGGAGAAATCTGTAACACCAGCTGGAAATCTGGTGAAGATCTCTTCCACAAACATGGTAGAAGCAACAGCAACAGCAGCAGCTTCAGAACACAACATGGAAACTGGGAGGAGATTGAATCAGAGAAAGATTATAGGTAACCCTTTGCAGGAACTGGTTACAGCTAATTGACAACTCTATTGCCCTGCATAGTTCTGGATCACAGTTCCAAGGCAGAGAGGACTGCTGGTGGCATGCCACAAGGGCGTAGGGGTGCTGGTCAAAGTTCCAAAATCAAGAGGAGCACTAGTACTTATGGCTACAAGGGACCAGAGACCCTTCTTGGATAAAGACTAGTGGCAACACCTCTTCCAGAATCATACCATCTTGGAAACACCAAAAACTTGCAGACCCTTCAGAATTAGCTATGAAAATAATAACAGAAAAAAACATGAAACTTGACAGAGTGCCTTGCCACCCTAGATGAACAGAGCCCAGCTTTAACAAAAAATTAAAAGTCAAGAAATAGGTTGGGGGAAATGGGCAAACAACAACAATGACAAAGAAGAATTTGATGATAAAAACCTACTGCAGTTGCAGGGAAGACCAAGATATAAAAACAGAAGACAACAATGTGAGAACAGCTACCCAAAAAGGCTCAAAGAAAAATGCTAATCAGATCCAAACCCAACAAGAATTGCTGGAAGAGTGAAAGAAAGAGTTAAAAGTGATAGAGGAAAAAATTAAGAAAAAAAGTGAGAATGATGCAAGAAAATCATGAAATGAGAGCTAACAGGTTGATTTTAAAAGGCATAAAAATATTGAAGAAAACAATGCCTTAAAAAACAGAAATGGTCTAATAGTAAAAGAGGAACAGAAATTAATAGAAGAAAAGAACTCCTTAAAAAAGAAAATAAATCAAATGGAAAAGGAGGTACAAAAATTTAGGGGAAAAAACTATAAAAAAGAAGAATTGGGCAAATGGAAAAAGAGGTACAAAATCTCACTGAAAAAAAAATTTTTTTTAAATTAGAATTGGGCAAGTCCAAGCTAATGATTCCATGTATCATCAAAAAAGAATAAAACAAAGTCAAAAGAATAAAAAAATAGTAGAAAATGTGAAATATCACATTGGAAAAATAACTAATTTGGAAAATAGATCCAGGAGAGATAATTTAATAATTATTGGGTTGCCTGAAAACCATCATCAGAGAAAGTACATAGACATGATATTTCAAGAAATTATCAAGGAAAACTACCCCAATATCTTAGATCCAGAGGGTAAAATTAAAATTGAAAAAAAATCCACCTATCATCTCCTGACAGAGATCCCCAAATGAAAACTCCCAGGAATATTATAGTCAAATTCCAGAGCTTGCAGGTCAAGGAAAAAAATATTACAGACAGAAAAAAGCAATTCAAATATTATGAAGTCATAGTCAAGATCACATAAGATTTAGTGGCTTTCACTAAATTTAGAATTTAGTGATCTGGCATGTTTGGATATTTGGAATACACGAATGTGATATTTAGATTTAGAATATGATAATTTAGAGAGTTTGGAATGTGATAATCCAGAAAGCAAAGGAGTTAGGATTATGACCAAAAATTATTTACCCAGAAAAAAATTGAATGCAATGGAAATTCAGTGAAAAAGAGAACTTTCGAGCATTCTTGATGAAAAGACCAGAGTTGAATAGCAAATTTGACATTAAAACAGAGGATTCAAGAAGAGCATAAAAAGGTAAACACAAAAGAATAATCATATGAGTTTCCCTAAAGCTATTTACATTCCTATATGGGAAGATAAACATATAACTCCTAAGAACTTCATCATAATTATGGCAGTTAAAAGGAGTTTACATAGAAAACATAAATATGAGTTAATTATGTTGGAATGGTTGGAGAGAGAGAGAGAGAGAGAGAGAGAGAGAGAGAGAGAGAGAGAGAGAGAGAGAGAGAGAAAGAAGGATGCATAGGAGAAGGGAGAAGAAAAAATAAAATAGGAAATTTTTCTCTCATAAAAGAAGCATTCATGAAACTCCCACGTGACTCTGACCTAAAGTGACAATTAGAGAGTCATTTGAGAGGTTATCTTACCATCCACTCAATATTCATCTTCCCTTCTTAGTTCTTTTCCTCTCTTAGGATCTCCCCAAGGGGGGAAAAAAGGTCAAAAGCTATGAGTAGTAGTTTTTTGTTGAAGAAATCAAAACTATATATGGCCATATGAAAAAAGAAAAAAACCAGCTTTCTTAGTAGTGGCAAAGAACTGAAAACCAAAGGGGTGCCCATCAATTGGGACATATCTGAACATTATGATTTATTAATATGATGGAGTACTATTCTACCAAAAGAAATTATAAAAGTCATGGTTTCAGAAAAACCTGGAAAGATTTGCATGAATTTATATAGAGTGAAGCAAGCAGAATCTGGAAAACAATTTATAAAGTAACAATAGTCCTGTAAAGACAAATAACTTTGAAGGATTTAAGAACTCTGATCAATATGATATCCAATCACAATTCTAGAGGGCTGATGATGAAACAGGTTACCTTCCTTCATAATGGACAAGTAATGGATTAAAGATGCAGAATGAGTAGCCAATGTGGAAATTTGTTTTGCTTGACTATATATATATTTTGACTATATATATTTGTTATAAGAGTTTCATTTTCCTTTTTCTTTTTTTCCCAATGAGAGGAGGGAAGAAAAGAAAATGTATTAGTTTTTTTGTTTATTAATTTTTAAAATAAAATCTTAAAAGAAAAAAAAAAAGAGAAAGATCTCAAAAAAGGATACAACAGCTGAACCAATCAGATTATTTCCAGTGACATGTCCATTTTGCTTGAAGCAACAAGGAACACACCTGTATCCCTCCAAAGGAAGATAAAATCAATTAATAAATTTATCCAGGAACAACGCCTGTATCCCTCCAAAGGAAGATAAAATCAATTAATAAATTTTATCCAGGAACATGCCTGTATCCCTTCAAAGGAAGATAAAATCAATTAATACATTTATTCAGGTCCTCCCAAAATGTACACAAAGCAAATTTCTCACATCAATCCGGGGACATCATTTCTACATTCCCCTACATTTCCAATGGAACAGAGCAGCATTTGTAGTGCTTTCTAGTACAAATGAAATTATAGATTAACAGAGAGACCTCTGTTCTTTCTCAACAACCCGTCTGGATGGCAGTAAGTGAGTTCTGAGCCAAGATGTAGTACTGTGAACAGCCTGAGGCCCTGCTGGCTTTCACTTCTGTTTTCCAAAGGACAGATTCTCCGCAGCAGTGTGTGTATCCAGAATGGAAGGGCAAGCCATTAGTTTTGCCAGCCATGTTTGTGTACATGGGCAATAAACCAATTAGCACTGTCAAATACAATGAATGATTGTGTAGACTGGTTTTTTTAAAAATATAATGATAATAAGAACCAACAACTATTTAGTGTTTATTATGTCCCAGGCACTGTGGTAAGTGCTTTGTAATTAATTGTTATCTCATTTGCTCCTCACAACAAGTCTGAGAAGGTCCTAACACACCTCTATTTACAGATGAGTGAATTGAGGCAAACAGAAATAATTGATTTGACTAGAGTCATGCAGCTAATTAATGTCAGGAGTCACCTTTAAATGCAGGTCTTCCTGAAAACAAGACTAGTATGTAATCCATTGTACCTTTAAAATCAAAAATCAACTCAATTATTCAAGGATTAATGACTCCGAACCCCCAACTCCTTCTTCTTGCTGTCCCATTTCTATTGATTTATCCTCTATACAAAAATTTTTTAAAAGATTAAACTCAAATAGGAGTGTTAGTACTTGTTAATTATTTAGGCAAACGGTTCAAATATAGAAGGAATTTAAAATTAGTAGGCCCAAATCATCACTTGAAGATTTAAATTACACATGCTACCCAAGCTCTCCCTTCTCCCACCATTGGTTGCAAAATTAATAATAACAATTTAATTATTAAAAAGATTTTTTTTAGACTTCTTTTAGACTTTTAGACATATACCTTGGTGTGTCTACAGGCCTTTAATCTGTGACTTCTTCATGATTCACCCCGTGATGAACCCTATTCCTGTTTTATTCCTGCAATCTGACTTACCTATTTCCATTTACATGGTGCTGAATGGAGCTGGAAAATAACAAACCAATTTAGTTTTTTAACTCACCTGGGCCCTCGTTACATATAACAGGGCATTCTTTCTCCTATTCTCTGATAGTCTGTCCCACTCATCGTGCTGACTGTTCCGTCCCTATTGCGTACAAATATGTTCAATCTTTAATTTTTAAAAAAAGTGACTATCTTCCACGATCCTATCATCCCAGGTCACTGTCATTCTATATTTCTCATCGCCTTCTCAGAGAAACTCCCTGAAAAAGCTGTGTTCATTGCTATCCTTCTCTCACTCTTCCAAAGCTTTGGTAATCTGGTTTCCACCCACATCACTCAGTTCAAATTGCTCTTAAAAATTACCATTGCATCCAATTGCCATATTTAATGGATTTTCCCTCGATTTTCATTTTTTTCAATCTCTCTACAGCATTTGACATTGGCCTGTCATTTTCTGGGTCACTGTCTAAACATTTTTTCCTCAGCAGGCTAAGGAATCTATTTCAGAAATCAATATTTGTTTTCTTCAGGAATAATACTGAAAGAACACACCCAAGTAAGCCATGGGGGTGGTGAGGCAGTACAGTGGATAGAATGCCAGACCTAGAGGGAAGAGGACCTATGTTCAAATATAGCCAGAGACACTTAATCGTTGTGTGACCTTAAGCAAGTCACTTAACTTAACCTTATTTGCCTCAGTTTCCTCATCTGTCAAATGAGCTAGAAAAAGAAATGGCAAATTATTCCACCTATCTCTGCCAAGAAAACCCCAAAGGGGATCACAGTCAAACCCTATTGAAATAACTCAACAACAATAAAAGGGGATTGTACAATATTCCCCCACAACTGTGGGCAACAAGGGTTCTACCATAGTGTGTACAACCAGCCAAGAGATCTGGGTTTGGTTTCCCAGAGCCAGAATCAAGAAATAAAAATAGATATTATTCCAGATGCCTAAGGAGTTCAAGAAATGCATCGACTCCTCCCCCGACAAAGTATAATGAGGAATGAAGATGTAGATGTCCTACTGGTCCATTCAGCAGAACCTTAGTGACAATTATGTTTCAATTATTTTTTGCAAAAAAACAAAACAAAACAAAACAAAAACAAAAACAAAAACAAAACGCAAGGTATATATCTCTATAGCCTATCAAGGGGCTGGGTCTCTGTAGAATGAGCAAGGACAGCCTATACCAGGATGATGTCAAAGTATTCTTAAAATAGGGTCATATTTGGAGAAGGAATAACGGGATCCAATAAATAGAATTTATGCTGTCTGAATGCAGAAAACTTAAATTCAATCCAACCTCCATCATTTACTAGTTGTGTGACCCTAGTCACAATCTTGCCTCAGTTTCTCCACTTGTAAAAAGGGGGTAACGATGGCACTTATCTGACAAGATTATTGGGAGGATCAAACAAAATAACATGTAAAGTGTTTGCAAACCTTGAACACTAGCAATTCTCTCTGGCATGTAATTAATCCATGTGTTGGGGGCACTTTGCTTATAATGATTTTAGGTTTGGTGCCTTCCCATTGTTAATCATTTCTTCTTTATCTTATAGATAGCTTGCTTTGTGTATGTTTATTCACTTGTTTTCCCTTTTAGATTGTCCTCCTAGAGGACATTTGTATCCCCAATGCTTAGCACAGTGCCTGGAACATAATGAACAATGAACAAATGCTTATTGATTGACTGGTTGATGCTAGTAGTATATGATACAGTTTTCAGTTAGGGCTGGGTTTTTGGGGGGCCTATCATTAAAACTCTGGGGAAGAAATATGTCTGACTCTTTGTGACCCCCATGAACTATATTTTCCATGAAGTTTTCTTGGCAAAGATACTAGAGTGATTTGCCATTTCCTTCTCCAGGCATTAAATATCTCTTCCAGGGTCACACAGCTGAATTTGAAGGTAGAGCTTCTAAGTCCAGGTTCAGTGCTCTATCCACTGAGCTACCAACTTCTTCACCTTTAAAATATTAATTTGCAAAAATGCCCATATGTTTCATGAAAGCTTTAACAATAGAGCATTTTTTGCTGACTTTTATAGTTATATTACTATCACTGTAATGACAATTTAAAATGAAACTTGGTAAAATATATATATATATATATATATTCCTGGTATTAACAAAATCTACCTTTTGTATTTGTTTAAATAAGTAATTAAAAGGTCATGTGCAGCCATATACATCCCTCAGATCATGCTGGAAGCCCTCATTCTCCAGACAAAGAAATCAAACCCCAGATAAGTGGAGTAAAATCCCCAGCTTTAATTTTAAAACTAGGATATACTATAGTTCTTCTGTTTTGCCTTCTACCTTCTATTATCTCAAATCAAACTATAGTAATAATAATAGCCAGCATTTATATAGCACTTAAAGTTTACAAAGACTTTACACATTACCTTGTTGATCCTCACAAGGTGCAGTGGATAGAGCATCAACCCTGAAGTCAGGAGGATCTGAGTTCAAATTTGGCCTCAGACACTTAATACTTTCTAGCTGTGTGACCCTGGACAAGTCACTTAACCCCAATTGCCTCAGCAAAATAAATAAATAAATAAACCTAAGAGGTGATTGTTACTATTATTCTTATTTTACAGATTAGGAAACTTAGATAATTGGCTTGCCTGGGTTAACACCACTAAATGACTTAAGTGGGAGATGACTTCAGGTTTTCCTGACTATAGATCCTTATCCTCTGCTCAGCTTTCCTACCTCCAATTTCTTCAGAAGTTTCAAAATAGTAACTCTTTAAGTCTGAGACTTATAAATTTCATCTCTGCCCCTAAAATTCCCTATTTACCCATTCTGATTCCTCCAGACCTTCTTCTCAGTTATGGTCTGGTCTTGAAACCTTCTTTGACATTTAATCCTGCTTTCTTTCTCGCTATTTATTTACAGAAGCTATCCCTGAGATACAGAAACTAGTGCCGTCTAGTGGGGCTTATAAATTAAGAAAAGATAATCAATGTATTAAGGCAGATGTAACTTTGTTTAAATTAAATAAAATTTGAAACTAAATCCTTAGACAGTGGCAAATCCATTTTTCCTTCAGTATTGATGGATTCAAGAAAAAAAAAAAAGAGAAAATATATTTTCTTTGGAAAAGAACAGTTGTAATAAGGGTTGTAGCCTAAGCAAAATCATGTATCATATTCCCAGAACAGCTGATCATAGAATTTTAGAGCTGAGTTGCGTGTCTGAGAGAATGAGATGAAGAAACTGAGACAAACAAGTGACTTGCCCAGAGTCACCCAGCTGGTAAAGAAGGTCAGATTTGAACTCGTCTTCCTGATTCTAGACCCAGTACTCTGATGACCAACCTAGCTGCCCAAGAAGAGAGATGAAAAAATGAGGGGTGTAGATGAGGGAGGAAAGAACTGCCTAATGGGAGACCCCCACCTTGTACAAAAAGTGAATGTATTTGTGTATTACAAGGTAGAGAAATAGCAGGATTTATATGATCAATAGATTATTACAAGCTAGCTCAATCAACATATATCAAGCAGTTGTCAGAGGAAATCTGTTTGCAAATTATAACCTATGGATCATGCTTTATATAATTCTGTATTTGGAGATGGGGTAGCAAAGTGGAGAGAGAACTGGACCTAAAATCAACAATACCTGAGTTTAAGTCCAGCCTCAGACATTTCCTACTAAATCATTTAATCCTATTTGTCTCAGTTTCCTTCTCTGTCAAATGAGCTAGAGAAGAAAAATGGCAAACTGCTCTAGTATCTTTACCAAGAAAACCCCAAATGGGGGACTGAACAACAATTCCAACTGGGTACTGTGTAAAGGGCTCAGCCCATTTGTCCCAAAGGTGCTGGAGTGAGCCATGGACTTAGGGCCGGGCTACCTGGGCTCCTTTACATGGTCACTTCTGTGGTCTTAGGTAGAGCTAAGACATTTGGGAGAGCAATGTGGTATTGTGGAAAGAGGACCTGAATTGGAATCAGAAATTCCGATCCTAACTCTCTCTTCATCTCTCTGGAATTCAGTTACCTCACAGTGAGATGAGGCCGTTGGACTTGAGGGTCCCTAAGGCTCCTTTCAGATCATCTGCTGAAGGAGAGTAGAGTTGACAAATCTTGGAGAGCTTCATTTGTCTAAAGGAGGCAAAGGTTAGGGAGAAATGCAAGTCAAATTCGGGCACCCCAAAGTTTTTTCCCTACTCATCTTCCTAATTTAGGCACCTAGAATAATGAATCATTGAGGAAAAATTAGTCTGGAAATGCCTTCTGATTTATTCAGCCATTCTTTGCATCCCATCAAGGACACCTGTTTTCTGGCTTTTCTGAACGACCCCCTACCCCTGCCACCCTGGACAGAGATTTCCCACAATTTACCCTTCAAAAAAAAAAAAAAAGTAGTTCTTTCCTCCTAATCTATACCCCTCATCATGGCTAAAAAATGATTTCTCATGTCCTATCAGAAGCTTTCATTTAAATGCAGTTTAATAAACAGCTAACAACAAAGATTCCACCACTGCCCCTATATTCCAATACATCCTAATAAGGTCCATGATTAAAAGAAAGGCCCATATGTACCAGAATATTTACAGCAGTACTTTTCATGGTAACAAAGAACTAGAGACAAAATCAATTCCCATTGATTGGGAATGGCTAAACAAGCTGTGACTCATGAATGTAACAGAGCATGGCTGTGCTAATAGAAACGATTAATACAGAGAAGGAGTGGAAGATTTATATGAACTGATGCAGAATAAAACATAGAAAAACCTCTACATGGCTATAACAATGTAAATGGAAAATAAAAGCAACAAACCAATTAAAACAACATTGTAAAAATTATTATAATAATAGTATTTGTAAGAGTTCTCCAGGAAATAACCTCTTGAAGTAAATGCTTTGATTATTCCTATTTCACAGATAAAGAAACTGAGACAAACAATTTAGGTGACTTGCCCAGAGTTACCCAGCTGGTAAAGAAGGTCAGATTTGAACTTGTCTTCCTGATTCTAGACCCAGTACTCTGTCTGATAACCCATCTAGCTGCCTAATAAGAGAGAGGAAAAGATAATTTCTTCCCTTATCCTTTTCTTTGAAGATATGGGGGTCAATGGGTATACAATACTTTTCTTGATATGTTGATTTTTACTGAACTTTTCCTTCACTTTTTTTAATTCTTAAAATTTTTTTTTAAATTATAAGGAATTATTTTCTTGGAGGCAGGAGGGGAAGGCCACAATTAAAAATAATGATGAAAAATCAGATATCAAAAACAAACAAACAAACAAAAAACAACATTTGGAATCCTTTTTAAAAGAACTGTTCAAGTTTCTCCACCAAAATGCCTTTCACATTAGTGAGAAGAGTATTGCTCTCTTCGTGACTCCAAAAACCCCTTTTTTACACAATTTAAGTCAAGCCATGTCCTTTCATCTCTTCTCCTAGACCCATTTCCTGGCCATCCCTTTAATCCCAATCATCCTTCTTCCCAAAACCCTCTTCAATGCTACTACATCCTTTGAAATGTAAACTTGTACTCTAAATTTATCTACAATTAAAGTTTTGTTTCATGAGAACATATTTTCTCCCTCCAATTTCTATTTTAAACTTGAATGTTTCACTTCTAGGGGCTGTTTGCCCAATTACTAATTTTTTTTTTGGAGGCAGAAGGTCTGAATTTGTAAATTTTTTTTTTTTTTTGAGTTTTGCTATCAAAAAGAAGAAAAACCAAAACCGTTAATCCCAGAAGCAAAGTACTCATGATCTCCAATCTAATAATTTGCATAACCATAATTCAAACCTAGGTTTTTACTATCTATACAGCTTGTGTTTTTTCCACTACACTAGCAATTATATAAGGCACAATTCCTATCCTCAAGAAGCTTAGAGTCTAGTAGACTAATAACTAACTAATTTCTTAAGGGTTTTTTGTTTGTTTTGTTTTGCACTGAGGCAATTGAGGTTAAGTGACTTGCCCAGGGTCATACAACTAGGAAGTATTAAGTGACTTGAACTTACTCAGGTCCTTCTGACTTTAGGGCTGGTGCTCTTATTTACTGTACCATTTAGCTGTCCCTTTCTTAAGATTTTTAAAGCACTTTTAATACATATTTCATGTGATTCTTATTACAAAACCATAGTTATCATTAGCCTCATTTTACTTATGAGAAAACTGAGGTTCAGGGAGATTAAATAATTTGTTTCCATCACATTGTTCGTATCAGAGGTGAGATTAGAACCCAGAACTTTAAGTCTATCACTCTTTACTACATCAAAGTCCAAGGTTAGTATCATCTCTGAGGCATAAACAGTGTTAGATAACAAGGGGAGAAGAAAAATATGATCATAGAATGCATCTCTTAATGACTAAGAGAAAATACTCTTTCTTTCTTTCTTTATTTAACTGAGGCAATCAGGGTTAAGTGACTTGCCCAGGGTCACCCATCTAGGAAGCATTAGGTCTTTGAGACCAGATTTGAACCCAAGCCCTCCTGACTTTAGGGCTGCTTCTCTATCCAGTGAGCCATGGATTTGCCCCAGAATATTTTTAAGAGGTACTCCTTAGATTAAGAAAAGCAGTTTATTGTTTGTATATCCTGTCCTTAATTTATCCCCAGTGCATTTATATGTAGAATTTCTCATTGATTTCCCTCCTATTAGAAAAATGACAGAGTTGATAGGAATCTTGAACCTTTTGCATGGATGTTTTTGACCATGAACTGATGCTAGTAGGGAGAGTTGGACAAGGGAATGAAGAAATGACTAAGATGAAACTATCCAATGGAACATTATGCTAGATGTCCCTGCCATTCATAGGAGGACTGATTCTCAAACTTCCTGCTCTGGGACTCTGAAGACTGAGTACTTCCAACAAATGCTCATTGAAATTCCTTAACTTGGAAAAGCCTACTGAGAAGATCTCAAGAGAGAGGATCTAGTTGTGCTAAGAAGAGCAATTTATAAAACAAATCTGTGCCAATTTCAATCACTTTTGCTTCGTTTCAAGTCACTTTCACTATTTGGAGATGTCAAATTGGATTCCAAATATTTTAGCATCTAAGCATCCCTTCTCCTGCTGATGGCAGCTCTTGAGGAACAACTCCATACAAAGATTCAACTGACAGTGGAACCGGAGCCTCATTTCAACATACGAAAGGATGTACAAACTATTTAAAGCCCCGATTCAAAAACCTTGTCAAATTCCTTTTTTAAAAATGTCATTTAAAAATACTTTGCTCTGGCAGGGACAGAAATCAAAAAACTTCCTTGCTATACTATTTCTAGGAAAATTGCACTTAAAGCAATCGATTGCTAAGAGCATTGAGCTAATTAGTAATGATCCCCAATTGATAAACGGTCAAAAGATATGAACAATTTTTCAGAAATTAAGGCCATCTATAGTCATGTGAAAAATGCTCTAAATCATTGTTGATTAGAGAAATGCAAATTAAAACAACTCTGAGGTGCCACCTCATACCTATCAAATTGATAAATATGATGGAAAAACATAATGATAAATGTTGGGGGGTGAGAAAACTGGACCACTAATGCATTGTTGGTGGAGTTGTGAAATGACGCAACCATTCTGAGGAGAAATTTGGAACTATGTTCAAAGGGTTAGCAAACTGTGATCCAAAGTGTCACTACTGGGTTTGTATCTCAAAGAGATCATAAAACAGAGAAAATATTTGTAGCTCCTTTTGTGATGAAAGGAAATAAAAATTGAGTGGAAACCTATCAATTAAGGAATCACTGAATAAGTTATGGCATATAAATGTAAGTCAATATTATTGTTCTGTAAGAAATGATCAACACAGGCTGATTTCAGAAAAGTTTGAAAAGTGACATGAACTCATGCTGAGTGAAGTAAGCAGTAATGGCAAGATTGTGTAATATACAGTTATGATACTTTGCTCTTCTTGGCAATGTGGTGATCCAAGACATATCCAATAGATTTGGAATAGATCTGTATCCAGAGGGAGATATGAGAAATAATTCATTTGGATCCTACTCTATTCCAATTAGTATAAATCAATTTGAAAGAATCATGTCAAAGTTCTGTATCTAAGGCCCCAGAGCTATGAGCCACAGATTCTTAATTAATTTACTCAATTACAAAAAATTAACTAGAGGCCCTTCACCCTTGCTTTTCCTTGTCATGGTGACCAAGTCCAGTGTGTCAGAGGTGATTCAACTAAATGGAAAGTCCCCCAAAATGTTTTTGTGCCTCCAGACCAATCTCTTGCCCAACAGAAGCCAGTGACCATCTTATGACCACTTAGATCACTGACTGTGATAGCTCATACCATTTCTTCTTGCCTGTTCATTTTGTGTGCAAATATTTCTTACTTCACCCAACTTGTGATCCAGCTGGACATATTATTTTGCTTATTATAGCTTATGCATCACATGTAAGTTGATGGAATTATTCTTTCTTTGTTATAACTAGTCTTAAAAGTCTAGACATCCAGCCCTATAAAAGTAGGCTCCTGGAGGGAGGAGGCATCTCAGATTGTGAGGAAGATCTGAAGTCCACTTCATGCATGGACCCTTTAATAAAGTGCAATTGTCTCTGATCTCTGCCTCAGTTTCTCTTATTGTAGTTGGGATAATTTTAATCAACCACAGAACTATTGAGACTTAATGCAGACCAAAGCATACTATTTTACCTTTTTTTTTTTTTTTTTTTTTTTTTTGCCTGCTTGCTTTTTCTTTTTTGTGTTTTTCTCTTTTGTTCTGATTTTTCTTTCACAACCTGACTAATATGGAAATATGTTTTTAAACAATAATTAATAACAAACATGGCAGCTAAGTGGTTCCATAGTGCACAAAGCACTGGACCTGCAGTCAGAAAAATTTATCTTCCTGAGTTCAAATCCTTTCACAGACACTTCCTAGCTGTGCAATCCTGGGCAAGTCATTTCACTTTATGTCTCAGTTTCCTCATTTGTAAAATGAGCTAGAGAAGGAAATGACAAACCACTCTTGGGCATCCGACACAAAAAAAAAACAAAACCCAGATGGGGTTATGAAAAGTCAGACAACTAAAAATAACTCAACAACAAAAAAAGCTTTAAGGTTTGCAAAGCACTTTACAAATATTAACTCATGAAGATATAGTAGAATCTAAGTTCCAACTAGGGACTAAAATATGTGTCATAATACATGACTACAAGAACGGAAATACTTTTTAAAGAAAGCATTTAATATAGTTAAGAAACAAGAAACAAGAATTTCTTTTATTGATTTGTTTAATAATTGAAATGTACACATTGAAATATTTCAGTCAATGAAGGAGGAACAATCAATGAAGGAAGAAAATCAGAAGACAAATCAAATTTATTTTTACACCAACAAATGTGTTCTGAATTTTTAAAAAAACAAATATTAACTCATTTGTAGGGCAAGTAATAAGTATTCATTTTTCTGGCAAAAAAATATTAATTTTCCAGGGAAACCCATAACTGGTTACAAGAGTCATAGATTTATGTACCAGGGAGACCCTCATCACCTTTTGGCTTCTGCTTCATTCAGGAAGAGAAAAAGAGGGCAATGGATTGAAGAATAGCCAAATGGTGACATATGAATATAATAGAATTTTATTGTGCTCTGAGAAATGATGAATATGAAGAGTTCAGAGAATCATAGGAAGATCTGTATGAATTAATCCAGAGAAAAAATTTTGATTAATTTTGATTTAAAGCTGAAAGAATCCTTTGGAGATAATCAAATTCAACCCAGGCATTTTATAGGTGAGAAAACTTGAGGCTCAGGAGCTAGGTGTGCATAGCTAGTGTCTGAGACGGAATTTGAAATCAGATATGCACCTGGCTGCCTCAAGAGAATAGAACTGAGAGATCAATGCATTCAAGGACTACTGTGTGCAAACTCAGATTAATTACAATGATCAGTCTTCATTTCAGAGAAAATTGAAAGAAACATGCCTTTCTTCTTGACATAGAGAGTGAGAAATCTATGGGTAGAGAATATTGCATTCAGGTATACCTCAGAGATGATTGAGTTCAATTTCAAAACACTCCTATACATATATTTATAGTTACATTGATGCAACCAAGATGAAAAGAAATACGGAAAACTAGGAAATCTTTATAGCAAGGGTCTCTGATAAAAGCCTCATTTCTCAAATATATAGTGAACTGAGTCAAATTTATAAGAACACAAGCCATTCCCTAAATGACAAATGGTCAAAGAATATGAACCGTCAATTTTCAGAAGAATAAGTCAAAGTTATCTTTGATTAGAGAAATGGAAATTAAAATAATTCTGAAATATTAACACAGTCATAAGAATGCTCAGTATGATCAAAAAGGAAAATGATATATATTGGAGAGGATATAAAAAAATTGGCTCACCAATTGGTGGAGCTGTGAATTGATCCAGCCATTCTGAAGAACAAGTTGTAACTATGTCCTCAGGGAAACCAACCTGCACATACCCTTTGATCCAGTAATGTCATTAATAGGTCTGTAAACCAAAGAAATCATTTTAAAAAGGGGGGGGAAGAGACCCACAAGTGAAAAATATTTGTAGCAGCTCTTTTCATGGTAGCAAAATATTGAAAACTGAGGGAAAGCCTAAAAATTGGGGAAAGCTAAAGAACAGTGGTATATGAATGTAATAGAATACTACTGGATAATAAGAAATGATGAACAGGCAGATTTCAGAAAAAACCTGGAAAGACTGAACTGATGCAAAGTGAAATGCACAGAACCAAGAAAACATTGTATACAGCATTAGCAATATTGTATGATGATCAACTATGAATGACTCAGCTCTTCTAAGCAACACAATGATTCAAGACAAGTACAAAGGACTAACAAAGGAAAATGCTATACATAACCAGGTAAAGAAATGATGATTTCTGAATGCAGATTGAAGAATATTTTTCTCACTTACATTATTCATTCTTCTGTTTTTCCTTTTTGATCTGTTTCTACTTTCACAATTGTGATTAATAAGGAAATAAATTTTACATGATTGCATATGTATAAATTATATCAAAATATTTACCATCTTCAGAAGAAGGAAAGGGAAGAAAGGAAAAAAAAATTTGGAACTCAAAATTGGGTAAAAATGCTAAAAATTTTCTTGAATTCAAGTACTGATTTTTTGAAAAGTGAGTCATACATGCAATGTTTTGGTTTCCCAGGACATATAAAAATTGTGCTTCCTCTATTCTATATTAAATGTGCAATAACATTATGTAAAATAAAATTTAAAAATAATCTATTGTTAGAAAATGCTATTACCTGAGCCTTCAGCAAATTGCAATCTCTTTGCTGATAAAGGGTCTTGCCTGGATGTGGATGACTACTGACTGATCAATGTGGTGGTTGCTGAAGATTGGGCTGGCTGTGACAATAACAATTTCTTAAAATAAGACAAAAATGAAGTTTGCCCATCAATTGACTCTTATTTTCCCTCAAACATTTATAGGGTATTAATTGGTCTAATTTAATTTTGTTTTGCTTCAGGGAATAGGACTCTGAGGAAAGGGAGAGAGATGGGAATAGACACTTGATAGAACAGTCAGAACATACACAACATTTATCAGTTAAGTTCTTGATCTTAAAAGGCATGATTCGTGATACTCTAAAACAATTATAATAGTAGCATCAAAGATCACTGATGACAGATCACCATTAGTGATGAAAGAGTTTGAAATATAGGGAGAATTATCAAAATGTGACAGAGACACAATGTAAACCACAGAGAAAATGGTGCTGATAGACTTATTTGTCTCATAATTGCCACAAATCTTCAATTTGTAAGAAAAACACAATAAAGTGAAACACAACAAAATGATATATGCTTGTATATTGTCAGATGCAATTTTTCTGTGGTCGGTTGGTTGTGTTTTACTTTTAGTTTTAATTTGTCACCAAGAAAATTGAATGTATGTGTGGCATACTTGAAAATTATTCATATGTGAAGAAAGGACATAAAAATTAATTTTAAGAAAGGTAAAAGGAAACCAAGATACAGAAAGGTTTAAATAGGGAGGTTTTTCATGGAGGAAGGATATGGAAAGGCAAATTAAGATGAATTAGGAATGTAGAGCCTCCCACTGCATCCAGGGCCATCTCCAGTCATCTTGATCTATATCTTGCCACTGGAGCCAGATGGATGCAGAGGAGAAAATGAGGCTGGTGACTTTGTATAGTCCTCCCTCATTTTAATTCAATTCACTAGCATATCATGGAATTACTTCCCTGATGTCATGGGCCCTTTTGATAATGAATGACAAACAACAACAAGAAGTTATAACCAAGATAAACTTAGGTAACCTGACAAGGGTTAAGGATTCCCCTTTAGGGGAGAATTTTCATGGTACCCTCATTGATCTCATGTTGAGGCAATGGGGGATACCTTCTTGGGGTCCTCTGGAATAAAATACCACCAATCAACATATCTGAATAGTTATTGGTCCATTGATGTCTCATGAGAAAGTATGAGTAATTGAGTCATTATGGTAGGGACCAGGAGGAAACTTAGTGATTAGGTCAAGATTGTAGATCTGACTTTCAACTTGTCTCAACTTTATAAAAGGGAACTGATAGAGATAAAGGTAAAAACAAAAGAGAAAAAAGAAAAAGAAAAACCACAGATAAAATAAACATAGTAAAGAAGGAGAGAAAGAGACACAGAGAGGGATTCAGGAGTGGGCATATAAAGGACCAGGGACCTGAGAGCAGATTTAGATTCCTCAGAAATGAGAGCTTTGGTTTATCCATGCAGACCTTTCAGTTACCCCCTCAGACAGCTGTGGGGAAATAGTGGTAGATTGGTTCCCCTAAGGGGGAACCACATGCTATGTATGAGATCAGTGGAAACAATAGTGGAGCCATGAGAACTATTTAATTTCATGAGGAAAAGAACACATATTCAAAAATACTTTTAGCAATGCTTTAGTAATATAAAAACAATGGAAACTAAGGGGATACCCATCTGTTGGGGAATGATTGAATAAATGAAGATATATAAATGTAATGGAATATTATTATAACATAAGAAATAAAAACTTGGAAGACTTGTATGAACTGTTGCAGAGTGAAGCAAATGGAATCAGAACAATGATAGAGCAACAATATTAAAAAATGAAACAGTTTTGAACTCTGATCACATCAATGATTCACTTTGCTTGCAGAGAACTAAAGATGGAGCTTATACTACCCACCTCCTGAGGGGATTCAAGGAGAGGAAAGGGATCCAACATGCAAAATGAGATGTACATTTGTGGTCACAACTAATGCAGAAATTTGTTCTGCTTTAGTAGCCCTTTGATATGAGGATTTGCTTTTTTCTTGCTTTTTTCTTTTTCTCCTTCTTGAGAGAGAGAAAGAAAAAATACTTGTTAGTTGAAAAGATAATAAAACAAAATTTAAAAATAACAATTCCTTTCTTTTGCAAAGATAAAGGAGAAGGAGTTTAACTTGAGTTCCCGAATTAAGCTTCTTGGCAAGAAAAGGAGAAAGCAGGTGGCACTAGCAGGTGGAGGAACAGCAAGGAACAGAGGAAGCAACCTGGACTTTTTCCTAAACCAATATAGAAAGTTATCTAGAGAGCCAATATTTTGAGCAATTATTTGTGCAGCTCCAATAGGAAGGAAGAAAGCAAGGAAAAAAGAAGGAAACAAGCAAGGAAAAAAGAAAGGATGGAGGGAAAGGAGAGAAAGAGGGAGGGAGGAAAGGACTGTAAGAAGGGAGGGAGAAAGAGAGAAGAAAGAAGGAAGGGAAGAAGGGAAGGAAACAAGTGTTTATTAAGCATTTATTATGTGCCAAGCATTTTACAACTTTTCTTTTATTTGATCCTTACAAGAATCCTGGAATACTGATATTATGACTGCCGTTTGATAAATGAGAAAATTATACAGACTAAGTGACTTTCTTAGAGTTGCACAGATAGTAAGTATCTGGGGCTAAATTTAAGTTAATACTGGACCTAATTCCAGGTCCAATATTCTAACTCTGGTGCCCCTGCCACCAGGCATCTCAGTCCCAGGATAGTCCCATGAATCTAGAAGACTTGAGGGGTCCATGTGGGAAGAGTGGGACCCATGAGAGAGAGAAATAGTTGTCCTTGATTCTTTGAGGCCTTTGGGTTATTTTTTGCATTCTTTCTACAGGGTGAGACAAACTCCTGTATCCAACATATAACATTAGCTTAAATACTTGCATGCAAACTGATGGTCCTTTTTAGCCATGTGTATGAAAAACTAGATGATCTATATTTGGGAAAACATGGTTGGAAACAAAGTGATCCAAGTTTAGAAGTCCACAGAGGAAACTTGGGAATGTTAATTTAAAAAAAAAAAAAAAAAGATTCTTAAGAGAGCCCCACAATATAATTCAGTTCATGTAAACCTTGAGCTTGGGTTCTGAAGACATGAGTTATCGTAATTCACAGAAATTAAAGGAATCTTGGAAAGAATTTAATCCAAGCTCCTCATTTGATAAAGAAACTGAGTTTTGGAGAACGTAAGTAATTTATCCAAAATCACACTATTAGTAAATATCATTCTGCTGATTAGAATGAGATAGCCAAGGAAAAGATCCTCTCCGAAGAAAATGATGGTCTACAGATGCGTTGACATCTTGTGAAATTACACTAAAATCTTGCACATTTTCTTAAGAAGTTTACAGTTTATTGAAAAGATAAACAGAGTAATTTCTAGGTCTTTTAATCAAGATCCAGAAATGCAAATAAGGATTAGAATAAATTGATGGCAGGATTTAGTGAGGAAACTAATTATGCCTAAGAATTTGCTTTATAAACATATCACTAGGGAATCGTGAGTTGGTATGAAGTTTAACCAAAACAGACACCATAAAGATCTAAAGAGAACAGAAACCTTCTTGGCCAGCAAACTTGTAATCCCCTTATACAATTGAAAAAACATGGCAGCTAAGGTCAATAGTGGTTTAGAATATAAGTTCATTTTGAAAACATTTACCCAGAAGGCTGATGGAAGACTGAGCTGTATTGCCTCACAAAAAAGGGAGTCGTGATTATTGAAATGTGTTTCAGTTTAAGGGGGAAAGATAATGAGTTCTATTTTGGACATTTTGAGTTTAAGATGTCTACTGGACATCTGGTTCAGGATGTCTGAAAGGCTGTTTTAGATGTGTCTAGTACATAATAAGTGCTTAATTAATGCTTGTTCCCTCCCTTTTTCTCCTTATCATCACCAACACTTTGAGAGAGTGAAGCCTTTTAGAATTGATCATTATTTTCATTACTATCGTAGGTTGGAGAGAGATGGGCTTTATAAAGGAATTGTGTAGGTAGGCTTTTCTCCATTGCTCAGAGAAAGTTAATCCAACAAGCTTGTTCTTCTCTGATTTAAAGGAGACTTCTAGTCAGTCTTTTCCAATGTCCTTTTAAGGCTGATTATAAACTAAAATAAAAAGCTGTCAGTGTTTTTCTGATTTGAGAATAGAAGAGAATTTGCCCAACTAGAGATTAGAAGGGAAGTAAGTAGCAGAGAAGTAGTTTTTGTCTTACAGATGTTCCTGAATGGTCGATGGCATTAAAGCTTACAGATCTATGGATAAGAGAGGAATTTATGACAAAACAAGAAATAGAGAGCATCTTGGGAAATAAAATGGATTACTTTTGATTAAGTTAAAATGGACAATTTGCACAAACAAAACCAATGCAGCCAAGATTAGAAGGCGAACAGAAAACTGGGGGTAGTTTAGTTACAGAAAGTTTCTTTGATAAAGGCCTCCCTCATTTCTCACATATATAGAGAACTGAGTCAAATCTATAAGAATATCAGTCACTCCCCATTTGATGGTTGGTTGTTGTCTTTTGTTCTGGAAGAGGATCAAAATGATGTCACTATGTTGGGGTCAAGGTTCAAAGTGTCCAGGGTACTGTTCAGGCCAATTATAAGGTCAGAAAACTCTACCACAGGTTGAGCACAAATAGTTCATATGAACATTTAGAGTACGGCCAAAGGATATAAACAGGCAGTTTTCACAAGAAATTAAAGCTATCTATACTCATATAAAAATGCTAGAAATCACTATTGACTGGAGAAATGAAAACAAAACAATTCATTGATAAGCCATCTCACACCTACCAGATTAGTTAATATGACAGAAAAGGAAAATGACAAATGTTGGAGGGGACGTGAGCAAATTGGGACATCTGTGAACTGATCCAGTTGTGCCCAAAGGCCTGTAAACTGAATACTTTTTGACTCAGTATTAGATCTATATCACAAAGAGATTTTTTTTTAAAAAAAGGAAAAGGAAACAAACAAACAAATAAAAATGAGGGCAGTTAGATGGCACATCAGCCCTGAAGTCAGGAGGACCTGAATTTAAATTCAATCTCAGACACTTATATAATCCTGGGCAAAATTTTTAAATAAATGTTTAAAAATGTCTTTATATGTAATTGGTAAAATAACTTTTATTTTTTAAAAAATTTAAATACAAAAGCCTTTTTTGTTATTATACAATTTTAAATTCAAAAATTCAGTTCAAAAACTGAAATTGTTCAGATTGTGTGGTATGATTAAAAAATAGAAAAGTTGACCATCAGAATAATGATAACATAAGCAAGATTTACAAGCAAATAAATAGAGTAAATTGGTGATTGATGAACTCAAGAATACAAATCACTGAAAAAGTATTGTTTAACAAAAACAGCTAGGAAAATGACTTAATAGTTTGAAAATAGACTTAGACTAGCATTTTATATCAGATATTACAAAAATTCAAATATATAATCTAAATATAAAAACTCATTCTATTGAAAAATGAGAGGAATATGGAAAGTATCTTTCACATTCTCAGAGGGGAAAAACTGTTAACCAGACAAGATACAGAAGAAATTATAAAAGACAAAATTATTGCAGTTATATGTCAATTATTTGTGTTTGCATAAAAAAAATTTAAGATAAGGACTAAAAAATTGTAACACTGAAGGTTCTTGATAAAAGTTTGATGTAAGATCTATAGAGAATTGACACAAATCAGACTTTAGTCTGATTGTAATTGAGGGGCAAAGAGTTCTTCTCCTTGCTTTGGTACTTATGGTCCTATCTACACCTAGCATTAAAAAGCACGTGCTCATCTGTGTAAGGCTCAATCAGAATCTTAGGGTGCTAGTTCTTAGAAATACTTCTAAGAAACTATAGAAATACACACCCTGTGTTTCTGAACATCTATGTGCTGTATAGATGACCAAATAGTGATCCTGAAATAGACATTTACATCTTAGGTAGCCACCTCATGACACTGAGCACTCATGAGTCCCTGGATTCTTCATCTGGAATCCTTTTTTTGGAGAAAGGGAATGAACCCCAAGCTTCACCTGATTTTCCAGACGTCATAGACCTTGAGGGAATTATTTAGAAAATGTGGAGTGAAATGCCTATTTTTAAAAGCTTTTTATTTTCAAAACATATGCATAGTTTTCAACATTCATACCTGCAAAACATTGTGTTCCAAATTTTTTCCCCTCCCTTTCCTCACCCCCTCTCCTAGATGGCAAATAATCCAATATATTTTAAATATGTGTAGTTCTTCTGTATATATTTCTACAATGATCATGCTCAGTGATCCTCACACTTTTTAAATAGGGGCCAGTTCACTGTCCCTCAGACTGTGGGAGGGCTGGACTATAGTAAAAACAAAAGCTCACACTGTCTCCCCCCTCAGCCCATTTGCCATAACTGGCGGACGGCATCTGGCCTGTGGGCCATAGTTTGAGAATTCTTTTGTTTGATTTTTTTTAGTTTTTTATTTTTTTAGTTTGATTCATGCTGCACAAGAATAATCAGATCAAAAAGGAAAAAAATTAGAAAGAAAACAAAATCAACAAAAAAAAAGTGAAAATACTATGTTATGATCCTTACTCAGTTCCCAACAGTCCTGTCTCTGGGTGCAGATGGTTCTTTCCATCACAAGTCTATTGGAACTAGCCCGAATCACTTTGCTGTTGAAAAGAGCCATGTCTACCAGAATTGATCTTCTTCTTATCTTACTGTTGTTGTGTACAATGATCTCCTGGTTCTGCTCATTTCTTTTCTTTTCTTTTTTTAATTTTTTATTTATAATTTTTTTTGACAGTATATATGCATGAGTAATTTTTTTTATAACATTATCCCTTGTATTCATTTTTGCAATTTTTCCCCTCTCTCCCTCTACTCCCTCCCCTAGATGACAGGCAATCCCATACATTTTACATGTGTTACAATAAAACCTAGATACAATATATGTGTGTAAATCCCATTTTCTTGTTGCACGTTAAGTATTAGATTCCTAAGGTGTAAGTAACCTGGGTAGATAGAGGTTCTGCTCATTTCACTCACCTTCAGTTCCTGTCAGTCTCTCCAGGCTTCTCTCAAATCATCCTGCTGGTTATTTCTTACAGAACAATAATATTCCACAACATTCATATATTCTCCAATTGATGAGCATCCATTCATTTTCCCGTTTCTAGCCACTTCAAAAACGGCTGCCACAAACATTCTGGCACATACAGGTCCCTTTCCCTCCGTTAAGATCTCTTTGGGATATAAGCCCAGTAGTAGCACTGCTGGATCAAAGGGTATGCACAGTTTGATAGCCCTTTGGGCACAGTTCTATATTGCTCTCCAGAATGGTTCGATCAGTACACAACTCCACCTATGCTGCACTGGTGTTCCAATTTTCCCACATCTTCTCTAACATCTATCATTTTTCTTTTCTGTCACTTTAGCTAATCTGAGAAGTGTGAGGCGATATCTCAGAGTTATCTTAATTTCTATTTCTTTGACCAATAGTGATTTAGAGCATTTTTTCATATGAATGAAATGGTTTTAAATTGTTTATAGCCTTTAACCATTTATCAATTGGAGTGACATGCCTATTAAAGAGACCCAGTAAATGCTCTTGTGCAGCCAGGTGATAGAGTGACTAGAGCTCTAAGTCTGTAGTCAGGAAGACCTGAGGTAAAATTCAGCTTCAAACACTTACTAACTGGGTGACATCGGGCAATTTGCCTCAATTTCCTCATCTGTAAAATGAGCTAGAGAGGGTAAGAATAAACAGAAGAAAATTCCAAATGCAGACTGAGACACGACTCTGAGCTTTAAAAGTTTTAGATGAACACACTCCCCCCAAGACTGTAAAAAGACTTAAAGATTTTGACTGTATGTTTGAAGTCTATCAGTAAGTACTTTTTGTGCCTTTTTGTCTTTAGGTCTTTCTTTTGTAGTGGAGGAAAGAAACAATTGTCTGATACTCGATCTATCTAAAAGACTGAACATTTTTCTACTAGCTAATGTTATCTAGCAATTACGTGCCAAGCTCCAGGGTGAGGACATTATCATGTTTAGCCCGTTTAATCTTCACATCTCTGGGAAGTGAGTGCTGCTATTATCCCCATTTTACAGATGAGGTAACTGAGGCAAATAGTTAAATGACTAGAGTTAGCTAGTAAATATCTGCGTTGTCTTGTTGGCTCTACCTGACTGAGTCACTAAGCTGCCCCAGCTTTCTTTAAGTGATGTTCTCCTCTGCCTTGAGTTAAGAGTGTGGGTGTGGGTGTATGTATATTTCTCTGTGTATGTGTATACATGTATGTGTATGTGTGTATTTGTATGTATATGTGTGTATTTGTATGTATGTGTATTGCGTATGTATGTATGTGTATATTTGTGTGTATGTGTATGTATGTGTGTATTTGTATGTATGTATATGTGTATGTATGTGTATTGTGTATGTATATATGCGCATATACATGTGTATGTGTGCACATGTTTATGTGTGTATGCATGTGTATTGTGTGTATGTGCATATGTGTTTATGTATGTGTGCATGTATGTGTATTGTGTATATACGCGTGTGCACATGTGTTTATGCATGTATGTGTATTTCCGTGTATGTGCATATGTGTTTATGTATGTGTACATACGTGTTTATGTATGTGTGAGCATATGTGTTTATGTATATATGCATGTGCATTGTGTATACATGTGTGTGCATGTGTTTATGTGTGTACATGTGTGTACGTATGTGTATATACATGTGTGCATATACGTGTTTATGTATGTGTATATATGTGTGCCTGTGTTTATATCTGTATGTGTATGTATATATGTATGTGTATATGTGTGTATACGTGTATATGTGTGTGCATATGTGTTTATGTATGTGTGTATGTATATATTTGTGTGCATGTGTGTTTGTGTATGTGTGGTGTGTATACGTGTGTATGTGTGTGCATGTGTGTTTATGTGGGTATGTATATGTGTATGTATGTGTATATGCGTGTATGTGTATGTATATATGTATGTGTATATGTGTGTATACGTGTATATATGTGTGCATATGTGTTTATGTATGTGTGTATGTATATATTTGTGTGTATGTGTGTGCATGTGTGTTTATGTGTGTATGTATATGTGTATGTATGTGTATATGTGTGTATGTGTATGTGTGTATGTGTGTGTGCAGTTTGGGGGGGGAGCCCCGGCTCTCCCACACGGACTCTGGCTCCGGATTGGGGACAGTTAGGTGGCCCCCCAGAGCCAGGCCCAGCCCATTAGAACGTTGGTTTCCCACGTGCCTCCAGTGCTGGTGGCAGGTGGGTAGCTGAAGGTCGCGGCCAGGACTCTGCACTGCCGTTGAGCTCACACACACCGGGAGGCGGAGACCCGAAGGAAAGACCCCCCCCCCCCCAGCCGCTTCCCTGGGTGAGCGCCTCAGAATGGCCGCGGCGGTGAGCTCAGGGCAGAAGCGCGTGCGCCCCCCACGGGTCCGTCCCCTTCTTACTCGTAGTTATTAGTCCGACCTCCGAGCTCTCAGGGGGAGTCTAACTGCAAGTCAGGCAACAAGCCCTTATTAAGCGCCTACATAGTGCTAAGCCCCGGGAATGCAACACGAGAAGAGAGAAAAGCAGCCGCTGCCCTCGGGGAGCTTACACTCGAGGGGGGACCACCCTAGGAGTGGGGGGGGGGAGAGCAGAGGAAAGAAAAAAGACGTGCAGGGATGAACATTCCGGGAAGAATCGGCCAGTAAGAGGGGCCTGCTCCTTCCTGGCTTCCTCCTTCCCCCCCCCCACTTCCCCTCCTTCCTCTCTTCCCCCTTTCCCTTCCTTCACCCCGACACGAGGAAGAAGACACACCCCAAAGAAGCGCTGAGCGCTCCCCGGCTCCCGCCCCCGCCACGACAGGCCCCGCCTCCCGACTAAGTCCCGCCCAGGTCCCGGCTCCGGCCCCGCCCTCCGCTGACGTCAGTTGTTATGTCTCGGGCCCGGCCGCGGCCGCAGCTGATCCGCCGCTGGGCAGAAGGCGGCGGCGTCGCCGTCTCGTTCTCGGTGTCGCTCTAGCTCTCGGTGTCGGTGTCGGCCTCGGTTCTGGCAGCCTCTGGGCGCTCGGGGTCGCGGGACGGCGGGGAAGCCCGGACCGGGAGCGCGTAGGCCCGACGCCGCGCGGGGATCCCGCCTCCCGCCCCGCGAGTAGTCCCGGGCCCGGCGGCGTGGGCCCCCGCGGCTCGCCTCTCCCCGCGCCGCCCACAGGCCGGGGGCCGGGGCCCAGGGAGCGCGCCTGCAGCCGCCGGCCGTCCGCGGAGGACACGCAGCCCCCGACCGCTGAGGCCTGGTGGCCCGGCTCCGGCCTGCATCGGCGGCGGCCGCGGCGGGGTCCGCCCTCGCCTCCCTCGGCCGTGCGGCCCGCGCCTCCTCGGAACCCCTGGCGGCCGGCCCCGGAGGCCTCGGGCAGTGACTGAACCCGGAACCCCGGCTCCGCCCGGCCCTGCCGCTGCCCCGCTCCGTGGGTGCTCCCCGCGCCCCTCCTGCAGCCCCCCGCTGGGACTCCCCGCGCCCCTCCTGCAGCCCCTCCAGTCCCCACCTCGCCCCCGAGCTCGGGCCTCTCCCCCTCCTGCAGACGCCCCCATCTAGCTTTCGGGGAGGCCCCCCCATTGATGGGGGCCCCCCGACCTCGGCCTCCGCCCCCGCTGGTTCCCGCCTGCCCCGGGGCGGGCCCCTGGTGAGCGCCCCCATGGCCGCCCCGGAATGACCGGGGGATGCGGGCCGCGTCCTTGGGCTCCCGCAGCGCGCTCTGCCTCGGCCGCCCCCTCCCCCGCTGAGCCTCGGGCCGGACTCGGGGCGCCCTGAGGCGGCGCAGCCAAGATGTGGCTCAAGCTCTTCTTCTTGCTGCTCTACTTCCTGGTCCTGTTCGTGCTGGCCAGATTCTTCGAGGCCATTGTGTGGTACGAGACGGGCATCCTGGCCACCCAGCTGGTGGATCCGGTGGCGCTGAGTTTTAAAAAGCTCAAGACCATCCTGGAGTGCCGGGGCTTGGGCTACTCCGGACTGCCCGAGAAGAAGGATGTCCGAGAGCTGGTGGAGAAGTCCGGTAAGGGAGCGGGCGCCGCGGGCTGCTGGGCAGGGCAGGGGCTGCACCCGCGCCGCCGCCACCCCCCCCCCCCCCGGCCAGGCCCCTGGTCAGCCGCCTGGACGGACAACTGGCCGAGGGGAGGGGGGAGGGGCGGCAAAGACCCGCCCGGGGGCGCACACCGTCGGGCGGGTCCGGGGCTGGGGTCCGGGGCTGGAGCCCGGGACTTCGGTCCTAGAGACGATACCACCGGCCTGCATCTGAGATTGCAGTGAGAGAGAAAGGAGAACAGACAGAGAGACAGGGACACAGAGAAGGGACAGAAGAGAGAGAGGGAGAAAAGAGAGGGAGAGAGAAGGAGAGCTCCTTCTAGCTTTGCAAACGCCGGAGGCACCAGAAGTGTCCCTCCGAGTTATGGGCGTCCAGCGCTCCCTTCTCCCTGCGCAGGTGGCCGCCTTCCCTGCGGTCTCCCGTGTCCGTTTCCTAGAACCCTAAGGCTCCTACGTGACCTGCTCGGGGTCACGCCACCGGTGTCTGAGGCAGCCCCTCTGTCCATCATGCCAAGTTACCCATTTAACTCCGTGGTGCTGTGTTAGGGCTGGGGTTATCCCCGCGATGGAGCGGGGTGCTGCGGCGTCAATTTTTTATATCCTGGGGCCTTTTCCTCCATAAATAGAATAAAGAGCCTGTAGGGTTCTAAGCCGACAATTTTGTGAAGTTTTAAGTAAATGGTTCAGTTTCCAGGGTCCACGAAAAGAAAATGTGAGATTCCTTCCCTTTATGTGGGAGACCGGGATGGTTTGCATGTTTTGTTTTGTTTGTTTTGTTTTTTTAAGTTTGTGGAAAGTAACACTTTGAACAGGAAGCCTCCTTAAAGATTTAAGGAGTTCCCAGCAACTGGGACTTCGGTTATAGACAAACAGAAAATGATTTCGGACCATTTGAAAACGTTCTTGTGACAATAAGTCCTTTTAAAATGTCAGTTTATAAATTGTGTATGTTTGTATCCATTTATATGTTCTCCAGATTCTCATGTGTATATCTGTAAGTGTAAATTTCATGCACTGTGGGTAATACCAGGCAGCCCGCGCTTGTTTCCTTGCTTGTTCCAACTCTTGGGAAATCCGGTGGTGAAGATGCCTAGGCCTCAGGCTTGACATTTATAGGGAGGAGCACAGATTTTTATTAGAGAAGACTGCCTCGTACTAAGAAGGAGGTCTGTACTTTAAACTCCAGAAAAAATTGGGGAAAGACGGGGGAAACTGGAAGGAGAACCTCCTCTTTTTGAAAAGGAAGTTGGGAGAATGTTTTTCTTTGATCCCTTTTTATCTTGGGTTGAATTTCCATTTTCCCTGCATTTTTAGTCCTTGGCACCGACAGCTGTAGAGTAATGGATTAAAACACCAGAAAGTGAAACCAAATGTAACCCAGATGAACCTGATTTGTCCCTCTTACAGACCACTGGCTGGCTGAAGTCTACAGTTTTAACATAATGTCAGTGGGAACATTAACTTTTTTCCACTGAATTCTGGAATGTACATTTTAAGGGCCCCCCAAATGTTCGTTTTCTGCACTAGAGAAATATTACTGTATTTGTTTAAAAGATTTCCTTCCTTGTTCCTGCCTGTCCTTCCTCCCCGTATGTACATATGTACACAAAGAAATGTATATTTGCTTTTAAGTTTTCCTTCCTGGATCAGGAACTTACCAGGCTGGCTTTCCGAATGTAATTGTTGAAACCAGAGGTTCTTTTTTGTTTGTTTCTAGTGTGGTCTACTCTCTATTTGTAAGGCTAAATGAGTTCCTTCATCGATCCCCTACAGTTGCTTAATGTGTTAGATATAAATATTAACTCTTCTGGCAGATTAAAAATTGTGTCCTTATTATGGGTTTTATCTCTAATTAAGGGAATTTAATGAGGTAGCCAAAGTCAAAGGTTCTTAATATGCATATTAATAAACAGGCACTACTTTGATTATAGACAAACAGAAAATAATTTCGGAACATTTGAAAACATTCTCACGACAGATGAGTCATTTTAAAATTTCAGTTTATAAATTATGTATGTATATGATATAAGAAAGGAGATCTGTCCTGTAGACATGATTAGCTCTAGAAATATAGTAGTATAAGTTTTAGTCCTAGGCAGATGAAATTAAAATTGTTTAAAAAACTAGACAATAACTAGGTGGTTGCTGAAAAACCTTAAAAGCTGCTGTGTTGATGATAGCTGAAGATGGTATTACTCCTTCCTATCTCAGTAAAAGCTAAGTCAGAGATTATGCTTTAAGTTGTGTTTTTCAGTTGATGGTGAAATTTCACAATTTCCATTGTTTGTTTTGAAAGGTCAGGTTTTTGACACTTAATCATCTCACAGGCTCCATTATTCATTTGGTACATGATATTCAGCAAGTTCTTCTGCATCCCAGTTATTAAATCTCTAAAATGACAATCTTATTTAACAACATGTGGCCCAAGTAAAAAGACAAACTGTATAAAGTCTTAGGGTTATTGTGATTTATTTTGAGCTGTTGATAGAAATTCCACGATGTCAATATAAATCTCACCTTTATGTGTCTATACAACAAAGTGATAGTATTTAGCTATGTAAGTCTCATTCCAGAAATTGTGAAAGAAACAGATTTACAGGTGAGTGTTGTCCCTTTGTCCTTTTTGAAGTTTTATTTCTCTACCTTTTTCCTTCTTTAGGAGACCTGATGGAAGGTGAGCTTTATTCTGCACTCAAGGAAGAAGAAGCGTCGGAGTCTGCTTCGAGCACCAACTTTAGTGGTGAAATGCACTTTTATGAGCTCGTGGAAGACACCAAAGATGGCATTTGGCTGGTTCAGGTATTTGGCTCAGGGGCTCATTCACACCCACTTCAGAACTCAGGTGATCGTTCCAGAGAGGGGCTTATCTGTCACCAGGCTTCTTCTGAGCCAGCTCTTTCTGCAGCGAGAGCAGGCAGTTTTTGTGCGTCAGCTGTAGGCTGTTGGGTCCCAAGGGAATAAAAGGAAGACTGATTCTTGATTCCCGTTGTCTGGACTATTGTCTTTTTCCCTTCCTGTTCCCCAGACTGGAATAGATGGGTATTTGCTTGTATAGTTCTGTCTGCTTTTGAAGCATTTTAAAAACAAAAAAGAGAAGCTGTTTAGGCAGACTTTTCATTGTGTTTGTGTAGATTGAAGTACAGGCAAGCCGGAGAGGGTTGAGTTACTGTTAGTTGATTAAATTATAGTTTTTATCTTCAAAATTCAAAGCAGTAAAATCATGGCCTTTTAGACCCAATAAGGACCCTATAGATAATTAAACCCAGTGTCTTCACTTTCATAGTGGTGAGACTATACGCGAACACCTAAGGTCATAGAGCTAAATGTGTAGAGTTCAGGGTCTGGAAATCCAATTTGGGTACATTTTTTCCTTGGAGTCCAGAAGGTACCAGTTAGAATAGAAGGAAGACTGGACTCGAGGTCTGGAGACAGTAGCATTGACTTGGGCCAGTTGTCTTACCCTCCATACCACAGGCAGTGTCCGCAATAGGGAGCATCCCTGGGGAGAAGTTATGTCTGCCTGGTCCTTCCTCACAGAAACCCTGGGATTTAAGCCAACTCATAGGAAAGAACAAACTGAGGCTAAGAGAGATTAAATGGTGGCATCCACCAGCCAAGGGAAGATCTGCTCAGGTTCTTACTCCAGCCTGGCAAGCTCCTGAGCCACTTGTATGTAGTGCATGTGTCCGTGGCAGGACAGGGATCTGATTGGCCTTAGCATCCAATAAATCATGGGAATCACATCTCACGAGTACCTGGTTCACTTCAAATGGAGGCCCAAGTACCTTTTTGGGTGACCTGGGATTCTAGGGGTTTCTCCTCCCAAATTACCTTGTGTTTACCATGCCTGCACTTAGTATATGTTTTATTTCCCTGGATAGAAGGATGATCCCAGAAGGCAGGGCCTGTTGGGTTCTCCAGCATCTGGCACACAAGAAGAGTTCAATAAATGTTGATTGGTTAATTGCATAATAATGTTAACTCATATTTATATAATGCCATAAAGTTTGCAGAGGGCATTCCTTGTTTGCATCCTTTATCTCATTTGATCTTCCCAGTCCTGTGGGAGAGTTAGGAGCTGTTACTATCCCCATTTTATAGATGAAGACTATAGACTGAGGAGGGCAATCATGTGAGAGCCCAGGGACTCTTGTGTGTATGTGTGTGTCTGTGTGTGTGTGCGCGTGTGTGTGTGCATGTGTGTGCGCGCGCCATTTGGATTTGCCCTCCCGTCAATCAAGAGTTCTTGAATGTCTTTTTTAAAGCTATACCATCTTTGACCTGTTTAGATTTGTGTGAAGAGACTACTCCTTGTTTCTTGTCTCTTAGGGTTTATTTCCATTGAGGCTTCCCAAGGAAACCTTAGATGGTTTTAATCATGTTAAAATGTTAGGGATAGTAAATTGTGTAGACTGTCCCATTGGCCTCTGTTCTACATGTCGGGATTTCATAGAATATTAGGGAAAGGTCCCAAGGACCAGAATGTTCGTGATTATTGACTTTCCAGATTTGGGTCCCCAGAACTAGGAATTATTATCTTTCTGTCACTTGAGTTTGTGTTGGCCAGCCACAGACTCACAAGGGCTGTTCGGAATCAACACTGGCGTGTGCAGATTTTTAACAAAGTTGCTTCCAAATGGAACTCTTTCATGGGTATCCAGTGATTACTGCTGAATATTCAGCACTGCTAAATTCTGTAAATGTAAAACTCTGTAGATGCTAAATAAAAATTGTCCAGAATAATGTTCTAGGACCTCTTAGAGATAAAAATTTCAGGCGCCTGCCTTTGTGGAGTTGACAGATGGGTTGTTGGGAAATTGACCTATTAAGTTACTCAGAAGTGGAGAAGAGGGACTTTGTACCTAAACACCAGTTAACCTGTTGAGTCTTGGCAAAGGAATGCTGGTCCCGGTAAGTCTTTGTCTGGGAAGGTGCCCTAGCCACCATCAGTACTAATGGGATGTTTTCAGAATCCATGATTTCTTCAGCCAGGATATCCTTTCCATCAGGGAAGATGGCAGCCCTGTGCTTTTGTGGACAGTCTTTATGATCATCAACTGGAAACCAGCCTCCTGTTGATGAACCTCTCAGGACTTGCCCACCCTGGTCCAGTGATGGAGGGCGGGCTTGTGCACCGGGGCTCGGGCTTTGCTGTGGCTAGCCCAGAGTGACCTCCACACTGTGGAGAGATATCAAAGGAGAGACCTTTTCCTGGGGGGAGGGTGATCCGGAAGGCTCTCTGTGGCCACTTCTTTTCCGTGGTTTCCCTCGGACCCAATGGCAAGCCCTTTGAGATATCTGAGGCCGAGTTAACTGGCCCCTGTATGTTGGTTTTGGGAACTAACCCAGCTCAGCTACTCAGGGTAGAAGGACTTGCTCTAGTTAATCCCTTTAAGGGTTATATGATTGGTTTTTTTTTTTTTTTTTAACCATAATCGAAACTGAGGGTACCTGGATTGAGGAGATAGAAATATTCTCTAGACCACTGCTCTGTTATTTTTCCCTCCAAAGGCATTTAGCTGGAGCTGTGAATGGTCAGAGAGAGGTCAGCTGTTTGTCAGAAAGCCCCCAGTTTATCAGGGGGCTGGATCTTCTCTTCCCCCGGGACACGTTTCTTCTCTTTTCAGGAGTTGGGTTTTGCTCTCTTCCCTGTGTTCAGGTGGGGTGGGCTTGTGATGTCTGTGGCAGAGGGAAGTCCACGTTTGAGGGAGTTGTCCAGGGCATCCAGAGCTTGACTGCTGTGTCCCTGGTGAGGGTCCGAATCAGGCCTTGAACCTGGGCCCTCCTGGCTCTGAGGCTGCCTTGGGGTTCCTGCGGATCCTTGTTCTCCTGTGACCTTCATTTCCGTTTCAAGTTAGCTTGGTGTTTTGGTGACATTGAGAAAGCATTTAGGGAAATATCACACTGCTGATAGTAGCTCTCCATAGAGCTTCGTATATGTTCTGGGGTTTAAAAAGTGTAAATCCACTCGGGAGGCAGCAGGCCTCTGCCTTGGAGGTTTCGCTAAGTGACGGTGGGTTTCGTTGGCTTATCGTCAGATCAGCCGGGGTCTTGGCACCCGCCTTAGAGCCTTTTGCGTCCTTTGCAACTTGGAGAGTACCCGAGGGACGGGCCCCTGGTGGAAGGCTTGACCTTCCTCTGGCCCTCTTTCCAAGAGCTTCTGGGCAGTCTTTGATAAGGCCAGCCTCAGCGGTCTGCCTGCTGCCCATAGCCCACCCTAGCACCCCCAGGTCCAGGAGGCTCAAGGAGCAGAGGCTCCTTTCCAGCACAGCATCACTGCCAGTCTCTTTTGTGGCACATTCTTTTCCCCTTGGTCATGGCCATCCTTTCCGGTCCTGGGCCTCTCTTCTCTCGCTGGGGCCTTCGGCACTCCAGGCGCCTTCTTGTCGCCATGTAAGCCTGAGCTGCGGCTGGCACCGGGCTCCGTGCCCTGGCCCCAGGACGCAGAGCCACATGGAAGGACATGTACAGTTTAGCCAGCTGTTTCTCAGGCCCGCCGGCTTTGCTCATGTTGTTTAACCATGCTGCTGGCTTGGCCATTGGCATAGAGTGGGAACCAGCCGCATTCAACCCTACTGGGCAAGCTGGAGGAGAACCAAGGGCCCAGGGCCGCCCTGATCTCTGTAAGAGGCTTCTTGCCAGCCTCAGGATGCAAGGAGTCATCGTCTCTGGGGGAGTCTCAGCACCGGAGAACGCCATGTTGTGTCCCCTTGTTATCCAGAGCTCCTCGTCTTACTGCCAGGGCATTGTTTCAGCGCAGGCTCGTGGCCTTCTCTACCAGCTCAAAACACAAAATGTCAGACGCTTGCATTCTGACTTTATTTTTCCCTCGCCCAGGAAAATGACCAAAATAATAATCAAATGTCCTCAGTTTGCTGCCGTCTGTGGCTTGAGCCCCCTTTTAAGGCTGCCGTTTGGCCAAATTTAATTGAAAATGCCTCATCATTATGGAATGCTGACTTACAGAAAATGGAAACCTCCTTGACTCTAAGTCCAGCTGATGGGACTTAGGTTGCCCTAGACTCTGAGCTGGAGGACACCTTCCCTGATCCATCCCCCTCCTTTTATGAGTGGGAAAACAGACCCAAAGAGTTACAGACAGAAAAAGGGTCAGAACTTAGGCATCTTGACATCCACCTAGGCCAGGTCTTTGGATCCGGAAGCCCAGCGCCCCAAAAGGAACATCAGCAGGCAGCTTTCAGTCTGATGGGGAGGCTCTCTGGGCTCATCAATAAACATGTTCAGCCATCGGGGGCTCCTCCCCACTCTGGGGCCCCTCAGCATCATGGGATCCCTCAGTATTATGGGCCCCTCGGCATCGTGGGGCCCCAGACGTCTGAGTCGATTCTCATTCAGTGAAGGAAGAAGGCATCTGCTCTTGAGACTTGCAGTTTGCTCAGAATGGTAGAGAAGACTGCCTGTTGAGACTGGAAGGAGAGTGAAGGAGGGAGCTTGTGGAGGGGGCTTGTGCTTTGGTTGGGAAAGAAGGGATGCTGAAAGGAGATCTCAGGAGAGATGGTCCGGAAAAAGCCTGAAGCTCTTCTTCCTCTCCCTGTGGCAGTGAGGTGCCCTTCTCTTTGCCATGACCTTTGAGCCCCCTCCTCATAGTGGGTAGCCACAGTGTCAGAGTGACCAGGCCAGCAGTCACCCCCTCAGACCCCTCGTCTTGCACCTCGGGTGCCCCAGCTGCGTGTGGCGGGCTGTCCTCGCTAGGTTACTGGTGTCTGCCCACGGCACCCCAGTCAGTACCGGGGAGACCTCCCTAGCCTTGGAGTGTGCCTTCTACCAGTCACAGGGAAATCTCAATGGGCTGTAGACCCATGGGACTATGAGGGGAGTCAGAGCAGAGCAAGTGTCCTGGGGCAGAGCCGGGAGGGGCCCAGGAACCCCAAGGCAGGACCGGAGAGGGAGCGCGTTCCAGGCCCTGGGTCTGGACAAAGAACTGGCTTGGATGGGAGTCGCTTGGATCAGCTTGGAAAGGGGGCTCTGACCAAGGCTTTTGCTTTATCTGGAAGACATCGGGGACCTGGTGAGACTTGTGTGGTCAGGCTTGGGATACCCCTTGGAGAGGGAGAGACAAGCTCTGGGGCCCTGGGAGGCGGGGGCCGTGGTCCAGGCAGGCCCTGGGATGGCCAGGGCTCGGACGGGCTGTGGCCCAAATGAGGGACGGGCGGCAGGGCCGAGTCTGGGAAGCTGGTGCAGATGAGTGAGAGGGAAGAGCTGAGAGTGACTCTGTCTCTGGGAACTTGAACGATGGCGGCCATCGCCACAGGGATAAGGGGCCGGGAGAAGGGACGAGTTTTATGAGAATGGCCGCAGCCTGTACATAACACCTTGAGGTTCCCAAGGCCCTTTACAGATATTTTCTCCTTTGGTTCTTAATCTGCCCTGGGAGGGCAACAGCATATCCCCTTTTCAGGTCAGGAAGGGGGTCATTTATTGTCTAAATCAAATTTAAGAAAACTCAATACAGAAAGTCAATTATTAAAAACCATAATAAGACTTAGTGGATAAAGCAAATTCCACTTGCATAAATATCAAGCTTTCAGGTAATGGCTGCAATAATTCTTGTGTTGATTTTCTGGAAGCTTAAGGATGGCTTTTAAATGTTAGAATTGTATTCATTTCATGCCCTAAACTTTCTAGTAAATTCCTATTTCATCTTTTTAGCCCCCAAGCTGTCATAATACAGTTTTTGTGTACACAATTATCCTAAGTTGTTGTGAGCGTGAGGTTGTCCGTAGAGCCATTTTAGCTCAGAAAATAGACAGTAAACATCCTTTAGCCGGTAGGTGGGGATCGGTCAGAAAAATCTTTCTTTTAAAAGAATTTTTAAAATTCAATTTTGTTTTTAGTTCCAGATTCTCTCTCCTTCTTCTCTGCCCATTGAGAAGAGAACAAAATATTAAGAATACATAGTCATGCAAAATAAATTCTGCATTAACCTTATTTCAGAAAAAGACAGAGAGAGACAGAGACAGAGAGACACAGAGAGAGACAGAGACAGAGACACAGAGAGAGAGAGATAGAGAGAGACAGAGAGAGAGAGAGAGACAGAGAGAGAGAGAGAGACAGAGAGGCAGAGACAGAGAGAGACAGAGACAGAGACACAGAGAGAGAGAGACAGAGAGACAGAGAGAGAGAGAGAGAGAGAGAGAGAGAGAGAGAAACAGAGACACAGAGAGAGACAGAGACAGAGAGAGACAGAGACAGAGACACAGAGAGAGAGAGAGAGAGAGAGAGACAGAGAGAAAGAGAGAAACAGAGACACAGAGAGAGAGAGAGACAGAGACAGAGAGAGAGACAGAGACAGAGAGAGACAGAGACAGAGACACAGAGAGAGAGAGACAGAGAGAGAGAAAATGAAAATGAATATATTTCCATCTGTATTGAGATAATCAGAGAATTCTCTGTGGCCGGGGATAGCTTTTCTCAGCATGCGTGCTTTGGAATTGTGGCTCATTGTGCTGATAGAGAAGCTAAGTGTTTCACAGCTGATGACTGTTGTGGTCTTGCTGTCACAGTATTGTCCTGGTTCTGCTCGCTTCACTTGGCGTCAGTTCATCTAGATCCTCTCAGGTTTTCCTGAGACAATTCCCTTCGAGGTTTCTTATAGCATGGCAGTATTACATTCATCCCCACACCATAACTAGTTCAGCCATGCTCCACTTGATGGGCATCCCCCTAATTTCCAGTTCTTGGTTCCACAGAAGAGCTGCTGTGCATGTTTGAGCCCAGGCTCCTTTTCCCTGGATGCCCTGGGGGGCAGCCCTAGTAGTGGTATGGCTGGGTCAGAGCTGGCGCACTTTTATAGCCCATTGGGCAGAGTTCCATACGACGCTCCCGAATGCTCGGGCCGTTTCACAACTCCACCAACAGCGCGCTCGTGTTCCTGCTCTCCCGTGTTCCCTTTAGCTTTTGTCCTTTTTCTTTTCTGTATGATTAGCCAGTCTGAGAGGTTTGAGGTGGTGCCCCAGAGATGTTTTAGTTTGCATTTCTCTCTAACCAGTTCTTTGCTATGACTAATGACGGGAGCTGGGGTTTCTTCCCCTGAAAGCATCTTCTTCACGTCCCTCGGCCACGTTCCAGCTGGGGCGTGGCTCCCAGGAGCCCTCAGAGCTGCACTGGGGAAGCAGAGAAGTTGGCTTGGCCCCCGGGCCTCCATCCACAAAGTGACCCCCAGCCCACTTCGGGTGTGGGAAAGCCTGGTCAGCGGGGGCGGCTGGCTCCCTTCCCTCTCTGCCCCCGACTCTAGCGCTGTGCCCCTCTCGGGATCACGAGAAAGGAAGCGAGATTTGTGTTTCCCCCGGTGGTGACAGAGACTCCTGTTTAACCTGTGGCATGTGAGCTTAGAGCGGCTGTGAAAGCAGCCCCTGACTCTCGTAGATGTCCAGGATCCAAAGGCCTGCTGAGAGCAGGACGAGAGCTGCAGGCAAACGAGGAGGGGAACGGGGAAAGGCATCCAGGAGGCTGCCGTCTTTGTGCTCTTTTGGAAGCCTCTTTTTCTGGGGGCTCCCCAGGGCCGCGGTCACTCTCCTCCAGGCCAGGGAGAGGAAGCACTGTCTTGGATGTGCCTTATGTGGGTGCAGGCGCCCTCACCCTCGGGGCATCCGGCTCTTCCTCCCTGGGGTCTCCCTTGCAGTGAGCACAGTCCTGAGCCTTTGTTTCTACCCGAGCCCCCAGCCTGGGCCTTCTCTGTGGTTTGCTCCCGTGTCCTCCTGGGTGTGTGGCCCAGCTCCTCCTGACAGGACGGACTTCCCAGGGAAGGACAGGCCCGAGGTTGCCGGCACTTCTGCGCGCTGCTGAGCGCTTTTACATTGTCCCTAACACCCCTGAGAGGCGGCTGTGGGCTGGGCCCGATTTTAGAAATGGGGACATGGACTTGCCCAGGTTTACACAGTCAGTGCTCGAGGCCCAGCCTCCCTCCCCGTAGCCCGGCCTCCCTCCCCGTAGCCCGGCCTCCCTCCCCGCAGCCCGGCCTCCCACCCCGCAGCCCGGCCTCCCTCCCCGCAGCCCGGCCTCCCACCCCGCAGCCCGGCCTCCCTCCCCGCAGCCCGGCCTCCCACCCCGCAGCCCGGCCTCCCTCCCCGCAGCCCGGCCTCCCACCCCGCAGCCCGGCCTCCCACCCCGCAGCCCGGCCTCCCACCCCGCAGCCCGGCCTCCCTCCCCGCAGCCCGGCCTCCCTCCCCGCAGCCCGGCCTCCCTCCCCGCAGCCCTGCCTCCCTCCCCGCAGCCCGGCCTCCCACCCCGCAGCCCGGCCTCCCTCCCCGCAGCCCGGCCTCCCTCCCCGCAGCCCGGCCTCCCTTGTTACAGGCCCAGCACTCTGCCCTCTGTGCTGTCTCCGGCTCAGACACAGGGGCTTGGCCTTGGTCACAAACAGCGTGTCCCCACTGAGCTGACTGGTGAGCGGCCCCCGGGGCCTGGAGCTGGCAGGAAGGGAGCTCCACTCTGATCTCGGGCGCCCCCTGGCCGGGTGACCCCAGGAAGGCCGTCTGTCCTCCAGTCCACCTCCCTCTCCTTGATTTAGTATTTGTGTCTCCCTCAGGGTGGAGTCGGTCTGGCTTTGAGAGTGTTTTGCACATAGTAGGTACCTTATGAATCCCTAATAACTGAAGGATACCTTATTGAGGAAACCCCCTCCCCCGGTACAGCTCAGCCCCCCTTTTCCCTTTTGGGGTGGCTAGGTCTCATGGAGGCCCCGAACTTGTTCCTCCAGACCACTTGGCTGGTGCGGCTCAGAAGCCCCTCAAGGGCAGCTCTGGCTACCTGAGCTCCTGCTGCACCCCGAGGAGCCGGGCACGGCGCTCTCACTGACCCACTACCAGACAGCCTGGATATGACCTGGATGGCCGGCACAGACGCTGAGTGCAGGACCAAGCTTCTTGTGGAAGAGAGGGCTGAGGGAGGGTGCACCGGGGGTCAGAGCAGAGGCCTGGATGGGGGGGAAGGGCTTAAAAGCCAAATAGGACCCCCAGCACTTGCCCCTCCCCTTTCCCCCTTGACTCTTAGGTAAACCAGGCGCCCCTTACAATATATCATCTCTAAGGTCTAGCCAAGCCTCGGTCTGGGTCACACCCGTCTTCTTCTGCCTTTTGCTCCTACGCAGGGGGAGGAAAGGCCCTTCTTCTGACTGGTCCCTACCGGTCCCACTCACCTGGGCCCTCCCTGTGGCCCAATGGCCCTGCTCCACTTCCTCTGTGCCACTTCCTCTGGCAGCTCGCCCTCCCCCTCCCCAGTGGCTCTCTCCCACTTCCCCCTCCCTCCTGCAGTCTCCCTTCTCCCTGAGCACTGACCTCCCTGGCTCCCCGCCTCCTACAACTCCTCTCAGGCCCAGGGCCAACACATTTGTCCGCATGTAACTGTAAGCTCCTTGAGGGCAGGGACGAGACCTGCTCTTTGGCCTGGGCCCGCTGTGGGATGATGGGGTGTCTGGAAGCAGAAGGGGCTGATGAAACAAAGGCCTTGGGGAGGATTGGCTCATGGTGGGAAGAGACAGGCCCCTGGACAGCAACAAGGAAGTCTGGGAAAGGGGGAGTTAACCCTACTTCCTTACCTCGAGACAGTGGAGCCCTCCGGGCCAAGTCCAGGCGCCCTCAAGGTCAGGTCTGTTGGCAGCATAGTAACCAGCTGCTAAATGCTTACTGGGTGCCAGGCGGGCAGCGGGTGGGGCAGTGGATCAGAGTCCCGGCCTGGCATCAGGAACTCATCTTCCCAAGTTCAAATCTGGCTTCAGATATTGAGGGAACCCGGCCAGGTCTCTTCACCCTGTGTGCCTCAGTCTCCTCATGGCTCAGATGGGCTGGAGAACGAAATGGCCAAATCAGCCCAGTACCTTTGCCCAAAAAACCCCAAATGGGGTCACGAAGAGCAGGACCCAACTGAGAAACAACAGTGTGCCAACCTGGAGATCCAGAGGGTCCTTGCCCTGAAGGAGTTCACACCCCACTGAGGAAAGTGTGCACCGTGAGGGAAGGAAATGGCCTGAGGTGGTGAGAGTTGAATCCACACTGAATTCTTGCTGCACTGAGGTTCTGGAGGCCATGAGGTCTGAGTGGGGGAGGGAATGAGGAGCTGAATTCCCTGAAGGGTGGGGGCTTCCTCCTACACCCATTCTGCCGGGGAAGGGGGTGCTGAAGAGGCCTGTGTCACAGAGCCGGATCCCTCCGGCATCAGGATGAGTTTCAGAATTCTGGGAGAGCGGGCAGGTGGGACGTGCCCTGAGACCAGAAAGTCAGAGAATAGTTTCAGCCTTTTTAAGCAATTCTGTTTCAGAATCGTCTTGATCAGTGGGAAACTTTTCTTCCAAATTCAGGTGTCAGGAAGCCATGTGTTCAGTCTGTGTGTTATATTTGAGCAGGCTGCAACCTTCTTTGGAAATGAGGATGAGCTGTCATTTGTCATTATGGGTAATTGGGTCTTTAAACACAATTTGTCATTTAGCATTTTAACATTTCAAATTTGCCTTTTTGAGCAGCCAACAATATTAGAGGGATTTTCGGAGATTTCTTGGTTGTCCTTGCCATTTAAAGCATTTAATGAGTGTCTGGCCCCAGGGCATCCTCCCAGATGGAGACAGCTGAGAATTTGATTCTAGGAAGGCTGTCAGTGCTTCCCACCTCTTGAACCCCAGTTGAGAATTGGCTGCGGAGAAGTGTGGCTCCAGCTCGGAGGCCGGTTTGGAGTTTTCCCAGAAAGCTCATTTCCCTGACCCAGAATGAAGGGTCAGGCCCAGTAACTTGGTGAGGAGGGACCTTCTGGCTGGTGGAGGGTTAGTTAGGGTGTTGGAGCCATGTAACGTCTGGCTCTGGAGGCCCCGCGGGGTCCTTGTCTGTTTTGTCGGGTTAGCAGGGGAGATGATGACGGGACAGAAGAATCGGACACCGGGTGTGAGGAGATCTGACTTTCAGGAAATTGAATTATGAGAGCTGGGCTCGACCCTGATTGAGGAAGCTGAATTCTGTCTCTTTCCTTTTGGCTGCAGGTCATAGCAAGTGACAGAAGTCCTCTGGTGGGGAAGGTCCACTGGGAGAAAATGGTGAAAAAGGTGTCCAGATTTGGAATCCGCACAGGAACTTTTAACTGCTCAAGTGATCCCAGGTAAGCCCTCCTGAGTCCTCTGGGCCTTAGGAAGATCCATAAACCAAGGGGCTGGCGGGGATCCGAGCAGGGGACGCTGTCAGCGCTATCTATGGCTGAGAGGAGGTTGCTAAGGTCTCTTCAGAGCCGCAGCATCCGCATGCCCCAGAATCCCCTCACTAAAACTGCTCAGCTTCTTTTTGAATTAAGCACCAGGAGGTTTCCCTTCTGGTGAAACTCTGGTCAGAAGCGAGGACCCACAGGCTTCCTTTTGCTTTGTCCTGCTTTTGTGCGTGGGTGAATTCTGCCCTTTAGCTCTGGTCGCCCTTGCCAGCAGCGCTGCCCTCTGCCCTGTCCCATCCCTAGCACTTGGGAGCCAGCAGGCTGTGAGGGGGGAGCTTCCACGCCCTCTGACACTTGACCCCAGCAGTCACTCAGTCCCTCTTCCCCAGGCTGGAATACCACAAAGTGACAGATTCCAACTTTTCCTGTGTCTGCCCTCCAGCCTGATGCCCGCTGATAAAGGCATCGGGAAGCCACGTGTCTCTGCCACTCATAAGTTCTAAGCGGTTTTCCCTGAGCCCACAAGCAGCTCAGGTCCTGATGGCAGAGATTGAGGGAGTTTTACTGCAGAAATCAGAGGTTGGGGCGACCCTAGGCCCCGGCCCTCCGTGTCACAGAGCAGTCGGGGCTGACTAGCCCCCGGCCGCTCAGGCTGCTCGTGCCCGACCTCCCTGTGCTGTCCGGATGATCTCCTTACTACTTCTGGGCCTGCCACAGTCCCCCCTCCTGCCTCTTGGATCCCTTTAAGATGGAGCTAAAGTTGTTTTTCCCCCCGAGGCTTTTCTTCCCTCTCAGGGCACATCCCTCTCTCCTTTTTGGTGCTTTATCCCTCGGCCCTTCCTTCTCCCCTACTGATTTTATGTGTTCCTGTGTTCCTGTAATCGCATGGGAAACACGAGGAGAACGGGTGCTGGGTTTTATTCCTGAAATCACTCCATGCCTTGGACTTTGGGAAATAGTCTTGATTTCACAAAAACCACACTTTGAAAAAAGCTGCACGTCCTGATTTGGGGATCAGAAGTGATGATCACGGGCTCTTCACCGCTGCGCTGTGGGAGGTGCTTCCAAAATCCCTTCTTCCTTTAGTGATCCCTAAGGTTCAGGGGTCCTCCTCCAAGCTTGTACCTGTGATGCGGTCCAAGTGACCCAGGTGTATCCGAGCATCTTAGTGTAGAGACTCATCTCCATTGCAGAACGCAGAAGCGATTAAACGTGATCCCTTTGCACTGCTCCTCTTGAGTTACCCACTTTGTGCCTGTTTGTTAGGGTGAGAAGTCTCCAGAGAGCTTTTAACCAATAAGAGACCTTTAGAATGGCATATTGGGCAGGATTTCTTCTACAAATCAGTGAAACCTTTCGTGAATGAGTCTTGGTTCCCTGATGTTTTGGAAGAATTACCTTTTCTAACTATACAAGTTGCAGTTCAGAAAAGCCCTCAGGATGATCTCCCCGTGTCAGCCGTAAGAAAAATGTGAGAATCTCTGGGATAGAACGCACTGTCCACATGAGGTCATCTTAGAATTTCACAACATTTGGTTGTTTGGTCACGGCCCCCTTCCTTGGCGGGCTGCGCCAGGCTTTCCCTGCGCTTCTCCTGGTTCTGCTTCCTGCCATTTGCATCAGGGCATTGAAGTTTTCACGTGCTTCTCTGTAGTCGTCATATTCGTTGCAGATACCTAGACTTTGTTGAATTCAGTCAATCAACAAGCATTGACCAAGTGCCCGCTCTGTGTGGCAGGTGCTGGGGATGGAGCCGTAAAGGATAGTTCCTCCCTTCAAGGTAATTATAATCTCCTTTGGAAGAAGATGCTCAAAGAGGAATAGAGACTGCTTGCAGACAGAAGAAATGCCAGCTTACTTTGGGTTATAGGAATCATACTTTGAGACACCCAGTGAAGGCAGGGGCCCTTGAGCCGACCCTTGGGGGCAGCATGAGAATAAAAGCATTCTGGGCGTGGGGAGCAAATGCAGAGGCGGGCGGTGGGACGCCCAGCACGCGGCAGCTGCTCTGCAGCATTTTAGTCACTTCCTCTGCCTTCCTTTTTTTTCCCCCCCACTGCAATAATCTTGATGAACCTTTGACTTTTTAGAAAAGAAAACTTATAGGATGAAAGCAGGAAATTGGAGAGGAGGGGAAATCTTACTGCAAATTTCTCATATTAAAAACACTACCAAGAAATATAAAGAAAGGGAGCAAATAGGCTCCGCTCTGAACTCAGAGCTATCGCTTCTGTCTCTGAAGGTGGAGAGTGCTGTTCTTCGGGGTCCTCTGGGATTTTGAGAGCAGCTAAGCCTTTTGTGGGCGCTCACTGTCACCCCCTTGCTGTTACTGTGAGGGGGATGTTTCTCATTTCTCAAATATACAGAAAGGTAGATCAGAATTCCCCAAATGAGAAATAGGCAAGGGTATGAACAGACTGTTTTTAGAAAGAGAAATCTAAACTATCAAGTTTTATGAAAAAGTGCAGGAAATCATTAATAACTAGAAAAGTGCAAATTAAAACAACTCGGAGGTGTCTCCTCACACCCAGATCTGACTAATGTGACAAAAAAGGACAGACGTTGGAAAGAATAAAACAGGGACACTGGTGCGCTGTTGGTGGAGTTGTGAACTGGTCCAACCATTCTGGAAACAATCTGGACCAGGCCCAAAAGGTTGTAAAAATTCTTCACGCCCTTTACGTCCAGCAAACTCTGTATCCCAAAAGATCGAAGCAATGGGGAAAGGACCTCTATGTACAAAAATGTTCATAGCAGTTCTTTTGGAGGACCTTGGGGGGTGTCAGTCATGTGAGAATGGAGGGAATACAATTGGGCCGAGTGCCCATCCTCCTCACAGTCAGAGCAGGAGGGTGACAGGGCGCGCCCCGAGGGACTCAGCCGCTCTCCCAGTCCTGCAGGGTCCTGATGAACAGCACTCTCCACTCCAGAGAGAGGGGCCGTAACTGACCACAGACTAGAGCCCGTTTGTTTGCTTTCTGTATGTTTCTTGGTGGGTGCTTTTTTATTTTTTTTTAATGTGGCTAATGGGGAAATACATTTCGTGTGATGTCATCTGGAGAAAGGGAGAGAATTTGGAATTAAAAATCAGAAATTTCTCTAAGAAAGCAGTTCTCTCTTTCCCTCTGCACTTCCACATTCTGCATCCCGTCTCCTCATCTCCCAGCCGGCTCGGCTTTCTCTGACTTTTATCGCACATCTGCACTCTGTTCATTGACATTAAAAGCAAACACTTTTCGGCTCCCGCGTGGCCGGGCCTTCACCGGGTGCTGGGGGTGCCCGTGGCCACGAGCCGACATCCGTGGAAGGAAGGCTGGGCTGGGAAGGGGAGCCTTGGCCGTTTGGGAGCGGAGTACCAGGGGCGCTGCCCGGTGAAGCGGGGGCTGGGCACGCGGCGCTCTCGGCTCACGCTGTCCCTCTCTCGTAGGTATTGCCGCAGGCGAGGCTGGATCCGCTCGACCCTCATCATGTCTGTGCCCCAGACCAGCACGTCCAAGGGGAAGGTGATGCTCAAGGAGTACAGCGGGCGCAAGATGGAGACGGAGCACATCTTCAAGTGGATCACCGCGCACGCGGCTTCTCGCATCAAAACCATTTATAACGCGGAGCACCTGCGGGAGGAGTGGAACCGCAGCGACCAGTACTGGGTGAAGATCTACCTGTTCGCCAGCCTGGACCAGCCGCCGGCCTTCTTCTCTGCCCTCAGCATCAAGTTCACCGGGAGGGTCGAGTTCATCTTCGTCAACGTGGAGAGCTGGCCCAACCGCAGCTCGATGACGGAGCTGGGCATCCACAGCATGCCCTCCTACATCCTGCGGACGCCCGAGGGCATCTACAGGTACGGGAACAACACGGGCGAGTTCCTGTCCCTGCGCGCCATGGACTCCTTCCTGCGCTCGCTGCAGCCCGAAGTCAACGACCTGTTCGTGCTGAGCCTGGTGCTGGTGAACCTGATGGCCTGGATGGACCTGTTCATCACGCAGGGCGCCACCATCAAGCGCTTCGTGGTGCTCATCAGCACGCTGGGCACCTACAACTCGCTGCTGATCATCTCCTGGCTGCCGGTGCTGGGCTTCCTGCAGCTGCCCTACCTGGACAGCTTCTACGAGTACAGCCTGAAGCTGCTGCGCTACTCCAACACCACCACGCTGGCCTCCTGGGTGCGCGCCGACTGGGTCTTCTACTCCTCGCACCCCGCGCTCTTCCTGGGCACCTACCTGGGCCACGGGCTGCTCATCGACTACTTCGAGAAGAAGCGGCGCCGGCAGCACCACGCCGAGGAGCCCAACAACCTCGAGTGGCTCTCCAGCCTGTGGGACTGGTACACCAGCTACCTCTTCCACCCCATCGCCTCCTTCCAGAACTTCCCCGTGGACTCGGACTGGGACGAAGACCCCGACCTCTTCCTCGAGCGCCTGGCCTTCCCGGACCTGTGGCTGCACCCGCTGATCCCCACCGACTACATCAAGCACCTGCCCACCTGGCGCTTCCGGGGTCCGGGCGCGCCGTCCGAGGAGGATGCGTCGGAGGCCCCTCGGGAGCCCGACGACGACTCGGACGGCGAGGGCGGGGAGACGGAAGCGGCCGGCCCCGCCGCGGAAGGAGGCCACCGCCAGGACGGGCCCCCCTCGTGTGCCGGCCGATGCCGCCGGGCCGGCCCCCCCGAGGGGGTGGCAGAAGACGGGGAGCCCGCCTGGCCCGCCGACATGCTGCGCTGCACCGAGTGCGTGGTCTGCCTCGAGAACTTTGACCGCGGCTGCTCGTTGACGGGCCTGCCCTGCGGCCACGTCTTCCACCAGAATTGCATCGTCATGTGGCTGGCCGGGGGCCGGCACTGCTGCCCCGTCTGCCGGTGGCCCTCGTACAAGAAGCAGCCGCCGCGTGGCCGCCGGCCGCCCCCCTCGAGTGACGCCGCGTCCTGACGGGCGGCGCTGTCCCTGGAGCCTGGGCTCGCCGTGGGCGCGCCCCGTCAGTGTTAGTCACAGCGTTTTTGTGGTTTGAAGTTTAGTTTAATGTTAGTGCAGTGACCAGAAATATACATTATGCTAACGTTAATGGCAGAATTATTTGGTTGCCTTGTGTGTCAAATGGAATGCATACTTAATTGTACAAACTTTTCTTTATTCCGTTGGAGATTCAGCAGTTGATGTTTTTGGTAAGCACAAAAAGGCGAGACAGAAGTCTATCCTAGCAAGAGATGACAAGTTGGGGTTCAGAGTGCGATGAGATTGACGGTTGCTTCTCTTAAATGTTTCCTCCCTTTTTACAGTCTCTCTGTTCAGCACCTTTGGTTGAATAATGTATCTCTGAGACATGAAATTTAAGAAACCTATGAAATAAATTATTTTAAACCCAGAAGGCTGCAGACTTTCCAAAATGAAATCATTTTTGATAAAGTAAATAAATATAGATATAGATGTCTGAATATTTGATTTATCTGTAAAAACTAATAAAATATAATTTTGGTCTCTTTTACAAAAGGATAGTAGAAATCATTGGAATCTGGTCGGCTGAGAAATAGCGCTCTCCTGTGTCACCATCAGTTTTAAGTTAGTTTTGTCAGGGAAGCTCCTCATCGTGGGATTTTCCCAATTCTCATTGTCCACTTTTCGATAAAAACTGCTGGGAGGTAGAGTCGTCCCACTCGTAATGACTGACGCAGACGTGCCCGTAGGCACTTTTCAGGGTGATTTGTGGCCACCCGATGTTGTGATTAAAGGAATGCTGTTTTAAAGGGCTTTAAGTGGCCGGCTCTTATTAACATTGGATTCTTTTTTGAAATAAAATTAGAGCAACCCATTTGCTTTGATGGGACCATGCAGTACTTTCAAAGAAACAGCTCCTCAGCTTTCCCTTTGGAGAAGGAGCCGTCAGGTTGGAGGGATAGAACAACTAGAAATGTCACATGAACAAAGCTGATCTTTGTTGGAAAACTACCAGCTCTGGGAGGTTCGGGTCTCTGGGAGCTTGAGTCATCCCTCAACTTGAGTCGGGGTGAGAAATAATAAGACTTTTGTCAGATTCTCCTGGGGGTGGAGAGTTGAAAGGGAACATTGAGGACTGACAAAGTGAACTCTAAAAGAAATCAGATAGCACTTCAGCCTAAATCATTTTCAGTCAGTTTGAGACTCCTTCCTCAGTTAAAGGCGCGCTGATGACTGTTCTGTACATGGTAGCATCCAGTGACAGTGATTTCAGTCCCCTCTGGGAGGGTAGAGGCTCTCTCTCCCACTGAGAAGACAAAGACTGTTGCTTCCTTGTCTGTACCACAGTCCTGTGGAGGTCAGGAGGCTGGGAGCTCCATTCAGTTATTTAATTCAGAAGTCTTTGTGGGAGAACCTCCTTTAGTTTTCTGGTTTCCAAAGCCCGCCGCTCAGTCGGTTTCTCCCAGACGCCAAAGGACTTCTCTAGTAATTAAGCTTTCGGTGTCTGCGGAGGGGAGAGGGAGCTGTGGCCAGCCCAGAGTTCGCTTGGTTCCGGGGTCCTCCAGCTTGCTTTCTCTCAGTCATTTAGAGCCATCTCAGGCCACTGGTGAGAGACCTAATTTGTAGATTATTTATGTCCCCTCATGTCTTGTCTGCTTCCAATCTCCACCAAAAGAACTAGATCGTGGACGGGAGATTCCGATCTACTTTTCTTTCTGTTTGCTCCTAATCAAAGGAGGGCAGGGAAGGGGAGTTGAAACATTCAAAGGATGATTTCATCTGATCTTTTGGTCGTCATCATACTTCATTTATCTATGCTGTCTTTTTTTTCTTACGATGAGTTGTGAGTTTATTTTTTTTTGACCATAGAATCCTTGTACCTCAAATTTTGTTTTTTCCCTCAATTTGGGACTTGGGAACTCAAAATTAGATCTTAAAAAGTTAAAAATAAATTAACTCTGGACCCTATTCATATAAGTAATTCCTCTTTACAGCACTCCTATGACACCAATTGAATTACCAGGTTAATCATGGCAGGATTAGGATATTTGATATTTGAAGGCCATCGAGCCCACCTCCCTTGTTTGACTTGACAAGAGACAGAATTAGAACTCTGTTCTTCTTGACTCCCTGTACCACACACTCAGATTACATCCCCTCTGTTAGAAACCTCCTTGTACATCCCCCTGGATAGTCAGATAGTTAGACTTTTACTCCTGAACAAGGTCCTTGATCTTTTCTGTATTCTGGACCCATTCTCAGAATAAGGCCTTAAAAGCATAAAAAACATAGGATTCCAAAGGAAACCAAGTACCCACAAATTAAATTATCTAGTTTTTTAAAAATTCTCTTAGGTTAAGAACTATGATTCTTTCATAGGCTATTTGTGCATCTTCTTTTCAACTTCTGTTTTAGATGTGCTCTTGAGATAGCATAGCAGACCTGGAGTCAGGAAGACCTGAATTCAAATCCTGCCTTGAGTGCTTCTTGGGTATGTGACTATTCAGCTCAGTTTTGCTTTCCTCCTTCCTAAAATCCAAAATATAATAATGTCTCCTTAGAATTGCATGGATCAATAAGATAACGTGCAGAGTGCTCTATAAGTATTAATTATATAGTCACAGGACTACAAATGTAGCGCTGGAATTAGCATTTTGAATGACATTCATGACCAGAATTCGAGGCCATTTACACTTTGTCTCCAATCTAACCCTTCTGTCTATTTCTCTTATCAGAATACTCCAAACAATGATACAGTCACTGATATCTCCTCTGCATGTCTCATATTAATTATAACTTCTCTGTTCCTTCTGTTTTCTTCCCCATTCTACCCCTCCAGTAGAATATTAGCTCTCTGAGGGAAGAAATTGTTTTGGTTTTGTCTTTGTATTTCAAGTGACTAATGCTTGTTGAATGGATGAATAAATGAACGAATGACCCAACTAAGGAAGAGCCAGGACAGCCTTGTTAGTCAAAGATGTGAGTCATACTAGGAGCTTCCCTCCTTTTAAACATGACTCGGTCACATATGACATGCAGCTATAGGAATTCTCCCATGTTTGTTTTCCCTCTGTTTGTTTTTGTTTTTTACTTAATAGTATTTTATTTTTTCCAATTACATATAAAGATATTTTCAAGATTCATTTCTGTAAGTTTTGGGTTCCAGATTTTTTTCTCCTTCCTTTCCTCTCCCTCCTCCCCAAGCTAAGAAATTTAATATAGATGATATGTGTTGAACATTTTTCTGTATTGTTGCGAAAGAAAAGTCGGCAAAAGGGAAAAAAGCCACAGCTTTCTCTCTGTTTAATCGTGCCTAGAACCATTTCATTAGAAAAGGATCCTATTTTTGCTGCTGTTAAATTGGCCCCTCTTCAACATCCATAGAATCACAGAGCATAAGCTGAAAAGGACCCGAGAGACCCTCTGACCTTTAGATTAATACCTGGATTTTATTACTAAACTCTCTTCTCTCTCATGTAAGTATAAGGGATTTTGCTATTTTTGCTATAGAACCTTTAAGCCAGACAGAAATAGTACTTTCCTCTTAGTTGTATCTCTCCCTTAAAATAGACTTTAGCACAAAAATACAGATAACTGACTTGAATATATGGTATCATCTATCAATCATTCACAAGTAATTCCCCACCTCCATCCTCACTATCTGGAAATAGAGAAAATGGAATTGTGGGTATGGGTTTTGAACTAACATCCTGTAATCCCAAAGGTATCCCTCTTTTCTGGATACCACACTAATTCCATAATAATAATCTTGCAAAATCATGGCTCAGGTTTTTTGCTTTGTTTTGTTTTTTGTTTTTTTGTGTACTTCGTTTTGTTTTAATGGGCACTAAAAGTGGTAAACATGTTATCTGAAAAATTCACATCTGTATCATAGCTCATTCCCTTCCCTTCCTACCTTCCCTCACCCTGACTATCTAGATGAATTAAGTCTGTCTTCGGAGCAGACCCGATGGCCCAGCTGACGTCCCCAGCAGGATATTTGCAAAAACAAGGCAGTTTGGCCAAATTCTACACCAACAGGCAAGGATGACCTGGAAGGAGCTTAGCTTTGGGGTAATGAGAAATCTCAAAATGTACTCAGAAAACTGGATCCGTTCACCTAAAGGACAATGGAATCAAGTTAAAATCTCATAGGCTACATGACTGCTTATCCTGGAATTTTACAGCATTTCCTGGCTTTCAGGGAGTTGAATTATTGAGGATTCAGACATCTGGGAAATAACTCTGTGATATTTACAGTCACTCTGCTTGTTTTTCTGAATCAAGTAGGCCCTTTCTCTAAATTTCCCCTAAAATCTCAAACTCAAAATGGCAAACAATGCCCCAGGCTTTAGTGGCAGAGGAGGAGCCCTCCAAAAATGCTAAATATAGCCATAATGAAGGCTTTTCCAACAATAGCCATCCCCACCCTAGCCATGTCTTCCTAGTTTCTGAGTGTTTCCCACAAGGAACCTTGACCTCCTCCACCATTGCCCAGCCCCAACCATGATGGATCGAGTTGATTTTAAAAATGTGTGAAAACACTTTTGTTTGGAAAGCAAAACAATTTCAGTCCAAACACACCAGATGAATGTTCTTGTTTAGAGATTGGGAGGAAAATCAATGGTCCCTTGGTGAAGATGCTTGACCCCTGTAGTCCTCTCAGGAGCACAGACCTGCTATTTTCAGGTCCCTGTCCTTCCTGCCCTCCCTCACCCTGTATATCTGGATGAATTAAGTCTTACTGATGGGCCAGCTGAACAAAATGCCCATTCCAGGATGAGCATCCACAGAAGGCCATACAGGTGGACTTGTCCCAGCAAATTCAGAGACTAAAAAAAAAGCAGACTGAGTTTTTAAATATCTTCCATGATTTCTGGGAAGATGGAAAATCAAGTGGGAATTATCCTATGATATGTTTGTCTAGTATTTTGCTTTGAGGAAGAAACTGTGAAGTTCTTCTCCAAATTCTCTCCCAGACTTAAATCCAGTTGTGCTTTTTGTATACTAACCTTTCACCCAGTATCTTCCCCAGATTGGAAACATATAAAAGTTTGGGAATGGCTCTCTGTCTCCCTGGCAAAGATTTGCTCCCTCTGTCAGCAGAAATGTGTTTATTTCCCCAGAACCTGCTGATTTATAAGACTATGGAGAGGACAGAGGCAATGCACAGGAGCACAAAATGTCTTTTATGTATCAACATGGAAAAAAAAAAAAAAAAAAAAGGCAGCTCTGAGAAGATGCTCTAGCATTCATCAAAACTCCCTTACATAAGAACTGCAGAAATAGTAGCTGAGAATTAGAAGGGATTTTCCAGAGCTTCTGTCCCAACTCCCTTTCCCTAAAGTAAGTGTTCTTAATCCATGGAATGATTTCAAGAGGGGGGGTCTATGAACTTGGATGAGAAAAAAAAGGATAATTTTTATTTTCCCTAACTTCTACCTAAAATATAACTTATTTTCTTTATTTATTTAAAAAACATGATTGTAGGAAGGGATCCATAGATTTCACCAGGTTGCAAAAAAGCTCCAACATAAAACAAAGGTAAGAACCCAAACTGAACAAATATATCAAAGTATATAATGTTAGAATGTATAATATGCTATAATATAATAATCAAATTTATTTATCTAATAATCCAAAATAAATCAACGTTTATTGGTAGTAATCAAAATTTTGTGCCAAAATTTTGGTCCCTTTAGTAGAACAACAGTATAAACAGCCATTGAATCTGGGTAAACTATTATAGTGGAGGAATTTGGAAGGATTCTTTAAATGTAATCCCTTACTTCTGAATAAGTACAAATTACCTGAAAATGTCCATTTTGTCTTCACTTTCTTTTTTGTCCCCCACTTAGAGCATTTAATTTTTTTTCCAATTATACATAGCTTTCAACGTTCATTTTTGTAAGATTTTGAGTTCCAAATGTCTTTTCTTCCTTCCCTCCCTTTCCTTTCCTATCCTCAAGCCAATAAACAATTTGATATATTGTTTTTACTTTCCAGATTTTCCTTCCCTGTCTCCTTCTCTATCTTTTCCCCAAAACCCAAAATGAGGAGAAGAATAAAGGTTTTGTTGGAAAAAGGTGGGGGATAAAGAAAGAAGGTAACAATCACTATAAGTCTTCTTCATTATTTCAAGCCCTGTAAACAAGAGAATTCAGAGCCCTGGTGTCTGAAGATGAAATGAAAATGAAGTTAAAATCTTTCAAGAGATTTTAAATATCATTGGGAAAATGTTTAATTTGAAAAAAAAAAAAACTATAAGAAATGTTTCTAGTATAAGGCTATGTCTAAGTACCACTGATGAATTTCACTGTGGAAAGGAGGGTTAGCTGGCTGTCATCTGATATTTTTAAATTTACTCTTCTGGAAAAAACAGAATTAAATTTTCATTTTCTCTGGGGGTGGAGAGGAGGTAATTTATGGTGTGAGCTTCTCCCTGCCCCTCTCTTAACTCTTGTAAGAAGGGATCCATAGGTTTCAACAGATTGCCAAAGAGATCCAAAAGAAAACAAAGATAAGAACCCAAATTGAACAAATATACAGTATAATTGGTATATTTTACCCTGGCTTAACAATTAACTCACTTTTAGCCCAGGGGTAATACAGTAGTCTTTTGCAATTTCATAGAATTTATAACAAATAGTTTTTTTGTAAATTTTTACAGGTATTTATTAATAGTCATAGTAGCTCAGAGCCCCTAGTTAGAAAAACTTTTAATATGCAAACAGATTTGTCTCTCTGCCCAAATTTAAATGTTATGTGTTTCCCACAAAGCACTATTTCCTATTTCCTTTTAATTTTATCTTGGATGTAGTAAATGTATAATATAAGCTTTCATGATGAAATCTATGTTTCTTTAGATATGAAGCAAGGTTTAACAAAACAAAGAGGAAGAATATAGGACATTTCCTGATCCTGGACAAGTGTAGGGAAAAGAAGTTAGGGTAAGAGTAGACTTTTTAGACCTCCCCTCAGCCCTTGAAGATAATTCAAGTCTTTTTTTGGGGGGGAGGGGAGTTTTTTATTCTAAGATGCCCGAAGAAACTTGACAACTCATTTCTGCCTCTCCTTTCTTTGCCACAGATCAGCTCTCCTTTCTCTCTGACTCAGCTTCTCTGTCTTTCTGCTTCCCTCCGTGTCTCTGGAGCATTTTTCCCCCACAGCTGACTTCTCAGCTCATGTAGTCCTTACTATATGCTTTAAAAACACAAAAACAAAAATCTTCCAGGTGTAACAAGTCTGCCTAATGGCTCAGAGATTGGAACAGCCCAAATAATTCTCTGGGATGAAAAAAGAATGGTTTGTCCCCTTCAGCTCAGATCTCCACACGCCAGTCGGTTCTCAAAACTCCATTTGCAGATATGTCCACACAGAGGCGTGTTTGTGTGTCAGAAGCTTAGTGCAGTTTTAAGTCATTAAATCTTAACCTGAGTGTGAATATGGTAGCAACAACATAGAGAGGACTGGGAGTAATTTAACAGAGACCCCTATGGTCTTTCTGATCCTAAGTCAGAGAAAGACTGCTACAGAGACAAAGTCCTTGGTGATCAGGAAATAGCATTAAATATATATATATATATATATATATATATATATATATATATTTTTTTTTTTTTTTTAAACCTGAAGGCACTAATTAAATGGAGTAGCTCCTGCTTTTCACACAAATAAGTTCAGATCTGAACAGTATCAAGTGCTCATGGATAGAATAAGCTGATTTAATAAAAGTGACAATTCCACCTCTAGAGCATGTGAACCCCCTCAGGAAAGAAAAGGACCTCTAGCCATGGGTTTGGGTCCTATGACTGTGTATATTAAGGTCTTTGCCTTTTTAAAAGAACTGAAACAGGAAGACACCTGAGTTTTCAGTTCAGAAAACAGAAGGGAAATCCACTTCTGCTTTTTTCTTTTTTCCCCCTCTTCCAGCCGAAGGCAGAAGCTAGAAGCGGTTGGTAGGTCCACAATTCTGGCAGTGACTAGAAGAAATGACAATAGAATAAACAGGATCGTGTCCTGTAGGTACTTCATACCCCACCCACGCGCCATGAAGACACCACACCCAGAGGCTGCCCTGAAAATGGGATGAGGAAATGACTTCAGGCTGGGGGAACCCTTCTCCCCACAGCTCCCTCCTTCCACAAGGGCTGGTTTAGAGAAGTGGTGTCAGGTTCAGGTAGGAATGTAGGTGTCTACTGACTCGGAAAACCACAAATTACAGTTTTTTATGTTGTATTTTATGAAACACTTCCCGAAAATTACATTTAATCTAGTTCAGACCCAGGAAGTGTTTAACCCCTCTGGTATAAAGGTATCCTAGATTTAGGGGGAAATGATTTATTGCTACTTTCCTTCCTATGTTATTTTGCTAAATGCCTTTCATTGAAGAATTGTGTCCTCTGAGTGCTTAAAACACATCAGGGAGGAGCCATAAGTTATGTTTTTGTGGGGGTCCTTAGAAAAGTGGGAAGCCTTCCCTCAGGAGAGTTTAATACGGGCCCTCCAAGTACTATATTGTTTTATATTGAGATTTCCAGGGACACAGTTACAATGTGAAATAAGTCACACCAGTGTGGGGGATGGGTGCTAAACCCCCCTCCCCAAATTAACCAATCAGAGAAAGCATTTATTTAGTCCCTCAGGAAGCCATCCCTGTTCCACCATGTGCTCCTGGCTTGTCAGGGATTTAAAAGCAAAAGACCCGAGCCTTCTCATTGGATAGACTAAAAGGACGGAACAATCCTTGACCAATGGTCACCAAAGTTGTCTGCCTCCCACATGTGACGTCACTTCCTGCAACTTCACTAACTTCCTGCATCCCAGGGTTCAAGGTCTGGGCATAGGAATCATGTGACTTCCTGAAACCCAAGGCTCAACTGGGCATAGGGATCATGTGACTTAGGCCTAGTCTCATAAATTTGAGAAAACTCCATTCAATCAGTCCCATTCACCTATGTCTTATAAGGCCAAAATTTGTGTCAGGAATTCAATTTTGTTTCATTCAAAAGCAAATATTTTATTGATGTGGAAGAAAATTCTGTACTATGTGTTGAGCACAAGCCAGTCCAGCACAATTTATTAATTAAGCTGTTATAATCCTAAGCACTTGTGCCTGGTGGGAGAAAAGCTCCAATTGTCAGTTTTTCTATGATTTTGGAAATCTTTTAGACCCAATCCACCTTAGAATTACAATTTATGGTATTCCAGGCTGGGCCTGGAGTCAGGAAAACCTGAGTTCAAATCCAGAAAATTCTGTTTGCCTTAACCTAATGGAAAAAGAAATGAGAAACTGCTCTAGTATTTTTATCCAAAACCCCCCAGTATTGACATGGAAAGAGTCAGACACAACTAAACAGCTTGGGGAGTCAAAAAGAAGGACAATCACTTAAAACATTGCATATGCTAAAGCATTGTTTACTTGCAGGGTCCCAGCCTGTCCCTGAAAGACTGGAATAATGCAACACAATACTCCAAGAAAGTAGCAACAGGACCAACCTGGACCCCGGGGCCCAAAGTATAGCAGGGCCCAGCCATCAGGAAATACGTTGGAAGATTGTGCCACAAAAAGTAGAATCCACCATAAAAACCTATTGGGATGGCAGCGATGCTCAAGACACAAACATAGAGGAATAGAATGATTTCAACACATCTTCAAACACATTAAAGAGACACATTAAAGAAACTCAAGTAGAATTCCTGGAAGAGATAAAGCAAAAGTTTAAAAAAGAGTTTGAAATCGTTTCTAAATAGATTGAGAGCGCTAGAGGACAAAATTGGAAAAGAAATAAGAATTATGTAAAAGTATTGGAAGGGAATGAACAGTTTGGCACATGAAGTACAAAACCTTGTCCAAGCAACACATTCCCTGAACATGTGAATGGCCCAAATAGAAAGCAGTGCTTTCAAAAGACAAGAAGAAATAGTAAAACAAAATAAAAAACTGGAACCATAGAAGAAAATATAAGGTACCTTAGAGCAAAACCAACTGACCTGGAGAAACTGGACTTCCATAAAGCAAAGACCCCAAAAAGAGTTTAGACAATATATTTCAAGAAGTCATCAGTCACTGATGAATCAAATCCCTGAGAATCAGAAAGCAAAGCAGGAATGGAAAGATCCTCTAGACATTTCCTAAAAGAAACTCAAAAATGAAAAATGGAACAAAAATGAAAAAAAAAACATTATAGTAAAAATTCAGAATTTCCAAGTCAAAGAAAAAATACAATAAGAAGCCAAAAAGAGTGAATTCAAACACTGAGCCACAGTCAGGATCACACATGATTTGGGATATCCACCACAAAAGACCAAGGCAAGACCTTGGAATATGATATTCCAGAAAGCAAAGGATGGGGGATTATAGCCAACAGTAATTTTGTTGTTCAATTGTGTGCAACAATTTGTGACTTCATTTGGGTTTTCTTGGCAAGGGTAATAGAGGGATTGAGTAAGTGTCTGAGAACAAATTCTGAATCTTATAGATGAGCTTTCCTTGTTTAATCCTTTATCATTGTTCATTCATGTTTGCCTTTTGTATTTTTCAAATATATATTATATATATTTCCACTTTTGTATTTGAACTTCAAAATTTCTTCCCAGCTCCAGTCTTTTCATCAGCAATGTTTGGAAGTGCTCTATTTCAGTAAAAATCTATTTTTTTTCCCTGTAGGATTATACTTTTTTTTTTTTTTCTGAGTAAGTATTTCTTTGAACAGCTAGGTGGCTCACTGGATAGAAGTCAGGCAAACTTAAATCCAGCTTAGATCCAAAAAGAGAGAGATGATACAAAATAACTCATGTGAAAATATGATTTACATGTTGCACATGTAAAACCTATATCAGATTTCTTACCGTGAGATAAGAGGGAGGAGATGGAGAAAAGGATGAAAAAAGGAAAAAAGATAGTTTTGAAATTCAAAACCTCAAAATAATGTATGTTTAAAATTACTTTCTAATGGGCGATAGATATACAAATATCTAGACAGGGTCAATGATAATTTTTGTTTTCTTTAACTATACACATTTATAACAGGTGTTTAGTTTTTCTTCCTTTCTCAGTGGTGTGGAGAGGAAATGGGAAAGAGAGAAGACTGGTCTTTGCTTGAAAATAAAATTTAATTGAAAGACTTCTTAGGCTTTTGATAAGAATGATACAAAATGCAGGATGTTTTTCATAATTTATAGTTAATGAAGAAGAATGACTTAAGAAAAATTTTAGTTAGCTGATATTTTGCCTAAAACAGCAGGTCACATGTTTAATGGATGCTTTTTTCAAATTTAGTTCAGAAACTCTAAAAGCTTAACTCAGATGATTAACTGATTAAGGATAAAAGAATTTCTGCCTCAGCTTTATGAATTGTATTTATTGATGATGGACATATCCTGATTGGTTTGTAAATTCCAGAGAAATTCTTTTGTATCTTTTGTATATATTTTGTATCTACTGATCAGGTTATTATTTCACCTGATAAAAATCTGCTTCCTTTGATATTTAAATCTCTTTCTTCTCTGCTCTAAAATTTATTCGATTGTCTTTGAAACAAAAACCTTTACTTTTTCTTTTGGCTCTTCTAAAATTCCACTTGTTTCTTCCTTGCTAATATAACTGAAGATTATATAAGAATTTGGGGAGGATTCTGGGAAGATGATAGAGTAGGTCAGAAAATTCCAAGCTCTCCAGATTTCCCCCACAAATGGACTACTAGGTCCAGTTGGCCTGTTGAGATGTGTCCCTGGGGGAGAGGGAACCAGCACCCTGGGAGTACAGAGGACCCTGCTGGCTGTGGGCACTTGCTGGAGGGGAGAGTTCTTGGTTTGGGGTTCCAGGTCTGAGGGAAGAACTGAAATAAAGCTAGAGTCTCCATTCCTCCATCTCATTGATTAGAGGTGCTTACACTAAATTCATGAGTTTTATTTTTCTTTTTGATCTGATTTTTCCTGTGTAACATGATAAATGTGGAAATATGTTTAGAAGAATTGCACATGTTTAACCTATATTGGTCTACTTACTGTCTAGAGGAGAGGCTTAGGGGAAGGGAGGGAGAAAAATTTGGAACACAAGGTTTTTCAAGAGTGAATGTTGAAACTATCATTGCATGTATTTTGAAAATAAAAAGCTATTATTAGCTTATTATTAAATTTATTATTAAATTTTATTAAAAATGAACCAGCAAAGAAGAAAAAATCCAACCACAGAAACTTACTATAGTAATAGATTAATCTTCAGAGGAGGACAGTGAACTAAAAAAAAGCCTCTCCTATCCTAAAGAGTAATGTTAAATGGTTACCTGCCCAGAAAGAATTTATAGAAGAACTCACAAAAGACTTTAAAAATTAAATGAGAAAAATTGAGGGAAAGGTAAAAAAAAATTAGAATCATCCAAGAAAAACAAGAAGATTATGAAAAGAACGTCAACCAACTAGAAAAGAAGATCCAGAGTCTTAAAAAAAAAGAGAATGATTCTTTGAAAATTAGAATTGGGCAAGGAGAAGCCACTGAAGTCATAAAATCAAGAAATAATAAAACAAAATATAAAAAATGAAAAAATAGGAAAAAATGTAAAGCACAATATATTAGAAAAGCTACAGAGTTGGAGAACAGATCAAGAAGAAAAATAGAAGAATAATTGGACTACCTTAAAGCAATGACTTAAAAAAAGAACTTTGACACAATAATATGAAAAATAATCAAAGAAATTGTCCTGAAATTTTAGAAGTAGAAATGGGAAAAATCCACTGACCACCACTAAAAGAGATCCTACCAAGAAAACATATATGAATATTATTGTCAAATTTCAAAAACCCCAGATCAAAGAGAAAATTTTACAAGAAACAAAATAAAAATAATTCAAATAAATAATAAATAAAAACATAATAATGAATAATAAAAATACAATTAGAATTGTGCAGGATTTATCAACAGCTACTAGAATATTATATATCAACAATCAAAAAAACTAGGGTTAGGACAGAAAATATATCCAGCAAAATTACATATAATATTGAATGAAAATAAATGGGTATTCACTGAGCTCTCAGATTTTCAGTATTTTGTCTCAAATAAAGCTGAACTCAATAGAAAATATAACAAATAAGAGCAATATCAAAGAATAATTTCAAGGGACTCAATAAGGATAAACTGTTTATGTTTTATATTTGGAAATCTGTAAAGAAATAAGGAGCAAGGAATAGAATAAAATGGGGTGTAGAAGAGTGTTTGGATTAAATATATCTGTGCTTAATTGTAGCCTGCTTGGGGAGGTCAGGGAAAACGGGAAAAATAAGTAAAGTAAAAAGTGTACAGCAGGGAACAAAAGAAAACCTACAAAGAAGCAAAAAAAGATGCACACTCAAGAATACAATGTCTTCTATTATTACATATGCTTTCTTGAAATAGACATTTATTGTTACATATTTGGAATCCTCCCTCATGTTCTGCTGGGCACATGACAAAAGTTTTTTTTTTTTTTTTACTTTATATTTAAGTTTTAAATAACATTTTAAAAAGAGAACATATTCAACTTCCATTTTTAATAAGATTCTGAGTTCCAAAATTTTCTTCTTCCTTCCCTCTCCAAAATAGCAAGCAATCTGATATAGGTTATACATGTGCAATCACATTAGTCATTTTCTGAAAGAAGAAACAGAAAAAAAGGGGGAAAAACATGAAGAAAGTAAAAAAATTAGTATGCTTCGATCTGCAGCCCAGACTCCATCAGTTCTTTCTTTGGATGGGATTATTTTTCATCATGAGTCTTTTGGAAGTGTCTTGGAACATTGTATTGTTGAGAAGAGCCAAGTCAATCATAGTTAATCATAGCACAGTGTTCACCTGCTTCTGCTCAGCTCAGACAGCATCAGTTCCTGTAAGTCCTTCCAGGTTTTTCTGAAATCTACCTGCTCACCTTTTCTTTTTTTCCCCCCTCTTTTTTCTTTTCTTTCCAAAGTCACAGTCAAGAAGTGTTAAGTGTCTGAGACCATGCTCATCTTTTCTTAGAGCATAATAATTGACTCATCAGACAATGTACAAACTGGCTCTCCTAATTTTGAATCATATGTCGATCGGAGAAGGATGTCAGTTGTGTGTTTCCCTAAGTCATGGATTTATTTTAAAGATGGATCTGGAGGAAGGAGGGATTTAGAAAAAAAAAGTGGGTTTTCTTGCCTTGGGAATCCAGGGAGACTGGGAGGAGGCTGTTTCTCCAGATGGAGGTAAGGGTTTTTTCCCCCATCTTATTTTCTTGACTTTGATTTTGTCCAGTAGGGAGGAGTGGGTCCAACAGAAAGAGAAATAGGGGGGATGGGTGAGGGTTCCAACTGTTTCTTTGAGCTGTCATCTGCCTTACCTATCACCCCAGATAGACTTAGAGACGCTGTAGAGAAGGGAATCCTCTGCTCTGGAGACTCAGGGGAGGCTCAGAGAAGGTACGATCTGAAGGCAGCCTGACCCTCCCACATGGGCCACAAGAACAGAAGTCTCCCAGGCCATTTTCTAAAGCCACATTGCTTCTCTCCTTCACTCAAGGGCAAGGCAAGAAGAGGGAGGCTGAGCGGTTTCCTGGGCAGCTGGCTCTGGGAATAAGAGGGAGCCCAGGTCGGATGGAAAGACTTTCAGGTGAGGAGAAAATCCAGGAACAAGCCCCTCTTGCTGTGGGGCCTGGGCGGTGGCTGGGGTGACTGGGGGTGCTAACTAGCGACCAGACCTGGAAAGGGCCTGTTTCTCTCACGAGACCCCAGCGTGGTAGAGTCATGAGGATTATCATCCCCCTGCCTTACAACAATTGAGGGTCTGTTGGAGGATGTGGAGAAAATAGCCCTAACCAAAGGTCCCAAGATACCAGGCCCACTTCTGAGGTACCCCATGCACTAGGGGACTACAAAGGCCCGGAGCTGGGTGTGGCTAGCTGGATGGACCTGAGAAACTATTATCAAGTCACCACAGAAACACTATCTGCCATGAGGATAAACTCAAGCCATGAAATTATCCATTTATTGTACCATGTTGAAATGTGGGGACACAAAGACTCAGAGACTGAGGGCGGATGGGGGCTCGAGGAATGTGGAGTGCAAACCTCTCATTTTGGAGAAGAGGGAACAGAGGCTGAAGAATAGGAAGGGACTGAGTCAAGGTGCCATAGTCAATAATGGGCAGAGGCAGTCACAAGTGGCCCAGACGCTTTACTGGGGAGGAACAGTTCAGGGGCCACAGTGGGCCAGACGCTTTACTGGGGAGCAACAGTTCAGGGGCCACAGTGGGCCAGGCGCTTTACTGGGGAGGAACAGTTCAGGGGCCACAGTGGGCCAGACCCTTTACTGGGGAGGAACAGTTCAGGGGCCACAGTGGGCCAGGCGCTTTACTGGGGAGGAACAGTTCAGGGGCCACAGTGGGCCAGGCGCTTTACTGGGGAGGAACAGTTTAGGGGTCACAGTGGGCCAGACCCTTTACTGGGGAGGAACAGTTTAGGGGTCACAGTGGGCCAGACCCTTTACTGGGGAGGAACAGTTCAGGGGCCACAGTGGGCCAGACCCTTTAGCTGGCGAGGAACAGTTCAGGGGTCACAGTGGGCCAGACCCTTTAGCTGGCGAGGAACAGTTCAGGGGTCACAGTGGGCCAGACCCTTTAGCTGGCGAGGAACAGTTCAGGGGTCACAGTGGGCCAGGCGCTTTACTGGGGAGGAACAGTTCAGGGGCCACAGTGGGCCAGGCGCTTTACTGGGGAGGAACAGTTCAGGGGTCACAGTGGGCCAGACCCTTTAGCTGGCGAGGAACAGTTCAGGGGTCACAGTGGGCCAGACCCTTTAGCTGGCGAGGAACAGTTCAGGGGTCCCAGTGGGCCAGACCCTTTAGCTGGCGAGGAACAGTTCAGGGGTCATAGGTGAGTTTTCTCCTGGCAGTGGATGGGAGCTTGTTGAAGCGTCGTCTTCGGCTTTTTATTAAGGAGGCAAATTTATGGTTCAGGTTCAAGAAGAATGTCTCTCTGGGGTCTGAATTCTTATTCTCAGAATCTTGCAACGTCTGTGAAGGGAAGAAAAGAAACAAGGCATCAGAGCTCCAGGGAGGGACCTGTTTTCCCTGAGTCCCAACACTTCCTCCTTGATGAAGGAAACACTACAATGATCCTGCTAAAGTGAGAAATTTCTGAACTTGAGCTCCCACCAGGAACTTTTTTTCCCCCTGAGGCAATTGGGGTTAAGTGACTTGCTCAGGGTCACACAGCTAGGAAGTGTTAAGTGTCTGAGACAGACTTGAACTCGGGTCCTCCTGAATTCAGGGCTGGTGCTCCATCCACTGCACCCCCTAGCTGCCCCCGGACCCTCGTATTACTGAGAATAACTGACTCACTCACATTTGATCACTGTACAATGTTGCTGTTACTCCATACAATGTTCTTCTGCTTCTATTCATTTCACTTTGCATCAATTCATGTAAGTCAAGTCCTAATTTTTTTTTAAAGTCCACAGATGCCAAGTTAAGAACTTTCATTCTATTGGGTCTTACTCTAGGAATTCTAGGAATCAAGCAATCTTAGGAAGGGTAGGGGGCAGTGGGTGGGATTTTTCCAGAATAAACTTACTGGAGCATGATCTGTGTCTATCTCGGCTAGGAAGTGCCTGTTGTGGTCTGTTGGGGAAATCGGGGCGATACCCTGATGCATCAGCTGAAAAGGTGCTTCACCTGCAGATGGAGAGAGCGGAGTGAAAATGGACTGAGGTCAGAGATTGCGATGGGGTAGTGGGATAGAAAGACCCCCTATTCATTCCCCTCCCTGGGGAAAAAGCAGGGTTATGAAAAGGTCTCCCTATTCATCTTGGCCCCCCAAAAATCAAGGTATTAAAGGGCCCCCCATTCATCCTGGCCCCCCAAAATCAGGGTATTAAAGGTCCCCCTATTTATATAAAAAAAAAAACAGGGTATAAAAGGGTCCTAGAAAAGCCTGAAGCGCAGAGTTTTTTCCCTTTGGTACAAGAGAGCCATCGAACTATGAACAGAAGAGTCTCTGAATAGAAAGAAGCTCATGTTTGATCCCCAAGTTTAATTGGTGGTAATATAAGGTAGAAGGTCTTGTAGGGAGGGTGTCTGTATGAAGCTCTGCAGGAGGTGGGAGCTGAGACTCGGGGGTTACGGAAAGCATCTCTGCCCAGGACTTAGGATCCCCATTAGCCCCAGGGACACAAACACCTGAGGCCTTTTTCCGACTTCAACCATTGAAGCCATTTAAGACCCAGGAAGCAAAACTGTGTGGCTCTGCATGAAGGAGCTCTCCTGAGACCTCTGAGTGCCTGGGGTACAGGTGGATGCAGAATGGGAATGGGAGGGCCCAAGTCGGCATCTTTGGGATGGAGGAGCACTTCTTAGGAGGAGGACATGGCCCTCCAGGCAGTCGGTGGCTCCTTCAGCTGCTTCAGACAGACGCCATCCCTGTTCTCGCCGAGTCTCCCAGCTTCGGGCCAGATTGCTGAATTGTATATGACTTGCTAGAAAGAAGGTCAGGGGCTCCGATGTGGTTCTGGCAGGGCCCCGGCCTTGTCAGCAGGTTCTAGGGTGGGGCTCCAAGATAGAAGCTGAGTGGAGAAGGGGAGGCTGAGGAGTGGAGAAGGGGAGGCTGAGGAGTGGAGAAGGGGAGGCTGAGGAGTGGAGAAGGGGAGGCTGAGGAGTGGAGAAGGGGAGGCTGAGGAGTGGAGAAGGGGAGGCTGAGGAGTGGAGAAGGGGAGGCTGAGGAGGGTCCCTTGGGAGAAGGCTTGGGGATTCTTGCCTGAGGGATCTATCTGGACCGGGACATCTGAGGGAAATTCATCTTGGGAGATGCTGACTTCTGAGTGCTCTTCCACGATGATAATCTGAGGAGTCGTTGGTTCTGAAGGGAAACAGAGAACAAGAGGCTAAGGGGTTAGAATGTGGTTCTGGCTGGGCCCAGGGCTTATCAGATGGGCTGACAAGCCATCTGATTTTTCTCTTCCAACATGATCCATAAGGAAATATGTAAACACATGAATGTACATTTATAACAAAAAAAAATGTTTTCACATGTAACTGGGGGAAAAAAAAAAAAAAGAAAAAGAAAATGGTGGTTCTTACCTGAGGAGTCCATCTGGCCCTGAGGGTCTGAAACAGGTTCAGCATAATAGATATAGTTTTCTGGTTGTTCTTCCATGATGATAATCCCAGAAATCTCTGATTCTGAGGGGAAATACAGAGAACAAGAGGCTAAGGGGTTAGACTGTGGTTCTGGCTGGGCCCTGGGTCAGCTAGCTCCAGAGTGGGTCTAAGAATAGAGAAAGGGAGGCCACGGGTGGGTCTCCTGGGAGAGGGGGTAGTATTTCTTACCTGGGGTGTCTATCTGATCCTGGACAGCCAAGAGAGTTTCTTGTTGATAGATCAAGATTTCTGACTGGTTTTCCAAGATGATAATCCCAGAATTTCCTGATTCTGAAGAGAGATAGAACAAGAAGCTAAGGGGTTATGATGTGGTTCTGGCTGGGCCCTGGGCTTGTCAACTGTCCATCCCACGGCCGACACGGCTTTGAGATAGGCTGAAGTTGGAGTGAGGCAAAAACCAGGATGGGGAAGAGAGGAAAGTCAGCCGGCAGAGGGTAGGGGGCAATCTGAAGGCTGCTCTCTCTGCTCCAGGGGTCTCCCACACAAAGGAGGACACAAAGTCCTCGGATATGTTTTTACTTAATTCGAGGGCAGCCATCGTGCATCCCTAACAGGAACTTTGGATATCTGCGTGTAAAAGAACAGACATTGAAAGCTACTGGGTGTAAAAGAGGCGAGCTTCATGAACAGGCCCTGGTGGGCTTCTGAGATGTAGACGCACGCAGAATAGGGAAGGAGAGGCTGAAGGTGGGTCCCTTGGGGGAGGAGTTGGGGTTTCTTACCTGAGACATAGGAGCAGTCCAGGTCTGAGAGAGCTTCATCTTGACAGATGAAGACTGATTGGTCTTCCAAGATGACAATCTCAGATTCCACTGTTTCTGAAGAGTAACAGAGAAGAGGGGAGGGGTTAAAATGTGCTTCTGCCCGGGCCCTGACTTGTCACAGGTTTTAAGGTGGGACTTTGAGATGGGAAGTGGAGGGCGGGTCTCTTGGGAGAAGGGCTGGCGTTTCTTACCTGGGGGGTCTGTCTGATTCTGGATATCTGAGACAGTTTCTGTATAGATCACAAATTCTGGCTGCTCTTCCATGACAATCATCTCAGGACTCATTATATCTTGGGGAAAAGAGAGATCCCAAGAGGAAAGTGATTAGGTTGTGGGCTTCCCAGCAGTCCTCCCTCACCCCCACCCTTGGCTGGGGAGAAAGACTTACAGATATCGCAGTGGTTAAGAATTATAAAATGAAAAATTGGGAGAAATCTTAGAACTCTTCGGCTCTGGTCCTCTTCTCTTAAAAATGGTGGAGCTGAGATCTGGAAAGGTGGGCTGGTTTGCCCCTGGTCATACAGAGTTTGAAAATGACAGAGCAGACTCTCTGCCATCCAAACTCTCTTGGGGTGTCCTTCCTCCCTCCCCTCCCCACTTCTCCTGGGCAGTAATCCGGGGGAGCTCTACAAGCCCCCAAAGCCTAATATCAGCCCAGGCTCAGACCTGGTTCCTCAGACCCTCAGAAACCTCTGCTCCCTCTAGTTTAAGGAAAAATCCGCTTCCCCTGAAACCTTGACTTACCTGGGGAGGCCATGAATCCAGCCACCTCCACCATGCTGTCAGAGTGAGGGACTTCCAGAGCTTTGGCCATCTCTAAGGGCCTTCCCTCAGCTCCTTGCTGCTCTCTGGAGTCCTCTGTCTGAGTTCTGGAGAAGTAAGGACCATGGTCTGATCATTTTATAAAGAACTTTAGAGGGTGGAGTCACAGCTGCTTGTAAGTCCTTAACTTCCAAGTTCTCACCTTGTTAAGGGCTGTGCTTATTGCTAAGTCCTTTCATTCACTTTGGCTTTTTTTTTTTTGGCAGAGGAAATAGGGTCGCCATTTCCTTTTTTCAGTTCGTTACAGATGAGGAAACTGAGGCAAACAGCATTCAGCCACCCAGGATCCCACAGCTAGTAGGTTTCTGGGGCCAGAGTAGACCTCCAGAGAATGAGCCTCCCTGACTCCAGACCCAGCTCTGTGCACACGGAACCGTCCAGCTGCCCCACCTAGAGTGCTTCTCACCTAGCAGGGGCTGAGTCCCTCCCAAAGGTGACCAATAGGAACATTGCTGACCGAGTTCTCACCTGTCCAGTGCTGGAAGGACCTGAGGAGCAATGGCTTCTAGGAGAACAAACAAGCCCAAGTTCCAGGTCATTTGAGTGATTATTAGGTGCTTGAATCTGTAACCCAGGACCTGTGAGACAGCAAAGGGAAGAGGTTAGGGCACTTTGATTTCATCTGGGCAGGGCAGGGCGTGTGATGGCCCCAAGAGCAGGGGGGTTTCTGGGTAAAGGAGCAAAAGCAATCTTCCAAAGTGAAAAAAAAGCCTCTTCATTTAGTGGTTTTTGTCTCATTTGCTCCCCGAATCTCCTCTCCTTTGATGACTGTAAGAAGTCTCTCAGGCAAAGTACTTTGTGCTGGGAATATGGCTGCCCTCAGAAAGCTCCTTCTCTAGATCCTTTCTGCTCTCACAGGGGCAGCTTTATGGATGAACTGGGCCCTGAATGACTGAAATGTACCCCAGCATTTTAGCAAAATTGAGGATGGAATTGGGGAATGGCTGAATAAGTTATGGTATATGAAAGTAATAGAATATTATTTTTCTTCTTTTTTTCTCCTGGGTCATCACCAGTCATCTTGACTTTTTTTTTTTTATTAAAGCTTTTTATTTTCAAAACATGCATGGATAATTTTTCAACACTGCATAGCCTTGTGTTTCAGATTTTCCTCTCCTTCCCCCCCCTTCCTTCCCTAGTTGGCAATCAATCCAATTATATGTTATACATGTCAAAATATGTTAAATCCAATATATGTAAATATATTTGTACAATTATCTTGCTGCACAAGAAGCATTAGATCAAAAAATTTTAAAAAATTAAAAAAAGAAGAAAAGAAAAGAGAGAGAGAGAAAGAAAATAAAATACAATCAATCAACAACAAAAAGAATGAAAATGCTGTGCTGTGATCCACACTCAGTCCCCACAGTGCTCTCTCTGGGTGCAGATGGCTCTCTTCATCACAAGACCATTGGAACTGACCTCAATTGTTGAAGAGAGCCACTTCCATCAGAATTAATCATCACATAATCTTGCTGTTTGTACAATGATCTCCTGGTTCTGCTTATTTCACACAGCATGAGTTCTTCTAATTCTCTCCAGACCTCTCTGCAATCATCCAGCTGACTGGTTTTTACAGAACAATAAGAATCTTATTTTTCTGTAAGAAATCATGATTAGACTGATTTTAGAAAAGCTGTGCACTGATGCTGAGGGAAACAAGCAGAAGTAGGAAAACACTGTCCACAGCAACAGCAAGATTAGGTGAGATCAGCTGTGATAAACTTGGCTCTTCTCAGCAAGACAATTCCAATAAACTTTGGATGGAAGATGCCCTCCTCATCCAGAGAGAGAATTATGGAGATTGAAGCATTCTATTTTCGCCTTTTATTTCTTCTATGTTTTTCTTGTGGCTTTTCCCTTTTCTTTTGATTTCCCTATCTCAGCATGACTCATGGAAATATGTTTTTTAAAAAATGAATGACCATGTGTAAGCTAAAAAGAAAAAAATAATCACTTTTTTAAAAAATTGAAGATGGGATTTTCCCCACCAAAATACTAAACCATAAGTGAGCAGGCCTAGAAGTTTCTGCTTAAAGCAGTATCTAGATTTGAAGTTTAGATCTCCCAACCGGAGCACAATGCCTGGCACACAGTTGGCACTTTAATGTTGATTGTGTGCTTGGTTGAAAGATGGTAAAGGGAAGTTGCGATGGTGACTACAAAAAGAAAGAAAAGGCTAAAAGTCCTTCCTGCATTTGGGGGTGGGGGGCTATTAATGTTGGGAAATAGGAGACCCAGCAGCTGCCATTGATAGAAGCCTGTAACCCTTTATAGAGAGTGCCCCTCATATACATCTTGCCAGTATTTGCCCAATAACTATGATTCTCCTGGTCTTGCAGATGAGAAATTTGAGGCTCTTGAAGGGATAAAGGACAGATTAGAAGTAAGTGATCAGGACTTTGGGGACCAGGCTGGGGGGCTGCCACATGACAGCCCTTCATTCATTTAACAAAGCTTATCCCATGCTCCCTCCTAAGCCTCCTCCAGACTAAACCAGCTTGAGTCCTTTCATAGGACACCTCCAGAAAAGATCTTGAGACTTCTAAAGCTGGGAGCTCTCCATGTTAGCCCTTAGTACAAAGCTTAATACAAGTCCCCAGAAGTGCTGACAATACTCACACCAGGATGGGACCATCATCCCCTAAAATCCTCCATTTTCTGTCCATCTTCAGGGACTCTCAAAGTCATTCTCCAGTGATTCTTTGGGCTACCATTTCCCCTCCTATTACTTTAACTTTATAGTCCAATAAAACCCCACAGTCTCCCTCATACCAATTGCTTGGAAGATAGTAAGTTATCTTTTCTGATTCTACTCTATTCTTGCAAATCGATTAATGGAATTTTGCTAAGAAAGTCACTATTAAGTTCCTATAGTTCCCTTTTGGGGGCTGCAAAGAATTGAAAACAAGGTAGATGCCCATGTCTAGAGAAATTGTGGCCTGTGAGTGTCATGGAATATTACTGGGCTGTGAGAAATGATGAATATGGTGAATAAATACATGGAAGCACAGAAAGGTGGGAAAAGCAGAGGCAATAAAACAACATAGACAATGACTTTTGTGGTTTAGTCATATCTGACTTTTTGTGGTCCTATTTGGAGTTTCCTTGGCAAAAATAGTGCAATGGCTTGCCATATCCTTCTCCAAGTCATTTTACAGGTGAGGCAAACAGGATTAAATGACTTGGCCAGGGTCACACAGATTGTAAAAATCTAAGGATAGATTTAAACTCAGGAAGATGAGTGTTCCAGACTTTAGGATTGGGATTCTATCCATTGTGTCACCCAGCAACCCACACCATGACTATAATAATGTTAATGGAAAGTCAAGGGCAAGGTGAATATATATATATATTTTTATGGTGGCTCCTATTTATAAAAAAACAAAAACAATTTCTATGGTTCCTATCAGGCAGGATCTTCCCACCTCCAGTGGAAATCTTGGTGGGAAAATGAGTCAGCTATTTCTGAAGAGCTCCTTTTCTGACACAGGGCCCTTGAAAGGTGGTGGAAGTCAATGAAGACCCTGGAGACAGCTCCTGTAGCTCTCCCCCCCCTCCAGTCCAAGATAAATCTCCCAGGTGGCCAAGAGATCTGGGATTCTCCTCTCTCAGCCCCTAAATGGGCACCAAGGACAGTAGGTCAAGGGCACAGCCAGTTCTAAAAGTGGAGGGTCTCTGGATGACTACAGGTAAGTCACTGAAATTTAGAAAAGCTGCAGCTGTTTTCCTCCAAAGCCATGAGCCCTGAACAGGGGCCCATTAATCCAGGTGTAAAGGCAGTACTATGGAAAAGAATAAAAAATGAATATTTCAAAATTATAAAGAATGAGCATGGCCACAAAGAAGAAATATGAGAAAGCAGCCTCTTTCCCTTCTGTTGTTCAGGTGATACTGCAATTCACAGGTCCAATAAATTACATTTTTCCAGATGTTTTTGGATGTTATAGATCAATTTTGCTGATTTTCTCTTTTCCCCTTTAAAAAAAATTTATTTGTTCACCAGCCCTAATTCAGGAGGACCCAAGTTCAAATGTGGCCTCAGACACTTAACACTTCCTAGCTGTGTGAACCTGGGCAAGTCACTTAATAAAAAAATGTTAGATGTGTTCTCTCCGGCATGGAACAGGGAGGCACATGGGACATTCAGGAAAAAGTAAAAAGAAGAGATGTACATTTTGCATGAAAGAAGACAACTGCAATCATCCAACCAAGAGGCAATATAGTTGTGAACTGGGGTGCTGGCAGTGTGCATAGAGAGCCCAGAATATGGATATGTTGAAGGGAAAAACCATGACACTGAGTCTGGGTGACTTGGAAGATGGTGAGTCCTATTAGTCATCACAACTGATAACTATGAAGCTCCCACTATGTCCCAGGCACTGAGCTTGGGCTGAAATAGGAAAGTTGAAAAGGAGGCAAGAGTTTTGGGGGCTTCTAGGAGGGAGAGGTCCTCGGCACATGGAGCCTGGAGAAAAGCAAGATGGTCCAAAATGTTGGGAACTAGATGGTATCAAGAGGGAGCCAAGTGTTCACCAGCATACGTTATTTACTAATGAGGATACCTATTTATTTTACAATTTTCTAATATGGTCATACAGAGGATTGTAGTCTGAAAACAGTTTGGAAGCTCGAGAATCACTGAAAAGCAATCTATTTTATTTTATGTTAAGTTCAAATCTAACTTCAGACACTTGTCACTTACTAGCTGTGTGACTCTGGGCAAGTCATGTAATCCCAAATGCCTCGCCAAAAACAAACAGAAAACTCCCAAATAAATCCTTTGTAGTTGAACATTTATCTTACTCAGAATAGGTTAGTCTTTCACAGTTATTCTTCAAATAATGTTGCTATAAACGTAGATAGCATTCTCTTGGTTCTACTCATTTCACTCTACATTAGTTCGTGCAAGTCTTTCCATATTTTTCTAAAATCAACTTGCTCATCATTTATTAAACAACAGTATTCCATCACAATCATAAATCACAGCTTACAACATTCACCAATTGATGGGCATCCCTTCAATTTCCAGTTCCTTGCTACTACAGAGAGCTGGTAGAAATATTTTAGAAAATATAGGTTATTTTCCTTTTTCCCCAATCATTTTGGGAAACAGACTTACTAGTGGTTACTGGGTCAAAGGGTAAATATTTGCTCTCCAAAACAGATCAGTTCACAGTTCCACCAACATTGCCCATTTTTCCATATCCCTTACAACATTTGCCATTTCTCTTTTCTGTGTCATAGTAGCCAATCTGATAGTTGTGAGATGGTATCTCAAAGTTGTTTTAGTTTGCATTTCTTTAGTCAATAATAATTTGGAGTATTTTTATATAAGTTTAAATAGATTTGCCTCTTGTTTTCAGATGAAGAAATTAAAGGTTATCTATGGTTATGTAAAAATACTCTAAATCACTACTGACTAGAGAAACAAGTCTGAGGTTGTTTCTCACACTACTATAAGTTTGGCTAAGATGACAGAAAGGAAAATGATAAGTGTTAGAGGGGATGTGGAAAAACTGGGACACTAATACAGTGTTGGTAGAACTGAACTGATCCAACCATTCTGGAGGATGATTTAGAACAATGCCCAAAGGGCTATAAAATTGTACATAATCTTTATTCCAGCAATCCTACTGGGTCTGTGCCTAAAGAAATCATAAAAAAGGAAAAGGACCCACACGTACAAAAATATTTATGGCAGCTCTTTTTGGGATGGCAAGAAACTGGAAGTTGAGGAGATGCCCAACAATTGGGAAATACTGAACAAGTTGTGGTATATGAATGTAATAGAATATTATTGTTCTATTAAAAACGAAGAGCAGACTGATTTCAGAAAATCCTGGAGAGATTTACATGACCTGATGCTGAGTGAAGTGAATAGAACACTAAACACATTGTGTTGGGATAATCAACTATGAAAGAATCAGATTTTCTCAGCAGAGCAATGACCCAAGAGATAGAAACATACCATTTTTGCTTTTGTTGTTCGTTTTTTTCTTTCTTGTGATTTTCCCCTTTTGTTCTTTTTTCTTTCACAACATGACTAATAAATATAGGAATATGGTTAAAATGACTGTACATGAATAACCCATATCAGATTGCTTGCTGAGTTGTTTTAGGGAGGAGAGAGAGGGAAGAAAAATATGAAACTTTAAATCTTACAAAAATAAATGTTGAAAACTATTTTTACATGTAGTTAAAAATAATACTATTAATTCTATTCTGTGACACCTTGTTGTTCAGTCATTTCTGTTATGCCCCCATTTGAGGTTTTTTTCCTCTTTTTTGAGGAGGCAATCAAGATTAAGTGATTTGCCCAGAGTCACACAGTATCAAGTATTTAAGGTCAGATTGACTCTAGAACCAGTGCTTTATCCACTGTGCCACCTAACTGCTCCATTTAGAATTTTCTTTTTTTTTTCTTTTATTTTCCCCAATTGCATGTGAAAACATTTTTTTTTTGTTATAAATGTACATTCATGTGTTTACATATTTCCTTATGAATCATGTTGGAAGAGAAAAATCAGACCAGAAGGAAAAAACTACGAGAAAAAAAAAAAGAAGAAAAAGAAAAAAAGTAAAAATAGCATGTAATGATTTACATTGTCTTTACATTCAGCCTCCGTAGTTCTATCTCTGGATTCAGAAGGTGTTTTCCATCCACAGTTTATTGGGGTTGCCTTGGATCGCTGAATCACTGAGAGGAACCAAGTCTGTCATAGCTGATCATTGTACAGTCTTGCTGTTGCTGTGTATAATGTTTTCTTGGTTTAACTTGTTTCACTCTGCATCATTATTTCATGTAAATCTTTCCAGACTTTTCCAAAATCAGCCTGTTTGTCATTTTTTAAAGAACAAAAATATTCCATTATTTTCATACCATTACTCATTCAGCCATTCCCCAACTGATAGACATCTACTCATTTTCCAATTCTTTGCCTTCACAAAAATAACTGCTACAAACATTTCTGCATCCTTTTCTCTCTTTTACCATCTCTTTGAGAAACAGCAAGTAGAGGCACTACTGGATCAAAGAATATGCACAGTTTGATAGTCCTTTGGGCACAGCTCCAATTTGTTCTCCACATGGGTTGGAGCAATTCACAACTCCATCAACAATGTATCAGTGTCCCAGTTTTCCCACATCCCCTCCGACATTTATCATTATCTTTTCCTGTCATATTAGCCAGTCTGAGAAGTGTGAGGTGGTGCCTCAGAGTTGTTTTAATTTGTATTTCTCTAATCAATAGTAATTTAGAACATTTTTTTTTCATATGACCATAGATGGCTTTAATTTCTTTATCTGAAAATTGTCTGTTCATATCCTTTGATCATTTTTCAATTGGGGAATGACTTATGTTCTTATAAATTTGGCTCAGTTTTTTATATATTTTAGAAATAAGGCCTTTATCAGAAACACTGTCTGTAAAAAAAATTTTTTTCCAGCTCTGTACTTTCCTTTTAATCTTGGCTGCACTGGTTTTGTTTGTGCAAACCCTTTTTACTTTAATGTAATCAAAATTGTCCATTTTTCATTTCATAATGTTCTCTAGTTCTTCTTTTGTCATAAATTCCTGCCTCCTCCAAAGATCTGATAAGCAAACTATTCCTCAATCTCCTAATTTGCTTATAATATGTCTTTGTGCCTAAATCATGTAGCTATTTTAACCTTATTTTAGTATGTGGTGTGAGATATAGGTTTATGCCAAGATTCTGACATATTATTTTCCAGTTTTCCCAGCAATTTTTGTCAAATAGTGAGCCCTTATGCCAAAAGTGGAGTTTTGGGGTTTATCAAACACTAGATTACTATAGTCATTGATTATTGTGTCATGTGTATCTAACCTATTTTGCTGATCCACCAATTTATTTCTTAGCCAGTACTATATGGTTTTGATGACTGCTGCTTTATAATAGAGTTTTAGGTATAGTACTGCTAGGCCACAGTCCTTTGCATTTTCCCCCCACAAAGTCCCATAATATTCTCGACCTTTTGTTCTTCCAAATGAATTTTGTTATTATTTTTTCTATCTCCATAAAATAATTTTTTTGGCAATTTGGTATGGCACTGAAGAAGTAGACGGATTTAATTAATATTAACTAGCCCAACCCCTGTTTAGATATGGCTTTATTTGTGAGAGAAGTATTTTGTAATTGTGTTCATAAACCATATGTGGGTTTGTCTTGGCAAGTACACACCCAAATATTTTATTTTATCTACAGTTATTTTTAATGGAATTTCTCTTTCTATTCTTGCTGCTGGAGTTCATTAATAACATGCAGAAATGTTGATGATTTGTGTGGGTTTATTTTATATCCTGTAACTTTGCTAAAGCTGTTAATTATTTCAAGTAGATTTTAGAATGATTCTCTAGGATTCTCTAAGTATACTATCATATCATCTGCTAAGAGTGATAATTTTATTTTTCATTGCCTACTCTAATTCTTTTAATTTTTTTTATTGTTAAAACCAACATTTTCAGTACAACATTGGATAATAGTGGTTATAATGGGCATCCTTGTTTTACCTCTGACCTTATTGAGAATGCATCCAGCTTCTCCCCATTACAGATAATACTTGTCTCTGGTTTTAAATAGATGTTGCTTATAATTTTAAAGAAAACTCCTTTCATTCCTATGCTCTCTAATTTTTTTTTTAATAGGAATGGGTGCTCCATTTTGTCAAAAGCTTTTTCTGCATCAATTGAGATTATTATGATTTCTGCTATTTTTGTTATTGTTATAGTCAGTTGTGCCAATAGTTTTATTGCAGTCCTGCATTCCTGGTTTAAATCTCTCTGGTCATAGCATATTATCTTGCTGATAAGTTATTGTAATCTCTTTTCCAATATTTTATTTAAAATGTTTGCATCAGTATTCATTAGGGAATTGGTCTGTGATTTTCATTCTGTTTTAGCTCTTCCTTGTTTAGGTATCAGCACCATCTTTGCATCATAGAAGAAATTTGGCAGGATTCTTTCTTTGCCTATTTTTTCAAATAGCTTACATAATATTGGGATAGTTGTTTAAATGTTTGGTAGAATTCACTTGTAAATCCATCTGACCTGGAGACTTTTTCTTAGGTAGTTCATTGATAGTTTGTTCATTTAATTTAATTTAATTTAATTTAACTTGACATTTAAATTAATTATTTAATTTAAACTTGATATTTAATTGAACTTGATATTTTATTTAATATTTAATTGGGTGTAATTTTTTTTCTAGCTTTTTTAGTTGCTTGCTCCATTCATTGATCTCCTCTTTCTCTATTTTATTCATTTAACTATTTAGAGATATAAAGTTTCCTCTAAGAACTGCTTTGGCTGCAGACCATTGATTCTGGTATGTTGTCTCATAATTGCCATTTTCTTGGATGAATTATTGTTTCTATGGTTTGTTGTTTGACCCATTCATTCTTCAGAATTAGATTATTTAATTTCCCATTGGTTTTTAATTTATCTTTTCTTGGCCCATTATTGAATGTAATTTTTATTGCATTGTGATCTGAAAAGAAAGCATTTGCTTTTTCTGCCTTTCTGCATTTAATGGTGAGGATTTTATGCCCTAATATATGGTCAATTTTTGTGTAGGTGCCATATACTGCTGAGAAAGAGGTATATTCATTTCTATCCCTTTTCAATTTTCTCAGAGGTCAGTCAGATCTAAATCTCCTAAGATTCTATTAACCTTCCTATTTTCTTTCTTGTTTATTTTGTGGTTAAAATTATCTAATTCTGAGGGGGGATTCCTCCACTAGTATAATTTTGCTGTCTATTTTTTCCCTGCAATTGGTTTAACTTCTCTAAGAATTTAAATGTTGTACCACTTAGTGTATTATACATTTAGAATTGACACCACTTCATTGTCTGTGATACCCTTTAAAAAGATTTAGCTTTCTTCCTTATCTTTTGAAATTACATCATTTTTGCTTTTGCTTTATCTGAGATTAGAATTATTAACCCAGGTTGTGTTTTTTTTTTTTTGTTGTTGTTGTTGTTGTTTTTGTTTTGTTGTTGCTGTTTTTGCTTTGGCTGAAGGATCATAAATTCTGCTCCAGCCTTTTACCCTTGCTCTGTATGTATCTCTCTGTTTCAAATGTGTCTTGTAAGCAACATATTGTAGGGTTCTGATTTTTAATCTACTCTGCTATTCACTTCTGTTTTATGGGGGAGTTCATCCCATTCAAGTTCATCCCATTCACATTCATAGTTATGATTACCAACTATGTATTTTCCTCCATCCTATTTTCTCCCCATATATATTTTTGTTTCTTTCCACCCTGCTCCTCAGTAGTATTTGTTTCTGATTCACCCTGACCTCAATCTGCCCTCCCTTCTATTACCCCTTCTTTCTTCTCCTACCTTTTTCTCCTAATGTTTCTGGCCTCCCTTCTATCCAGGCCATCCCTTTTCCTTCCCCTTTCTTCTCCTTCTTCCTTATAGGATAAGATACATTTAGATACTCAACTGAGTGAATATATTATTCCCTCTTTGAGCCCAAATTGATAAGATTAAGCTTCAGACAATGCTCATTCTCTTCTACTCTTTTCCTCTATTGTAATAGGTCCTTTGTGCCTCATGTAACCTAATTTTTTCCATTTTACCTCCCCTTTTCTCTTCCCTCCCACCCCTATACAATACTTTTCCCTCTCCCTTAATGTCTTTTTCTTTAATATCATCACCATACCATTTATACATCTTCTGTTTATGTATGTCCCCTCTAACTGCCCTAATAAAAGATAAAGATTTCCTCAAGAGTTACAAGTATCATTTTCTCATCTAGGGATGTAAACAGTTTAACCTTTAAACAATTTTTTTTCTTGTTTGCCTTTCCATGCTTTTCTTGACTCCTGTGTTTGAAGATCAAATTTTCTATTTAATTCTGGTCTTTTCAATAGAAATGACTGCAAGTCCCTTAGTTCATTGAAGATCCATCTCCTCTCCTGTAAAATGATGCTGTTTCACTGGGTAGTTAATTCTTTGCTTGTAATCCCAGGTCCTTTGACTTCCAAAATATGATATTCCAGGCAATCTGTTCCTTATTGTCAGATCCTGGGTAATCCTGACTGTGGCTCCCTGATACTTGAATTGTTTGTTTGTTTGTTTGTTTTTCTTCTGGCCCTTTAAAGTATTTTTTTCTTGAGATTATATAGTTCTGAAATTTAGCAACAATGTTTCTTGGGGTTTCTCTTGTGGGATCTCTTTCTGGAGATGATGGATGGATTCTTTCAATGATTATTTTGCCCTCTGGTTCTAGTATATCAGGGAAATTTTCCTTAATGATGTCTCGAAAAATGCTGTCCAGGTTCTTTTTTTAGTTGTGGCCTTCAGGTAGATCAAGAATTTTAAAATTTTCTTTCCTGGATATATTTTCTAAGATACCTGTTTTTCCAATGAATATTTCACATTTTCTTCTATTTTTTAATTCTTTTTCATTTGACTACTTCTTGATGTCTCCTAAAGCCATTACATTCCAGTTGCTGTCTGCTGTGATTCCAACCCTCTCACTGGCTTTTCCAGACATTGTCTGAGCTGAGCTGAATACCTCTTTCCCCCAGTGAGAATGACCTTTCTGGAAGTCCTTCTGGTCTATCTTGAGCTAGAGAATGATTTAATTCCATTAGATTATGTTCAGAAATGCTTGTGTATCTAGCAAGGAAGAAGAGCTGGAATTCCTGCTCATTTAGCGCTATCTGCTGCCCAGGAGTCTGGCAGGCAGGAGGAAGGAGTGCTGACTCCTGTTATCCTGGTAGTCAGTGGAAAAAGAGAGCCTGGAGCCTACATTTTCAAGCTGTACTGAAGAGCAGTTTGTTTTTAAGAGAGTGAGGGACTGATCCTAACACTGGTCAATTCTGACTATATCCCATAGTAAAGGGAAACAAATTCCTGGCGTGATCACTCATTAATCTGACCTCTTGTTTAGAGGCAACTTGGTGGCCCAGTGGTCCTGGAATCAAATCTGTCCTCCACTATTTACTCTCTGTATGATCTTGGGCAAATCATTTAACTACCTTTTGCCTCAGTTTCCTACAAATGGAGATTGCACTTCCCTTCTAGGGTGTGATAGAAATCAAATAAGGTAATATTTATTAAAGCCACTTAGCACAGTGACTGTTACACAGTAAGTGCTGTATAAATTCTTACTTCTTTTCTATTCCTTTCATGGGATTTAGAGGCAGGCAGGGTGTAACAACTTGCTCAGAATTAGGACACCTGCTAAGTATGAAGGGTACTACTGTATGAGGGTCCAGCTTTTTGTCCCCTTAGGTGACAAAGAACACTTATGGTCTACACCCATTAAGGAGCTGCATCAATCAAACAATAAACATTTATTAAGCTCCTACCAGCTGCCTAGCACTATGTTAAGTACTTGAATATCTTGGCTCTACCCCCAGAAGTCTCTGGAATTTTCTTGTCAAAGATACTAGAATGATTTGCGTCCCTTCTTCAGATCACTGACAGATGAAGCAACTGAAGCAAACAGGGTAAGGAATTTGACTAGGGTCACCCTGCTAGTGTCTGAGGCAGGATTCGAACTCAGGTTTCAAGAGAGGTAATCCCTGCCCTCAAAGAGTGACAAGTAAAGAAATATATTCAAAATAGTTACACAGGAGGAAATAATTAACAGAAGGAATTAAGAGAGTTTGGGGAAGGCTTCCTGTAGAAGATAGGATTTGAATTGGGACTTAAAGGAAGCCAGAAAGTCATCAACAGAGATTTGCGTTGCAAGTCTTAGCCCCCTCACATAAAGATCCCTGGCAATAGTTTCTTTGTCTTTTAGAATAAAAATGAACCTAATTTAAATGAGAGGAAAACTCATGTAAATACTGGTTCTAGCAAACAGAGTGTTCAACGCAGTAGTATTCTGGTAAATGTTTAATAATCAGTTCTCTTGGGAGAAAAAAATTGGGGGGAGGGTATACTTACAAATTTAATCTGCATTATTACCATTTTCTCAATCACTTTCTAAAGTCTAGATAATCAAAAAATCAAAACATGGCTTGTAATATTTGTGATATATAAGGTCTAAATACTCACACTGAAAATTTGAGAATTCACTCCCAGCTCTAACTAGCTGGCTCCAAACTGCTCCTGCTTCAAGGGGACTTTGAGATGCAGATTAGAGTCCTTAGACAGATACCATTAGTTGGGAAAGGAAGACTGAGCAAGGGGACACCTTACTAAATAAAGGAAGTTGGTAAATGAATATAGCAGAAGTGAAGTGTATGATTAAGAGGGAGAGAATGAACCTGGAAGGAAGATAAGTTGCTGAGTGATGACACATTCTCTTTTATGCTGCTCTTGGTGGCAAAGAAATGGCCCGGATGGGGGCAGTTAGAGTCCTGCCTCTTTTCCTCCTGGTCCAGGGTGTTGGGGTCATCCAGAACTTGAGAATGTGACAAAGGATGCAGTGTCTTCTGAGCACAGGTTTCTGTGCATCAAATAAAGAAGAAAAGTGACAAGATCAAGGATAAAGAGAAGTCTCTTAATGATGGAGCGAGGATCCCTGGGGATGCAATGAACAGAGGATAATTGGAGGTATACAGGGTTGGGCTGGGGTGGAGAGGGAAACAAAAGAATGAGAGAGGAGGAGTGTTTTCATCTTTGCAGATATAGATTTGAAGCATGGGGATAAGGAGAGGGAGAGGTGGGTATTTATTTGCTGGCCATTTGGATGGGGATTGACCGGTTGATAAGGGCCACCTATCTTCTAGGATCCTACGTTAACTGAGAATAGTCAATGCACATCTTCCTTGCCTATGAGTTCCAGAGAATTCTATGTCTTATAGTACTAATATCTTGATGTCTGAAGAAAATAGGGTCCCTGGGGGCTAGGCAGAACTCATACTCCAAGCCCATTCAGGAGTTTCACTACAAGGTGGCAAAAGATGAGGGACACCCAAAAAGTGAAAAATGGAGAGGGGAAAGGTAACTTAACAGTGGGATGGAAAGAAAGAAGTCCAGGAAGTAAGGAATGGAGTCCAAAGAAGAACCAAAGAAAGAATGTGATTATTTTGAGCTCAGGAGAGGGGTTAAATGTTGTTTTTGTCATTGTTGAGTCATTTTTGTTGTGGTCTGACTCTTTATGATCCCACTTGTAGTTTTCTTGGCAGAAGTTAGGTAGGGATATAGAAACAGATCTAAAAATAATCTGTATAGAGATGAACATTGAATTCATGGGAGTTGATGAGAAATAGAGTAAGTGAGAAGAGGGCAGAAATCAGGATCATGGGGACAACCCAAGGGGTACAAACTAAGACCCAGTAAAGGAGGCAAGGAGACAAGTAGGAGCACAGCCAGAAGAAAACATCAAGAAAACCTGGAGAGTATCAAGGAGAGGAGGGTAATTTTTGCTGTTAAAAGCGGCAGAGAGATCCAGAAGGAGGGTTGAGAAAAGGCCATTAGATTTGAATATTTGTTAATGTAATTTTAAATTTATGGAATAAAACAATAGCATAGCAAAATAAAGAAAAGATGGTTTCAATTCTGCCTTGCTCAGAGAGTGCACCTTCTTTGAGACCAAAGGACTCAGCAGGACTGAGCAGTCCTGTGCCGGTGCAATCATTTCCACATTTCTTCAGAGAATCTGAGAGTGTCCTTGTGCTGCTTCTTTTGCCCACGATGTGAGCTCTTGCTTTGTGTGAATTCTCCATAAATAGCCCATTAGGCAATTGTACGCTTGCATTAGAACATTATGATCAGTACACTCTCTGATGTAGAGTTGAAATGGCTGGCAGTTTAGTTTGAGAAAGGACCTCAGTATCTGATTTCCTATTCGGCTAGGTGATCTTCAGAATCTTCCTGTGAAAATGTAAATAGAAATGATTCACTTTCCTGGCCTGGTGCTGGAGACTGTCCAGATTTCACAGGCGTACAGCCAACAGCTCTGTAGACCTCCAGTTTGGTAGGCAGTCTAATCCCTTTTCTCCCACACTTTCCTTCAAAAACTCCCAAACATTCAGCTGGCTCTGGTCAACCTCATTATCAACGTGTTCATCCCTGGAAAGTTCACTGCCAAGGGTAGTGACTTACCCACAGTATTCAAACTTCTTCGTTTACTGTAACCAATAGTCCTAAGTGTGGATAGATCGGCTGCTGAAGCACCTTTGGTTTCTTGGTGTTAATTGTTGGGCCAGAATTAGCACAAATAGCAGAAAATCAATCTATACTCTGTTGCATCTCAGTTTCAGAGGTTGCACTGAGTGCACAATCATTTGCAAACAAAAAGACATGCGCCAGTTTTCTTTCCACTTTAGCTCAAAAAGTTGTATCACAGGTTGGGAAGAAACAGTCCATGTGAACATTTGGGGTGAGTTCTCTAAATTTGTACACCTCAAGTTTCTTTTGAGTTATGATGGGCCCAGCACCGTGCTAAGTTTTTACAAATATTTTCTCATTTGATCCCCTTAACAACCCTGGGAGAGACGTGCTATTATTATCCCTCTTTATTTATTATCCCTATTTTATAGGTCAGGAAATTAGGCAAAAAAGTTAAGTGACTTGCCCAGTGTCACACGGCTCAAGATCCTAAGACATCACTATATCAAAGATAAAATGACAGAGCTGGAATAAGGAAGACCTGGGAGTTTCCGACTCTAAGTCCACTGTTCAGCCTCAGTTTCCTTCCCTGCATAAAGGCCAAAGGAAAGACTGCAGGACCTGCCTCCATGGGGGTTTTGACAATCAGACACTTCACGTGTACAAAGCACTTTGCAAAACCTCCCCGGCCCCAGAAACGTTCTTATGGTTAATTCATTTGTGTTGGACAATGAGCTGGGCCCAGAGCTGAAGGGGAGGAAGGGAGGGATTGGGTATGCATTTTGGAAACCTCATGGAAAGTTTCAAAGTTTCAGAGCTTAATCCTGAGCTTTGAGCCAAAATAAAAATTCATCTTTTGAGCATCAATAACCTCCCAGGGAAGTTCCATGGCCACCACTGCTTCTGCAACTCACCTTGGGATTTCCCTTAGGTGGTGGTAGGTAGATGGGGTCGAGGTCAAGACACCAAACTAACAAGGTCATGTTCCTTCTACACTTCCTATGTGACCTTGAGAAAGTGTGCCCTTTCTCTGGGCTTCCCTTCCAGTGAGCAAAAGACAGAGCTTGTGATCTAGTGGGAGGAACAGCAATGGGAGGAGCAGTGGCTAGGGCAGATAACTGGTCTGTGGAGTCACCGAGCTGTCCAGCAGAGCTACCAGCAGCCTACTTTGTGCCTGGCAGTATGCTAAGCACTGGGGATACAAAAAACCCAAAACACACTCCTTGCCCTCGAGGAGTGTGCAATCTGAGGGGAGACAACAGCCAGACAACTATATACAAACTAGATACAGGATGAATAGGAAAATAACGGAGAACAAGCCATAGGGATTAGGGAAGGCTTCCTGGAGATGGTGGGATCTTAGTTGGAATTTAAAGGAAGCAGGGCGTTCAGGAGTCAGAGGGGAAGAGTCAGAGAAAATGGCAGAACAGAGGGATGGAGGGTCTTATTCAGAGAATAGTCAGAAGGTTCGGATAGCTGGATTGAAGAGTACAGATGGAGGAGTAAGGTGTACAAAGACTGGAAGGTAGGAAGGGATGGGTTAAAAAGGGTTTTGACAGAGAATTCTGTGTTTGATCTAGAGGGAGTAGGTACCACTGGGCTTTATGGGTGAGGCAAGGAGAAGTGTGACATTAGTAGAATTTTAGGAAAACCACTGTAGTTTCTGAATGATGGCTGTATCGGAGTGGGGAGAGGCTTAAAGCTGTCGGCCTCAGCAGCAGCTATTTCGATAATCTAGGTGTGAGGGGATGAGGGCCTAGACCAGGTAGGGTATCAGAGGAGAGAAGGGGGGCGTCTTCAGAAGATGTAACAAAAGTGACACTGGCTATGGCAACAAGCTTGGATTGGGGTGGGGGGCTGAGGGGAGAGTGCACAGGGATGAGACACAAGGAGTGTCCCAGGAGGTCTCCTAGGCGGGCAGCCTGGGATGGTGTTCTTGACAGTCACAGGGAAGACAGAAGGTGGGAAGGGTTTCATAGGAAAGATAAGTCCTCTTTTGGACATCTTGAATTAAAGATGACTACTGGACATCTAGTTTGAGATATCTAGGAGGTAGCTGGAGATCAGAGGTCAGCAGGGAAGTTGGGACTGGAAAGGTCAATCTGAGAATCACTAACAGAGATGGTTAACTAAATCCACGGGATCTAACGAGATCACCAAGGGAAGTAATGCAGAGGGAGAAGAGGAGAGGATCCAGAACAGAGCCTTGAGGGACACCTGCAGTCAGAGGGTGTCATCTGGAGGAGGATCCAGTAAAGGAGACAGACAAGGAACAGTCAGAGAGATAGGAGAGATCGGTGTCCAAAAACCCAGAGAGAAGAGAGTATTTGAATGGTGGGCAGTATCAGAGCTGCAGAGTCCAGGAGAATAAGGACAGACAAAAGGTCATTGGATTTCTTAACAGGACATGGAATCTCCCTCTCCCGATGCACACTATCAACTCTTTTGCAAATTAGAGTCTCAGAGGATCCCAAAGGCATTGAAAGGTTGGTTAAGTGACTTGTAGCCAGGATGTCAAAGGTGAGACTCGAATCTAGAACTTCCTAACTCTAAGCATGGTTCTTTATCTACTTCAGCAGAGTGGATCTAGCTTGTCCCATTTGGTTCATTGCCCATGTCATCAAGGAAGTAGTTATTCGATGTCAACAGGAACATCAGGGGGAACCTTGTCATTGATCCATAAAACCTAGTTTATTTGGAATCTGTCTACATTGTAATTCTGCCATGATAGATATGAGCCTTTTTGATAATTATATCCTCTTTTAAGCCTTGACTGCTACCAGTTATGAAGATCAATGAACAGTTATCTCTGCTATGGCCCGAAGCCTTCATCACTGCCTCTTAATTTTTCTTGAAGTGCCCCAGTAGGGTAATTCTGGGAGAGAGGGAGCAGAACACTAAGTAACTGTGAAAAGACTCATCATGTGAAGAAAGTTTTACCTTGGAGACACCTGAAAAACATCCATCATCAAACTCTCTTCCAAAGATGACATTTGACTGGTGATTTATTTTTGGAAATATTTAAAAAGGCACTTGCTTCAATAATCTTAAAATCTAAAATTGGATATCCTCAATAAAAATTCATATTCTGGTAAGAAAATAATATAATTACACCCAGGCAGTGTCATTAGAATAAAGATTAATAGTTCAGCTTCTTGTTGCTGTCATTTCCCCTCATCCAGATTGATTTATCATTTCAGTGAATTTAGTCGTTGGGTCATAATAGTGATAATAACTGGAATTTATGTAATACATCAAGGTTTGCAGAGCATTTTACAAATACCATCTTCACAACAACTTTAGGAGATCATTGCTATTATTATTATCTCCATTTTATAGAAAAATAAATTTAGGCTGGCGGAGATTAAGTAACTCATCCAGGACCACACAGATAATAAGTATCTGAGGGTGAATTATGAATTTAGGTCTTCTTGCTCTATTCACTACATTCCCTTGGCACTTACATTATTCCAACCCCTGCTCTCATAATCGGGGATTTTAATATTAATTCTATTGTCCTTTTTTGAACACCTCACCCTCTAATTTCAGGAACTTCCTTAACTCCTGTGACCTCCATCTCCACTCTGCGTCAACCACCCACCTTAGAGCTCACTCATTCATAACTGCCTCTTCTGTGAGCATGAACTCTTCTATTTCTAATTCTAATATTTCTATTCTAATTCTCTTCTATTTATAATTTCCTCTCCTTCCATTCCTCCCTTGCCTTGTTCCTTCTAAACCTGTTCTTTGTCCTCTCTATGAACTCCAGTCCCTCCATTTCTCCTTGTTCTCCCAATAGGACAACCCTCTTCTGGCCTATTTCTTTCCCTCATAATTTTGACTCCAGTTCAACAATGCATTCCTGATGTTTTTCCTTTACATTTTACCAACTCTCTGCTCTGACTTACCCTCTCTGTCCTCCTCTGTTCCTGCCTCTGAATCGGTTAACTTTACAGAGGAAATTCATACAATCATGCTGACAATCTGCTACAGGTTCATGTTATCTAATCTCAACTGGGCTTTTGCTGGTCAACTATATTCTTTTTATTCTTCTCATTAACTTTAAAAATTTTCCTTTTATTTTTCAATTTCTCTACCTTCCATAGGCCCCACAATTAAAACAACAACAACCTTATCAAATATGTCTAGTTTTGCAAAATAAATTTCCACACTGTCCACGTCTAAAGAAGAATCTCTTATTCTGCTCCTTGAGAACATCGTTCTTCTGCCAGGACTCCTTCATCATGAGTCCTCTGGAGTCAAAGCTGGTCTCATTGCAGCTATCAAGGTGCTTAAATCTTTCAAAGTTTACAATGTTGCTATTACTGTATAAATTGTTTTCCTGGTTCTACTCACTGTGCTCTGCATCAATTCACATAAGTTTTCTTAAGTTTTTTTAAACCATCTTTTTATCATTTCTTATAGCACAATGAACACAACAGGGCACACTGATGGAAAGACAGGAGGCAGAACATCTGCCAGAAAAGCCAGACCATTATCATTACCTTGACCTGGACTCATCTCCCCTCAGACACTGAAGAGACAATCTAAGACTCTGAATTTAGGAACCTTAAGAATGGTAATGCTGTAAGCTCAGGACCCAGGGCCATCGTCCCTAGAAACCATGTCCATGGAGATATAGCCTGGCAACTGCTCCTTCAGGTACCCCTGCCTTATGTATTGAAGATCCAGAAAAGAAAGTTCTTGCCACCAAAGTCCTTGGCACTGTCAAATGGTTTAGAATCAGCAATCGATATAATTTATCAGTAGAAATGACAATAAAGAAATGTTAATATTTGCTTTTCTGCTGTTCCCTAAAGACTTTACAACTTACTTATGACTAAAACTTTCTATAGATGTCTCTTTCGTTTGAATATAAGCACCTAAAATCAGGGACTCTTACTTTTCTATTTGGAACACCAGCTCTTAGTATAACAATACTAACTATTTAATAAATGCTTTATTTTTTCTTTCCTCCCTTTCCTTCCCTTCATTATATTCATATACCATCATTTGTTCAATCATCCCCCAATTAATGGGCACTCCCTTTGTTTCCAATACTTTGCCATTGTTTAAAAAAAAAAAGTTGCTATATTTTTGTATATTTATATGTAAATATTTGTATATTTTCTTCTTCTTCTTTTTTTTTTTTTTTTAGATCTGTTAGTGCTATAGGCCTAGTAAAGGCATTATCACTAGATCAAAGAGTTTAATGATTTTGGGGGCATAGTTCCAAATTGCTTTTGAGAATGACTAGACCAATTCATAACTCCACTAAAAGTGCATTAATGTACCTGTTTTCTCCCAGCCTCTCCAGCATTTTTCCTTTTTGTCACCTTTGCTAATCTGATAAGTGTGAGATAGGTTTTCAGGGTTATTTTAATTTGCATTTCTTTAGGTTTTTGGAACACTTTTTGATGTGGCTGCTCTGTGCTCTGCATCAATTCACATAAGTTTTCTTAAGTTTTTTTTAAACCATGGACATAAAGTTTGGACATGTCTTCCTTTGAGAAATGTCATTTATTAAATGGAGAATGATCTTACTTTTGTAAACTTGAATTCAATCCTTTATTCATCTTAGAAATGAAATCTTTATCAGAGAAACTTCTGTAAAGTCTTATTAACTTTTCTTCTAAAGCTCTTAATGTCACCACAACCCCAACTTCTTCAGTAGAAGACCCTTACTTTCCATTTTAATAAGAAAATTAAAAGCTATGAACTCCTTTTTTCCCCTAATACCACACCAAAATCTCTTTACATCTTTTTCTTTGTTCTAGTCACTTTTGGCCCCAAACAACCCTTCTACTATGCTTTTTTTGGTCCAAAAACTATTGTATGTTCTCTGGGAATTTATCCTGTCCATCACACTTTCTCGGTCTCATCTTCAGTCTTTCCTTAGCTACTGGCTCCTCCATAGTCTACAAACAAAGACCTCTCTCTCTTTACTCTCATCAGCTCTCATGGACTTCATTCTCATCTCTACAATGCTGACTCTCACATCTATCTATCCAGTCCAAATCTCTTCCGTGCACTTTCTCCTGTTCAATATTACCAACTGCTTATTGGACATTTCCATCTTGCTATAATTTAGAAATTAGATAACACAATGAATAAAGTGCTGGGTCTAGAGTCAGAAAGATTGGCATTCAAATCCAGCCTCAGACACTTAGTAGACCCTGAGCAAGCCACTTAATTATTTGCCTCAGTTTCCTCACTGTAAAATATGGATAATAATAGCATCTAACTAATAGTTTTGTTATGAGGATCAAATGAGATAAAATTTGTAAAACTGCTTAGTACAATGTCTGGCATATCATAGGTATTTAATAAAATGCTTCCTCCTGTCTTATAGGCAATTCAAACTCAACACATCCAAGACAGAACTTATCTTATTTCCCCCCATAAACCTTCTTTATTCCCCAAACTTCCCATTATTGTTGCAAGTACTATTATCTACCAGTCATCTAAACCTGTAAAACTGTCACCTTTGACTTTCACTCCCTCCCACTCAACCAATCAGGAATCATGATGAAACAACTCTATCTTTTCCATCTTCTCTTGGTTCATTTACCACTACTTCCGTAGATCAGAACCTCCTAGATCCTTGCCTGGACTATTTTAGCCACATTGAGACCAAGGTCCCACCTAGATATCTGTTCATAAGCAGTCCACTGTGACTTTATTAAAGAAAAACAGAAGATCTAGGCAGTTCTTTTGGGAAATCATTTAGGCCCTCTTCCTACAGAGCTTCCTTCCAGAGCTTGAAGAGTCCTTAGAATCTTAAAGAATGTTAAAGAGCAATGGCCAGTTTCTATTTGCATTAGCCTTACAGGTGGAATTACCTAGCATTTTATTCCAGTAAAAGCATTTATTAAGCAAGCACTACTTCTAAACACTTTGCTAAGCACTTGGAGGTATAAATATTTTATATATATAATAATTATAACATTAGCATCTGTATGTGTGTGTATCACTTTAAGGTTTACAAAAAACTTTACATAGAGAGAGCTAGGTGGCACAGTGGACAGAGCACTGGACCTGAATTCAAATCCAACCTCAGACCTTTAAACATGTATTAGCTGTCTGACCCTGGACCAGTCACTTAACCCTGATTGCTTCACCAAAAAAAAAGAAAAAAAAAAAAAAAAAAAAAAAAAAAAGAAAAGAAAAGCGCTTTACATATGTTGACTCCTTTTATCCTTACAAGTGCTATTATTATTATTCCTATAATGAAGAAATGGACATTGAGAGATTGAATGACTTGCCCAGGTTCACCCCTTCCCATCTCTCTCAGCACTCTATTTGATGAATTACCTAACTACCACATTCTCCAACCAGAAACAAATAAAATCACTTAGTAAAAGGGATAAAGTCTAACACTTGGGAGCACTCCCCAAAATCTCCCAAAATTTACTTGGGCTTGGAATTCTTGTCAGGATAGTATTCTCTGCACCACTAGCTGCAAAAGCAAACACAATCCCTCTCCTGAAGGAGGGTTTTTTTTTTCCCTTCACAAAGGAATTTTTACTTTAAACATGTAACAAGAACAAAGGCAAAAACATTCCCCCAGTTTCTCAGGGACACATTCCTCACAACACAAAGAGCCATTTAAATTGGGAAATGACGTACACCAGAATGGTGATGTACAGAAAGAAAGAGACAGAATGAAGAGAAATATTTATATATCTATTTATTTGTGTATCTACATAGATACATAAAGATATTTTGGATATTTGAGTAGAAGTTATGTTGTCCTTTATGGGAATTAGAATAAATCTATTTTTTCCTGGCCACTATTGAGGGAAGAGCAATGGTTAGCTTACTCTCACCCAGTTTAGCTCTCTCCTACCAAATGCAAAGAATAATTTTGAACACATTTCTATATTAGTCCTATGTTGTGAAATAAAAATCAAAACAAAAAGGAAAAAGCATGGAAAAGAAGAAAAAAAAAGAGGTAAAAATTGTATGCTTCAAACCACATTCAGTCCATAGTTCTCTTACTGGATACAGATGACATTTTCCATTCCAGTCTACTAGAATTGTCTTGGATCACTGTATTGCTGGAAAGACTAAGTCTATCATAGTGCTATTAGTAATCTTAGTGCTATCATAGTGCTATTAGTAATCTTGCTATTACTATGCTATTACTTGCTATTACTATGTATAATGTTCTCCTGGTCAGCATCAGTTCATATAAGTCTTTCCAGGCTTTTTTGAAATTAGCCTATTCATCATTTCTTATAGAATAATAGTATTCCATTACATTCAAATACCACAACTTATTCAGTCCTTCCCCAATTGATGGGCATTCACTCATTTTCTACTTCCTTGCCATCAGATTGCCCATGTGGATCTTTTTCCATTTTTTATAATCTCTTTGGGATATAAGCCCAGTAGAGACACTGCTGGATCAAAGGATATGCAATTTCATAGATCTTTGGACATAGTTCCAAATTAACAGCTCCAGTCTTTAGTCCCCTGAGCTAATTAAGTTTTGAGGATGATTTTAACACCCCCTCAACTCATTTTAAAAACCCAGTCAGGCATTTATTCAATGTTTACTATGTGTCAGGCATTGCACCAAGGACTGAAGATGGAAAGAAACAGAAAACAACAGTCCCTGTCATCTAGGAACATGAATTTGGAATTTAGACTGAAACAGACTTGTACAGGAGAGTTTGGAAGCTTTCGGCATATAGTCGAGGTGATCAGATTACTTCACTTCCCTGTTACTTCCCAGGAAATTCTTTCTTTCTAGATGGGATAAATTATGTTCAAGGAATCAAAAAGATGAAAAGTAGCCCATCAACAGTATTTACCTATCTGAGACTTGATACATATGTATCTACCACTTCTTCCCTTCCCCATTCAATTTCTGTTGAGGAAAAATTAGTGTAATTTGCAAGGAGTCAGGGATTAGAATACTGCTCCCATTTATGGGCAGATGCCATTTGCATGGGTTATCTTGGAGGGACTGTAGGCCTATATATAGGATATATTTATATAATGCTCCCTGCTGAGCCTGAGTTAGCAAGGGGTTCCTCTGTCAGGGCCTTGTTACATAGTTCGTTGTCATTAACCAACTTTCCAGCCCCATACAGCTTAGGCACTCAGAAGGTGTCCAGCATCTGCATAGCGTTACATGTAGTGTGTTTGACAAACTGAAATTCTCATTTCCTTAGTGCTTTCTGGTTTGCAGAGGCCCAAGGAGGCTTTCGCACAATACGTGAGCAGGATCAAAAGACCCCTGATGTTGCATTTTTACCAAGATCAGAATTGTAGGGCACTAGTGCGCCAACCCCTTCTCCAACGTTCCCCAATATGGGTAGTATAATCCAGGCATCTCTATCCTAATCACTGACTCCTGCAGATGCTTTGACTCTAAAGAAACCAGAGAGGACAAGAGGAAGGAAGGGGAGGTAGTTAAGAAGATGCTTTGTCTTTCTCCCCAGCATTGCCACTGGCAGCTCTGGTAGTAGCAACATCTGTCCTTTCCTTCTTAAAACTCAAGTTCCAACAGAGACCAAGAGAGGAGACCTTTAAATGGACAAGGGATGAGTTCTACTTATGTGTTTTTAAATCATGTGATGGTCAACTGGGATGGACTTGGCTCTTCTCAGCAAGGCTGAGAATTCCAATCCAAGACAATTCCAATAGACTTTCCATGGAAAAAGCCATCCCATCGGGAGAGAACTAGGGAGACTGAATGTGACTTGAAGCATAGTATTTTCACTTTTTGCTTGCTTGCTTTTCTTTTCTCCCTTGTGGTTTGATTTTTCTTTTCTTGAACATGACAAATATGGAGATGTTTGAAAGGATGGCACAAGTTTAACCTTTGTCATTTTGTTTATTCTCTTGGCGAGGAGGGAGGTAGAGGAAGGAAAGAGAAAAAACTGGAACACAAAGTTTTACAAAAATGAAAGCTGAAAACTCTCTTTACATAAAAGTATAAGTCCTAGTTCTGGTAGCTGGAGGGCTATAGAAAAACCGGAAAAACTAAGGGCTTTCTCCACCCTCCGGCAGCTGGACGAGACTAATAAACATTTCTAATTGGGTACTTAAGAACTTTCAGAAGACTGAATCAATTGATCCGATTTAGATTTTTGTAAATGTGATTCACAGTATCCTTGGCGAGAGTCCATGGCTCTAAGACCAAAAGGAGAGAGACTTTACCCCTCACAGATTTAAATCTTAACGGCTCCGCACCAGAGTTCTTATTCTCGAACAGGAAGGAAAGAGAAGAAAGGGAGGGAAGATTTTAAGTGGATTCCACGGGCCTGGCACAGGTTCTCACACGCCACACGAAGCAATTTACAAGTATTATCTTCTTTGATTCCCACAACAATCCTGGGAAATAGATGCTAATTTTTTTCCAGTTTACAGGTCAAGATATAATAGCCCCTAATCGTTAGGTGGTTGTGGAGCGACAGTTAACTACCGGCTATTGGGATAAAAGGTCCCGTATCTTTTTGCATTTTCATGCGTTCGGTAGATCATGCACTACAGTGGAATTGGCCTCCTGGCATATCTGGATTATGCAGGAAATTGCAAACCAAAGGTGTAACTTTCACTCCGAGGTTTAACCACAGCCGGGCCGGGGAGAGCTGGTCCCAGCACAGCCGTCCCCGTGGAAGCGGGCGCGCGCTCGGAGCCCTAGTGCTGCCGGGTACTTTCCGGCGCGCTCGCAGTCCGCCCTTTACCCAATCCCACAGCTCGGCGGCGCGCCCGCGCGGACGCAGAACGATTCGTGGGTTCCCCAGAAAGCCCGGGTACGGCCCCGCCCCTTGGCTACACGTCGCCCGGTGCGCCTGCGCCCAGCCTTTGCCGCCGCCGCCGCCGCTTCCTTCTGGACCTGGCTTTTCGGCCCCGTCTCGGGGGCCCCGCCCAGGCGGCCGCGGCGCCGGTGACCCGAAGGCGGAAGGACCCGGAATCCTATGATTCGCAATGGGGCTCTTCGGCAAGACGCAAGAGAAACCTCCCAAGGAGCTGGTAAGAGGGGCGGCGGGGGTTAGACCCACTCCTCCGCCTCGGGGGCGGCCCGGCCGGGCCAGTGCGGCCGGAGGCCGAAGGGGCCAGCGGAGGGGGCTTCGAGGCGCTTCCTCTGCCGCGAAGGAGCGATCCCGGGCGGCTCCAGGCGGAGCGAAGTCATTTCCCCTCACGTTTCGCCTCGCGCCCCTGGCCTCGAGCTCCTGTCCGCCCTGTTTCCCTCCGAATTGGTATGGCCCAACCCACCCTCAGCCCCCTCAGGCAAGGAGCCCCGGAGTGGCTCGAGGCGGGGCCCGGGAGAGGGCGGGGCCTGGGGAGGGGGTCTGAATGGGTGCAAGGTCTGAGCAGGGCGGGGCCTTAGGGGACGGGGGTCTGAATGGGTGGGGACCAAATGAATGGGGCGGAGCCTGAGAGCTCCTTGAGCTGAGGGTGGGCTGTGGGAGACGCTTAGGGGAAAGGCTTAGGTGGGCAGGGCAAAAAGGAGCCTGCGGGCGGGTTCTGGATCCTCCCGGCATCCTGGGCCTTGGGTGCCCTTGACGCCATCCTCATCTCACAGGTGAAGAAACTGAGCCAGCCCCGCTGGCTTGCCCCGGACTCGGCAGCTGCTAAGTGATTCGAGGCCGGACTGCCTCTGCCAGCCTCAGTTTCCTCATCTGTGGGAGGCTGTGAGAGCGCCCCTCACTGTGCATCGGCTGGGCACGCGCCTGGTTCTCCTAACCCCAGCCTCCGGGCGAGTGCCTGTTCCCTAGTCTGAGGCTCGTGGCGTTTTAATGCCCAGAGGGAGGCCAGGGCCTCCAGCCTGACAGATGTCCCGTGGCTCCCTGCCCCTTCCTCGGCCCTGGAACCCACAGGACCTAAGTCCTTCCCCTGGTCCAGCCCGGCTTCTCTGCATTTGCTCTCCTTGGAGGGGAGCGTGCTGCCCGCCCTGGGCCCTTGGTGAGCTCTCGAGCTCCCTGGGCGCTCCTGTCCAGCCAGGATGCTTGCATTAATGCCTGCTGGGAGGTTTGCAAAGGCAGGCCCTGGCCTCCTCAGCCGGCCCTGCAGGCTCGGGACACTGCGGGGCCCTCCTGGACCGATCAGAGAATAGGGTGGCCTGCCCAGAGAGTGTCTGAGGCAGGATTCTCACCCTGGCCCTCCCACCTCTGTGCTTTCTGAACAGGCGTCGGATGGCTCCGTGGAATAGAACCACTGCCGGGCCGGAAGCCTCTCTTACCCGGTGGATGGGCAGGAAAGGCCCGGGGCTTGCTTGCTTTCAGTTGTAGGTTTTCCTGCCCTTGCTGGCCCCTGCTCCCCTTCTGGGTCTGTCCATTGGTTGGCTGTTCTTTAAAATCTGCTGGATTCCCATCCGGGTCACGGCTAACCACGCCCTGAACTCTGTGCCGCCCTCCCTCGTGACCTCTGCCCCCATTGGACTTTTTGATCTCTTTTAGGATCTCAGCCCCAGCTCAGTGCGGAGTCTTATAGTTTTTAGGCCGCTTCTCTCTGGTCCTCGTTACTCTTGTAGGAGTCACGCCTCCCAACAGCCCTTCCCCCACCTGCCCAGGGACCCCCAGGATCCAGCATCAAGGCCTTTGGCCGCTCCAGTGAGATCTTGGCCGGCACTTTCCTTTTGGCTGTCTAGAACAGCTGGCGCATCTCCCATCTTGGAGGGGCCTTTGTTTGCCACTTGGCCCATATCCATCACTTCCGCTTCTTAATTTCATGATGTCCTTTCAGACCTAGCTTAAATGGTCCTTAGGAGGCTTTCCTGGTCCCCAAGCAAAGGCAGAGCGTGTGCGGGCTCTGCTTCCGCCCTGGTCGTCTCGCTTGTGCGGCTCACACGGGAGCTCCTTGAGGGCAGGCTCTTTACCACCAGGGCTTAGCGCTGTGCGGACTTGTCCGTGTGCTAGGCCCGGGTTTGGTGCCCAGGCAGTATTAGAGCTCGGGATCAGCCCCTGGCAAAACTGGCTCCTCCGGTTCAGCCCCGAGATGGGAGAGCTGATCTCATCATTCACCTCTTCCGAGACTGCACTCTGCAGAGAAGGGCCTGTCCCTGCGCTTGTTGCAGGAAGATTCCCTCGGGAAGCCCGGTGCAGGACAAAAGAGGAGCTCTTAAAAAGGAGCCTGGCTCGTCCGCGAGGAGGCGACTTCATCATGGGCAAAAACCGACCTGGGCCCAAACAGGCGGTGAATGGGAGCAAGTCCGTGCAGCTCAGGGTGCACTGGTGGAAAACCTCCTCCGAGGGGCGCTCCCGCCTAGGTGTGGGAAGAGATCCATCTGGGGAGAAGGCCTAATGCACACACCTCGTGTTCCCGCTTAAAACCACACCAAGACTTTTGGGACACCCTCTGCAATGGGAAAGATCGAGAGTTGCAAACAAAGGGAGAAAAAACATGGCATTTACTGTACAGTCAAGGAATACTTCCTACAAGGGATACTCCCTATGAGGTTTGGTAGGAATACAACGGGCTGAGTGTTAGGGGAAATAAGGCAAATATGAATAAGTACAACCTAAATCAGCATCATAGGAATTCAGAGATGTCGGGGTGATCTGGTCAAATACGGGGATGAGGTCACAATGTATGTAACTGGGTCTTGCAGAAAAGTTAAAACAGAGGTTTTCTCCCTGGCCTGCCTAAAATGGCCACTCTGGATAGAGGACTGGACTGGGAAAGCAAAAAGAGATGAGTTAGAATCATCCCATTTTACCAGCTGCAGGACCCTGGTCACACTAACCTCTCCCAGCTCCAGTTTCTTTATAAAGTAGGAAGAACCCTGACCTCTATTCTGAGGGTCGTGTCAAATACAAAGAAGGCATTTTGCAAAAGCTTAAAGAGCTATACACTTATGGCTAGTGATAAGTTCTAGGATCTTTATTGTTCTATTGAATAGGAAGATTGGGAAGTTTGCTTTAAAGCCAGAGGCGTGAGGAATAGAAATGGCTAGAATCTCTATACCATGTTTGTCAGCAGACAGTTAATGGGAAATGGTAGGTGAACAGAATAGTTTGAATAGGGAAAAGGAAGGACTTATGGGGGGATGCCTAGTGATTTTGTTTGGCTGTCACAGTAAATAGCTTATATCAAGAAGATTATGTGATGATAAACCATGATGGGCTTGGTTCTTTTCAACAATGAGGTGATGGGGGCTAATCCAATAGACTTGTGAGGGAGAGAGCCATCTGCCTCCAGAAAGAGGATTGTGGGGACTTAATGTGGATCTCAGCCTAGTATTTTCACCTCTTTTTGTTGTAGTTGTTTCCTTGCTTTTTTTTTTTTTTTCTTTCTCATTTTTTCCTTTTTGATCTGGGTTCTCTTGTGCAGCATGAAAAATGTGGAAATACATATAGAAGAATTGCACATGTTTAACTTAGATTGAAATTACTTGCTGTCTAGGGAAGGGGGAGAGAGAAAAATTTGGAGCACAGGGTTTTGCAAAAGTGAATCTTGAAAACTCTGTGTGTATTTTGAAAATAAAAAGCATTAAAAAAAAAAAGAAAAGGCTATTATAAGAAATAGAGTGAATGACTTAGTAGAATAGTTCTGGAGATTTAAAGGGAAGGATGACAAGGTGACATGTCAAAATTTGGAAGGGCTTTAGTGTCTTGAGTTTGGAAATTATTTAGTTAGGACTCATCAAAATTTTTAAGTTAGGAAGTTGTAGAATTCAGTGAACATTGATTAAGGGCCTCTGTGGTGCACTGTACTAGGCACAAAGATGAAAAGAGACATTAGCCTGCCTTCCCTCAAGGAAGGAGTCCAGGAGGGCAGATACAACGCTCCATGTTACATGTGATTAGGAGAGGATCAACCATCACTCATGCTGGAGAAGAGATGAGGGAGCACTCTGGGGGACTTCTCAGGAAGGAAGGCCTTGCATTGGGAGATTTGGGGGAAGGACTGTTCTGGGTATGGGCGCTGCGTGTGCAAGAGCCAGGAGGTAGAACAGGGCCGTGCAGTTTCAGAGAATGGTGTTTTAGCTTGAAAGTAGGATACAGGAAGGGGAATAACAGGCCTAGTTAAGTGGTGCAAATGGGAGGGACTGTCCCTAGCCTTCTCAAGAACCTTAAATCTTCTGGAAAGATAGAACCTATATACAAAAAAGTAGGCAGCAGGGGGCGGGAAGTAGGGGGAAGCCTGCGAGAGATGATAAGGGAATTTGGCCACTGATCAGTTGTGGAGGATGGGGGTGGGGGCGGATGATGGATTTGGTTTTGAGGTGATGGTAGGATCTCCCAAGCCATGACTGTGCAGTTAGTCTATGGAAGCATCAGGCCCATGAGGGGACAGACCCCCTCTAAGGTCACCATCAAGGAGCTTATGACCTACAAAGGGCCTACACACACACAAACACACACACACACACACACACACACGTTCCTTCAACAGAGCTCACATGGTGTGCCAAGCCTGGCACTAAAAGTCTGTGCCCTAAAAGTCTGTGGATCAAGTGCCTGCCTGGAGTCAAAAAGGCCTGAGTTCAAGTCCGGCCTCACATATTTGGCTATGTAGCCTAGGCAAGTCATTTAAACCCTCTGAGCCTGTTTCCTCATCTGTAAAGTGGGGGTAAGAACTGAGCTTTTCTTCCAGGGCTGTTGAGAGGATTCAATGAGATGGTATATATCAAGTGCTGTGTAAATCCCTCTTGCCCCTTCCAGTCCACTGCCTGATAAGGCCCAAACTCAAAAATCAATATCCCTTACCTCAGACTTGCCCTGGAAACTTTTAAAATGGAGAAGGATGTGCACAGAGGTTGGAGATGCCAGTGTTTGTTCAGGAAGCAGAGACCTCATTTTTGTCAGAACCCACAGTTTCCTCAACTGGAAAATGGGCTGCAGAAGAAAATTCTGAATCACTCCAGCATTTCTGCCAAGAAATCCTCAAATGGGGTTACGACCGAAGCTACTAAGCAATAGTTGTGGGGAGAACATTATGAGCTAAAACTGGAAAGACAGGCTGGGGTCCAGCTGGGGGCCACACGGAATACTGAGTGAGGGAGTCTGGATTTGAGCCGTGCAATAGAGAGAGGTCCTGGAGAATTTGGGGCTCAGCTCTCGGAGGCTGGGTGAGGGGAGCCCTTGGGGGCACTGGTGGGCAGGCCACAGAGGGAGGGCTGTCAGAGGGTTGGTCTTGAGGTGTGTGTGACAATTAGTGAAGTCAGGCCTGGAAAGAGAGGGGATCGGGATCCCTGGGTCTCCCTATGGATCTGTCGTGTTCTTCCTGCACATGGTACAGTGTGAATGCTCATTGTTGGTCCTAGTGGCTCTAGATGTCTGTTAAAGTGGATTGTGAATAGTTAAGAGTTCTCTTCATGAAGAGCCTGGCCCAGCCCCAAGTGAGAGGGGGGGACGATGGGAGCCGACTGGCCACCACAGTGGGCCAGTGGGGAAGGTCCTTTCCCGGCCAAGCTCACCCGGCACTGCACTTCGGCAGTCCCTGCTGTCCAAGGGCCTCTGGTAACATTTGGGCCAAGAATCATGAGAAGTCTGAAACGCGGCTCCTCTCTTTCATCAGTGCATCCGGCCTTCTTCCTTTGTCCAAGGGAGCCAGCCTTCCCCAGGAGCCTCTCCTCATCTGGACCAGACCAGGCCGACACTGCTGGGAGCGGCCTTCTGGAGAGTTTGCACAGCCGTGGTTTTCCTGCCTGTGCTGGCTCTGGGGTCCTCATTTGTGGGTGTCTTCTCCTTTCTTCCTGTTGGCGGTTTCATGCGACACCATAGTATCCATTAGACTCTTGCAATTCCTCGGGGGACATCTGCTTTCCATTTCTGTGCTACCACAAAAGGCTCTAGATGTGACTATTTTGGAATAGAAGGACCGTTCTTTTTTTCTTTTTTACAACTGTCTTCTTGAGTCATTTGTAGCCATTTTTCCAGGGTAGTTCCAAATTGCTTTCCAGACTGAATGAGGGGTGGGAGATTTGCTGAAACCTTTGCTGTCTGCTGAGCTGAGAATATAGGCAGCTGGGCACAGCAGGTGGCATTCTGGCCTGCTCTGGAGTTGGGAAGACCTGAGTTCAAATCCAATCTCAGCCCCTTAGTGGCAATTTACTTAACCTGTTTGACTCAGTTTCCTTATCTGTAAATGAGCCAGAGAAGGAATTGGCAGATCGCTGCAGCATCTCTGCCAGGAAAACCCCCAGTGGAGTCCCGGAGAGTCAGACAGAGTTGAACAATAGCTATGAGCTGGTGATGAAATACTGAAAGAGCCATCGTCCAAATTGCAAATGCAACACAAATAGGGCCATGGTGGGCAGGAGTCTGTGCAGAGAAGGGGGGACAGGGAGATGTGGAGGGCCGAGGGAGAGGCTCTAGGCTGGGGAGAACATGGCAAAATCTCTGTTAACTGATGACTAAAGAACCATCCTTTACATCAGAAAGCCTGGCGCTGAGTGGCAGTTCTGCCACCAGCCACTTGTTTAGCCACTCAGCCTCTTTGAACCTCGGTTTACTCATCTGTAACATGGGGGACTGGGTGGACTAGGTAACTTAGAGTATTCCTTCATGCCAAGCCCAAGATGGCCTGGTCTTTAAAAAGGAACAGTTTTTCAGGATCAAGTCAAAGTATTATGTTTGGGCTAAGTTTCTCTTTTATCCATTTTAGGTTTTGTGCCTATCAAGTGAATAAAAAAGAAGGTTGATTGTTATTAAAGATTTAACTTTGTTTTTTGTTTTTTAATTAATTTTACAATTATAACATTTTTTGACAGTACATATGCATAGGTAATTTTTTATAACATTATCCCTTGTACTCCCTTCTGTTCCGAATTTTTCCCCTCCTGCCCTCCACCCCCTCCCCTAGATGGCAGGCATTCCCATACATATTAAATATCTTATAGTATATCCTAGGTACAATATATATGGGCAGAACCGAATTTTGTTGTTGTTGCAAAGGAAGAATTGTATTTGGAAGGTAGAAATAATCTGGGGAGAAAAACAAAAAATGCTCACAGTTTACACCCATTTCCCAGTGTTCCTTCTCTGGGTGTAGCTGATTCTGTCCATCATTGATCAATTGGAACTGGATTAGATCTCTTTGTTGAAGTTATCCACTTCCATCAGAATACATCCTCATACAGTATTGTTGTTGAAGTGTATAATGATCTCCCAGTTCTGCTCATTTCACTCAGCATCAGTTGATTTAAGTCTCTCCAAGCCTCTCTGTATTCCTCCTGCTGATCATTTCTTACAGAACAATAATATTCCATAACCTTCAGATATCATAATTTACCCAACCATTCTCCAATTGATGGACATCCATTCATTTTCCAGTTTCTAGCCAATATAAAAAGGGCTGCCACAAACATTTTGGCACATACAGGTCCCTTTCCTTTCTTTAGTATTTCCTTGGGGTATAAGCCCAGTAGTAGCACTGCTGAGTCAAAGGGTATGCATAGTTTGATAACTTTTTGGGCATAATTCCAGATTGCTCTCCAGAATGGCTGGATTCTTTCACAACTCCACCAATAATGTATTAGTGTCCCAGTTTTCCCACATCCCCTCCAACATTCATCATTATTTGTTCCTGTCCTCTTAGCCAATCTGAGAGGTGTGTAGTGGTATCTCAGAGTTGTCTTAATTAAAGCCTTAACTTTGAAAATAGACTCGTGTATGTGCTGCCCACAGGGTCAACTTCATGCAAAATAATTTAAGTGTTCATATTCTGTGTTTAAAAGTGAATGATTTGCCTAGAGTTAGCATCTCATGGTAGTTTTTTTCCCCCCTTTAGGTCAATGAATGGTCGTTGAAGATCAGAAAAGAAATGAGAGTAGTTGACAGGCAAATAAGAGGTAAATGATCTTACCCTTTTATATATTCTTTACCTTGATTAATGTTCTTTCTTTTGATATAATAATAACATAACAAAACTTCCTTGTGCAGATTTGGGGGATGTATTTTGATAACTTTTCTTGTTTATTTTATGATGAATATTAGAAGAATAAAGAAATAATTGGGACAAGCTTTGAATTTTGTCTAAGGGATAAAAAGAGGGAAAAACTTAACTTTGTAAAGAAGTAAGTCTCTTGTAAAATTTAAATGAAAAAATTTTATACATAGGAGTAGAAAAAATACCAGACACTTATTTGTACCTAAATTATTTATTATAAATAGCTTGGTTATAATTTGAGGATATTATGTTCTCAGTAGAGGAGATTTGAAGTATCGACCTAAAATGAAGAGTGACAGTGATGGTCTCACAGACTTTTGGAGATGGAACCCCTTCCTTCACTCAATAAGCCTCTGGGCCATCCCAGGGGGACCCTCCTCAGGCAGCCAGAACTGCTTCTGGACGGGCTCTGTGAGGAAGTTCTTCTTGACATCAGTACCCATTTTACCTCTTAGCTTTATCCCTATTCCCATTACCCGGGAAGGGATGGCCAATAGGAACCAGACAGAACAAGTGTAATCCCTCCTCCCAGGACAGCCCTTCATACTTGAAGGCCGATAACACATTTGCGTGGTGAAACATTCTTTTGTCTCCCGATCATTATCCTTCTTGCACTGCTGTGCCCAGTCCTGAATGCAGTTTTGCAGAGGTCTGACTGGGCAGCCCTCAGAGGGACTCTCCCTTTCTTCCAGGAGCTAATGCTCCTTCTTGAGCTCAGGGTGACATTGTGTGCTTTGGCCGCCACATTATACTGCACACTTACAGAGTTTGTAGCTGGCTAAAAGAACAATACAAATTGTTGTTGGGCCTCCCCTATCTTGCACTTATGACTTGTGATGGTAAAAAATGTTGGGATAAAAAAATGGCTTGAATAATTAGGCAAGATATTCCTCATGTCCCCTTAAAAACACTGAAACAAGGAATGGATGTGGACAGGAGTTGGAAATGTGCTTTGGATCAGGAGTATCCTTTTACCAGAGGGAAGCCACCTATTAAAAGTATAATTAGAATAAGATGATTTTCAAATACTATTTACAAAAAAAGCTTAGTTACCCTAAAATCTGTTAATAATTAGAATATTGTATGTATTCTTGACCATGACACGAGAATGGATTTATTGTACTGTACTATACTATACTATACTATACTATACTATACTATACTATACTATACTATACTATACTATAAAGACAGAACTGCTTGGATAAAATCCTCAAATGTTGCATCCTCCTCTACATATAAAAATAAAATTGTACATGGTGTTAATGCTAGGGTGCTATGTAATAGGTAACATGGTATCAGTGATGGAATCTTTCTGGTCCTCCAAAAATATTCCCACATGAATCTCTAAGAGACCTCAGTTTCCTCACCGGTCATATTGCTCACAATACCTGCTTCACACAGCTGTTTTGAAGAAAGTTTTTCTGTAAATCTTAAAGCAGTGTATAATAAAGGTTGATAAAGAAATCAAAGAATAATAACATTGGTAAGTAAAAGTACCAATCCACAGCATAATAGATTCTTAAAAGAAAAAATTCTGACAGTGTTTAAATTGATCTTCAAGGTCAGTATTCCTTAGTATGTTCACTTGAATAGAGACAGAAGATAAAAATCCCATACATCTAAAATAAGGGTAACCATATTACTATCTTAAGGATTTCAGACATTAGGAGCATGTGAATTTGGGAACAGAAGGTAGTCCGTTTTGGCCAGAATGTAGAATGTCTGAGCGTGATTAACATGAGGTTAGACTGGAGAGAAGGAGCTGAAAGTCTGTCCGTGATGCTGGAAGCAGTGGGGTGAATACAGATGGGTGCTTCTTACTGGTGCCCTTCCTAATCTGGAGTGGCCATGGTCCTAGTACCTACCTATCTCCCAGCACACAGCAGGCACTGGTAGACTGCTTAATCCGTTGTCCATTTATCGATGCTGACCTGTTTGTACTCCCACTTAACCCTTATAAAGCAAGGAGACCAGTTTTCCTTTGTGACTTGTGGAAGCCAAGAAGCCGCTGGGATGGTAGCAGGGAAAAGGTACAGTGGGTTCACATTGTAGGAGCGGTCCTTTCAGAGAAGGCTGAATTGGCTAAGCTCCCGCAAAGAGAAAAAGCCCATTGCTATAGCTGAGAAGGAACGTGGGCAGGTGATCTTGGAATTGTGGTGATCCAGATTTCAGGGTTTTTCCTGAGGCCTCCAGCCAGTTGTATCCACCAGCCATACAAAAGAACTGAATTCGTTTTTTTCTGACCTTTCTAGTCTTAGTCGGCTCCAGAGCAACAAAACCCTTCTTGAGTCCTGTTACTGCCCCAAATTCATGGGCATTGGGGTAGAATATAGGAAATGGAGCTAACCTAAGGTAGAAGGACACAAAGGAAGTCGATCCAGACAGACTAACTTGTGACTGTAAAGTAAGGATACCAGGTTTTATTTTGTCATAAGTATGACCTGAGATTCTCGTGAGCTATGTATGCCATTGGAGCACAAACGCCTACAGGGCCAGCTAGGCCAGGAAAGCTTCCCTGCTTAGACTGTATCAGGAGGAGTTCACCAGTTAGCCAACACGTGGTGAGAAGCTACACTGTTCTAGGAGCCACGGGTGTGCTTGGAAAGAATGAAACAAACCCTGTTCCCAGTGAGCTCGCAGTGTGTGTGAATGTAAGAATAACTAGACTAGATACAGAATAAACAAATGATACTTTGGAAGTGCTGGCACTTATTTGGGATGTGGCCAAGGCAAGAGCATGGAGACTGGAGATGAAGTTATGTGAGAAGAAGGTGAGAAGTACATTTTGATTGAATTGTAGAGTTGGGGGGGAGGGGCTGAAGTAGGTCAGGGTAAGAAGCTGGCTTGGGCCTCAGGTGATTCTGGCTCTTCTTCCTCCTTAGGAGCAATCTTGCCCACTTGCATTTCAGGCTCAGCGTCAGGACCTGTTCTCCATAAGGAACCCTTGTTGTGCTCACCTGGTCCAGCTCAGCTCGCTGCAGACTGCTGTTGGGGCCAGCCCAAGTTTGAGCCCGCTCTGGCAGCTTCCTTCCCCGTTCTTCTCCTTCTCCACTCTCCTCCTGCCCTCCGCTTTCCTCCCTTTCCCCTAGCTTCCCAGCTCTTCATCATGTTTGACCTTTCTCTAATTTCACGAAAGCTCCTCAAGAATTACTGTTCAGTCGTTCCCAACTCTTCATGACCCCATTCAGATTTTCTTGGCAGAGATAGTGGAGCGGTTTGCTATTTCTCTCTCCAGCTCATTTTACAGTTGAGGAAATTGAAGCAAACAGGATTAAGGTCACAGAGCTTGTGAGTGTCTGGGGTCAGGTTTAAACTCAGGGAGATGAGTCTTCCTGATTCTAGGCCTGGCACTCTATCCACTGAGCCATCTAGCTGCCTTCCTCAAGAGTAGGGGCCATTTTGTTTTAGTCTGTTTGTATCCCCAGCACAATGCCCAGCACAGAGTAAGTGGCTAATAAAGTTTTCATTACCTAAATAACTATTTAAACAAAGAATAAAAGACATGTTGGTGTTGGCTAGTAGGGAATTGTGGATGCCCAAAGTACAAACCCAAAAGAAGAGAATGGTAACTCTGAAAGGTCTACAAACAATTTCAAGAAAACACAACTTGGCCACTGGCCAACTGGAATTCCTAGAAGAAATCAAGCAAGAGTCTAACAAGCATCTTATGACTAAAGAGAGAACTCTAGAGGAAACACTTGGAAGGAGAATGAACACCTTGGAGCAAAATCTAGAAGCCTGATGCAAGTGACAGGTTCTCTCAAGATTTGAATGAACTAAATAGAAGTTAATAACTCTATGAGACAACAAGAAATATTAAAACCCAAAAGACCCCTCTTTCCTCACCAAACAAACAAACCCCAGAAGAAAAGATAAGCCATTCTCAAAAAAAATGACCTGAAAAACAGGTTGGGCAAAGGGAGGTGTGGGGGAGAGGGAACAGGGAGTGAGGAAGAAAGGGAAAGAGAGAGAGAGGAAGAGAGAGAAAGAGAGGAGGAAGGGGATAGAGAAGAATCATTAGTCACTAGCTAAGAAGCTAGATGGTGCAATGGTTAAAACACTGGACCCAAGTTCAAATCCTGCATCAGACATTTCTAACTGTATGATGTAGGGCTCTGTGAGAATCAGTTATAATTGTAAAAGCACTTAGCACAATTGAAAAAATGCTTGTTTTCTTCTTTCCTGCTGGAAAACTAGAAAACTTCCTTCCTGCTGGACAAAAAGAAAAAGAAAAAATTTCTCAGATATCATATTTCAAGAAATTTTTAATAAAAACTTCCTAGGGCCATAATTCATTTTCTAAAAGAAACTTTAAAATGAAAACTTAAGAGAACATCCTAACCCAAATTGGGAAATTCTAGGTCAAAGAAAACATACTCCAAGCAGCCGGAGACAAAATTCACTTTACCAAGGAGCTGAAGTCAGCATTCCTAAGATTTGGCAGCTACCACCAGAGGAAAGAAGAGCTTGGAATACAGTGTGGCGAAGGCAAGAGGTAGAACTTTATAACAAAGAATAACTTAGACAGCAAAACAGAATCTACTTTTAATAATGGAAGAAATAGGAAATTAGTGAAATAGAAGCACTTGCCAAGCATTCCTTTTTTTTTTTTTTTTTCTTTTTCTGAGGCTGGGGTTAAGTGACTTGCCCAGGGTCACACAGCTAGGAAGTGTTAAGTGTCTGAGATCAGATTTGAACTCGGGTCTTCCTGAATTCAGGGCTGGTGCTCTCTATCCACTGCGCCACCTAGCTGCCCCCCAAGCATTCCTGATGAAAAGAAGTATAATCAAATAAAAAAATTGAATTGTAAATACAAGAGTTAAGAGCAAGTCAACAGAGAGTTTACTGTTTGCCAGGCAATGTGCAAATGCAAGTATAAAGGCAATTCCTGTCCTCAGGGACCTAAATGGGGGAAGATAATATATAAAAGGAGGCTGTGCAGCAAGAGTGACATGGGGTGAGTGGAAAGATATCTAGGCAGGGTCATGGTAGAGAGTTTGGAGAGTCACAGGTAGACTCTTGGAGAGGAATAAAGGTTTTTTTCTGTAAAATGCAAGTTCTGGGAAGAACTAATCTACTAGAGGAATGGGCTATTCAAATAAAATGAACTTCTAGGGTGAGGAGGCTTCTGTGATGTGGTAGAGCAGAGGTCCTGAAAAACGAAGGGAAAGGTAAATTGAGTGATGAGAAGGAACTAAATAAGGATGAAGAGTTTTATGTACTAATAGGAGGAGAAAGAAGGGTCTTCTCAGAACCCTATCATCATGAGATATAGTCAGTAAGACAAAGTACTTAGAAGAAACTGAGAATTTAAATAATCTAGTTTCAGGGAAAAAAAAAAACCATTAAAACAAGCCATAAATGAACACCTAAAGAAAAATTTCCCAGGACTTGATGGATTTATGGGCAGATTTTATCATGTAGGCACAGAACAATTGATTCTAATATTACATAAATTGTTTGAAAAATTAAGAAAAGGAGGAATTTTATCAAATTCTTCTTTAATATATAAAGATATTAGTCTAAGTAAGGGGAAAAAAAACCCTATGTGCCAGTATTTTGTTATTGATATAACAATATCAATATTGTTATAAAATTTTAATGAAATATTAGCAAAGTCTACATTAATATAGTTAAAAGAATACATATACTATGACCAGGTTGGAATTATACCAGGAATTTAGTGTCGGTTCAATATGCATAATAGACTATATTAATACTAACAATAAAAATCACAATTACGTCAATAGATTCAGCAAAAGCTTTTGACAGAGTACAAACTATGTTTATTAAATATAAAAAAGTACAGGAATAAATGGTTTTTCATAATATGATCAATAGTATCTAAAACCAAGAGCTACCATTATATGAGGATAAAATAGAGATCTTTTCTGTAATACCAGGGATAAAGTAAGGTTGTGCATTTCCATTTGGCAGAGTGTCAGAAATGTCAGCTGTAGCTATAAAAGAGAATAAAAGTATCGAGGCAATAAGCCCTGGCCAAGAGAAAATACATTTATCACTTTGCATGTGATATCATTGGATTATTTATAGAACCCCAGATAATTAGCTAAAATTAATTGAAATAATAACTTGCAGGATAAAAAATAAATCCACACAAATCATCACTACTGCTGGGTATAATCAATGAAACCCATCAGGAAAAGATAAATTCCTTTCCAAATAACTATATCTGGTGTGACATATTAAGCAATTTATCCATCAAGATAGTATATATGCAAATAGAAACTCTTTTTTCAGAAATTAAGTTATTGGAGGGGCAGCTAGGTGGCGCAGTGGGAAGAGCACCAGCCCTGAATTCAGGAGGACCCGAGTTCAAATTTGGTCTCAGACACTTAACACTTCCTAGCTGTGTGACCCTGGGCAAGTCACTTAACCTCAGCCTCAGGGGGAGGGGAAAAAATTTTTAAAAAGAGTTATTGGAGATATATCTGTGTTATTGGAGAAATTGCAATTGCTTATGGATAGGCTAAATCAGTATAATAAAAATCACAATATTGAAATCAACTAAATTATCAAATTATTACTTTATAGTGTTTAAAAAATAATTATGAACCACAGATGGAGGAACAAGAGGTCATTTATCTCAAGGGAAATTGTAAAAAAGAATTGGGAAGGAAGTATCCTAGCAATGCTGGATTTCAAAATTCTATGACAAAGCAGGAGTCCTCACACCTGCTCTCATGGTTAAAAAGCAGAAACACCTCTATGGAGCAGATTTGCAATCTAAAGAAACAGCAGATAGAAGCTTAGTGCTCAGAGTGCACAGAGGCCCTAAAGCATTCTAAGAATTCAAGTAATTAAAAAAAACCCAAAAACTTTCAAGAAAATCCAAAGGCAGCCTGTAGAAGTTCTTTATAAACCAGTGCATCCCACCATCTATCAAGCTTTAAATGGTTACATGACTTTAACAGGTCATAGCATAAGTCAGAGGAGGGAGAAAAGAGACCACTTTTTGGATCCATGAACTGGATAAGAGTTCTCCAAATAAGGTCTGGAGAGGATAACAAGAGATAAAATGGAAAGTTTTGATTACATAAAATTAATGAGTTCTTATATAAACAAAACCAGCTGGAAACAGGTAATTGGGGAAGAAATTCTTACTGCAAGTTTCTCTGGTAGATATCTCCTATTCGCTAACTAAGGAACACATGCAAATTTATAAGGACAAGAGCCATTCCCCAAATTGATAAATGACCTAAGAATTTGTAGAGGCCATTCAAAGAAAGGAATCCAAGCTGTCAACAGCAATAAGATCATTCTTCAAATCTCTAATAATTAGGAAAATGCAAAATAAAGCAACTCAGATCCCACTTTGCACCCATCAGACAGGTAAAGATGACAAAAAGGGAAGATGGCAAATGTCAGAAGGGCAGATGCATTGTTGATGACATCATACACTGGTGCAGCCATTTCAGAATGCATTTTGGAACTTGCCCCCCCCCCAACCCACTGAAGTTGGCGAGCCCTTTTACCCTTTCTGCCACCGCAAGGTCTCTGGCCAAAGGGCCCACTGAAATGGGCACTAAGGTGGCTCATGGATATAATAGAAAATGTAAGAAATGGCACAACTCAGGCTGTCAAGAGAAATAGTAAAATGAACAGAATCAGGGGAACAGTTTATGCAATAACATAAGAATAACATCTTTGAAAAAACTAATCAATGGAACAATCGCATCCAAAGAAAAGGGGTGCACATGAGACAGTTTGGGACATGACCAGTGTGGAATTTTTTTTTTTTTTTTTTTTTTTTTTTTTTTGCTTAGCTCTACATATTTGTTATAAGCCTCCACCTCATCCACCACCCCTGCCAAGGGGATTGGAAGTTGGGTTTAGGATAAAATTCTCCCTTTCTCTCAAAATGAGAAGAAACTGGAAGGCCAGAAATAGCCAAACACAGGGTGGCATAGAATGTTAAATGTTGAATTTCTTATATGCTTGAACAGATCAAAGGTAAACAGGAATTTATATTTGATTCTGCAGACAGTAAGAACCTACTGCTGTTTTAGTACAGAGGAAAAAGTGTCTAGACTAGGCAGAACTGAGCCTTATTAGCCTAATAGATAAGATAGAATTGTCATTTCCAGGGGGATTTGTTACCACTTTTTCCAGATAGCTCAAATCCTGAGAAATAGCCTTTTGATGAGCCATTCTTACAGACAGCTCCCTGTTCCCATGAAGCATCTGGAGAAGGAGTAGGCTAGAAATGATGTAAGAAAATGAAAACTACATGCTCCTGAATGTTTCAGAATGTCCCATTTAGCTGGTATCGTCTGTTGTTCCATACAGATATTAGATGGACTTCAGAAGTCCTTTACAAAACCTCTTAGAAGAGAATGAGTTTCAGTTCTCCTTTTGTTCCTTTAACTCTTTTAATTCCTGTTTCTCCACTGTGATTTTGTGTTATTGACAAGAATTGGTAGACTCACCTATTCTAAAAATGGGACAGGACCTCAGAAATAGTCTGATGGCTAACTATCACAGAATCAAAGATTTATGACTGGTAAGGGATAGAATTAAATTTTTTTCTAGTTACATCTAAAAAATGTTTTAACATTCATTTTAAAAATTTGAGTTCCAAATTTTCCTTCTCCCTTCTTCCCCTCTTCTCTTATTGGGAAAGCAAGAAATCTGATCTAGGTTATACACATATAGGCATGTACAACATGCTTCCATAATAGCCATGTTGTGAAAGAAAACACAGACCAATCACCTCCTTCCCCTTAAAAAAAAAAGTTTCTGTCTGCACTTTGTTCTTTCTCTGGAGCAGACAGCATTTTTCATCAGAAGTCCTTCAGAATTATCTTAGATCATTGTATATTGCTGAGAATGGCTAAGTCATTGACAATTAATCATCATATAATATTGCTGTTACTATGTACAGTGTTCTCAATTCTGCTCATTTCACTTTGCATGAGTTTATATAGATCTTGCCACATAATTCTAAAAACATCCTATTTATCATTTCTGAGAGCACAATAACTTTCCATCACAATCCAACCACAATCTATTCAGGCATTCCCCATTTTCCCCAATTGATGGGCATCCCTTCAATTTCCACTTCTTTGTTACTACATAAAAAGAAAATTAGGAATATTTTTGTACATATAGGTCTTGCCCCCTCCCCCCCCTTTTTTTTTATATTTCTGTGATACAGACCTAGTAGTGGTATTGCTGGATCAAAGGATATATACCCAGTTTTATGTTTTTGGAGACATAATCCAAATTGTTCTCCAGAATGGTTGGATCAGCTCACCACTCCACCATCGGTGCATTAGTGTCCCAGTTTTCCCACATCACCTTCAGCATTTGCCATTTTCCTTTCTGTAAGGATTCTTTAATCTAATTCTCTCATTTTACATTAAGAAATAGATATTGATAGAGAATATGAGGTGGCTCAGTGAACAGAGCATCGGCCCTGAACTTGGAAGGCAAATCTGGTCTAGCTGTGTATGACCCTGGCCAAGTCACTTAAACCTGAATGCCTCCAAAATCCCTCCAAAACAACTAAAGAAAATAATTTGATGACACCTTGTTTTCTTCCTTTGTATGTGCATGTATTTGGCAAGAGAAAGATTTGGTATGTTATTGAATACTGTATAATATCTCCTGTGGACCAAAGGATCACCTCTTCTATCAAAATAATAGCTGCTCCTAATTCACCATCAGTGCATCACATGCTTTGTTTTTTGTTGGGGATGAGTTTTCTGGAGCCAGACAAGCTATCCTCACTTGCCTATCCCTCCACTCCCCTAGTCTTTCTTAAATTACTGTCTATTTTATATTAATATCAATAATATTAATCTATTCTATAGTTGTAGTCATTACATAGTGTTTTTCTCTTATATTTTATTTCTTGTTATTTCATATATCTTTCTAAATTCCTCGATGTTCCTCATTTGTTATTGTTGATAGTTATATCAGTTCTTCACCAGCTGTGACTCATTCATGTTGTTCATTTTTTTTTCCCCCAATGACAAAATGTTGATCTTTAATATATTTTCAAATGGATTTTTTTTTCCATTATAAGACTTTGAAATATTTGGTGTATTCCCAGTAATGCAAGGATTTGGTCACTATGGGTGTGGTTGTTTTTGTGATGTGTACTGCATTAAAGTTGTTTTAAAAAATTCATTTCTGATGTCTAATCAGGTTGATTAGAACTCAAGTTCTAATTAGATAACTCCAGTTATCTAATCCATTAATATATCTGCTTTTGTAAATTGGTTTTGTCCTTTGACCGATTATCCATGTAAATTTTAGATGTTAGGTTTTGGGGTTTTTCCTGAGCATAAATGTGATCGTTTGTGATCACCTTGGGGTAATTTATTTTTTATTTTTTTTAATAATAGCTTTTTATTTTTCAAAATGCATGCAAAGGTAGTTTTCAGCATTCACCCTTGCAGAACCTTGTGTTCCATATTTTTTTCCTCCCTTCTCCCCTAAACAGCAAGTAATCTAATAGAGATTAAACATGTGCACTTCTTCTAAATATATTTCCACATATACAAGAAAAATCAGATCTAAGAGGGAAAAAACCAAGCAAGCAAACAACAAAAAGAGGAGAAAATAATATGTTGTGATCCACACTCAGTCTCCATGGTTCTCTCCGAGTGCAGGTGGCTCTCTCCATCACAAGTCTCTTGGAACTGGCCTGAATCACCTCACTGTTGAGAAAGTTTTCATTATATTTCACAGAAATTTTTCTGATCAATTATTTCTCTTTTGTCTTGATTATACTGTTCTTAAAAAGCAGACCTTCATGCAGTCAGATTCAATAAGGCCCATTATAAATGCTGCCTGCCTCAGGCAAGACTGTAGATGCCCAGACGGGCCCTGAACTCGAGACTTCTAAGGCTTTTGACCAGCCTGGCTCCATGGGCTTGGTCAGAGACTAGGAGGGCAAGTGGTGCAGTAGGGAGAGTGCAGTGCTTGAGGTCAGGAAGAGCTGTGCTGGAGTCCTGCCTTAGGGACAGTTATTGGTCCATCTGACCCTGGGCAAGTCACTTGACTCCTTGTTGCCTCAGTTTCCCTGTCTGTAAAAGGGGTGTTTTGGATAAGAATAGCACCCACTTCAGCTGAGGGCCTATGCTATACAACCACTAGAAATTAAGACAAATGTAGACTGTCCCATAAGCTCTCCCAGACACTGACCTGATCCTATCCTCAGGAGTCCTGTGACCTTCGCCAAGTCCCTTCACTCAGTTTCCTCATTTGTAAAATTACAAGATTAAGCCAGATAGGATGTGCCTTGATCAGGCTCTAGTGGGAGTGTTGGGCCTTGGTTCTGGATGTAAGAAGGATTTGATCTAAGCTCAAGAGCATCCAGGGGTAGTAGGCAGGATGATGGGGGGGCCTCCTGCCTTAGAAGAATCCCCAGCCTCAGAGCTTTCCAAGACTTGTCTGCTATGTCATAATGGCGATTCATCTGGACTAAGCTCAGAAACCTATCATTGCTAAGGTCTCTTGAATCTCGAATAGCCCAGGAATATACAGAAATAGAGAAATATATAAAGTATTTCTATCAAGCATAGAAACTCCCTGTTATTGACCTTGCATTGTCTTCCCATTCAGAGTTCTAGTAGTTAGAGCATTTTTGTGATTTTCATAGTTTATATATTCTTTGGAATTGGTATCAAAACCATTGGTGCAGGATATACAGAGGCAGATCTGAAAATTGGCAAAGACTCATAATAGGATTAGAAAAGATGAAGATTATACTTTTTCAATTGTATGTCATTTATATTTCTGTATATTTATATAGTAACTCTGAAAATAAAAACTACAATAAGAAATTATCAATTTCAGCATCAGCAGTATCCTCTGCAGGCAGCCTCTGATTTTTGGGTTTCTATTTTGTTCAAAATTCAGATATCCAGAGGGAAGAAGAAAAAGTAAAGCGGTCCGTGAAGGATGCGGCCAAAAAGGGCCAGAAGGATGTCTGTGTGATTCTGGCCAAGGAGATGATCAGATCGAGGAAGGCTGTGAGCAAACTCTATGCATCCAAGGCCCATATGAATTCTGTTCTCATGGGCATGAAGAACCAGCTAGGTAAGAAGCACAGCCCTGGCCTTGGGGTGCCCCGGGACGACTCCTGGAGGGCTCAGCCGTACTTTGTAGGGCTTTCCTCTCTTGGTCAGTGGTGCTATAGAAAGCTTTCGCTTTCATTTTAATTGTTCTGAAGTGCAAGCATCCCTAGTTATTTTTATTTTTCAATCACTATCATTTATTTTTTCTCCACGCGACCTCTTTATCCCAATGTTAAAAGAAAACAAAGAAAAAGAAAAGCCTCGTATCAGCTCTCTATAGGCAAGTGAAGCAAGCTCCACACCCTCTTCTAAAATTGTCCGTCATGATGCCTCTTGAATCTTTCTCCTCTCTAACCGAAGAAGGGTAGCAGGCTCTGGAATTGGGGCTGGTCGTTGTTCTGTCATCATTATTATGTAAGTTGTTTTTTCACCTGCCTACTTCATTTTATATCAGCTCACGCAGGTTTTCTCCGACTCTCTGAACCCATCTTTTTTGCCATTTCTTGTAGCATAATAATAAATGATGACATATACCATAACTTCTTAGCTATTCCCCAATTATTGGGCAATCCCTTAGATTCCTGTTCTTTCCCACTCCAAAAAGAGCTGCTATATGTACCTTTTTACATTGGATCTTTTTCCTCTTTTTTGATTTTTTGGGGGCATAAGCTCAGTAGAGGCATCAGTGGGTTAGAGTTAGTACTTTTTTGGAAGTAATTCTATTGTTTTCCAATATGGCCACAACAAATCACCACTCCAGCTAACAATGTCATTTTCTATTTTTTTTCTTTTTTGTGATTTTTGCCAATCGGGCATTTCTAAATGGTCTGTATTCAGAAGTTCATCTCAAGTAGTTCTTTAGAACTCAATGTATTTAACCATTAGGATTAATGTTATAGATGACAATGCGAGTCCCAAACTAACCCTCAAAAGCTCATTTAATCTTTGATTTAACTGCATTATGGTAGTGTAGTACCAAACCAATTTGGGGGGGGAGCTCTAGGAGCAGGGGACCCTGAACAGAAAGAAAAGGAAAAAGAAAGTTCCACATTTCTTGAGCTCAAAGCCAACATTAGACAAAATTTGGAAGTAGGCAAAAAGCTTGTTTTTTGTTCCTTCTCATACCCCGTTCTGCACACGCTGTGGCAGATGGCCAGTGACTTGACTTACTATGCTGTGCTGCTTCCAGATCATTGCATCCCCAGACTTCCTGTGTCCTTTCCCCAACAACGTTTCTTACAGTGTCTCTTTCCTCCACAGACTTGCTGTCAGGTAGTAAAAGAAGCTGTCGTATTGAGTTAGTTATCACTGATATTTTAATAACTAGAACTCTCCCTCTGCCAGAGGAGGTAAAAGGAAAGGGGTAAGCATTTATACAGCGCCTTTAGACAGAAGAGCGAATAATGTCTTGACTTAATCATGATTTCATCCATCGTAAAGGGGAGGGACCAACAAGGGTAAATGCCGTTCTGCATCTGCATCTCCTTAATAAGGAGGAACTGGTTGTGGAGGGGCATGATGGGAACCTGGAGGAGGAGAGGAAATCTGACCCTGGATGGGCAGTCATCCTAGATTTGGGGGCAGGATTCAGAGGGGAGGCCCACCGGCCCAGGCAGAGCTTACGAGGCAAAGTAATGGAAAGAGGAATGGAAGGAGCATTTATGAAGCACCTGCTATGTGCCAGGCACTGTGTTAAGTAAGTTTCATCTCATTGGATCCTGTACTATTATCGTTTATTCCCATTTTATGGTTGAGGAAATGGAGGCAGCAGAGGTGAAGTGACTTGCTTGAGATCCCGCCTCCAGGCTGAGGCTGGATTTGGCCCCTCCTCTTTCCTCTCATTGGATGGCTGACTTGGGGGACTCGAAGCATTTGTCAGATGTGCCCCGAGCGTGCCCTGGTCTGAGCAAACTTTGTATTTGCTGCAGTTTCCCCAGCTGGAGGCAGGGTCTGTGAGCGTCACCTTGTGGCAGCTTTTCTGAAACTGAGGGGGGCTTCAAGCTGCTGGCCTGGAAGGCTGGGTAGGGCAGGGCCTAGAATGGTGAGGAAGGGGAGTAGGGGGCTACTGGAGGAGAAGCCCGGGACTGGCAGGGGCAGCTCCAGGCTCAGGTGGGCTGCGCTCCCCCAGACTGCTTCATCCTGCCCCAGAGCTGGATCTCGTCCTCCCTCCGAGGCAGGGCCAGGGGGGCTGAACTCATCTGGAGGGCCCCCTCTCTCCCCGGTTCCCTTTGCAGCATCCCCCTCAGAATGTTAGGAGGTCCATGTTTGTGGTCGAAGCACTTAGTGTTTCCTGGAAATGCCTAATTAATGCTTGTCAAGGGACAGAGTAGCTAACATTTTTGTGAAACCTGATCCTTATAGTGACCCTGTGAGGTAAATGTTACTGTGAGTCCCATTTTATGGATGAGGAAACAGGTATAAGGATTTAAGTGATTTGGCTAGTGTCTGTGGCAGATTTTGAACTCGAGTCTTCCTGATTTGAGGCTCTAACCCCTGAACCAGGTTCCTGTGTTACAAGATGGATGGTGTGTTAGGGGCCGAGGCCGTCCTGGGAGGGTTCTCGGCTGAGACACTGGAGGGCTTGGCCGGGCCCTTGTCCAGCTTGTTTGCCAGCTGAGGAAACTGAGGCAGACAGGTCCCTGGTTCTCTGTGGAATGCCGGGAAGGTGGGGGAATCGGGCTGGGCACCTAGGGATCAGGTCCGGGGGGGGGGGGGGTGAAGCAAATCTTTAGCTCTGGGCTGTTCTAGACAGGGGGTCTCTATCTCCCCCCCTCGTTCTGCAGATCAAAAAGTCAAGAGTCCAAGGGGTCCCCTTGAGGAATTGGGGGGAGGCTAGCCAGGAGGACGCTGTGGTCCCCTGGGTCTTAGATGGGAGGGCCTGGCCCAGGGCAGCTGATTGAAAGGGGTGGGGGCAGGGGCTGTTTAGCTTGTGAGCTTGGCTCAGTGAGAGGATGGCAGCAGTGAGCAAGCTTCCTGCCAGAAAGTGAACAAAATGTGAAGAAAATACATTTTTGAAGATGGCCAAGATGGAATCGGATTTGCCTGATTCTGCATTTTTTTTTACATTTTTTACAATTTATTTTCTTTTTCTTCTTCCAGTAGAATGGGGAGGTTGGGGGGAGAAAAATGCTTGATAACTGAAAAAATAAGATTTAATTTAAAAATGGAAATAAGAAAGTAGGGAGTAAGGAAGGATAATGAGTCTGAGATGTCCAGTGCACAAGTGAAGGCTGGAGGTCCGCAGAAAGATTAAGGGAGATCTGAAAATCATTTGCGCAGATGGAACTGAGCCAGTAGGAATGGATGTTGTCACCATGTGATATATACAGAGAAGAGAGAGCAAGGAAGAAGGGGGGACACCCATCGCTAGTGAACGGGAGCTGGGTGATGGCAGCCAAGAAGAGTAGAAAGAGATCAGGAGAGAGCTGCGTCAGAAAGACCGAGAGAGAAGTTAACCCTTTTGTGATTTTATTAGGTAGTCGTGATCTACAGGCACTTTGGACATTACTGAAACTAAGATTCTGAATGTTTCATGGTTTTTCTCTTCTTGTCAGTTTGAAATTCACATTAAGTAAATCTGAAGTACTGTAGTGATACAGAAAGATTTATTAAGATTTCCATAGCCAATTTTTCTTCATCCATCTAAATGAAGCCGCCATCTTTAGACTCTGATACTCTAGTCCTTGAAGAGGACATGAGGAAATGGAAATGGCACTAAACATATACATGGGAAGAATAGCTAACTGGACTTGGCCAGTTGGAGCAAAAGGATCCTGGATTTGATAAGACAACAATTCTGAGGACATTGAAGGGTTTGTTCTCAAGATACTTAAAAGAGAAGAAGATACCAAATATTTTAAGAAAAAATCTTAGACTTCATAATTACTGAAAAAGATGACCAAAATAATAACATCTTCTCTATGTGTTCTATTTTCCTATTCTTTACAAAGTTTCTAAGACAATGATTTACATGTACACCAGGGTGTCCTTGTTGTTTTATTATTTTTTAAAAATTTTGATTCAAAACATTTTTTCATTAATCATGTTCAGATTAAAAAAAAAAAAAAGGCAAGAAAAGTAAACCAAAAAAGTCTTCAGTCTACACTTTGAGTCTGTCAGTTCTCTCTGAAGATGGATTAACATTTTTCATGTGTGTTATCAGTTTGGGAATAGCTGAATAAGTTATGCTATGTGGAAGTAATGAAATAGCGTTCTATAAGAAATGATGGGCAGGCTGATTTCAGAAAAGCTTGGAAAGACTCACATGAACTGATGCTGAGTGAAGTGAGCAGCACCAGAACATTTACACAGTATATGTATGATCAGCTGTGATGTTGATCACAACAGTGCGGTGATTCCAAGCAGTTCCAATAGACTAGGATGGAAAATGCCATCCACATCCAGAGAGTGAATTATGGAGACTGAACATGGATCGAAGCATAGCATTTTCACCTTTTTGTTTGTTTTTTCTTTCTCCTGGTCTTTTTTCCCCTTTTGATCTGATTTTTCTTGCACAATATGACAGATATGGACATGTTTAAATTGTTGAAAGGATGTATATGTTTAACCTAATCAAATTGGGGAGGGAAGAGATAAGAGAGGGAGAAAATTTTAGAACACATACAAAAAAAGTAATATTGAAAACTTTTTTTTACATGTATTTGTAAAAATAAAATATTAGAAAAAGCATTTTTTATCATGATTCTTTAGAATTGTGGTGGATCTTTGTTATTGATCAGAATTACTAAATCTTTATAATATTGCTGTGTACATTAGTCTTCTAATTCTGCTCACTTTACTTTAAATCTTTTCATTTAGACCTTTCCAGGTTTTTCTGAAATCATCCTTTCATCACTTCTTATGCTACAATCATATTCCATTGCATTCATAAGCCCCAACTTCTTCAGCCATGTATTCTTCCACTAATATTGAATTGCTTCAAGTTCTAGAAAACCCCACTCTGCAGAGGTTAAAGTCTTTCTTGGATCACCCTGTAGGCAGTGGAGAGGTTCATCATGGGCATATGTGGGCTACAACAGATTCCTAATGGAGAGTTACACAGGAGAAACAAGGTTAAGGATATTATCACACACAGAAAAATGATTGAAGAGAAATTAGGCTGCCCAATAGTGGTAACAAGAAATAGCCATGCTTCATGAGTGGACCTTGCAGATTCGAGAAATAAAGAGATATTCCCACATCAGTGAGATCACAGTAAATAAAATGAAAATTGCTGTGGTACATTGTATATTTTATTCTTTTTATTCAAGACTGATATCAAGAAAGAAACACAGTACAGCATTAGTAAAAATAAGTGTACTAGCATGTGGCATCTCTGCTTTTGGCCGAGTTGGCAGGCTTGCTTTGAGCACATTGTAATGGAAGAAGTTGGTGGATGTGTCTTAGATTTTTTTCCAGATGGCTGATTTTTGCAGCCAGGTATTCTTAACTTATATTGCCTCTGCAATATCTGTTTTGGTTGTGTTTGTGTGTGCGCATGTGTGTACGTACGTATGTTGTTCTGTTCCAGAGGGGAGAATCTCTTGTTCATTTTGTTTCTTTTTTGACTTAGACCATTTCCTCTTTGTTTCAAACACAAATGATAGGTTTATAGATATGCTCAGTACATTAGAGTTTCCTTGTGGTTTAAGCAAACTAACAGCAGAGTGTGTTGGGATACAAATAACTGTATCTAGGAGTTTTTAGTTTGATTGAATTACATTTTAGAAGAATATAAAATGAAGGGCAGTCTGGATAAGGAAACCCAACCTTGGGCTTCTGGTACTCTTCTGACATATCAGTAAGAGTGTTTGAGTCAGATGTTCTGATAGGACCTTTCCTTCTTTTTCTTCATTGCTTGGCTTGCCAAGAGATCAAACCTATGTTCTCTCTTTTACAGATGAGGAAACTGAGGCACTGAGTGATTAAATGATTTGCCCCTGATGACCCAGCTAGTAAGTAATACTAGTAATATTAGCTAGCATTTATATAGCACTTTTAAGTTTTGCAAAGTGCTGTATCATCTCTCATCTTTACCTGAGTATCTGAGACAGGATTTGGACTTCGGTCTCCTAAGTCATGCTTGGATAGTTTTCAAATGGTAATAAAGCTAAGAGACTAAGCTAAAACATTGCATCCCAGAGTGGAATCCTTAAAGGGACTAGAGCATTGGCCTGAATCTGATAAGATAGAATTAACTTAGAATTCATATAAACGTAAATTTAGGTTCAAAAAATCAATCTTGTAAGTATATAAGTGACATGTACAAAAAAGTTTGTCTGAAAACTCTATTTGTGGAATTTAACTCAAATACTCAGCTAGATCTCCAAGTTCAGTCTTCTCTGTGTCGTCTTGGTCAATGCAGATCACTGCCCGCCTGCCCCTCTGGGATGACTCTTGTCTGTCATAGGGGGCCCAGCCAAAGTACTGGAAACCTGTCTCAGTTTCTCTTCATATCCCATGGATCCCAGTCCATCTTTTTTGATCATCCTCTGATGACATCCTTTACTCAGATTCTCCTTCTTAGTTTTTTTGTTTGTAATATGTTGCAGTGTGTTCCTGTCCATTACATAACTTCCCATTGCCCTTTTGAGTGGTCCTCATATTTAATTCTTCAGCGACTGTACTGTTACATGACTCCAGTCATTTAAAAAAATACTGGTACTTGTAATACTAAAAAGATGGGCCTTTGATTCATGGAAAAGATTAAAGAAATTTTATAATTTCTTAAAGACTTTCTTTTTCTAGTTCAATGAGTTTGGGCCCAACTCATTCACTGTTTGCAATGTTTATCCAAGATATTTATCCTGAAGAATGAATAGGTTGACTATCTAATTACATACATACCATTATCTGGACAATTAGATATTCTTCATGAAGTTTTCTTTTCCTTTATGTACATGAGCCAAACTCTTTCAAATGGCTATGATGAATTGAGGAAGAGTTAGGTAGCATAGTGGAATTTCCTTTTTGTTTTTAAATTTTATTTTCCATCCAAATTCTCTCTCTTCATCTCTTCCCATGCCCATTGAGAAAGCAAGAAATATAATACCTGTTATTCATATGAAATATTTGCACATGTTCCAAAAAGAAAAGGGGAAAATTATGCATCAATCTATACTCTTAATTCATTAGTTTTCTATGTAAAAGTGACTACCATTTTTTTTATCATGAATCCTTTGGAATCGTGGTGGATCGTTGTGTTGCTCAAAGTTATAAAGTCTTTCCCATTTGATTATCTTTACAATATTGCTGATATTGGGTAAATTGTTCTTCTTGTTCTGCTCCCTTCACTCTGTATCAAGTTTACATAAGTCTTCTTGTACTTATCTTAAAATGACCCCCTTTATCATTTCTTAGAGCACAATAGTATTCCATCTCAATCATATACTTCTAATTTATTACGCCATTCCCCAATTTATTGGTATCCTCTCAATTTCCTGCTTCTTTGCCACCACAAAAGCTGCTCTGAGTATTTTTGAACATATAGATCCTTTTCTTTTTAAAAATCTCTTTGGTATATAAACCTAATAGTGGTATGACAGGGTGCACCATAGTTTCAAATTGTTTTCCATAATGGTTGGACTAGTTCACAACACCAGCAGGGCACTGGTGTCCATTTTTTTCCTACACTCCCTCTAGCCTTGCCATTGTCCTCTTCTGTAATGTTTGCCAGTTTGATAGGATAATAACTTTAATTTGCATTTTCTAATTATTAGAGATTTAGAGCATTTTTTTCATGTGGCTATTGATAATTTTGATTTCTTCTTCTTCAAAAAAACTGCCTTTTCATGTCCCTTAACCATTTATCATTTGAGGAATGGTTCCTATTGAAATTTAAATCAGTTCCCTATTATATAAATTAAGAAACTAGATCTTTACTTAAGAAACACGTTGCAAAGATTCCCCCCCCCCCCCATTTCCTGCTTTCCTTCAAACATTGGTTGCATTGGTTTTGTTTGTGGAAAAAAAAAATTAATTTTATGTAACCCAAATTACCCATTTAATCTCACATTAACCTTTTTATTCTTGTTTGGTCATGAACTTTTCCATTGTCCATAGATCAGATGGATAATTTATTCTATGTTCCATTAATTTGCTTATATCACCCTTAATATCTAAATCCAGCAACCATTTTGAATTTATCATATGTGGTATGAAATGTTGGCCTCAGTTTAATTTCTGCCACACTACTTTTTCTAGTTGTTCCAGAAGTTTTTATCAAATAGTGAGTTCTTGGTCCATTTGCTGAGATTTTTGGGTTTATCAAACACTAGGTTACAGAGTTCATTTGCTTCTGTATATTGGATATCTAATCTGTTCCATTGATCAACCACTCTGTTTTTTGGTCCAGTTTCAATTTATTTTGACTATAGCTTTGTAGTATAACATGAGATCCAGTACTACCAGGGCTCCCTTCTCATTTTTTTTTTTCTCATCAATTCTCTTGATATTTTTTGTTCTTTAAGATGAATTTTGTGATTTTTTTTTTCTAACTCTAGTTTGCTAGTTTGATTGATTGGTACAACACCGAATGAGTAAACCAATATAACTAGTATTGTCATTTTTAATAGATAGGGTTAAATATTCTATTTCCTTTTCTCTTAATCTGAGCAATTTTCACCAGTTTTATTAGTATATAGTTGGACAAAACAGCTCCTAATGTTTTATGTTGGTTGGTTGTATAGTCACCTTTTTCATTTTTGATACTGACTGGATGTTTTTCTTCTCTTAGAAATCTGTTTTATCATTTTGTGTTGTTTTTTTTTTTTCCCTCCAAAATCAGCTTTATTACTTTAATGATTTTTCTACTTTAAACAGTACTGATCTTTCCTTTGGTTTTTAAGATTTCTCTTTTGATGTATAATTGGGATCTTTAGTTTGTTGATTTTGGGGGCTAATTTGGAGGTGATTCAGAAGAGGATGGATTGGAGGAGGAAGCTAGTGAGGGTGAGATGCTTGAAGAATGGACCGTTCAAAGTGTCAGTGACTTTGGACCCATGACCAGGAGTGACACTCAGGCTAGTTATAGAAAGCAAGGAGTCATCTGCCTAACAATCAATTGGTAAGCATTTATTAATTCTTACTGTGTGCCAGGCACTGAATGAGGCACTGTTGAGCCATATAGAATTTATACTGAGTGGGGATACAAATACTCAAATGGATAAGAATAGATCCTGAACCCCATTTAATGAAGAGGGCTGTGCGATGATGAATCTCCCACTAATGCAAGTCAGCACCTATGAGAGACCTCAACAAGCATTTATTAAATTCCAGGAGTAAAAAAAAAAGGCAAAATGCCCCCAAGGAGCTAAACCACTCAGAGGCCCGTCTGGAGGGAGGGAGGCAGAGTGATGGGCCCAGCTGAGAGGAGTCTTGGGACGGCTCCTGCATGTGGATTAGCTGCCTGAACCCACTGACTTAGTCCTTGGGAGGCCTCGTGTAGACTTTGCCCAGTTGTTGCTGATGCTTATTCTCCCTGGTATTCAAGAGCTTCTGATTGTTGGATTCAGCTTTTCAATCATGTCCACTTCTTTGTAGCCCCATTAGGGAGTTTCTTCCAAAGAAACTGCAGTGCATTGCCATTTCCTTCTCCAGCTCATTTTACAGATGAGGAAATTGAGGCAAAGTTAAGTTCCCATAGCTAGTGTCTGAGGCCAGATTTGAACTCGAAGAGATGAGTCTTTCTGACTGTGGATCTAGAATTGATATCTCTCCGGTGTCACCCATGCAGCCCTCTAATCATTGAAAATAAATTAAATTTATCTGCTTGAGCCAGGAAAACGTACACAGCGACTAAAGTTGTGTGATCAACTTTTTTCTTTTATTAAAGCTTTTAAAATTTTGGATTCCAAACATATGCATAGATAATTTTTCAGCATTAACCCTTGCAAAATCTTGTGTTCCAATTTCCCCCCCTTTCCCTTCACCCCCTTCCCTAGATAGCAAGTAATCCAATATATGTTAAGCATGGTAAAAATGTTTTGAAAATTAAAAAGCTGTAATTTTTAAAAAAAGAAAAAAGAAAAAAGGTTTGCTAAATCTGATATAGGCACACATATTTATATAATTATCTTGCTGCACAAGAAGTCAAATCATAAAGGGAAAAAAATGAGAAAAGAAAAAATAAGTTTTTAGTATTTTGGTTTGGTTTTTAGCATTCATATGCATTAGGAATATAAAACAGTAATTTTCTTTTGAATTAGGATTTTAATTTAAAATCAATCTTTATCATACATATATTTCTTTCCAAATGCACAGGAATTTTTTTGTCTTAAAAATATTTTCAAAGCCATCACTGGAATTATGAATTACTAATGAGTTTGAGACAGTTCAATCCTCTGACTCCTGTGGGTTGTTTGTTTTTTGATTCTTTTGATTTCTTCAATTTCTTTTAGGCTGTTTAATTCTTTTATACCTAATTTACCAAATTTTCACAAAGGAGGTTTCTGAAGAAATGTTCAGTCTAATTTTCTAATCTTGCCTCTAATGATTTATAAGAATGAAAAAGGTTTCTTTTCTGTTGTCTTAGAAACACTGGAAACTTGATTCTTTGCCTTTTTTCCATTTGATCCTGGTTAGACTAGTCAGGAGAATTGTACCTTTTGTTCTCTTTTTATATGCCAAAAAACCTGAGTAAGGCCATTTGTTTAGAGTTTTAAGCCAGTGTTTTAATCTCTGACCCTTGTTACTTCTAGTAAGTTGTAAGTACTTGTTACTTTTTGTACAAAATCCTTTCTTGAGGGTCTCACCTGCCACTCAGTATTTGGGAGAACGGTTGATAACCCCTGATGTTCTATAGTCTTTTTGTAGGCGCTCACTTTTCTATTTGTAATCTTATTTTTTTTCCTTGTGTAAATCGTTGGTAAAGTTTGAGACATTTTGTTGCCTTTGCTTTAATCCTCCGTTGGCTCCTCCCTCAGGATTCTCAGGGGCAGGATATTTGCCCTCCGCCCTTGTCTTTCTGTCTTCTTGCTGGTCCCCCCCATATGTTTCCAGTTATCCTTCAGGGTCTTCTTTCTTCTTAGGAGGCTTCCTGCAGGTGCACTGGCTGTGGGCCCCTCAGCTTCCCCATGGCCAGCCTGGACTAGTAGCAGTGCAGCATCTGGGCCCTGGACTCCTGTCTTTTCCAGGCTAACTGAATGTTGAATAAAAAAGTTTCAAGTTGTGGGGTGGGAAGAAGCACAGTGGGAGGCAGGAAGGCCTGAGTTCCGATCCAGCCTCAGACACTCAGCAGGGTATGAACCTTGGCAAGCCAATTAAGTGTTTTCATCTGTAAATTGGGCATAACTACCTTGGGTGATTGTGAGGATCAGTGAGATAACATTGGTAAAGTATTTCACAAACCTTATGAAGCACTGCAGAAATGTGAGCTACAATTATTAAAATTTTTCTAGGATTTGATTTAATTCAGGTACATCTTGGTACTTGTCCTTTGTTACAATTTATCTTGATACTTTTTTTTTTGCCCCAGTAACTCTTTATTGAGTCACAGCCAGAGACTATGCTCCTCCCAAGGAAAGCACAGGCTTCTGATGTTGTGAAGCACAAATCTTTTAAGGATAAACTTCCCTCGTTTATGAAAGGTCGTTGTTTTACATTTAACCAGAGATCTTTATTCCTGTGTCTTTTTCTACTTTCTCTTGAACTCTTACCAAATCTTCCTTCTTTTGCTTCTCTCAGAAGACTTATTTAAAATCTGTTAGTGCTCTATAGCCAACTGATAATTCTGTTTACCTATGTATTTTTCTCCCTTTTTTCTTGTCTTTATCAATAATTTCTTATATTAATGATGAATTATTTTATTCACTCCCCTTTTTTTTTGAATCAGTACAGGAATATTGTGTTAATATCTTATGTCATAACACAATCTGTAATTTTGTTTTCAAAGGATTTTTAAATTTAGTGGCTAGGAAAAAAAAATCTGCTTCTCTGTCCTTTTCTGGGCAGAAATTGAGTATATTTTAAAGCAGTAGTCTGCAAAATGGTGGCCTGTGCCTGCAGCCTTGGCACTGGGTGATCAGTCAGCCTCTCAGCAATGGAAAGTCACAGTCTCGTCTCTAACACACGTCTGGCCGCAGACCCACCCCCCCCCCTTCCTCCCCTTCCTTCTTTCTGGACATGACCTTCCCCCAAGCCCACGTGGCTCTGGTAAGGCCCCTGGAGAGTCCAGGCAGGGATTCGTTAAAGCCAGTCTCTTCTGTGTGGGACAGGGCCGAGTCCCACTGTGAGCACCGCGGACAGTCAGGGGTGGCCCCAGAGCTGTGTGCTCTTCTGTGCCGGAACCTGCCCTTCCCAGCACTCTATCACAGACACCACCATCTGCCTCCACCCCTCACAAGAGTCTCTAAATTGCCAAACCCAAAGGCCTGCCTCTCCGCGACCTCTGGCACGAGGGCCTTCCCCCTTGGTTTCAGGACCCTGCATCTCTTGGTTCTCCTCCTCTCAGTATGAGAGGGGAGGAATCTGTTCTCTGGGGTGACACCGACACATGGGACAACAGCCTCAAGGGGGATGGGCACCCCTGACCACTTTGGTCCCCGGGAACGGCCACACAGGGCTTGGACCCCAGAGACACGGGAGGACGCGAGCTTTCCGTGGGCGGGCTCTTCCTGTGTGCCCGCCATGCCCATCGGTCCAGAGCCCTGCAGCACTCATGGTGGACGTGCTTTCCCCCACAGCTGTCCTTCGCGTGGCTGGCTCCTTACAGAAGAGCACCGAGGTGATGAGGGCCATGCAGAGCCTGGTAAAGATCCCAGAGATCCAGGCCACCATGAGGGATCTGTCCAAGGAGATGATGAAGGTAAGGAACCCTATGGGTGGCAGGCAGGAGGGCTGGAGTCACACATGACACCTGCTGAAACCTCCGGGGTGCTGAGCGGGGCTCAACTTTGTCGTCTCCAGGCAGAGTCTGTGGAGCCTCTTTGGGGCAGCTCCTCCCCTTTCTGCTGGCTACCTGTCAGCATGCGGGCCTGGAAGATACCAGGGCTTTGCCCCAAGTCACATGCACAGCTAGGATTTGAACCCAGGTCTGCCCAGGGTGTACTCATTCTAGTTGTCAGCTTCCTTTTCCTCCTTTCTGATTACCTCATAATTATGGAAAGCTCTGAGTCCTCCATGAAGTGACGGGCCCCCCAAATAAAAATCTGTGGTCTGAAAATAAGTCTGTGAAATGGTTCTGCTCAGACATACTGGAAATACCTGTTATACTTTGAAACTTAAGACAAATATAAGAGTTAGGGACTTAAATAGAATTTTAGAAAAATTAAGAGGCTGTTAGGTCTGAGGTAATTAATAAATGGGGATAGGAAGGAATTTACTTCGCCTTGAGCTGTAATTGGCACCCAGTGTTAGGATATCATAACCATATCAAAAAGATTTTACTGATTACAGTTCAATAAAAAGGATGTATGCATTCTTTAGGGCTTTAGAATAAATAATTAAAATTTTGGAGACTACAAATTAGATTAAAAATTTTAAATCTTCATTCAAGAAAAAGACATTAACGAAACATACCCAAACTTACCGGGAATCAGCTAAATCAGAAATTGTACAACTCTAAATGCTGTCATCAACAAAAGAAAGAACAAATCAATGGATTAAATACCTATATTAAATATTTAAAAGCTATAGCTTTTAAAGAAAAAGTAAACAAATCAAAATTTTCCAACTAAATAACAAAGGCAAAATTCTGAAATTCATTGAATTTTAAAAATTGACGGCAATTTTGTGAGTTCATAAATAAAACTGATTTTTTAGAAAGGAAAAAACTGTAAAATATATTAAAAAGCTAATGTGATTTTTATAAAGGGGGAAACAAAATTGATTGTTATCAAAAATGACAAAGGAGAACTTGGAACAGTTGAAAAGGCAGAAAGGAAATTATTAGAAACTATTTTGCTGACAAAATATGCTTAACTTAGAGGAAATAGAAATATAAAATATCCACTTAAATAATCTTTTAAACCCAATATGGGGGGGGGGGGGGGGAGTTGAACAAGTCAGAAATAGAACTCCCAAAGAAAAAACTGCAGGACCAAATTTACTTGTTTGCAAGTGAATTATGAATATTGTATGTTCAAAGAATGTCCCAATATTATAGAGCCTTTTTACAATCATCAAATCAGTATTTATTAAGCACTTACTGTGTGCTGGGCACTGTGCTAAGGTACAAAGCAGACAGGAGGCCCCTGTTCTCAAACAGACCAACAGGAAATAAGGAAGGAGGTAGGGAAAGGAGGTGTACATGAGAGGGTCTCTTCAAGAGCAGGAAGACCTCTGGGGAGGGGCCTGGAGAGGGCTTTGGACACCAAACACAGCTTTGTCCTTGGTCCTGGTGGGGAGAGGGAAGGACCAGCATTGAGGAAATCACCTTTTGTGTCTGAAAAGGTGGATTGGAGTCGGAGTGGGCTTAGGTAAAGACCCCCAGCAGTTCAGATGGGAGGTGAGGAGGGTCCGCTGTGTCAGAGGTGACAGTGTGAGGCCTGGGCATCCACCAAGACAAGCAAAGGGGAACTTGAAGGGGAGGTAGGGAAGGAGACGCTGGGCCAGCAAAGGGATGGGGCGCCATTGGAGAACAGGGCCAAGACAGTTGTGGGCGGGGTTTGACCTCCCCTTTGCCCCTTCCTACCTTCTCTCCACCGGTATTGCATCACAACTGCTTCAGCCATTCCAGCCCCCTCCGATTGCTCCTTTCTGCCACCTCAGAAAGATTCGTCCTCCCCATCTCCCCCCGTTGAGTAAGTGCACATGTTCCCTCCGCTGGCTGCTCCAGGGAAGGGAGCTTCTGGCATCCTGTTAGAGGGACGGCTCCTAGGACCAAGGACTAGGAAGGAAGGTTCTTTGCCTCCCTCCCCTCCCTCCTCACTGTCCCATCAGGCTCCAGGGGGCCCCGGTAGATGCCATTGGAGTGGAAGGCCTGGCAGTTCCTTGGCCGAGCTCCCTTGGTTTCCCTCTTCACTTTGGAATTGCTGGCCTTCCCATCAGGGGGCCCCGATTCTGGCTGCAGCTCGTCCACTCTTGCTTTTCCTTTTAGGATCTGACTGCCCACCCTTCTCCTCCCCTTGTCCTCAGGCTTGGCTAAAGTCCTACCTTCACCCAGAGCCCTTGTGGCCTGATCCTTTCCTCTGCAGTCCGGGCTTGTTTCTTGTTTTCTATGTCCCATTTGGGGGATTCCTGGCACAGAGAGCCCCTGGAGTGGACCCACTTCTCCTTTTGGTAGTTTGTGGTGTGCCGTAGGCCAGTACAGACCCTTAGACCTCCAGAGTCAGACCTCATTTTCTTTTTTTTTTTTTTTACAGAGTATTCAATACATAATTTATTAAATGGAGAGATTTACTGGGACCAAATAGATCCACGGTTTGGTCCCAGGACTGAACGAGACTATCATCTCAAAGAATCTAGCCCTGTATGTCCAATAAGATTTTTTTCTTCCTTTTTTTTTTTTAAATTTTATAACATTTTTTTGACAGTACATATGCATGGGCAATTTTTTACAACATTATCCCTTGTACTCCCTTCTGTTCCGACTTTTCCCCTCTTTCCCTCCACCTCCTCCCCTAGATGGCAGGCATTCCCATATATGTTAAATGTGTTATAGTATATCCTAGAAACAATATATGTGTGCAGAACCGAATTTCTTGTTGCACAGGAAGAATTGGATTCAGAAGCCAAAAATAACCTGGGAAGAAAGACAAAAATGCAAACAGTTTACACTCAATTCCCAGTGTTCCTTTTCTGGGTGTAGCCAATTCTCAGACCTCGTTTTCTGTGGGAGACTATGACCCATTCTGACCCAGTAAGCTCAGTAAGCTGTCAGCACTAGTCCTGGGCTGTGGGGCCCAAAGTCAGGAAGGCGCTTCTCTGTTTAGGCGGGGATCATAGAGGAGATGCTTGAAGACACTTTTGAGAGCATGGACGATCAGGAGGAAATGGAGGAAGCGGCAGAGATGGAGATCGACAAGATTCTCTTTGAGATCACAGCAGGTGAGGGAGCTGAGGCCATCTTTGATCCAGTTGGGTGCCTGAGCCGGGGTTCTTTCCCTTTCTCTTCACAAGCTCTTTTCTTCCTAGGGGCCTTAGGCAAAGCACCCAGCAAAGTCACCGATGCCCTTCCAGAGCCTGAGCCTCCAGGGGCGGCCGCCGCCGTGGAGGAGGAGGAGGAGGAGGACGATGATCTGGAAGCCATGCAATCTCGATTAGCCACCCTCCGGAGCTAGGTGTGTGCGCCTGCCCCGCCAGCAGCAAGTGGATCTGGTTTGGCCAGTGGGCGGACCCCACCTCTAGCGACTTTCTGCATCTCCTGTCAAATCCTTTGTGCGTCTGTTACTGCATCACAGAGGATCGTTTCTGATTTCTGTTCAACTCCCTCGAGAGTCTGGGTTGGCCCGGGTGTGGAAGAGGGGGCAGTTAAGCCGAGATGACTGTTGACACGTTAGTATATATAATTTTGGGATCTAAAAGTGCTGAGAGGGGAGCAGAGTCCCTTGAAGGCAGGTAGTCTTCCCACAAAGCACTTTTAAGTCTTCTGCTGCTGCCTGAAAGTTAAGTCTTCTGTACATTTTTCTGAAAAACACTATAAATGGATTTTAATAAATTTCTGCTTTCAGCCTGGCCCTCCGTTCCTTCTGTTCTCTGCCCAAAGCTGCCAAGCCATTTCCTGGGCCCAGTCCGTCCCGAGAGGGGAAGGAGAATGCTTCCCTCTGGCTGATGGCCGCTGCTGGTTGTGCTGGGCACATGGGGCACAGGCTGCCAGTTGTGCCCAATGGAGCCAGCAGCAGGCTTGCTCCATCGAGTGCCCCCCGTCCTTCACTCCTCTTGCAGCCTCCCTTTCTGGCCCTGGGTGGGCTCAGCGTTGCTATATTCCCAGGACTGACTGTATGCTCTGCTTTTATTGTCTGGGATAGGGGGCTCGCTTTCTGCTCTGGTGCCGTGGCCTCTGGCTGAAGAAGGGAACAAGGCCACCTGCCGCTAGTCAGCGCTGGCAGGCGAGAAGCAGCCATTCATCCATCCGTAGCGACTGTGAATCAAGTTCCTAAATACAGCCAGAGATCAGTCATACCAGGGCCTGCCTTTGTTAGTGTTTCAGCACAGAAGGAAAAGCCAGGTGGGTTGTGCCAGGAGTGTCAGGTCACCCTGGGGGTCACAGAGGCCCTCCCGTTCTGACCGTCTGGGCCCTTGCCTGGACACTGTCTCCCAAGTCTCGAGACTTCCACCCCCATTTAAGGTGGAATCCTAGAATTCCCCTGTAGGGTGTTTCCCACCTCCTCTCCTATCCTGTACCCCAAGGATACGCACTGGGATTGGGGCCGGGGCAATCTGGGGCCTGTTCCTGGGGTCCTACCTGTGTGATCCTCCCCTTTCTGAGCCTCAGTTTCCCTGTTAAGTGGCTGGGCTAGCTTTCAAGGCCCTCAAGAACACTAGATCTGGTTCACAAGGAGTCACAAGCCATTCCAGCCATCTCCTCTCAGGTTGGTCTCCCCTCCCCCAGAGTGTGGGTGCAGAGTGCTAAGTCAGGCACCTTGTGTGTGCCTGGAACTGTGCCAGGCTAGTGTGGCTGGAGATGGGACGAGGCAACTATGCTGATGGGCACCCGCAAGAAATCTCCAGGGAAGGGACGTGCACCAGCTGGCACACTAGAGAACTCCACGCTGGAGGGGGGTGGGGGGGGTGGAGCTCTGCCCGCCCACTGACCAGCCAGACCCAGGCAGCAAGGGCAGCCATGGTTGCCTGGCACTTTGTTGCTGATGGGCACAACTCTGACCGGCGTCATTTTGGTGTGAAAGTGTGGACACCCCCTAATCCCCCACTGGCTGGAGCCTCGCTTCAGCAGTTCAGAGCCCCCCAATCTCGTTTAATCCTCTTTATCCCTGATGGATTCCCTAGGAGGTCTGGCTCCTCCCCCCATGCCACATGTGTGTATATGGCATCAAGGGAGAGTTATGGATGAGCCCACAGAGCACCGAGCCTTGCTCTAGAAAGCTCCAGGTCAAAAAAGATCTAGAAAGACCCAGGATTTCAGACACTGATGGGTGACCCTGGCTGGGCACATAAGCTCTGCTGGCCATAAATGAGGATAGAGCACCTACCCCCAGCCCTCTTAAGGATAAAGTAAGCAAATGTGCACTAATATATACTATGCCTTGTTGGGTGGCTCCCTCTTCTAGAGCTCTTGAAGACACGCCAGAAACTACTGCTTGGAGGAAATGATCTCCTCTCCCCCCCAACATCAATCTCTAGCACTCTCCCTGTGTGAGAGCAGCAGCATTTTGGGCCAATAGGGAATCCTTATCTAGTACACTAGGGCAGCTAGGTGGCGCAGTGGATAGAGCACCAGCCTTGAATTCAGGAGGACCTGAGTTCAAATCTGGTCTCAGATACTTAACACTTCCTAACTGTGTGTCCCTGGGCAAGTCACTTAACCCAAGCCTCAGGGGAAAAAAAAAAAAAAAAAAAAGGAATAAGTGACTTTCTTCTCATTTACATAACCTTTACATGGTCATGTCTAAAAACAGCATCTTTTATCAGTGTCCTTCCAGTTAACATCCATCCAGAAGGCTAAACTTGGGCAAAACTTCATGATGTACCGGTCACATCGGTATAGTTAACCAAAGCATCGAACCCCTACACTTAAGTAATGGGTCGTGTTCTGGCTAGCAGGAAAGAAAGTTGGCTCGACGGGTCTAAATCTTATCACCCAGAGAAGACAACACAAAATATTAAATGAATATTGTTTAATGTAAAATGCTTAACACTTCGAAATTAGCAAAGCCTCAATTAAATTAGATTTCATTTGCTTAAAGATGGTTAATCCCATGAATTGTACAGTAGATTTTTTTTTTGACTGTTGCTTAATGCCAGTCTTTGTGGTGATGCATTAAGAACTGCACCAGCCACTGTTTTCTTGGCTCCTCCTCTGGACATTAAGGGAAAAAATTCCCTGAACATTCACAAAATAAAATATGCTCCCCGCACAAGACTCCAAGCAATAGATACAAATCCATTTTGACAGTGGGGGAACAGTCAGAGATGTTTTCCAGAGCTCAATAAGAGGTAATTTTCTTAGTTAGTTTGGTTTAAAAGTCTGTAGCAGGTGAGAAGTCCCAGTTTCCGGATGCCAAGGGATCAGTGAATAGTCACTACATATACACACTGAGTGTTTGTAAACACTAGAAATGTACATTAGACAAAGTACCTTCTCAAGTCAGGCACTGCTTAAAAAGGAGGATGAGGTAACGCGAGTTCCAAGTCCACAGAAAGCCAGAAGGTCTGCTCCCAACAGCTGCCACGAATTCATTTCCGGTTAGAGCTTCTGGATTTTAAGGTTTGGGGTAGCCAGATTCACTGGCCTTTAATATGGCCACCGCATCTTTCACCGCATGGTAGATCACATTCTTCACCTACACAGCAAATGGCAAGTGAAAATGCTGCTTTTAGAGGACAAGAAGTAACATTTTCTGTCCACTTTGTGGGTTCTACACTGAATTTGAATGTTTAATGGAGCTCCAAACAAACCTGACTTGCAGATGACAAAAGCTGGAAGTAATTGCTGAGTCAAGGATGCAATCAGGACCCCAAAAGATCCTGATGGCTTAAAATTCAACAAGTCTTATACTCTGGTAATTAATTAAAAAACAAACAGAAACTGGCTTCCTAAATAAATGACGCAACAAAGTGTGGAGAGGCAAGAGTTCTGAAAGGACCTGGGGCTTTCCTGGACAACAAGCTCACCGAGTACGGCAGCTGTGTGACATGCTGTCCCATTCAGCTCCTATCTAGAGAATTTTGCTCTGGGCCCCATATTTAAAAAGGAAGTTGATAAAAGATGTCCATCCAGGAGAGTCAACTAAGGTAGAGAAGGAGCCAGAAGAATTTTTATCACTCCCCACCAATAGAAACACATGTAAAGGTTTTTTAAACACCATATTTGGTTCTTCAATAACCACTTTATGAAGCAGGCGCATTTAAAATTATGTTCATTTTAAAGATAAATCTAATAAACACTTAGAAAAAGACTTTGGGTCCTCGAGGCAAAGGAAGCTGATGTACCTATGTATTATTAGCTGGTTCTGTGACCCAGTGCCCCTCGCCACAGTGAGACTGGGGAAGAACTCACCTGTAGTTTGTCTTCATGGTTAGTGTGTGTCTGAGACAGGTGGCGGAATTCCTGAGTGAGCCAGAAGCAGTGCTTGACGTGCTCCGGGGAGACAAAATCTTCTGCCACTTTGATGCAGCTGTACAGGTTATGGACCTAAGGAACAAGGAGAAAAGTCAGGCCCCTGCCCGGGCCAAGAGAGAAAACAAGCATAGATGGGAGCACATGCGGCCTCTTGCCTGGTGAGGGGCACCCGCTGGGATGAACACGACGTCCCCCAGGAACTGCACAATGGCCCAGCCTTGAACTCCATATTCCTGGTGGAGGCGCTTTCGGAGAGGGCGGTCCAGATACCAGCTTTGGTCATGAATAGGGTCATGATCCACGGGGTTTTCTTGTCCTTGTTCTTCTGAGACCTGGAACACACAGAAGACCCTTCAACAAGAATTCATTTGACCATGAGCAAAATTCAAATTCAAATACTGTTCCCACACTAAGGTGGCCTTGAGAGCCATGGGGAAGCCAAGCTGGAGCCCTGGGGAACACCGAAATAGCCTCTGCCCGGTGGTGCTTTGTCGCCCTTGCAGGCTTCATTTCATTCAATACATTACAAGCCAACAGGTCTGGTGTCCTCTTACCTGCCTCTAACAAAAAACCCTGGCCCTTTGGGGCAATGTCTCACTTAAAACTTCATTTTTTAGTATAGGCTTGAGGCCAGGACAAGGTTTATGCAAAATTTTAATGCCAAAAAACCCCCACCCTGACATATTAGGACAAAGGAAAGCTCTGCTGACAGACTTCTTTCCCCTATGCTCTGTCCTATTTGTCCTTCAAGATGAGGAGTGTAGTTTAGTTTCGACCCAAGCATGGCTTCCTTTAAAGAGTCAGACTGCAGCTGTTGTGTGTGAGTGAACACGTGTGGTGGGAGGCTGTGACTCCCACAGTGATCAGACTCAATCAGACTTTCCACGAGGCCCCCAAGGGTGGAAAATATACCATTTCTAAAGTTGCCTCGATAATTAAAATGAAAGCTCTAAGACCAACTTAGCTTTAATTTTTTTTTTTTTTTTTTGGGGGGGGTGTTTGTCAAAAAGACATTGCTCATATCCTCTATTTCCACTCTGACGGACCCAATACACAAGAGGCCTTCCCGCCCGGCCTGCTACACAGAGGGAAACCCACAAGATCAACAGACCGACCACTTTCAGTTCCTCTCCACGGGCTTGAGCCTTTTGCCATCATTTCTCAATGGTCTCTGACAGACTTGACTCAGTTAAATCTCAGAGCTAACCCTGGACCTCCTCAATGTCTAGGTGTTCTATGGCACCTGTGCTATGAGGGCCAAGGCTGAGAGTACACACGGCCACAAGACAGAGCAGTGGGGAGAGGAACTGGTCCTGCCAGGTGAGCGGAGAGCCAGGTCGGTGCAGCTTGGGCCCTGTTTCTAACTAGAGCCTTCAAAATCATCCAGAGAAACCAATCTCAGGGTCAGAGATGGGCTCGGGAACCCTAAAGCCAGCTCCTTAGCCATTCCTCAATGCCTTCCCCAGAATAGGATTATTGTAGATAGAAAGTAACTTGACAAAATGTTGGCCTACATGGCTCCCCCTGCTTCCCAGCCTGAAGCTGGTTTTTGGGACACATTTCATCACTCTCCCCCTCACCCTATTCTACTTCTGATTAGAAGCCCAGGACCTGGACTGATACAGGGACTGGGAATGGGAGAAGGTTTTCTAGAGCCACAATAAACCTGGCCTTAGGTTGATGTGGACAATCAAAGAATACCTTCTTAAGGAAGGATCGGATCTTCTCTGTGTCTTTAGCAGCAAAAATGTGCCAAAGAGCTCCTGGTTTCTCTTTTCCTTCAATAAACCTCTTGACAGTTAGTTCATCACAGTCTCCATCTTGGATAGTTCTAAGTACTTCTGTTGGGGGGAGAAAAAAAAAAAAATTAATGGAAAAGGAATATTCTGCAGCTCAGGGGCAGAGAGCTTCCCCACATACATTCACCCACTGTTCCCTTACCGTCTTCCTGGTCGAGCTGTCCCGTCGGGATGCCCACATAGACCATGACGTTAGCTGCATCGGATATATCTAAATGAAGATTTGTTGTTCCATACTTCCTGTCTTCTGGTGTGATTAACCCTGAAAGAAAGAGACCCATTTTGGAACTGCTACAATTAAGAGGACACCAAGTTACAATAATAATGTGGAACTACCACACCCATGTTGGACAATAGCCAATTAGTCAAAGAAGCTATGGGCGACTATAGCATGGGCCTAGCCCAAACTCCTGGACTGGAAAGAGTGCGTTTCTCCTCGCTCTACAGAGTCACGATCAGATTTTCCCTTTCCCACCACCACGCTTTAATTAAATGCACCTTTCTGAGGCTCACATATTACCAAGCAGCTCTCTCTCGGCCCTCATGACATTTTCTCAAGGAATTCAGTACTGGCTCACCTTATTCATTCTTAAAGCAACCAATAGTAACGGTCACCCCTCTCCTTGGAAACCGTGACCTCCCAATTCTCAAAGACAGGTGGGCCTAGAGTCAGGAAGGCCCGAGGTCAGCTCCCTGCTCAGCCAATCCCTGGCTGAGTGACCCTGGGCAAGTTATTTATCCACTCTCCTCAATGGTAACCTACTTTCCAACATGACTGTAAGAACCAAATGAAAAATATTTAGCCCCAGTCCCTGGCACATAGTAGGAGCTTAACAAATGTCAGTTTCCTTCTTTTTTTCCATGATCCTCCACTCAACACCAGCTACTCACAGCAATGCTTCACATCAAAGGAAGATCTCTTCCTCAGACTGTGACCTGCTACCCTGAGGTCACCTCCCCACATGCCTCATCTGTCCAGAGGACCTTCCTACAGTCTGGCTCCCTCAAGGCTAACTAGGATCCAATCCAGATCTCCCACACAAGTTGTATCTTGAAATCTCTACCCATTTCCGATTCACTTGGCCTTTCAAAATTAAGATGTAGGAGATTATCACCTTGCTTCACCCAAAGGGAAAAAAAAATTTTTTTTTTTTTTTAACTAAGAATAGTCAGTGAGAAGTCATGGGAAAAATCATTAGTGAGAAAAGCCCCGGGGCAGACAGGTGGCGCAATGAATAGAGTACCAGCACTGAAATCAGGAGGATCTGACTTTAAATAGGGATTTGGACACTTCCTAACTGTGACCATGGGGGGGCAAGTCACTTATCCCCAATTGCCTTGGGGGGGGGGGGGAGAGAGAAGATAGGAGAAAAAGAAAAGCCTGGAGATCTGTGGTCAAATCCTAACTATGCTATCTCCCTGTGTGATTCCCACAGACCTTTCTGACACTGTTTCCTTATCTATAAAATAGCCAACGCCCCTGACAGCAACCAAGACAAATACATATAAAAAAATTATAAAGCTGCCTGTTCTGACTGCCTTGATGATCTTACCCAGCCTCCTTAGCTGAAAAACACCTTAGGAAAGCTATTTTCATTAAAAACATTATTCTCATTTTTGCTAATTTTTAACACATACAATCTTTTGTTTTTAATTTATCAATTTAAGGAGGACATGTTTCATCTGTAGCATGAGAAGTCTTTTTTTTTCTTGATTATCACTACTACTTACTAAAACTAAGCAATTGTACTTCTTAAGTATAGTTTATGGGTTTTCTGTTTGTTTCTGGCTAAGATATAATATGGGTTAGAAAGCCTGGAGCTTGCTTGAATTTGTAAACATCAACAACAAAAACTACATTATTCTGCAAAGACCAGTGGGATCATATGACCCTATTTCTGAATAATGCAATGAAAAAAAAAAAAAAAAAAAAAAAAGATTTAGAGGCAGCATCCAGTGTTCTTTTCAAGTCCCCAGTATTATTAAAGCATATTGAATGTGATGGGAAAAGTAGAGGACCACTCACCATAAGCATTATACATCTTAGGACCCAGGTCTGGACGAACAAAGTAATTGGGTAATCTAGAGGCCAAGTTCAGTTTGCCGTCTCTCCTGGTATACTCAGGCAATGGGATGTTGGTCATCAAATCTTCAAACCTAGCATCAGACAAGTAAGAATTTTTGAACCGAGACAAGGATTTTCTTGTAAAATCAACAAAGGTGTTTAATTTCCTATGGAAGTTGGGTAATTCTGCCTTACACATCTGATTTGACTGACTGGAATAGTTACAAAAGTGCTGATTTACCCCATTTCCAGATAATTGAAATTGTGATTACATTTCTTGCTTTATCAGGTTAGTTGTGAGCTTTTCCCCTAGTCTTCTCTTCTCCCCAGCACATGCCTTTCACATTCAAATATTTTCTCAAACTCTAAATGTCCCAAATTGCTTCGTTCTCTTACACCCCAGGATCTTCTCTCCTTCACTCTTCATACCAGTCATGCTGGATCTATTATCTAGCAGTATTCTATTTTTCCAAATTAAAAGTTGCAGATCTTCAACAAATTCTACCTCTCACTACATCTCCCCCCCCCCCCCATCCTCCTCAAGACCTCCAATCCGTCCCTCTATCATATTTAGTACTATCCCAGGGCATGACCTGCTCTGACCTCCCTTGGTGTCCCCGTTAGTCTTGAAGATGGGGGTAGCCATGTTAACACCACAATGTATTCCATTCTTTTCCCTACCCGGGCTCCCCATCCCCAGCACCTGCCTTTTCCATGGCCCCTCATGTCCTCACAAGATCGGACTACGTTACAAAGTCCTGCAGATTTGCATTGCAGTCCTTTGTTCCTTCTTAACTGATTCGCTCACCCTTACAAAAATGAGGTCATTCGACATGACCTTCCCTCCCTCCTCTTCTCCAATGTGACCCTCATTGACCTCCTCCAGCATTCTTTCCACTGGTCTCTGACAAGATGGGGCCCTGTGTGTCTGGCCAAGCCCAAAGCCTCCACAAGGGACCCTTGGTCCCATTACCTTCTTTCTTCCCCACCTCCCAGCAGCCTGAGACCCTGTCGAGGGCTCCCTAACCCTCCCTGTCTGCTGGGTCCTTCCCCTCAGTCTCAGACTCCCACCTCGTGCCTGACAGTCTCCCCCAAACCTCCTCCTGACTTCCTTCAGTCTCAGTTAAAAACCCATAGTCTGTAAGAAGTCTTTCCTGTTCCCCCTCCCGTTCAGAGATCGGTTCCATTGTATCCCATGTTAGGTTGGGGGCTACATTTGTCCATTTCCCCAGCACTTCCACTTAATGCCTGGCCCACAGCAGGGACTTTACAAAGGCTTGTGGATTTGCCCCTCTGAAGACTGATGCATTTTCCCCTTGGTGAGCGTGACGAGAGCTGCTAGGGGTTGGCGCCCAGGACCGTACCGAGAAGGCATCATATCTCTGAAATCTTCCCCAGGAGGCCAGTCCTTAAGTTTTAGTACCATTGGCTCATCATCATTTTTCAGGCGACCTTAAAGGAAATAAAAGCAATGATTTGCTATTGCCACATCTTTTAGCTTTCTAGAATTTTTTTTTTAATACCAAGCTTACATACAAAGTCCCCTTCTGACTACCAAAAGCTCCAAGAAACCCATTTTTTAAAAGCTGGTCTTTCCTAATCCTTGTTCTTTCCTCTTAACATTTTAATGTCAGACTGCAAATGTCTCTATAGAGAGACAGCATGGATTAAAACCTCTCACTATATTTAGACAAAATTATTGGGCATTTCACTTGCCACTTTCAGAAGCTTTATTTAGACAGCTTTTCCTACTTAGATCTTGTATGTCCTTCATTTTAATTGATATTGCTACTCAGGATTCCTTTTTAGCCCCACTTCACACAAAGATGATGTCATCAACAGGAATATCATTCATAAATCAGAACTCTTTTTAGCCTTGTTCCCCTGCCCCAGGCTGGGGTTAAGTGACTTGCCCAGGGTCACACAGCTAGGAAGTGTAGTGTCTCAGACCAGATTTGAATTCAGGTCCTTCTGAATTCAGAGCTGATGCTCTATCTACTGCACTACCTAGCTGCCCCTTAGCCTTGTTTTTTAAGGCTATTGTTAACCTTATTTATTTAGCCATGCCATAATTAATTTTCATCTTCAAAAATTTGTTTCAAGAAGTTTTCACAAACAAGCTAATTTTAAACAACCATGCTTGTTTAAATGGAATTAAGGTCAAGTATTTCATATTTGTCCATGGAAAATGAGATCCTCATCCATTCATATTTTATAATAGTTTCATCTTTAAAATGAGAATGGCTTCTGTAGATAGATCAAATGATCCTTAACAATTTTTTCACTTTCCATATCATTTGCAGGGCAGATGTGTTTAATAAAAATGCTTATTGATAAAAACTTTCACATTTCTTTTTTTTTCTTTTTTTTTTTTTTTGCTGAGGCAATAGTGGTTAAGTGACTTGCCCAGGGTTACATAACAGGAAGTGTTAAGTGTCTGAGGGCTGGTGCTCCATCCACTACACCAACCAGCTGCTCCTCATAGTTCGTTAGTATAAATTTATGTCACTTTATTTTTCTTGATCAGAGTATGAATCAGTTGTCTCTGGAAAATGATCCAATCAATAGGTATTTATTATCTGTCACTGTGCATACACTCACACATAAAAGAATATGAGGGGAAAACAATATCTGAAACATTCTCTCTCCTCAGGAAGTTTATTGTCTACTGGAATATGTGACCCCCTATCAGTTTTATGAAGAACCTTATTCTTAACAGTCTGATTCTTTTTAACAATGGGAAAAATTAAGTAGCTTCACCTACAAATTTCTTGCTTGGGAGTTACTAAGCATCTAATTTACTAAGTGAAGAGAAACATAGGTGTATTTTTAATGAGATGTTCTCTCTCAGCTAGTGCTTTTAGACCTGCACTTCATCTTCACATCAATGCAAATCTAAATGCAATACAAGGAAATCATGTTTATTTTTAAAAATCAAATATATTGTTGAAAATTCCTCTCTATACAGCAATAAAGCAGTTGGCAGACAGTGACAACACACTCTACATCAGCCATAAAGGCAGTGGCTTTGGGGTGGCTCAAGGTCTCTGAAGTGCCCTTGAGATCAAGAGAGCCCTCTGGTACCCAATACCCAGCCCAACACCATCATCTTTCACCCTGGATCCTCTAGTACCTACTTGGGATATCTTCAAATCCATCCCAGAAATCTCCTACTGTGGCTCCCGTGATGATCTCATTTGTTCTACAATTGACCAGATCTACTTCTTGCTCTCCAAACTCCTTCCTGAAGGAGTCAGGTTTCCACAACTCAGCATTCAGTCTGTGATGCACTCCCGACACCATCACAGGCTAGAAGAAGAAAAGAAAAAGAGTGTTTCAATAATCTTCTCTTCCCAACATTTTCCTTGACCTCATGTCAGAATGATCTTTCCTTCGAAACTCTGTCATCAACAAGGATCGTTAAATTGTCATCTAGCTAAAGCCTAGTACAGTCTTTGTATCTTTAGTCTTAAGTCTCTGGGCAAAAAACTTTGCATACCATTCATTGTATTTGTTTAATAATAGAGCTCTAAATTTTGAGTGTCTTCATCCTGAATTGATTTTTAACGAAAAGCCTCAACTATCTCCTCAAGAATGAAAAGCTTCCTCTGCACTAGCCCAGACCTGATTCTTGAAGATTGGTCATGAGCAAAAGAAGGAAGAGTGAAGCACAATGAAATTTGTTTTCAAGTGTGAGAAAGCTACTTTTATGAAGCAATCTGATATCCAACCTCATTCAAATAAAAATTAACCCCAACCTTTATTCAGCACATGAGAAATTTTACTATAAGAAGACTAGTGAAATCCAATTGTATAAGCCTGCTTGCTAAGGTTTTCTCTTCAGTTATTATGTATAATTCGTTTGGTATCGATATGACCATATTCAAAAACCAAATCACATGAAAACAGGCTAAGTGTATTTAGTTTCCTATAAGCAAATAGGAAAAAAAAAAATTAAAAAAAAAAAATATATATATATATACACATACACCTTCAAGAAATTCCAGAGAAAAAAATTTTCTACTATTTATTTCAATAAATGTTCACAGTAAGCCTAAAAGCATCGTACGGGGATGTTGAGAAGATATTGAGAGACATATAAGCTCCTTTAGTGACACTAATAGAGTTACAGCATTAAAACATCATGGAGGGAAATTGAGGCACAAGTAATTGTGATCACTATATTTTTGTCTCCAAACTTACTTTTTTGAGCGTTGCAAAACTTATCTGTTTAAATGAGTACTATGTTAGGGCAGCTAGGTGGTACAGTGGTTAGAGCACCAGTCCTGAAGTCAGGAGGACTTGAGTTCAAATCTGATGTTAGTTACTTAACATTTCCCAGCTGTGTGACCCTGGGCAAGTCACTTAATCCCAATTGCCTCAGGGGGAAAAATGAGCCCTGTGTTGTTTCAAATTGAACTTCTGAAGAGTCCAACAATGCTGCCTTTGTACCTATTTCCAGTAAAAAAACAGCCAATGAACAATGACATAAAAAGTCAAATTTCGCTTTAGTTCCAACTCATTTAGGACCTTTCCAAAATGGCACTACAGAATTGGTCAACTAACCACTTAATTTGCCCTTTAGGAGACAAAGATCACCACTAATGATATTCTAAATAAAGTACCAACCACAGGCTCTCAAGAAAAGCAAATTCCCAAAAAGGCTGGGGCAGGACAATTTGTCCACTGCTGAAATGATCTTGTTGGATTAAGTCCGGAACTTCCCAAAGTTATTAGTCTAAAGGGAACTGTGTTCATTTGGAAGTCTACATCCAGGCACTTAAAACAAAAAGGATAATGAATGTTGCTTTATCTACATCAACCACACATACTTCGCATAAGCAGGTGTAGACACCAACATACCAAAGATCTGCTCTTAGTGTGGATAAGGTTATTAAGGGATGGCTTTAGGAAAGACACAAAAAAGGCAAAGAGCAATGGCCACCCTACCTGTCCCTGCTTCCAACACTCTCGGAAGACATTCCAGTTATTCTTATGGTTAGGATCCTGTAGACACAGCAAACGATTATCACACAGCCAGTAGTGAGGGGTATCAAATCCCAAAATGCTGGGCTTGATAATCAATCCCTGAGGCTTCTTAGGGATGTCACATGAAGTCTTATTTTGAACCAATGAAGCAAAGATGTCATCCAAGATTTTTGGTGTGTTCTTCAGACCATTTTCAGTCTAAACTTACAAAAAGAAAAAAAAAGGTATTAAATATATGTAGCTTTCTGCCTTCAAAAAAAAATCCTGGTATATTATAACTTTCTAACTGTGGAATCCTGGACAAGTTACTTAACCCCAATTACCTCAGCAAAAAATAAATAAATGAATGAATGGTCAGATAGATAGAAAAATAGATACATGAGAAGCAGACAGTGACCACTGATACACACTCTACAGTTTCTTCACTGCTTATTCCTGATATGACTAAAACTTAAGCATACCTTTCCTCCAGTAGAGTTCAGTAGATTCCGGAGAAAACCAGAGTTGTTGTTGCTTACAGGTGTTAATATTGTGCTGTTAAAGGTGTGCAGAACAGTAGGAAGTTTAGTCAGGGTGGGCATAGACTGGAGAGATTTGTTTTCATTTTTTAAAGTTGGCATTGTAAGTGGTTTCTCTAAAAAAAAAAAAAAAAAAAAAAAAAAAAGAGAGAGAGAGAGAGAGAGAGAAAGAGGAAAACTATTTAGAGAGTAAACTGCTTAAAAAAAGGTTATACCTATCTAAGTAACAGCCTTAAAACCCTCCAATCACTTCTGAAACTATATTTCATTTCTGGGTCTCAAAATCAAAGGAAATCCAAAATGGTAGAAGAATTCTGATTCGCAAACTGGTAATTATCCTTCACCAAGTATACCTCAGTAATTTTTTCCTCTTCAAAAGATAATTTCCCCCTAAACTCTTGATGAATTCATCATTTATAGTTTATGGCCTGTTTTGAAGGGCTGGGAAGAAAAAGGAAGAGCTAGGGTAGGAGGGAAGTTCTGTCTTCAGGCCCAACTCCATTACAGTGACACTTGGAGACTTTAGGATTTACTTTCCATAGTGAACTAAAGTGTATGCAGCAAAGTCTAGCCTCCATTATGTAGCTACTGAGTAGCAGCTGCACCTGTGCTCCCAAATCAGACCTCTAACACTTTAAGGTCTCTCAGAGACTACTTTATAGGACTGAAGGGCTGAAATTATTCCAGATTAAACAAAGAAAGACTATGTGGGGGAACAGCTAACTGTAACTTATTAAATTACATGTTTTAAATGGGGAGGGAGAGAGATACTTGGGCAAATTAAAATAATGCTAACTACTTTACTTGAGATTAGTAAAGTAAGTCTGATTCTTTTTGTACAGCAAAACAACTGTTTGGACATATATACATATATTGTATTTAACTTATACTTTAACATATTTAACATGTATTGGTCAACCTGCCATGGGGGTGGGGGTGTGTGAAAGGAGGGGAAAAATTAAAACAAAAGGTTTGGCAACTGTCAATGTTGTAAAATTAATCATGCATATATCTGGTAAATAAAAACTATTAAAAAAAAAGATTAGTAAAGTAAAAAGCTCAAGAATTTAAATTTTTTAAAAAATACCAAGGATCATTCCACAGAATTTCAAACTAATAAAATGCTAATTATATTCAGAAAAATTTATATAAGTGAAAGAGGAAAGCGCCTAATGCTCTTAACAGTAGTTTTTCCTCCCTGGCCCTCCATCTTGAAAATGATTAGTCTGTGTTGGATGGCCATAGCAAACAACTACCTCCCTTGGCAGAAAAGCTACTTGGCTACCGATAGGGATTTTGAGGTTCATGGCAAAATCAACCTCAACTGTCCATGCACACGTTTAAAAGTGTGCAATAAAAGCAACGACATCTTAGCCACAAAGTAATCGATAGCTCTGAACTTCAAATTTCATCAGCAAAAAAAAACAAACATGTTAACGTGCAATCATCTTTAAGATGCTTGCTGAGATGAGTCTACTTACCCTTATTTTCCTTGTTAACATTTCCACTGGTTAAATCAGCTAGCCAGTTCAAAGGAGAAGAACTAACTGGGCAACTGGGCTTGGTGCCACAGCTTGGCTTTGTAGCAGGATCACAGCTCCCGTTTGCTGGGTCTAACACACTGTTACTTCGCTGGAGGGCTGCTCCTAGACTAAGCTTTTCTCCAACTAATGAATTCTGTTAAGGAAAAATATAAAAAAGTAGTTGAAAATACTAATTTTTAAATATTTTTTTTTCTCCCTTCCTCCTTAAACCAATCCAACAAACTTTCTAATAATATTGGTTAAAGCAAGGAAAGTGAGCAAACTTACATAGTATTAACATGATGGGCAAAAATGTAGAGGAATTACTTTTAGTTTCCAAGAAAATATCGATATAGGATGACTTCCAATTTTTCGTTAAACCAAATATTGCTATAAATTCTACTCTTAACCCATCTTAAAAATGCTTTTCCCACTCCCAGTCACCACTATTTAGATTTGAAAACACCATTTCTAGAGCAAACACCTGACATACATGCAAATATTTGGCTCAGTCTGAAAAATACATATTACAGCAATTTAGGAGCAAGATGAAGTGAAGTGGCTGAGAAAAACTAAGGCTCATGAATAAAGTAAACCTAAAAAACCAGAATCCTAGATCTGGAAGGGGTCTCCAGACCTCATCCCCAAACAGTGATCCCCAGCCTTGGTTGTAAGAATTTTAGGAAGAAGCAGCATGCTGGATCACAAACCAGAAGTACGGTATACATAGTAACAGCAAGTTTGTGATGATGTAACTATGATAAGATTTGGCGCTTCTCAGCAACTCAGTGATCCAAGACAATTCCAATAGATTTGGGATGGAAAATGCCATCTGCATCCAGAGACAACTATGGAGACTGAATGTAGATCAGATCAAAGCATACTATTTTCCCCTTCTGGTTTTTTTTTTTTTCTTTCTTTGTTCTGATTTTTCTTTCAAAATATGAGTTGTATGGAAAAATGTTTAAAATGATTGTACAGAGACAGCTAAGTAGCACAATGGATAGAGCAGGGGCAGCTAGGTGGCGCAGTGGATAGAGCACACCAGCCCTGAAATCAGAAGGATTTCAGTTCAAATTTGCCCTCAAACACAACACTTCCTAGCTTTGTGACCCTGGGCAAGTCACTTAACCCCAATTGCCTCAGCAAAAAATAAAAAAATTAAAAAAAAAAAAAAAAAAAAAAAAAAAAAAAAAAGATTGTACATATATAACCTATATCATATTGTTTGCTGTCTCGGAGATGAAGAAGGGATAGAAGAGAAAGAAAAAAATTGGAACTTATAAAAGTAGGGGCAGCTAGGTGGCGCAGTGGATAGAGCACCAGCCCTGGAGTCAGAAGGACCCGAGTTCAAATCTGGCCTCAGACACACTTCCTACCTGTGTGATCTTGAGCAAGTCACTTAACTCCAACTGCCCCAGCTTAAAAAAAAAAAAAATCTTATAAAAGTCAATTCTGAAAACTATATATATATATAAAATTGGAAAAAATAAAATACTACTAAGTAAAAAAGAAAAGAAAGAAACACAGTTTCATCTGCTGAGACAGCCTGTTACCCTTTGGTGCTGTGCCAAGTGTTATCAATCTTTTCTTCATGGCAAGCCTAAATCTAGGCCAGAAACTTCCACTCATTCTCCTAACTCTGTCCTATGGGGGAAGCTCATCTGACAGGAGTGAACAAGGCACATAAAGGAAGCCAGCCTTGGGGCCGTAAGTCTTGGGTTCACTGAACATCTCTGACACTGAATGCAGCTAGGAAAACTATCAATAAGTGGCAATATCCCTGGCCTTCCATCTCCTCAGCTGCAACCTACCTCTCCAAGGAATATCTGAAAGCACTTTTCAAATGTTCAAGTGCTACCTAGGATATTAGAATGGGTCCCAGGTTAAATATTCCTAATATTTAGGAGACCATCCTTGACCACACTGGATACATTCTCTATCCTCCTTAAAATTCAGAATCACAACTGGCCACCATATCTTGGTGATGGGAAGAGTAGCACAACTATCACATCCCTGGGGCCAGACACTAAGCTAGCCTCCCTCCAGCACCTTTCTTGGCTACAAATTTCCAGGAAGATTCTAGGGTATCAGAAGTTTTTGGAGAGGGTCTGCTGAAGAACAGCACCTTGTCCACCTCATACCAAAGATGATTTTTGGAAACCAAGGCTTTACATTTATTCTTATTAGCTTTCATTTTACTCAATATGGCCCCATGTTCTGTCAAGAGCTTTTTATACCCTGACTTAAAAAAAAAAAAAAAAAAAATACCCAAAAAACAAAGAGCTCAGTGTCATCTGAGAATTTAGTGAGCAGGCATCTACAAAAAAATCTTACATAGGAAAGAGGCAAGAAAGGATAGCTTCCTGTAGTATCATTTAACACCTACTGTATACAAGTATTAAGAATTAGGAATACAAAAACATTCTACTAGAGACTGCCTTCCAAATTAAGAAATCATTAGTGACTATTTTGGGGTGAAGCCCATACCCCCAATCTGCCCTGAAGCACACAGAAAACCTTGAAAAAGTGCTCTCCAATTAACTCAGAACTACTAGAAACTAGAAAGAGCAGATAGCTAGATGGTGGGAAAACCCAGCCCTGTGGGGGCGTCCCTTATTCTTTCCCATTTCTCCACCTCTCCTGGACCCTCTTTTATTTCACTTGACTTTTTTCTCTCTGTACCCATTGTGGATCAAGGACTCTCTGTCCTTGCCCCTTCAACTACAACTTCCAGTCCAGAATCCATCTCAATTTCCCGAGAGCTCAACAGTGGTTCGAGGTTATTCAACCATGTTACTCCTTTCAGTGCTCCACCTCCTGCCCACAAGAGTCTCAGGACTGTGGTTCAACCAAGCGATGCCCTTGGCTCTCTCCTGGTGACCATGAAGTCCAGTTCTTTCTAGCTCCCATGCAGCTGGCTTATTTCTCCCAACTCCACTGGAAGCTCCCTTGACAGCAGGAGACATTTTCTTCTCCTTGGGCTGGTGTTTAGCATAATACTCAGCAAGAGCTTAATCAGTGCTTTTTCACTCATTTATTCACATACTACTGGCTTACTTCATTATTTCAAAGAGAACTAATGTCTCCAAAGTGAAGCACTCCATTGAGGGATTGGTGCTCTTTATACCTAAGTGCTGAAAAACTAATTTTCTGGCTTGAAAAGCTGTGATCTCTGCTGGGCTCTGTGTGAATAAGAATTTCTGATATGAAACACGGCAACCTTTCTTTGCCTGTATCCCCTTCCCAACACTCCTGGCAGCAAAATCTCCCAAGTCATCTGGCAAACAAGGGGATGGCGGCGGGGCCTGGGACAGCAGCCATACCTGTCTCGTGTCCTCCTTCGGAGGTGGCTTCGAGAGGAGTTTGATTTGCCGATTCGAACAAGGACAGTTTGCCTTTATTCCCCATTTTGCTCTTACTGAGTGAACAATATCTCCCACATCATACAGAGCTACAGAGAAAGGCAAACAAAAAAGACGGGCAATGAGATCACAACTGAAGCTGATCTTGTCGCACGCATTTTTCTCAAAGGCATGTGTATGTTCCTTACACCCCCACTCCCCAGCTAAGAAGCCCCCAAAACCTGCCTCTCCCAGGCTCAAATCATTTTGGGGCCACGACTAAGCTGATAATGCACCATGTGGATTTGTCTTAAAACAAAACCAAATGGCTCAAGTTTTGTCAGCCCTCCCAGCGCCCTTCCCAAAGCGGCGCCCCACGCTACCTTTCCCAGGAATGATCTGTGTGGGCATGAGGTTTTCGGGTTCATGGATTTGACTCTTCACACACTTAAGCCACGAGAACGTCTTGTACGTGCCACCTGCAAGCAAAAGTCCAGTGACCGCCTGAGTCGGCAGCTGCCCACCGCCATTGGAAAACCTCTCAAGTAACATCAAATGTTCTCAAGGAGCAGGCAGAAGGGGACGGAGGCTACATTTTCAGAGGAGGGCCTCGAGTCCCCAAACAAGTCCTTCCTCACCTTGCTGGACATTTTTCTTCTTCATCCTGAAGCAGTCCACGCACACCCCAAACCCACAGCGAGGGCACACCCAGTGCAAGTTAAAGATGGTAGTGTCACAGACATCACACATTTCTCGAACACCTCGAACAGCACGTTTCCAAGCCACCTGTCCTGATGGGGGAAAAAACATCTTTCTTAGAAGAGGCTGGGACAGAAAGCTGGTAATTTGTTTTTCATTTTTCAGAGTGGACAATGACTTCTTAGAATATCTGCATAAATTGTCCAATTTGACAGTAACAGTAATATTCTCACTTCAGTCAAACCAAAACCTCTATTGCCTTTCTCCTACTATCATAGTAGTAAGGATTTCATCAAAATTTAAAATGATGCCATATATTCCTCTCTTTGAATCTCCCCAACTGGTTGAAAATAGGTAAAAGAAAGTTACAATTAAAATAACAAGTGTGGGGGGGACTAAGGAAAAAGGTAAGAGAACTCCATGTGTTTGAATTAGATTTCAGTTTCTGTTTTTTCATGGAAAAGCAAGCAAACAAGAAATAAATTACAGATGTGGAAAAGGAAAAATGCCTTGCTCCCAAGTCCCATAGTGAGACACAACTGAGATTTGATGATTCTCAGAGAATGAGAACTTTACTGACCCTTAGTCATCACCTAATAATAACTCCTTTGTTGCAATCCAGTTTTCTTTACACTGTTATATATTATGAAATTATGGACATCTGGATTTAGAACTAGAAGACATCCAAGATCTCTTGAGTGCATCAAGTCCAACTCTCTCATTTTTCAAGGGAGAAAACTAAGGCCAAGGGACTAGCTTAAAGTCACACCATCTTAAGTATCCGAGGGTCATTCCTGACTGCAAGTAGAGTGCTGAGATTATACTCCCTCTCTCTTCTGTTCAGTCCAAGCACCCACCAGCATCTCCTCTGGCAGCAACTTGGTCAATGATTATAAAAATTCAGGATTTTGACTCTGACACTAATCTATCGGGTCAGTGGTGGGAGTTGGGGTGACTGTGCTAGCACACATTGTTAACTCTTCTCTAAAGGACTTGACAATCATCCCTCTCTCTCCAGCTTGGATTTGGCCCATCTTCCGAGCCCGTCAAGTTCCAACCCAAGAACTTGCTATGTTGGGGTCAGCGAGGTGGCTCAGATAGCCCACAGTCAGGAAGATTCCTCTTCATGATTTCAAACATGGTCTCAGATACTTCCTAGCTGTGTTACCCTTGGCAAGTCACTAATCCCTAGTTGCCTCAGTTTCCTCATCTGTCAAATGAGCCAGAGAAGGAAATGGCCAACCCCTCCAGCATTTCTGCTAAAACCCCAAAGAGGGTCACGGAGACTCAGATATGACTGAAATGCCTGAACACCACCAATTGTTGCACTGGGTATTCCCATTCATCCTCTCCAATCAAGGCTACTAATTTCACAAAAGCAAGCTACCTAAGGCTGCTTCCTTCGGGTTCTCCACCAGACAGCCAGTTCCTCCTCGGTTGGGTTATTGTCTCAGGTGGTTCCAGAGCCAGCCTTGCTATTTGTCTGGCATCACCCCTTCTCTTTATAAAAGCTCAAGTTATCAAAAAACAAAGGGAGGGAGTGAGGAGAGAAAAAGAAAAAATGACTCTCCCTTTTCTCCCTGTAACTTTTGCTGCATTATTTCTCACAGGAAAAATAAAACCAACTCCTTCTACTGGTACAACACTGTACATTTTATAAAACTTTCATGTACAGGATTCATTTTATCTTTCACCACAAAGGATGGGTGGGTAGTTTTACCAATTTCAGAGATGAGGGATTGAAGATTTGTCCAAATTTACTTAACTTTAAAAAGCAGAGATGGAATTCTTATCCAGATTTCTAACTACATTCAGCCCTCTTGTCTTTATGCAATTACACTTTTCCACATGAAAACACAACTACTACCCTTTGTTGGTAATTAGTAAAGCAACTGCATACTTTACTGTGACATTAAGTCATGAATAGTCCAAACAAGAAGTAAAACATTTTCTCCTTACAATTCTGATATATTACTTTTAAAAAGTAAATAGAGAAATTAGGGGTCAAGGCATCTTAAAATGCCCCACTCCTCCAAAGATGCTCTTACTGTGTGGCTCGATGGTTGACATTGCCTCCTTTTCAGATATCACCATCTGGCAGAAATGGTCTCCAATGTTGGCAAGAATATATTTTGCAGTGTCCAAATCGGTACCCATCACATTTTTGGCCAAAGGCAACCACAGGCCTATGGCTTCCATATCATATTTGTTAGGGGTCAAGAAGCCTTCTACTCGTAACACACCATGCTTATTAAATTGTAACCTGTGGAGAAAGACAATAAAATTAGGAAGATAATAAGTTATATCATGACTGGTCACCATCCTGGTGCAGTTTTCTGTCTTCCCTCTTCACAAATACATTTCCAAAATGTTTTCTGATCTCCAATAGTTTGAGTTTGGAGTTCTTTGGCAACAAACTCAAAGGGATTAAACCAAATAGATACTGGTTGAAAACTTGTTTTTTAAAATATTTAACAAAAATCAATAAAAACACAAAGCACAGAGAACACTTCATTTTAAAACGAAATCAAAAAGGAATTTTGTAGGGAGCCTTCTGCATAGGCTAGCAGCCCCCACTTTTTATTTGATTTAATACCACTGCTGTTGGCTAAAGTGAACCATTGCAGATTTAGGAATAAAAAGAATACCCACCAAAAAGGAAGTCCTTTCTAGCTTTTATCTGGAAGCTATTTCTAAGAAAATGTAGAAAAGAAGACTGGGAAAAGGGCAAACAATTGAATATAGATCTAATTAGATCATGGGCAGGTTGTTGTTTTTTTTTTTGTTGTTGTTGTTTTTTTTTTTTTAGTTTTGTTTTGTTTTGTTTTTTTGGGAGGAGAATTCAGCATTTATTAAGAGTGTCCAAAGAAAATGGCCAGTTCTTGTCCTCTAGGAGCTTACCTTCTATTGGGGACCAACAACATGTACAGAGAGAGAAAAGTAAAGTGAAATAAGAGCAGGAGACAATTTTAGAGAACAAAGGGAGAAAACATGCTCCAACGTGAGAACAGCTCACAGTTCAGGGCAGGGGCAGAAGCAGGAGACGGAGACCTGGCCTTGGCCTCGGCTTCACAAAAAGCAGGAGGTATGGGGTCAAAAGCAGTGCTCAATGGTCTCAGCCAAATTAGACAAGAAAGAAGCTCTGTATTGGACTTATTTTCAGGGCCTATAATTCACTGAACAAAAGTTCTGACAGACATGGAACCTGAAGAGAAACAATCCTGGAACCCATGGGACATAACATTAGGAAAGTGTGCAAGGAGAGACATGTTTCCCAGCCAAGGAGGAAATTCAGGTATCAAGGAAGCCTGGACAAAAGTGGCAGGAGCTGGGGGACAGAGGGTCTCAGGAACAGAGGTCAAGGATGCTGCCAGCTTCAGAACAATCTTGGTCCAGAGCTAGGGGTAGAAATCACAAGTGGGTGGTAAAAGCAGCAGCAGAAACAGGAAAGCTTCTTCCAAGGATGTTAACGGGACTGCCAAGCTCCCTGAGAGTTTGATTTCACTTTTAAGAAGGGGATGTAACCTCAGCATTTCTATAGGCAGCTGAGAAAAAAGCCGGAGAGAGAGAGAGAGAGAGAGAGAGAGAGAGAGAGAGAGAGAGAGAGAGAGAGATAGAGAGAGAGAGAGAGGAGAGAGAGAGAGATCGAGAGAGGAGAGAGAGAGAGATCGAGAGAGATCGAGATCATCTAGAGAGCAAGCTCCTCAAGGCCCAGCTAGAAGGGCTGGCTCTGATGGCTTCTTTTGTTTTCTCAGTAAAATGGGACAGATAAAGGTTTAGAAGGTTTGAAGATACATTTCCAAAGAAGAAAGTTTAAAATATGGAATGAATGAATGTGAAAAACATAGCACATAAGTGAATCACTAAGATTGAGTCCATGTTTCTGGAAGATAAGTAGAAAAGGCACAGCGAGTTAAATCTGGATGATGGGCTCCTCAAAGTAAGCAGTAAGTTATGACTGAGGAGACGAAAAGGTGACAGCCTGGGTCCTAGATGAGCCTCATCTGAAGGCAATGTTCAGCAAGGAGGGAGAGGAGGGACTTGATCAAACTAAATTGTCAAGAGAGAACACTTGAGTAAGGATGATACTTGAAGGGATACAGAGAAGAGCTGAGGGATACCCTCAGAAAGGAAAGAGAAATGAAGGCAACAGAGCAGAATTAAGCAAGATTTTTTTCTAAAACCTCAACCTATCAATAAGCTGCGAGAAAAAGAAGTGATAATAGAAAAACAGATTATTGCTGCTGTTAGAGGAAAGAGGTATAGATTAACAAGGCAATATCCTAGTGGAAGTGAGATGGTATAAATCAAGAAGAGGCAGAAGATTTGATCTTTAACAGAAAAATAACACTTTCCAAGTGGAAGGAAAAAAGATGGCTCAGGTAAATATTTTGAAATGAAAAGGAAATAAGAAAACTCACAAGAGCAAACCCGATCATCACTCTAACCAGTCAAAAAATTTTGGAAAACTATGCTCCATGAGTCTTTGGTAAATGACATAATGACTTCCTCCTCTTATCACTTGGCCCCTTTGACTGCTATTAAAAATGTAAATAATTGTACTTTTTCCTCTTAAAAGAACAAAACCAGAAAATTTAAGGTCCCAATACACTCACCTGTTGGTATCATGATAAAATTTCTAAGTAGTATAATAGTTACAATTATCAAAAATAATTTTACAGATGCTCAGAAAGGAAAACTAACTAAATCATTGCCAAAGTTTGCTACCCCATTAAAATGGAATACTTTCCCAGCTAAAACCCCCAGAGCCACTTTTTCATAGATGTAAATCACTGTTTTGGTGATGGAAAAATAATTATGCTTGTAAAATTCATTGAGATAAAGGACCATCTTATAGAAAGAATATATAAACAAAAATCATAGGAGTTTAAAGGTGGAAGTGGCTATAACAAATTTCTATCAATAAACAAGGTAGCCTTTTTTCTATACTCAGAAGCAGTTTAAAATTTAATTTAAAAAAACAGAAAAGGAAAAAGAATATGGAGCCAAATATTAAATTCCCCAGATAATAGCTGAATTTAAAGTCTCATTTTTTGTTTTAATTTCTAGAATTATACCATCTATGAATGAAAAGCAACAGAGAATGAATTAATTTGTACCAAAGAGTTGCTCTGTTCACTTCCCAAAAGGGCTCACCTCCTGAAGTGAAAGAATCTGCAAAAGACAGGGGAATCCTTGTCCTTCCGGTAGCTATCCAGCCGGCACTCTCGGCACTTGGACAGATTTGCAGTAATCGCTGCACAGGCGCCATCCTGTACAAAGGCCTCACCACTCTGCTGCAGTTTCTTGACCTTGGCTGGGTCCATCAACACTGACTTCCGAGCAGTGACTAGGAAAACAAAGACAAAGAAGGAAGACTCTTTGATTGACATACTCAACTAAGAAATGGCTCAAGACAGATGGCTCTGTGCACCTGCCTACTCCTCACAACAAAGTTTCAGATGCTGTGCATCAATACAGCTTTAAAAATCGTTTTAATGATTCAGGGGAAACTCTTATTTCCCCAGTATGCAATTATGGAGTCAAATCCATCAGTCACCCCTCGATCCAAAACTATTTTAAAAAAATCAATACTGCTTATATCCACCACTACAACACCGCCAGCACGTGTCACAGCTAAAGACAGGAAGGATGTTTCAGGGTGACATTTCTAGGACAAAAATGGCCCGTCAGGAAGATAGATGTCACAGAAGGCGAGCATCATGCAGAGAACACTGGGCCACAGACTCTTACTGGGTTTTTCTTGTCACTGCTGCAAACTTAAGGTGAGGCACTGTTAATTGAGGGAGCTGGACTACACAGAGGTTCTCATCAGCAAGAAATGAATTGGCCAATCTATTTGTAAAGTACAGACCAAAGAACCTATACTCTCTAAAGCACTTTCCAACTACTACGTTATTCTAAAAGAAACCAACTCTAAGCATTCATTTTACAGATGTTGCCACCATATATAAACAATTAGTCTAAATGTCTACATGCAATGTTTCTATTACTTTAAACTCAAAACTTTTTTTTTAACTGCTCTCTCGGTCCTTGTCTCTTCTTCATAGTGTATATTATAGGTGTTCGAGTCTGATCCTACCATGTAAATGAATAGTATTTAAGTGTTTAATGGATATTCTCTGAGGAAAGATAACAATAGATTTTTAAATGGGAAGAAAGGATGAACTGAGATTGTTTTTTTCTGTAAAGGTCATAAATATGGAAAAAGGGAGAAAAACCCTAATAGTTCAGGCCAAATATAGGAAAAAGCCTATTTAGAAACGAGGAGACTAGAAAGCTTACAATTTGGTTTGGTTCAACTTCTGACTGGGGATCCCGAAAGCATAACACCTTTGCCCCCTTTGGGCTTGAGTTCCAAAGGGCAAGATCTGAAAACCAGAAGGAAAGCCTTATTCCCAGAACTCTATTTAGAAAAGAGATAGATTCATTGGGCAAACTAACACGATAACACAGAGTTGAGGAACAGGAAACAAAAGAAACAAGGCAAGTCACTTCCCTTTATGGATGTTAATGATGGAGGGAAATAGGAAGAGTCTAAAAAACAGGGAGATGGACCCTTCCCTCCCCCAATTTTCTATCACTTTCATTAACTTCTTTTTTCACCTTGCCACAGACAATGGTTATGGTAAACTACCTAAAAACTGAATTCCTGAACACAACTTTAAAAAAAGACTGACCCTCAGGAAGTAACAAAGTACACCAAAACACCAAACAACAAAAGGAAACACCAATGAACACCAAAAGGAAAAAGAAATTTAGAAACTACCTCATATTTCACATAAATGTCTTGGGTGAGGGGCGCAGTGGATAGCGCACCAGCCCTGAAGTCAGGAGGACCCAAGTTCAAATCTGGTCCTAGACACTTAACACTCCCTGGCTTTGTGACCCTGGGCAAGTCACTTAACCCCAACTGCCTTAGCAAAAAGCAAAAAACAAACAAAATTTCTTGGGCGGAAAAAGGATTGCCAATAGAAACATTTCAGAAACCCCATATTAGATGAATCAAGGGAATTTTCTTAATTTTTTAAAATGAATTTAAAATTTTTAAATAAAAAGAATTTTTAAAATCTTTTAAAATAAAAGATTGTTTTTTCTCTAAGATCACAATACAAACAGAAAAAAAGTCACAGAACATCAAGTAAGAAATTTACAATTCAACTAGCTTGGCAAAGCACATAAACCTACAGTGCTATATCAGCTGTGATCACACTTTAAAACTATAGTGATTGAGAAAAAAATCCTTCAAGTCACCAGAAAGCAAGCAATTCTACCTAAGGCAGAAAAAGGACAAGAGGATGATGTATAATGTGTATATATAAATGATTAATGATTGATTTCAAATTGTCTCCCTGTAAAACTATGCATTCAGATTTATAACCTAAAAATCATTCACCTTAAAATCCACCTAAGAGATAAGAACTTTATACTCAAAACTACTTAATCACTGTTAACTACTGAGATCCAAGTCCCTGAAGATTAGAAATAAGCTAAGAATGTAACTTATTAAAACTACAGAACATCAAATGTGATGAGGAGGAGAAATGAAGTGAGAGACAAATAGTTTTTTTTTAAAAAAACAAAGGACAGGGTAAGAAAATGGAAAAAACAAGCCAGTTACCTGGGGATGGGAGAGATAGTAGTGAGGAAAAATGCCAAAATTTAAAAAGTATAGGAATTATTTTTAATTTTAAGTTTAGTTGGTTTTTTTTGTTTGTTTGTTTTGTTTCTAAGTACATTCCCTTTCAACAAACTAATGGTAGACATTGAATTCTACCAATTGTATCAGTGACTGTGAAGTGAATTCACCCACAGGAAAAAACAAGTGAGGAGCCGATTAAAAGAGAACATAGCTATTTGCTGGCAGCAGGAAGCAAGCTAAGACAAAAAGCTTTAAAAAGAAATCAATTGAAAAACTTGCCTAATACAGATCTTCTTGCAGCCTCAGAGATAGCAGTAACAAAAATCCGAGTCTCATGAATTCAAATCAGAATACATTAATAGCTCAAGCGTATTGTGATGAAATAATAAAAATGATAAAGTTCTATTTTTAGTTTCTACCTAATAAATAAAGAGAAAAATTCACAATTTTGCAAGCTACATAAAAAATCATTTGTGGGAGATCTCAAACATATTATTAGAAGATGAATAGATAAATTAATAAGCTAGAATTGGAGACATATAGAGAACTTAGTGAAAGAACTATTCTTTTCAAGTATACAGATTTTTAAAAACTCAAGTAAATTTTAAAGGCAGAATATTTACATATTAAATGTCAGCCCACAATACATTAAAATGAAAAAATAAAGAGGCAGATAGAATAGAAAAACATGATTAAACATCTGAATCACAGAAAGCAGAAAAAAAATTATAATGAATATTACAACTCAAGATTCTGAGTCATTTTCAGAAAGAAATTTTTTATCAGGGTATTTTAAGGTAATCTGATTTAATCTACATTTAATGAGGAAAGGAACAAAATAACCCAAAGAGAAAAAGGGAGTGTTAATTATAATGTTGATGAAATTAATAGAACAGAAAACAAAAGAATTGAAATAATTAAAAGCTGAGTTACTTTTAAGAGACCAATTAAAAAGGACAAACCATTACCAAATTTAATTTTAAAAGTAGTCAAACGCATATAAACCAGAAACAAGGGAGGTTGTGATGTACCCAGCAAAAAGAAAAAGGGGATTATGATGCACAATTTACAGCTGGAAAAACAGGAAATCTGTAACAAACAGAGGAAGTTCAGAAGGACAGCTCAGGTCATTACTGAGCTGCTCCTCCTCCCACACCTTCCCTACCAGGCACCAGTACAGAAGGATTCAACAAATTAACCCAAATAGCAAAGAAAGTAATAGAAGTAAAAAGTAAACACGGGATTTGACCTGGAAATCAGAGGAAAACTGATCATTAGGATTTGTTAGCTGAGGTAGCAAAAAAAGGCCTCATTAAGATGTGAGTTCAAGATTCTTCCAAAAACTCCCAAAAGTGGAATGGAAGGATTTTCCACAAAACTCATTTCAAAAGAGTTTTGAAGAACTTGACAAGAGAGTGTCACCCCCATCCTGAGCATGACACAGCTTGATGGTCTGTCTGGCAATTTTCCACTTCCCCAAAGCCCAGCTCACTAGACCAGCTCTTCAGAAAGCTTCACTCCACTCAGCCCAACTGTGGCTGCCCCCTCCCAGGCCCGTCCTTGTGCTGACTTGGATGCTCCCACCTGAAGTTCTGCAGGTGATTACCCTTCCCAACCTCAGTCATATCCTGCATTTATTTCACCCTGATTCACTCCCTCTCTTTCTGTCTGTCTCTCCCTGTCTCTCAGTCCTACTCCCCAATCCCTTCATCCACCCCTTTCCAGCTTCAAGTTCATGGCTCACCATTTAAACTGCACTCTACAGCCTTTTCCTATTGCTACTCATCCCTTCCCAGACACAGCCCTCAGTCACTCCCACCAGCCATATCATACGACTTCCACTGGATCCTTACTGATGTAAGGCCGTCTCCCAGTTATTCACTAAGCAACCCCCTCTCCCACCTCCCACAGAAGCCATCACATTTTCTTCCCTCTTTAACAACCCTCTTATCTCTTCTTTCTCTCTCCTATCTCAGAGGAGGGCTCTGGGGCAATTTTACAAGCTTCCTCTTCTGCCATTCCTTCATCATCCACAATCTCTGCCATCCTTTTCTGCTCTCAACTCCCAATGCCAAATCTGATTTATCATTCACCCTGGCTCATTCTATGTAACAGACTGCAGCCTCAACTTCCCTTCCCCAGACTCAATCTTCCACCTCTCCCTATCTAGATTCCTTCCTACAGCCTCCAAAGATCCTCAGACCTGACACCAGTCCCTATTTTTCCCCACCTTATAACTTCCTTCCCCCAGCAATTCAACAAGCAAGCCTGGTCTGCCCTTGCTGCCCACCTCTGCATTCTCAGTCTCTCCCTCCTCGTCATGCATCTCTGGGCTTCCTTTAAGGCCCAGTGGAAGCCCGATCTTGATCCTCCTCAATGTGCACTTCTCTCCAATTTCTCCTGCTCAGCCCTGTTTGTACATGTTAGACGGGGAACTCCTAGAAGGCAGGACTTGTTCTCTGCCTGCCTCATCATTCTCCTGACATTGTTCTATCCAAGTGAGTGGAGAGCCCTCCGCTGCCAAATCCTCCTCGGCCTGTGGGCCATCAGACCCTCTCTCTCTCCTCTTGCATTTGTGACTCCCGAACTTCCCACAAACCAACAAACCTCTCGTAAAATGGAGGTCAGATAAAGCCAGGTTGAGAAGGAAGGACAAGGGAGTAGAGGTAATGTCCCATGGCACAGAAGCTGAGAAGGCCACCAGCAAGAGCAGGATTAAGAAATCTATTTGGGGACCTGGTGAGTTGGAGAAGTCTCTGAGAAATCTGGAGCTGTACATAAAGATCTGTGAACCATATGCACACAGATAATTACACCCAGGAGAACTAATGGGGTCATGTCCCAGAGAGAAAAGAGAGCAATGGTTCTATACCTAGGGCTTGTGAGTAGTTTTAAAAATATTTTATAATGGTATTGAAATACCATGTGCTTTCTCTTTGTGTTATCTTAAACACTAAGCTAAGAACAGGTCAGTCAAGTGAGGGGCTTGGGGAAACATGGTTGGGAAAAGGGTGTGTTAGTGTCAGCCAGCAAAGTCCTAGACAAAAGAATGGGGAGATGACAGTATTTTAAAGACTGTGCAAGAGCCTTCAGGATATTAAGGGAAAAGAGCTGGAACATGAGCTCTCTAACCCCAAAAGCTTTTCTTCCTCACTCATCCTGACTTTCTGTTACTTTGTTATTCTATTATTCTGTTATTCTGCTACCTATCTCCCATCTCTGTCTGTCCTAGCGTGGTGCTCAGTGCTTAATGTACAGAACTCAAATATGTTTGATCTGATAGATCTTTTTCTGGTGTTAACTCTATTCAAGGAATGAGGATGTAATGCAGAGAAAACACAAAAATGAATAGGAGGAAGGCAATACTTGACCTAGAAGAGCTTGCCATTCAGTTAAGAAGGTTTAGAGGTTAAAAAAGGTACATCACCCCAAAAGGGGAAGGCCACTTACCGCTCTGGACTTTGCTGCTGTTGCCGGTGTGCCACATGTCACTTTCCTGTTTCAGGCTGACGGCCGTCTCTCTGCAAGTGCCCCAGAGAGAAGGACACAAAAAGGCAGAGTTTTCAAGCCTCCTTCCCAGGGCACTGAGAGGCCGGCTGGGAAGTGGGGCTTTCTCTGCAGGCTCATTGGCAGGAGCGGCACAGATCTCCGATGTGGAAGGCTTACAGTCTAGGTGCTTCTGCAATTCCGAAGTCTCTGTCCCCTCTGATCTTTCCTGGGAAGGTTCCTGTGGCTGCTGTGTGAGTGGCCGTAAGTCCTCCAAAGAAAAGTCCACAGGGGATTTGACTAAGGATTCAATCATGCTTTTCTTTTCACTTTCATCATAGTTTTGTGTGCTGGTCAAAGGAAGCTCGTTCAAAGTCTTCAACTGGGTATAGTTCACTTTGGGTTCACTTGGGTTTGTTAAGTCCCCTGTTCCAACTTGAGTTGGCTGCTTACAAAGTGCCTCCACTTCTGTGCTCACTATTGGTGTCTCTGTCTTTATGTTTAAAGAGGAAGAAAATCCTTCGGGTAAACTCTGTGCCTGATCTCTGAAGGGCATAAATACAGAACAGAAACAGAGAAGGTGAGAATGGAAGCACTGTTCCTAAAACTCAACTCCCCAAACCAAAGAGGCCTTTCTCCTGAGGCAACCTAGCACTATTATAAAAGGGCCAAAGATCGGCATTCCTGAGGCAGTTCTCATTTCCCTTATGCTCAGAAAGCTGGCAGTTTGATCATGCATTATGCACTCTGGCCTCCTTGGTAAAACTAAGATCAGGGCACTAGAAACCACTGTTTTTCAAGTTTTTATATTTAACCAACTTACCCTCGAGGAGACTGTGCTCCAACATTAGGTGGAGAATTAGCTGCTGGAGGAGTGCTTTGTCTAAGATCCTTACTAGCTGGAGTAGTTGCGGTGCATCCAGGAAGCACTTCCCTAAAAATTGGCGTGGAAACAGACTGGCCAGGACCTGGACTAGAAGGGGCCTGAAAGATATCAATACCAAACAATCAAGACAGAGACTCTTCTGGAAATGATCCTCGACACCGAGCAAAAGCACTAGCTCAGTCACAAATTATAATGTAACTGAAAGCAGCAGATATTGTCAAAGCCTACAAGAACTGTCACTCAAACAAGTTCTATTATCTGATGGCAAGCATCTTTCCCCAAAAGCTTTCAAAATTATACTCGATTAAGATAGTTAAATCATCCCAAGCAAGATATATTATGATGAATTAAGTGGGCAACTGGAAAAAAATTATCACATGTTGATTAAGTCATACATTATAAAAATCAGTTATCAGAAGGAATAGAAGTTATTTAGAATAAGATCCACCAAAAGTTAACAGACACAGCCTTAAAGAACTCTGGTTCACAAAAGACAGGGGAGGCTGATAGAGATGGGACTATTTGGTGGCCTAGAGCCAACAAAGATTGTGACAGCTGCCTAATTCTAAGTAGGAGACTCGAACTTCGGAAAAAGCATTCTATATTTAGCAATGAATTCACACTTCTAAGTGTTCCCCAACATCAAAGGACTTAGCAGCAGAATAGACTGAACCTCTAAACCTCAGCTCCATGGCCTGTGTTTAAAGCATAGAATGCTCTATCTCCCTTATCTTTGCCTGCCTTAAATAATCAGAAATCTTACCAACCTCTCTTCCCACCAACTTTACATAGCTCTTTATTCCCAACCCATCATTCACTGTGTGTCTTTTTTGTTTTGGAGTAAATCTAAAGAAGAGATAATTACACAATTCTTGTCATTCAAGGGCTCATTTCTAACTATAAGATAACACTCAGTTGCCCAGTCTTAAGAAAAATTTCCTAGTAGTTGCTTAGTAAATACACCTTACAAGTATATAAGGTTTTTATACCTGATTTATTTTAAGTAGTCATCAAATCTTCTCAAAATGAAAAACATCTGTTCACATTTGGCATTATTAGGGAATTGAGTCCTTTTATATTTTGGAGGCAGCCCTCCTTTCACCACTGCTACAATGTTTTATCTCTAAGTGCTTTTTAGCTAATTACCCATTCCTCTCCTATAAGGGAAGGAATACTGAATTGGGAACCATAAGATCTGAGACTCTAGTCTCAGGTCTCTTACTAGCTAGCTTCTGGAATGAGTCATTCACCTACCTTTTCTGCCCTAGAGAACCATCTTTAAGTGTTTATGGGACCTAAAAATCACTGGATCTAAATTATTCCATTCTCAGACTCAAATGATTCTGGGATGCTACCCAAAGATGACCTCAAATCACCTCTTTGTTCAAGAAGGCTCAACTGTCCTGAGCATCCTAAGTGATAATCTTCCAATATCAGACCTGGCAATGAGCACTTGGCTCCCTAACCATTGGTACAATACTCCCATTTATCTGTCCCAATATTTCCTTCTTTTTCCAGGCCTCTACCATACCTAGCAAATTGAATGCAAACATTAATTGGATTTTGTTTTTATAAAGAGCTACCCATTATCAGGGATCAATTGTGGATAATTTCTTCCTGAGAAACTTAAGAGAGACAAACATCCACTGCGCTCAGCCGTTTCTAAGCAAAGAGTCAATTACCAAAGAGAGGATTCAAGGACAAGAAAAGGCAGTAAAAATGTCATCATTCTGCTAACACAAACCAGACCCAGCCAAGCTGGGTGATTTTCACTTAAACAGAAAATGAACCAAACAAATGTTCACATTTCCATAGGCTATCAGCAAAGACTGAAAAACAGCAAGAACCAAGTACTGGTCTCTAATTAGTGAAGGGGTTAATGTGTCTTACCTGAAACTTTTTTTTAGTGGTATCCTCTAGTACTCATGACAATACTAACCAAGAAAATGCGATCAATTTAAAGAATATTCTAATCTAGCAGACCATAGACCACCATCAGGAAATGGGCAATGCTAGAATTCCTCAAGATATTGTATAAAAAGTTCTCAGGACCCTATCCTAAACACCAAAAGAAACCTCAGACTAGGTAGCTTCTATAACACTCCCATAACAAGTTTCACTACAGCAAACACAATACGGTACTGAAATCAATTATCAAACTAGTTAACGTCCAGAAAATCCTTTCTTTGACACACTAAATCTATGATTCTTCCCCATCAGGTTCTCTCTTTCAATATGTCAATTCAACTAAATCTGTTTCACAGAGAATGACAGATTTTTTTATGGTATACTCGCCATAAATGCACTTCTGACAAACTTTTAAAGTGAAAAAAAAAAAAAAAAAATTGCACTATTTCAATCTTGGTCAAATATCCAATATTTTTACCATGGAATCACAAAATCTGCCACTGACCTAGATTGATGACATCAGATGATTTAGAAATAAGGGGTGATACTATAAGCAAATTATGAAAGCAAGGGATAGTTAATCTGTCAAATCTCTGAAGAAGGGAGGAATTTATCTGCTCCAAGAAATAGAGTACATTATGAGATGCAAAATGGAATACTTTTGATTATAATAAATTATTAAAGTTTTTGCACAAACAAAACAAGTGCAATCAAGATTAGAAAGAAAACAAAGATGAGAAACTGTTTTTACAGTGAATGTTTCTCCTCCTTGTTTAATAGCAGGAGAAAGTGAGGCGGGGGTGGAGGAGGGTAGGGGGGGAAGAGGCCTACGCTATGGCCCACAGGAAATTCAGGTGGATTTTAATTCTATATATTACATACCGTCTATCCCCCAATTGGTTGTGGATATCTGCATTTTCAATCACTGAGAGCTCCACAGACCCTTCATTGAATTTTACCATCTAAGACTCAAAATGTACTTTCTTCATGATTTCCCTTTGACAAAGACACCGAGTTCATCCATGATACCCTCTTCATGCTACCATACCAGCTTTACAACTTAACACATCAAAATACCACATTGGGAAGACTATCATTCATTCAACTTAACCTTCAATAAAACTGATTCCCACCAACTTCTTACTCTACATGCACACACACACACACACACACACACACACACACACACACACACACACACACACACACACACACACACACAAGATTCCTCTTCCTCCCACCAAAACAAAAAAGCACTCAGTAAGATCCTTAATGACATCAGTGTCACTTCCCTTGACATAAATTGTCTACTGCTTAAAACTGGCTTTCTGAGCGTGACTTCTGGGAACATGGGTTTATCTTACTAGTAAAGCTGGCTGTCAATGCTTCTTCAATTCCTGGTGTGGCCTTCCAAGTCATAAGTTTTCTTGTCGAATAAAGATAACAAGCACCCAACTGGGATATACAAAAGTATTAATAGGAAAATGGTGTCATTGAGGCATACACCTTCCCCTATATTAACTGCTGCTTAGGTTGTTGGCTCTTGATTTAGCTGCCATCTATCATCAGCTGTCAGTAACTATCCCATTCTCCCCATCAATTCATCCCAAGGTCCTCCACTTTAATTGCTCAGTCAGACTCAAATTATATTCAGATCAATAAATTTAGGAATTCTTAGCTCAATTAATTCTTCCTACTTGGGTCTAGGTGTCCTACTGTCCTGACTGGTTCTAAACTGCCAAACTGATATTATTTTACTCCCTGTCCTAACTTTTGATACCAGTGTGCACCCCGTCTTCTAAAATGATCCTAGATTCACATTCAGGTCTGAGCTGCAGCTACCACCCTGCTTCCACACTTGGAGCCTTCCTGTAGATGCTGTCTAGACACAGCTCCTTGCCCTTCATTCAATTCCTGGCTGTTACCCAAGGATGTTACCCAATGGTCCTAGTTGTATCAATGTAGCTAGTTGTAGGTCAAAGTTCCTACAGGGTAGGGACTTTGTATCACTTCGGATGATTTTAAAATTAAATATAAATATATTTGGATAGTTTTTTGGTTGTTTTTTTTTTTAATCCTGGCATCATTTTAAAAAAATTATAATGAATAAAGTTGAAACAAAAAGCTAATTGAATGCAGAAAAGAACTGATCCTGGCACAGGTTAGTTTGTTAATAACCATGGTGAAAGTGATTCTCTTCCTAAATTTGATCACTGTTGCAATTATATTCCATGGTTCCAGCTCACCATCATTATCTGGAATATACTCCATGAAGGAGCTTTCAGATACAACCCTCATACTGTAATAGGACACAAGGCAAAGTGAAGTCAACCATTTAATATACCTTAATATCCCTACTAAGCTAACAAGCTTGAATGTTAGCAGACTTTTGAAGACAGGTACACGTTATAGAATACTGTAGACCTCAACAAACCCCAAAAGCTCATCTTTTGATCAGTCCCTCCAGAAAACACCTCCAAATATTGAAGTTCAAACGGACTGGAAGACTCCAAGCAATACAAAGTAAAAGTTATTTTATCACCACCTGTTGGTGTGGAAGAATAGCTATCTGCTCCTGGCAAAGTCCTCTACCAAGCATTAGCCTTTAGTATTTGGAGCGGGTGCCTTGCCACGCTTTGAAATCTCCTAGTAAAAAGAATTCTGGGTTACCTCAGAGCAAGGCCTTGGTAGCTTTGGGGTGAGGCCTCCTTTGTTCTCCGAAGACTTCCGCTTTACAGCACTTACTCTTTTAGCTTTTCCTATAAACAAAAAAACAAAAACAAGGCTTTCTGTCAAACCAATTATCCTGATAATCATCCTAGGAAGTGGAGAGGGCAGTGAACTAGGAACTTTTAAAAATCAAATATATATATATAAAATTTTTTAAATCATATATATATATATATAAAGCACCTTCTTATAAGGGGAAGCTAGATGGCACAGTGGATATCATAACGGCCCTGAAATCAGGAGGACCTGAATTCAAATGCGGAGTCAGATACTTATCAGCTAGATCACTTATCAGTGATCCTTGGCAAGTCACTTAACTCCATTTGCTGTCCCCCCAACACACACCTTCAAAAGTTTTTACACATAATTGGGGGGGAAATATTACTTTAAGGAAAAAGTAATATTTTTAAAGACTTGTCAAGGTCCTTTTTCTTTTCTAATATCAAAATGAAGGCAAGGCATGCATTGGAAGAACCAAGCAATTAATTCTTACCACAATTCCCAAGAGTGTCATGAACAACTTCAACATGAATTAGTGCTGGATCAACAATTTTTAGAGCTGGAATCTTTAAACAAAGGACAAAAAGAGTGTAAGCATAAAGTTTTTAAAAGTTATTTTACTAGGGGAAAATTTTCTAAAATTGTTCACTAGGACAAAAGCCATTTGTAGAGGAACTTAACAGCCAAACAATACAGGTGGAACTCTCCCTATGAGCCAATTTTTATTGTTGTGGTTCACAAAACACCATCCTCAAATTGTTAGGAAATTCCCTGTTACTGAAATCCTCAAGCTGGAGTCTTATCTTCCCAATTCATGAACCAAGGAGCATTAATTGACAGGCATTATACTAAAAAAAAAAAAAAAAAAAAAAAAAAAAAAAAAAAAAGCAAACAGCTCTTCCCAGAAACCCCACTTCTCAGGGGAACAATGGGCATCTATCGAGGTGACTTTGGAAGGAAGGAGTGTACCAGGAGAGGCTTCATGTTAGGATAGGTCTCCAAGGTAACCAAGAGAAAGAGATGCAGGGGGGAAGCACGGCATGGGGGTATGGCCAGTGCCAAGCATAGAGACAAGTGAGGAACAGACAAGAGAACCTCTTGCTCTAAGGGAGCCTTTAAATACAGGAAGAGCTGCAATAACAGAAGGCCGGGCAAGCCAGGAAAAACCGGGCCACAATGGCTTCAAAATCCATGGCTGGAGCAGTTTGTATTTGATCTTGGATTCAGGTTTGTCCATGGCCACACAGGAGAGGAGCACTGGGCTCTAATTTCAGTTTTAGGGCAACCACTTAGGCATCTTCTTCCTCACTTTAGGTGAGGAAGGACTAAAAAGGGACCATTACTCTGGAAAACAGAATCGTGGAGAAGGCAGAAACATGTCCTAGTCCACCAGGAGACCTCAAATGTTTAATGAATTAAAAAAAGAACTATTAAGCACTAGGATACCACAATGGTTCTGCATTTCTCTCAATGCAGGGGAAGACCACCCCTGAGGAGACTTATCCCCTTCCCCGCCCTTCACAAATTCTAAGAGCTTAAATTACCTCTTCACAACGCACTTCAAGTGTTTTTGAAGTTGGATTGCCATTTACAACAGTTGCTGAAAACCACTGGGTAGATGGATCCAAACTATAAATTTTTACTTCTGAACCCACTAAGTTTTTGTCACCTTAAAAAGAAAAAAAGAAAAATGGAACCTTAAAATTTATCTAGTTATTCCATTAACACCAATTTTTCAATATAATCTTTTCCTTGGCCTTAAGTGTAGGAAAAATGGAGAGAAAAATAAATCTGGGATCTCTGGAAGGAATAGGTGTGTTCTTTTAAAGATAGTAATTGTTACACAGAATTTTTAATGACTACCCTTTTCTCACTGACACCTGAGACTTGCCATAACACACCTGATCTCACCTCGTCTAAACTAACAAATCAGACTGGTTTAAGTTGCCGAGGAAACCAAGTCTAGTTAGCTTACAAGATTCAGTAAACTTCTTTTTTATTATGAAACTGCCAGAGCAAGACAATAATGTTTTGTAATGGGAAATATGTGATTGTGCATACCAAATTTCTTCTATTATATCAATTTTGCAAGACTTAATATTTTGAGGGTTTGCTGCTCTATGGCCAAGACTAGCTAGATGTGCATCTTTTAGCTGATTAAATGTGACAATTTCAGGCACTCTGAATTCTCTTTGTAATAATATTCATGAATTAATCAAGTTTTGCCACAGAATACAGTTTGCATCAAAAAAAAAGGGGGGGGGGCAGGAAGGCATTTCTAAGTACTATTAGACAAATGAAGCATAAAATAAAAAACTTTACCATGGTGAGAGAGACAATCAAAATTACAAAAGATCAACTTGGCCTTAATATCTTATAAATATCCAAGTCACACATATACATACCTTGTAATAAATGGCTTTCATCTAAATGTTTGACAATCAAGGCTTGAAATTCTTTACTGATGTTTTGATGATCCATAAGAGAAAGTCGAAGACCATTTACATCCTGATAAAATAGAGATCTCTGAAGTAAATAGTTACCACCTACTTCCTGCAGCTAAACTATTTTTCAAACCAAACAATTTGCATGCTTCTTAGGCAGACCACTAGAAACAATGTTTACTGGAATTAAAATGATGAAACAAATGTTAAAAGAAATAAGTAGCAATTTTTTTAAAAAGGGTATTTTTTAAAGTTATGCAGCTGAGTACAAGTACACATACCCCCCCACACACACACATATTCTCTATAAGCTATTGTGAAAGGAAGGAATAAGACACACTGCCTCCATTTGTGAAGCTTCTAGTCTAGGAGAAATAATAATACAATTGCATCTAAGAGATGAACAAGCAAAATGTGAAAGGCCAGAGGAAGTTAAGTTCAACAAAGATTAGGAAGGAGTAGGGGTAACAAATGGACCATATATTGTTAAATATGTATTCATTTAAAAAAACTTTAATTTGGGATTTATGCTGCCATGAATGACCATCTATCTGAATGTTGATTCTGATAATTATGAAGTGTCAAATAAATTTTTAATGAAAAAATACTTAAAAGAGGTCTGAATAGAAAAGTTCATTAGAAACTTCAGAGAATGATAGAAAGCTGCCTAAAGAACTGGGGGAAGGGAAGGAAACAACATAAAGGGGGGTGGGGCCAAGGGGGTGCACACTCTAAGACCAGGGAGGGTGAGCAACTCAACGGGGACGGGAAACCGAAGTCATATGAGAAAGAACAGCTGGAATAGAGTATGGAGGAATTCAGTTTAACAAAGGCCAGGACTCCAGTCTTTTCTTTGACAAAAACTGGCTGTCTGCGACTCGGGTCAGTTCCTTTATCAATTAATGTCTCTGCTGCTTTCTAAGACTAGTAATAACAGCTGAGTTGCCCATTAGATTCAGTGAAGAAAAGCAAAAAGAACTGTCTTACAGTATCAACTCCAGGATCCAAAAACCAAGAACTAGTAATGAGGGAAGGCACAAACAATGTTATTGAAGGCCATCAAGTATCTGAATTTTGTCGGATGGACATAGAGAAGTGTTTAGAAGTAAGCAGCAGAGAGAAGAGGGGAAGGAGCGGAAGAAGGAAAAGAAAGGGGGGGGTGGAAGGGAGGGGAGTTTCTGACATTTTCAACCATCATGAAAACAGATGAAGGTCAAAGGCAAGCCTCTTGGGTGCTTGTCAGTTCTTTCACAATTTCTTTGCTTCTGCCATGTTAAAGGCTCAAAAGTTGGGGTAGATTTTATGTGTTTGATGTTTATTTTAATGTCCCTTAACCCCCAAAAGTAAGTAGTTAACATAGTCTGACATTCAGATTGACTGAACTGCTGGAAACAAGAGAATTAACTACTTAACTTTGTAAATGAAGAACTCCCCAGGGCTGACAAAACAGTACTACTACAACTTCTTCTAATATTAGCATATAGGTACAGTCAAATAAATATGAAAATGGCAATCTTATAGGAAAAAAAAAAATTCAAAAAGGCAGCATAAAATAGAAGATATACATGAAAAGAAGGGGGGAAAAATCATCCTTACAATCCAATTTTCTTGAGAGAAAGGGAAGTTTGTGGAATTATGTATGTGGAATAATATGTAAATGAGCCTGTGATCTTTACTGGCTGGAGAAACTAACTCCCATAACTACCATCTGTTCTCTCCCAAAATAATAGCAACAGCTGAACCCATAGCAAAGTCTCAACTTGTCAACCCTAAAGCTTAAGGATGGCTCTTTTTTATAAGCTAATTAGGTATGATAACCCACTGCTAGAACCCAGTAGTAAGATCAACTTTTTAATTGTTGTATGTTTACAGCAGATTTAATTTGAAGTTTACCTGTATGGGCTTCAGAAGGTCTTTAGAAATGAATATTCTTCTGTCTTCTCCAAGAAAACGAATAGAAGTAATGGATTCTAAACCAATCTTGTCCAACAGGGATTTGTATAGCTAAAACCACACAAAAACAAAGCCACATTTACACACACTTCTTGATGTAAGTATCAGTACAAATGACACCAGCACAACTCTTGAAAATTAGAACAGGTAATTCTCCATTAAGAGAGAATCAGAATGTAGCTTTGTTTATTATAGATGCAATAAATGTCTTTGAAACAAATATAACAAACAATGCTTATGTGTTACATGTATTCTAAAGTAGAATAAGATTGATTAAAGGAAAAATTATGGCCTTTAAAATAATTTTTAAGCTAGTTAAGTAAAAAGCAAACTTTTGGAAGCAGAAAACAGTGTAGTATGATAGGAAGATTGTTAAAGGAGAAGGGGACCCAAATTCTACCCTATAGGGGTAGATAATGGGCAAGCCAATCAACCTAATGCCTGCTTCCCTCTTCTGTAAACTGGACCTGTGATATTACTGACCCAAAATAAATAAGAGTTCTCCCTCTATCAATGCAATTAGGCACCTTCTCTGCAAAGAGTATCAAACTCATTTTAAACAAATTAAAATGCAACAGAAAAATGTTTAACAAAGTAAGAACACAATACAACCTAATATAAGTCAATACATGCAAACAGGGATATGTTTCTATTTGGCTTTGACAGCAATGATCTGGAACACTGAGAAGCTAAATGACTTGCCCCCAAGCTTTCTGTTCCTTCAGATCAGCTTTTCTGTCTCTTACTACCCCACGCTGCTTCCTTAGTCTCTGAAATGAGTGTAAGACCAGAAGTTTAATTTAAATAATGTATGAAAGGGGTTTTTTTGGTGGTGGTTGTTTTTTTGCTGCAGCAATTGGGATTGAGTGACTTGCCCAGGGTCACATAGTTTTTTTTTTTTTAAAACAAACTTTCAATTATTATTCAATTTTATTATGCAAAGTACTCTGCAAACTTTAAAGCATTCTATAAAAAAAAAAAAATTCTGGCCTCCAATTTTTAATCACAGATTGTTATAAAAGTATCACAATTACTTAGGAACCAGATGTTTCCTATCCAAATCACTGTTTCCTAATTTGTTGTTGACAGATTAATCAATCAGATGACTGAAGTACTCTGGATACGAAAAAGTTTTAAGTCTACCCCTAAGAAGCTTCCATTGTAATGAGGCTGTGGACTTCACAGCAGTATATAAAGAAAATTCATAAAACAAATTCAAGGTAGTTGAGAGAATGAGGGGGACCTGGAAAGACTTCATAAAGAAGCTGGTGCTTCACATTGCCTCTGGGAGAAGTGTTTCAGACATGGGAAAGAGCAAGAGAAGAGGCACAGAGAAGAGTAAAGTGCTATGTGGACAGCAGAACTGATAGGTCAATATTGAGGGGACACAAGAGTCAAGTGTGAACAGATGAACAGACAGGGGATGGGCAGGACGGGAAGCCCTTTACATGGCAAATAGAAGAGTTGACCCGGATTTCATCCTTAAAGTAAAACAAACCACTCAAGCTTCTCCAGTGGGGCAGAAGGCAAATGAAATCTGCACTTTAGGAGAATCCCTTTAGCATCGGTGTAGAAAATGGACCAGAGGCTTGACGGAGGGAGATCAGCAAAGTTCTCCTAACAGTCTGGACAACAAATCAAGGGCAAATGGAGGGGAGAGAAAGGGAAATAAATACGAGGGAGATGCATAAAGAACGCCCCAACAAGTTCTGACAGTACACCAGAAATGGGAGAACATGAGTAAGGAGAAGAGGATTATTCCCCGTGGAAATGACTAGAAGGCTGATGGGGGCCTTAGCTCTAAGAGAGGAAAGGTCAGAAACCGAGAAAAAATTAGGGAGTTTGCTTTAGAAATACTGAATCTGCTGTGCCAACAGGACATTCCACAGGCGGGCAGCTCATGATGCAGAAAGGGTTCAAGAGAGACATGGGCTAGCAGAACAGATTTGAGTTATCTGCTCAGGATTAATAACACAGGTGACCCAGAGGATACAGAGAAGAGTTCAGAATAGAGTCAATCAACAAACACTATGCATCTACCCCATGCCTGGCATTGTGCTGTTCACTGGAGATACAGAAAGAGGAAAAAAATAAGCCCTGCCCTCAAGGAGCTCACAATTTAATGGGAGGGACAACAAGTATGTATAAACAAGCTACATACAAAAGGCCAAGAGTGAAAGAGAAAAAGGCACTAGAATTAACAGGGACTGGGATGTGAATTTAACTGAATCTTGACCCTTGAAGCTAAGGGGGCCCGAAGGCAAAAACGAGGTGAAAGTGTTCCAGGCATGAGGAATATGCCCAAAGCAAGAGATGCAATATCTCCTCTGCTAAACAGTCAGGAGGCCATCTTCACTGGATGCAAGATGACTAGAAAGGGAGGAGAGGGTTGGATTGCAAGGGCTACAAATGCCAAGCAGAGCAGTTTGTATTTCATTCAGGAGGAATCAGGTAGGCAGACCCCCAGTTGTTATTGCAATATTCCAGGACAGGAATGGCAAGGGCCTGCACTGGGGTGTTGGCAGTGTCTGAGGAAATGGTTGGGAGATGTTGCAAGGGAGTAAGACCTTTGAGAGCAAGGATTTTTTTACCTCTTTTTGCACAGTTAGACTTAACATAGAGCCTGGAACATCGAAGGGGTTAAAAATGCTAATTTACTGACCAGCTGAAATTGAAAATTCTTGTCTTGAGATATACCTACAGTTTAGTTAAAAGAACCTACAAAAAAGAAAAAGCTACAGTTGAAAAATTAAGTGTTGCTCAGTTGATATTTATTATAATGGAATTAAAAGGAAAGAGAAAGAGAAATCAGGAAGAGTTCAATCTCTTTCCATTAACAAGTTGTATGACCTTAAAGGAGTCACTACATTTCTCCAGGCCTATAGTGTATTCAAGTATTCCCTTCCTGTTCTAAAACAAAGATCATTCTTAATGCATATTGGCAGCAACAGAGAAACCCATCAAAAGAATCCATTCTATTTTTAATTAGGCATAATTTGGGGGGGAATTCTTTCTTATGTAGAAAACCTGCCTTCCAGGAGGTATGCAAAATAGCCTGGAAAATCTAAAGGCAGAGCTCAAGTTCTCCTAAAGTCTTCCTCTCTAAAATCTAAAAATGCTACTTCCCTCAACAATTGTATCTGGAAAACCCAGCAAATTCTTCTAAAAAAGTCTATCCTAAAAGTCAACAGTGTTTCTTTAAAAAAAGAACCAGAGTGTAATTTTCTCCCTAAGGGAAAGAAAGCTTTCCCTTGGCCAGGTCTTAAGGATTGGTCATTCCAGGACCAGAACTGGAACCAAAGACTGTGACATACACACAAGGTGAGCCAATGTCTCTAGGTTTGGTTTAAGGGAGGATTCAGCCTTCTCCCTCCCCCCACCAAGATCTCTGAGGCCGAAATCTAAGATCCAGATTATCAGAAATACTAATGCAATTGTTATGGAAAAGTAGGAAAGAACAAAGAACCTCTGGATAGAGAAATGGAAAGATTGCCTAAATGCCCAATTATTTTTAAAATGTGTCTTTTTTCCTGGTCTTCCTTTTTCTTTTGCCTTATGTTTACATACACAAATGATATATCTGTACAAGTTAAAATAAAAAGAATGACACAAAACAGAGTGGGAGGGATGGAAGCAAAATTATCAGGGAAAGGTGATTTAAAATGCCACCACTTAGTCAGGAGCTATAATGAGGCAATAAAAGGTCCAGTCAGAAGACCCAAGTTCAAGTTGACCACTTTGTAGTCATGTGAACTTGGACAAATGACCCCAATTCCTCTGAATTAGTTTTTTTATTTGGGGAAGAAAAAAAAACCAAGGGGGATAATTAACACCTGAGTGTAAGAGATTATATTTAGGAGATGCAGGGAGGATCAAAGCATAATTATAAGCTTTATGATATAAAGAATCACATAAAAGAAAACTAATGATTTTGTAATATGCCCATAACCCAGGAAACAGGAAGAATTTTTTTAAAAGCAAAGCAATCTACAATATTTTTTTCTCATAACAAACTTTGTCAGATTCAAATAATCAAATTTGTTTGACTGTGCCATGTCAGTCAGTGCATTTAAAACAAATCTTTGAACTGCTTCAAATTTTCAAGCTGCATGACTGTTTTTTGAATGCTTTCATGCTGCCCGGTACACCTTCTGCCACCTTTCTGGGTGCCGTCTGGCTCCTTTTTCCTTTCTTCCTCTCTACCTCCCTACCTCTATCTCCTAACACCAGGACATCAGCAGGCCCCCTGATACAGAGTCAGACACCTAGCCTCACCATCCTTTCAACACTCCCTGCTCGTCTGGGCATCCACCAGCAGCAGCCTCCCATCTGGAAGTCATCACACACAGAAGTGGTCTCTAATGTGACTCTCCCATTCTTTGACAACCTTCTTCACCTATTAACTTTTCCTCCTTGTCTCTCAGCTTCAACCCCCCCCCCAATCCCCTGAACCTAGATAATCATCTTCACTTCTCCCCCTCCCCCAGCCTTTCCAGGGCATCCCCTTCAATGCCATCCTCATTTACACTCTCAATGGGAGTGGGGAGGAAGGGGTATGGGAATAGAAAATGTGGTGTCAGAGATCCTGGGTTCAATACAAGTTCTGCTGTTTCCTGACTGTATCTCATGGGCCTGGGACACTTATCTAACCTCTCAACATCTCTATTTCTTCTTGTTTAAAATAAAGGGAAGAGGTTGAGGGGTGGGGGTGGGAAGGACCCAACAATAGACAACAATTTTCTGCCATGTCTACTTCATACAAACCAAACTAGATTTCCAACAACCTTGGTGCCCATCTCTCCCCATTTTAATTCCTAGAGGGCCTTGATAAAATTCCCTAACAAATTTACTGAGGCCTAGTCACTGAGGAAGAGGGAAAATCAGTTTTCCAGCTTTGCTGGGTCCAAACAAAAGCTGCTCCTTGGCTGTCCTTCCAATTAATTAAAACAAAATTAAGTGCCTCTAGTGTAGAATCCTTTGCTTTCTCTCATGTGGATTTCCTAGGTATTGCATTAGATTGTCAATAAGCACACTATTTCATCCCCCCCATCCTGTATGTCTGGAAGATGATCTCATCTCTTAATCTAAAAAAAAAAAAAAAAAAAAAAAAAAAGGTATGGATTTCTTCACCTGGTAAAAGCTTTACCAGCTTTACAAATTCCCTTCTACCTGCTGTTAACTTTTCAATTAGTACCTTCTCTAAGGAAAGGGTCAGCAAATGTATGGCAAGCTTCAGACAGGGACAAAGAAACATTCAAGAATCTTCTCTACCAAGAGCTTTCCATTCTACCAAGCTAAAAATATATCCCAAATACTCTTCAAGGCTCAGTGTCTTTTAAAAATATATTGAGGCATAGTCAAGTCTCCTTGGTTCATATCTCAGATTCAATTACTACACTTATTTCATTCAATGTTCTCTTGGAGACACAGCTTTAGAATTGAGGTATTAACCAGGAATGGCAGAGAGCCTCCAATCAGCAAAACCCAAGCTGACAAGTACCTGGAGGAGGATGGTTTGGACCAGCAATGTCTGGGGTGCCACAGGAGGCTGGGGCTGGTAGATAACTTGAGTTGGAGAATCCTGAGCTGCACTGGGGCAAAAGCCGATAAATGCCTCAGTACCCAGTCTGGCTCAAATAAGACAAGTCCCCAGGAGCAGAAGCAAAGAGGGTCACTCTGGCCAGGTCAGAAAACCACAACAAATTAAAGCTTCTGTGCCAATGTTTTGGAAAACAGAGAGGTCATAGAAAGCAATTAGGAGGACCCTACCATCAATTTTGACCAGGTCTATAGGGCCCCTCCATACCCTGCCCCAGTGCCATCTTTCCTGTCCTCCTTCCTCAGTCTTCCCTGGGCAGAGCTCACCTATTCTAATAAAGCACTTTCCAGTTTATTCCTTGTATTTACCTTCAGTCTTTCTAACAAGCTGCTTCCCCTGGCACCCGTAGGCTATCTCTCCTCCCACAAAACCATACACAATTATTGTCTCCCATCAGCAAAGTTATAAGACCTGAATGGTTCATCCCCCAGCTTCTTTCTAATCAGGTCAAACAGCTGGACCCAACACAGAGGCCCCAGGGGAAACAAAGTGCAGCCCTGCCCTTGTTCCCATGGTGCTCCCAGGCTAATACTACCTTTGGTCTCTGAACCGTGAAGTTGAAGTCCCCATTTTCAGGGCCTACTTGCACTTCCTACCCTCTAAAACAAAACCACCAGCCCTTTATTCCTTTACTTTTCTGTGTCAAATTTGCAGGATTCAGAAGGAGAGGAGTCTCATTTTGTAGGCAAGGAAACAAAGGCCCCCCAAAACAAAGCAGCTCTAACAAGCTCTAGGGCCATCACTGGCTCCTACTGAGGCTGCCTCTGGACGCTCTATCTCACCTTTGCAGCTCTCCACAATCTGGCCCCAATCTCCCCTTTCCAAAACTGTATATTAAACACCTCTAATATGAAGCCAAGTCCTAAGATTGCAATCATTCTCCTGCTACGGACAAGTAAGCATGTACTATTTCTAATGTAGCATATTGTATTGGTTCACTCTGCTCCAGGGTCATCCCCACACACCAGCAATACAATCTAAATTCAATTTTCCTTCAAGGCATGGCACAAATTTTACCTTTTCTACCAAGTTACCTCTCTGTACCACTCAGAGAATACCAGAGATCCTAGCTAGTCAGTATAGATGAGAAAGCTATAGACAAAATGACCTCAAATTTTGGCCCAATTCTTGACACTTATGATCTGATTATAACCTCCATTAATTCTTCCTTCCTCTGAAATCACCCATGAACTTCATTCACTTTAACTGTGGCAGTCACAGAACTACCCAGAAAGACAAACCATTCCAAAGTTCAGAGGGGGCCCCATACACTATATTCCTCTTCTACACACATCCAAAAGGCCGAAGGGGGTCAAGAACACACAGTTGGGCAAATACCTACCCAGAGCAATGATATCCTGGAGGATGGGCCACAGGAGCCCACCCCCATTTTTAGGTTCCATAAACCAACATAGGTTTCATATTTTTATAGTCTAGAAAATTATGAAGACCTGACAGATTTCAAGAGACAGTCAGACTTAACTCCTAGGTTTTAAATAGCTACATGAAGTTAAAATAAACTATTTTAGACAAGGTAAAAATCCCAATTAAAATATTTCCTGAATTTCATTTACTGTCAACTAACAAGAAACAAATGTACTTTGAGTTATTTTCACTTATGTGCTCAGCAATCTAGTGAGGCAGCCAGCTAATTTCAAATATCCAGTATTCCTTCCCAAATCAGGACAAGGATAATATAAACTACTAAAGATTTTTTCTTACATGTCACCGCAGAAGGCTCATAAGGTTTTACATATGCGTATATATATATATTTATATACATATATAAAGTAAATATATATATTTTTTTACTCACTATTGCTGGCCACTGCACAATCTCAGCAGACTTCCGTTCAGCCAAAACCAGGTTATGTTCTACTAAAAATGCCTTCCTTTGGAGACTATAGACGTCTATCCATCTTCTTTTCTTCCATGATTCTCCATCAAACTCCACACATACCTAGCACAGAGGGAGAACAGAGAAAGAGAAAATTTAATTCAAACAGTACTATGCAAACCAGGCAACAGAGAAAGATACTACCCCACGCCCACGTTTATTGGCCCAAAGCCACAACCTCAGATACAGAATTTTCTCTTTATTTTTCTCTGTCCTTTGACCACTCTGTAGTACTATTATCATGTTTCCTTGTTCATGATGAATAAGGAAAGTAAAACAGGCTTTTTGGTTTGCAAAACTTCAAATCAGGAAAAATAACTACAGGTCACTTCAAGTTAATCAAATGAAAAAAAAAAAAAGGCAAGTCCTACGTGGTACAGGTTGGGTTATGCAATTTTCCCCAGGACTTCCTGTACTCCTTGAGACTACTGGCCACTATCACCTTTCTTCCTCCCTTAGTCCTAGCAAAATCATATGGTCTATGGCAGGAGATGGGAATGCTGAAGCAAACTGCACATCCTCACAACTGCCGCTCCTGAGCCGGGACTGAACAAATCTCATCTAAGTGAAGAGCCTCTCTGCTCGTGATCTCAAGTTCCCCCTCAGTGGCAACGGTGATTTGCACATGAGGCACAGTGCAAGGAAGCACTCTGGATCAGGGAGGACCCAAGAATTTGAGCCAGACAAAGCAGGGGCTTCAGCTTCCGGCAAGGGCTGATAAAAGACTGCTAGTGTGAAGGAGCAGCAGCTAGTTTACGGAAAACTACCTCTGGGGGTAGGCTTGGCTGAACTGTTTTGTTTTTCTACTTAATGTAAGGGATGGCACTGGGGGGAGGGGATGTGGGAGAAAGGAGAAGCTTGGTATTGATTAAAAACATTTTTTTTAAATAAAATGGTTGTTTTATTGTGAGTAAAATTCTGAAAAACATGTGAGCTGATTATTATTACTCTATAGCAAATTACTGAAAGGATCAAACCAAATGTAGGTTTATCAAATGCCTCATAAAGACTAAAGCCCTTTGTAAATGCTAATTATTTTTAAAAGACCAGCTAGTTATAGTGTAACTTAAAATGCTCTATACCAATTTCCTCCTCTGTAAAGGAAAATGATCTGTCAAGTCCCTTCTAGCTCTAAATCTATGATGCTTCTTCTGAATCAAACATTGTGAGAACACTTAATTTAGGAACCCTAGAGAGACTTCAAAATAGAAGTCATATGATTACAGAGCAGAGGGCTGGAAAGGATGGCAGAGGCCAACTCACTCATTTTCCAGCTGAGTAACTGAGGCTCAGAAAGGTTAAGGGACTTGGCTGGAGCCACAGTTATTAAGTGACCGAGGCAGGACTTGATACCATGCCTTTTAGTCTAAACTCCAGCTCTCTTTATCTATGAGACCACGGATTATCTCTATTCCCTAATAAACTTCTAATCATTAGTTTAGAAGGTATGACAAAAAAATTAGAAAATTTTAGACCTGAAAAAGACTTCAAAAAAATAAATCAATAAATAAAAATCCCCTAACCAAATCTTATTTCAAGGTTAAAAACTAAGCACTTGGAAATGAATAGAACCAGAAGATCGCTGTACACTTCAATGCTGTATGAAGATGTATTCTGATGGAAGTGGAAATCTTCAACATAAAGAAAATCCAACTCACTTCCAGTTGATCAATGATGGACAGAAACAACTACACCCAGAGAAGGAACACTGGGAAGTGAATGTAAATTGTTAGCACTACTGTCTATTTACCCAGGTTACTTATACCTTCGGAATCTAATACTTAACATGCAACAAGAAAATGGTATTTACACACATATATTGTATCTAGGTTATACTGTAACACATGTAAAATGTATGGGATTGCCTGTCATCGGGGGGAGGGAGTAGAGGGAGGGAGGGGATAATTTGGAAAAATGAATACAAGGGATAATGGTATTTAAAAAAAAAATTACTCATGAATATATACTGTCAAAAAATTTTTATAATTATAAAATAAAAAAAAATAATAATAATTAAAAAAAAAAAACTTGATGTTCTTCATACAAGACACTCCATACCTAGTCTACATCTTTTTGAACTACTCCACAGGCTTCTTTTTATATTGTACTTCTATATGTACACATCTCCCCATCCCCTAACTAGACTGTAAACTTAAAATTGTAAATTTTTGTCTTTATATCCCCAGAACATCAAGTATATATGGGGCTTAAAAATTACAGGATTTTGAAGACACTGAGATGGGAGATGGATAGATCATAAATAGGTCAGAATAACTGGAATGGATGTATGAAAGGAAACAATGTACAATAAACCTGAAAAGGTAAGTTGGAAGAAGATTGTGAAGGGTTTTCACTGTCAAACAGATAAACAGATAAGATAGCCAAGATAGATTAGATAGATACACGTGTCCATGACAAAAAGGTAAAATTCATAAACCCAAAGATCCAACATTTTGGGACACTATTTGACAAAAACTAGGAAATCCGGGAAGTAGTTCAACATCTTACACTATATACCTGAGATGTGGTCAAAATAGGTACATGATTTAGACATAAAGAGTTGATAAAAGATGCAAATTGGGGAAGTATGGAAAATTTTAACAGTCAGATTGATGGATAAGGAAAGAATTTATGACGAAAAAAGAAATAGAAAGTTTTATGGGATGTGAAATAGTTCATTTTAATTACATCAAACTTAAAAAGTTTTTACTCAAATAAAATCAATACAGCCAAGCTTAGAAGGAAACCTAGGGAGGAGGGAAGGAATTTACATACTTCTCAAATATGCAGAGAAATGAATCAATTTTATAAAGAATTAATTTCCCAAATAATAAAAATATATGAAAAGGCATTTCCCAAAGAAATCAAAGCTGTCACATGGGGAAAAAAAATGCTCTAAATCACTACAGAAATGCGAGTTAAACTGAGTAATTACTTAATCCTTACCAGAATACCAATGACAGAAAAGGAAAATGACAAGTGTTAGAGGAGATATGTTGATAGAGTTGTTAACTGATGCAACAATTCTGCAGAGCAATTTGGAATTATGCCTAGAAAAGTGTAAGACTATGCAAACTCTATGACCCAACAACTCTACTGTTAGGTCTATACTGAGAGAAAAAGAAAAGACACTTATGTACAAGAATATTTATAGCAGCACTGTGGTGGCAAAGAATTAGAAACTTGAAGGGATGTCCAACAATTAGGGAATAACCAAATAAGTTGTGGTAATACTATTATACTATAAGACAAAGCAGCATGGCCTCAGAAAAACCTGAAAACTTAGATGAAGTGAAGCAAAGTGAAATGAGAACATAGTACAGCAATCCTGTACTATGATCAAGAATGACTTAGCCATTCTCAGTAATACAATGTCCCAGGATGATTCTGAAGGATTTACTTATGAAGAAAAATGCTACCCAGGAAAGAACGGAGAGACTCAATGAAGACTGAAGTATATGTGTGTGTGTGTGTATATATATATTTAATTTTATTATTCTTGAGGAAATTTTTTTGGGGGGTCTGCATTTTCTTTTGCAATATGGCTAATATGGAAATGTTTTGCATGACTACTTTTAGTTTATATCAAATTGCTTGCTTTCTCAAGAGCGAGGGAAGCAGAGAAGAAAAGAATTTAAATCAACAATTTTTTTAAAGAATATTAAAATCAAAACAAATAAAAAGAATATTGAAATTTTTGGTTTTCATGTAATTGAGAAAAAGATTAAACAAAAAATTTCATTTATCAGGAATGACAAGGTCAGGCCTGCAGCTTTCTTTTTAGACTCACTTTGTGTCAGTTGATAGAAGATGGATTGGAAAGGGGAGAGAGTCTTGAGCAAAGGAGCTTGGGAAGCTTACAAGGCAAAAACTGACCTGAACTAGAGTGTTGGCAATGTCAGTAGAGAGGAAATAGATCTAAGAGCTATTGTGGAGGTAAAATCAATAAAACCTGGCAAGCTGATTATGTAGGTAGGAGAGATGAGTCAAGGATGACTCAGAGGTTGTGAACTTTTGTAACTGTAAGATGGTTCATGTCTTCAACAGAAAACAGGAACGTTTGTGGGTGAAATAAAGAATTCCGTTTTGTAGTCTTCCCTATGGCACATCCAGTTTGCCATGATCAATAGGCCATTGGTGATATGGAACTGGAATTGATTGTTGTTTGTTAAATGACTGATATTTATCTAGGGGGAAAAATAACAGGAGAGGGTGTGAAAACTTGCCAAAAACAGTAACAGGGGGTGTGGGAATTGGAAGAGATTTTGGTGGCCATCTAGTCCAAATTTATCCAAGGGCTGTCTGTCACCTGGGAACATGAATTAAAATTTCACCTTGTGAAAAGGAGTCACAAGTGGAAAAACTTTAAGAAGCCTGACTGTATACCAATGAAATTCCTGATTCAGAACCTACTCTGGAGGTGAGAGAATAATTTTAAATCTTAAAAGTGATTAAGAGATAGGTAACGCAATTCTAGCCATACATTTATAATTCAGGGGAAGAATTTTTTATGGTACTAAGAAATTAAAGAAAAAACATAATATTAAGATACAATTTTAAAAATCTTCAGCAGTGTCAAGATGCTGCTGAAAAGTCAAAAAAGCCTTCAGATTTAGCTTTAGATCTAGTTGAATTTGGATTTACTAGAATGAGGTATAGAAAGAACACTAGAAGGGTCAGGAAACCTGGATTCTAGGCTTAGTTCTACCTTTAACTGTAAATTATGACATTTCTCTGGACCATAGTGTCACATGTAAAACAAAGGAAGCTGGACTAGAAATTACATATGGCATCTGAGTATCTCCCTAAAATATAATTTTTACATTATTTTGTTAAAATATTACCATAAAAAGAAAAAAAATGGATGGCCAGGCAAATGTCAGGAAACAGTCATGGAAAAAACAACAACCTGTAACTAGAGAGAAATGAGTACCATTCCTCAAAGGAAATAAAGAGGCACACAGTGGACACAAGCAGGCAGCAGCATTTGTGGAGGAGTTTAAAATAATATTAAGGCAACATATGACAGGATTAAAAGCTGCACAGAAGGCATGCAAGCAAAGATTAGAGAAAATATGCAAACTGATGACATGCCTGTCCTAGAAATGACTAGGAAATTGATACAAGCTTTGAGGGGGGATCTTTGATCATGTTTAGAGAGTCGAACAGGCAGGCTTTTCCCAACAATATTGTGCAGCAAACCACATCTGATTCAGTAATAATTGGCTTAGAAAACACCTAACTTTACAAATAAGCATTTATTGCTTATAAAGAGGCAAGACTCTCCTTTAAAAAAACACAACAAAAAAACAAAAACTGTCTCTCACAAACAAGGCAAAAAAAGCCTGCAAAGATATAGCTGAGAGAGCTTTGTCCAGACAATCCTCAAAATTAAGATATAAAACAGTAAGATGTAGAGGGATACAGAGTTTCTATCCTCAAGGAGCTTACAGGAAGCTGTATAGCTGCCTTGTCACAAGCAAAATGAGATGAAATTGCCCATCATGCACACGCAGCCACAAAGTCCTGCATCATAAAGTTTCCCTGTGGGGGACGATTCTACTGCCCATCTCCTGACTCCCACCACCAGCCCCAGCTGTTTGTATATAACTTCTGGCCAGCTGCATCAAATCCCAGAACATTCTAAAGATCTACAATCACTGACAACTCTTGTTTGACCTAGCTGTCATAAAGAGGAAAAAATGGATAAAGAGTGTTTATTATATAGAGTATGATAAACAGCTGGATGGACAGCCCACTGAGTTGTTCCCAGTAACAAATAAAGACAGAGAGCTATGTGTGTACACACACACACACACACACACACACACACACACACAAATGAAGATGGAAAATGAGTTGAGCCTAAAACTAAAAAGGTGGAGGACGAGGCTAGCCTTTGGGAAACATCACAGCCCTCCAAATGATCCCAAATCTCCTCCTCAAACAAAGGTCCAAATTTAGCAACATATTCTTCCACTGATGCTGTAAGGGGCTAGGAAGAGGTTGTGGGGTGCTCCAAACAGCAATGATGAAGCCTATGGAGGGTTTGAGCAACTTGCAAATGTCTTGTTTAAGAGAAAGAGCATAAGGCATAGAAGAGTGGTCATGTAGAAAGCAAGTTATAAAATGATACACAATTTCACAGAATCTAATGGTACTTAGCCCCTACTAAAGCCCTGATAGCACTGATAGGGTGCAGCTTTTAGGAAATCTACAGCAGTAATCCTGAGGCCCCTAAGCACTCCAAAGAGTGCTATTGTCCTACAATCTGTCAAATCTGTTGGTCAGTGATAACGGGCTTCTGAGACATATCAATGACATTAAGAACCTGATCTGACTTTTCCTATAAATTTATCTTCTTGCTCCTGGTTCCTTACTAATCCTTTTAGTTAATTCTTTTGCTCATCCTTAGCCCATAATAAATCTTTGCCCCTTAAAACTTGGTAACAAACTGAGCTTGAGAATTCTTTAGCCATTCCTGCAAAACAGACCTGGGGAACCCTTAACTTTGCTGAGGTATCTTTCACCCTCAACATCACTAACTTGTCATAGTGGAGGGACTTGAGTAATTCAAGCTATAAGCTATGTTATAAGGAATCCAAGACGAAAAGGTCATAGTGGAGAGTCCTGACAAAAGGTGATCCACTGAAGAAGGCAAACCACTCCAGTATCTTTGCTAAGAAAACCACACAAAGTACATCTACAAGTAGTCCCAGAAAGAATGGGCCAAAGCAAAAAGCAACTCAGCTGTGGTTGTGATGAAAGGAAAATCGATGCTGCACAACATCAAGGTATTGCATTGGAACCTGGAATGTAAGCTCTAGGAACCAAGGTAAGCTGGATGGATTCAAATGGGAGATAGAAAGATTAACAACATCTGGGGTGAGTGATCTTAAATGGATGGGGGAAATGGATTAAGTAATTACAAATACTATGGTGGGTAAAAAACCCTTAGAAGAAATGGAATAGACCTTAGTCAGCACAAGGGTGTGAAAAGCAGAACTAAGGTATAATCTCAAAAATGACACAAATCCAAGACAAAGTATTTTTCCCCCCTGAGGCTGGGGTTAAGTGACTTGCCCAGGGTCACACAGCTAGGAAGTGTTAAGTGTCTGAGACCATATTTGAACTCGGGAGGGTCCTGAATTCAAGGTTGGTGCTTTATCCACTGTGCCACCTAGCTGCCCCCAAGACAAAGTATTAACATCACAGCAATGCAAGTGTCTATGTTACAATCACTGATGCTGAAGAGGTTAAAGATGATCAATTCTATGAAAACCTACAACTTCTATAATTAACATCAAGAAAGAATCAAGATTCATCACAGGGAATTGAAATGTTTGGAATAACAGGCAAGTTTGGCCTGAGACTACAAATAATGCATGGTAAATACTAAAAGTTTTATCAAAATAACTCAGTAGTCACAACAAATAACTCTTTTTCACCTAAGAAGTAACCTCACTACATGGTCAATCCTGAAATTAAAATGATTCTACATTTTGCAGTCAGGTGGACAGGCTCCAAACAGTCAAAACAAAACCTAGAGCTGACAGTAGCACAGATCATGAACTTGTTATTGCAAAATTAGACTTAAATTGAAAAAAGTAGGGAAAACCATCAGGCCAAATAAGTGTAACTTAAATAACATAAATATGAAGGAAGTGATGAATAAATTTAAGGGATTAGATCTGATAGAGGGAATACCTCTACCATGGAAGAATCATGGACAAAGATTAGCAAAGCAAACAACAAAAACATTCCAAGTAAAAAGATCAAGAAAACAAACTGGCTGTCTAATGAGGCTGAAAAAAAGTGAAAGATAAAGGAGAAAAGGAAAGACGTATCCAAGAGAACAGTAAGGTTTTCTCAAAGGAACAATTCAAAGAAATAAGAAAAAATAGAATGAGAAAGACTAGAGATCTCTTCAAGAAAATTAAGTGTTACCAAGGGGAAATTTCATATACAAATAGGCACGATAAAAGACAAATAGAAATAGAAGACATTAAGAGGTAACCCCAATAAATAGAACTTAACATCCCTAATATCCACAAGGGGATCTACAATCTAAGACCAGATGTTCTAGAGAGTGAAGTCAAGTGAGCCCTAGGAAGAGCTGCCAACAATAAGGCTGGTGAAGGTGATGGAACATCCAGCTGACTTATTTAAAATCCTACAAGATGATACTGTAAAAGAGCTGCACTCAATGCTAGCAGATTTGGAAAACTCCAGAGTGGTCAATGGATTGGGGGTGGGGGGGGGAGGGAATCAGTGTATGTCCCAATTCTTGTGAAACTTATCTCATTTTATTCTACATTAATTATTGAGAAATTTATTTAAAGGACAGTTTTGACTACTTAACATTAGCAAGGGTCTAACTTCTTAATAAGAGTAAATTCCCCATTTCTTTGGATTACAGTTTGAACTCTTGTTGAACAGGAGGAGTAACAAGATATTATGCCTCTCCAACCTGTTAATTCACAGGTGCTTTACAGAAGGATGATTAGTGGAGAAAACAATCACAAGTACTGGAAATTCCCTCCTGTAAGTCAAGCTAAATGTAAACCCATTCTATGTAAACCACTTTGTCTGCTCTATTACTATTATTATTATATTACTATTACTATTATATTACTATTACTATTATTATATCACTTAGGAGCTCAGGATCTCACTTATTGCTTCAGCTTCACTTTATCACAAATTTTTATCACAGCATATTAAAGAAGGGCAATACCAGAGAATGTTCATTGTGCTCATTTCACATGGGAACAAGGTTATACTTAAGATTCTGCAAGATAGACTGCAGCAATGTTAACCAAGAATTACCAGAAGAGCAAGCTGGTTTTTGAAGAGACAGGGGAATTAGAGACCAAATTGCCAACCTTTTCTGGGCTATGGAGAAAGTAAACAATGCCTCTTGCTTCACTGATCAATCACACTACTGTGACTATATGGATCAAAACCAAAACATGGCAAGTGCTAAAAAGATGGGATCAACTTCTCTCCTGAGGAACCTATATACCAGCCAAGAAATAAGTTAGGACTGAACATGGAACTGATTGGCCTAAGACTATAAAAGGAGTACAAAACAAGATTGTATGTACACTGTCACCTTATTTACTTATATGCAGAATACATCTATCAAAATGCCAAGCTGGAAAATCAGAAGCCGGAATTAAGGTTGCCAGGAGAAATAACAATCTCAATAATGCAGAAAATACCATTTTTATAAAGAAGGTAAAGAAGAATTAAGAAATCTTGATAAGGGTGAAAGAGGAGAGGATAAGCATCAAAAAAACCTAAGATTTTTGGCAACTTGTCCCCTTTCTGGAAAAGAGTTAGAAGAAAAGTAACAATCACTGTAGACAGCAACTGCAGCCATAAAGCTGAGACACTTACTGCTTGAAAGGAAAGCCATGGCAAATCTGGACAGTATACAGACATCACTTTTCCAGCAAAAGTCCTAGAGTCAAAGCTATGGTTTTTCCAGTAGGAATGCATTCCTGTGAGAGTTGGACTATAAGGAAAGCCAAGTGGTATAGAATTAATGCTTTTGAACAATGAATGGACTTTGTACTGGAGAAGACTTGAGAATCCCTTGGATGACAAGGAGATCAAATCAGCCAATACTTAAAATTCAGGCTATTCCTGGAAGATCAAATAAGTCCAAGGCAGGACTTGTTGAAAAGACCTGATGCTGGGAAAGACTGAAGGCGAAAGCAACAGCAGTCAGGCATCACTGAACTGAACAACCAAAAAAGCCGAGAGTTTGAGTAAGGACGCCTTGCTCCTTGACTGGCCCAGCCAAGGCAGTTTTACTAAAAGACATGGACGAGAATGAAAACATAAGAAGGCATGGCTAGGTTGTGAGCTACATTCATGGAGAGAATACCCATATGGAAGAAATCCCAGATCTATCTAGATACTAGTAAAATATATCTTGAATTTACTTTGATTAGGAAAATGACATCAACTCCAAGTTACAGCAGAACAACAGGGTCTTAGGTTAATTGAATTCAATCTTTAGTAATTAAGGTTAATTCATGATGCATCAAAACTATTCATAAGAAAAAGCTGACACAAGAAAATAAGCCCTCTTAATATGACACAATAAAATTAACAAAGTTTTCGACTAAGGAAACAGTACAGTTATTAAGCCATTTAGAAAATCTGTCTAAAAGACAGATTAAGGCATCTATTTTACAAATAAGTAAACTGAGATTAAGTGACTTCTTGGTTACACCATATTTACAGGACAAATCATAATTAGAGCTAAAATTATACATTATTTTAAAAATGTAAATATTTTAGATAAATCACATGCAAGATGGCTATCATCAGAGGGCAATGGAGAGGTGTGAGCAGACTGCACCTAAAGTGTACTGGCATAGGATGCCAGAGTGAGGGTTAACTGGACTGACCAGTTGCTTCTCTACTACATTCTTAATGGGGAAGGAACCTAGGCACATTGAGTGAACTCAGGGTGGCATCTTACAGGAGAATACTAACCAAAATGATACTGAATAGACAAGCAAGGATGGACACCTTTTACACCTAAATCCACTTGATCAACACAATTACTAAATATATGAAAATATTCTGAATACACATAAAAATGAGTAAGTGCACTGTTTTAAAGTGTCATATCTAAAGTTATTTTATAATTTAATCAAACAATATAGACTCAACTGCACACAATTTTTTTTTGCTATCTTCACATCCAGTATCCAATCATTATCTAGCTTTTGGTAAGTAGTGATCATAGAGGCTTGACAAAATACAAAACAGATTTTAAAATTATAAGAGATCCTAATCCATATATCCCAACAGCCTAACAGACTAGTAAAACCTTTTTAAAGGTGGGGCATGCTTTTAAATTTCCAGGGTGTTTATCAATCTGATGAACAGATAAAAGAATAGACTTCCCAGATTGTTTATTTCCAGATTGCTTTTTAAATACAGCTGCATGCATAAATCACAAAAAGAATGCCTCAAAAATTGACAAAGAAAAAGTATTAATAAAAAATCATAAAGATGTAATTGATGTAAAAACTAAATTCCAAAGTCTCAGAAAGAAATACCAAATGATCAAAAGAGAAAACTGCCTTTGAAAACAATAGGGCCTGGAATAGGATCAAATGACATGTGAGTCTTCCTGCTCTTAAATCTACCTAAGACCCACTGAGCACAGAATTCAGTCTGAAGGAGGGCTCCAAGGGAGCAGTTCGTCCTATTAAATACTCAAAGGGGCCTAGGAGAAGCAGGTTTTTGAACTTGGATAAAGATTACCTTTGCCTCTTACTAGCGACTTAACCCCAGTCAGATCATATCACTCTTCTAAGCTGGATTCTTCATCTGTTAAATGACAAAGTTGGCCTCTGAAACCCCTTCCAACTCTAAGGATGATCTCATCAAGTCAGAAGTTCCTTTTAACAATGCAGATCACACAAAACTCATTTGTCCCTGAGACCCTCGTCCAAGTCTTCCCAAAAGTTTGCTATAGCCCAGCACCCATCAGGCTAGGGACCTTTCTCAATTTCTCCCAACTTTTCAAGGATGCCTATAGAGCTGTCAGGCTGTCTTCATTTCACCCCTTTTGCTAACACACAATTCTCTAAGGACTAGGCTAACTTTCTCCTCACATCACCGTGGGCCTTCAGTTCTTCAGTGTCCCTGGCACTCGATGTAGTTTTCCTGACATCCAACTTTTTATGTATATTGCCAACAGCCTAATTTCTTTTTACTCCTTGGGTTCTCTAGAATCCTAAAAACATAATTATTCCTAATTTACGCATAAGTAAACTATGGCTTAAAGAAATTAAGTAACTTACCCATAATCACAATGTTAGCTAGTAGCAATGACAGTACTTGAACCAAGGTCTTCTGTCAAAGATAGTACTCTTTCCCCTCTATTAGGAGGTTAGGCAATAAAGTTGGAGAGATATGGCCAGTGGATCAAGAACTGGGCTTGAAAAGTCAGGAAGCCCTAATTCAAATCTCCCTCAGCACTAGCTCTGGGACCAAGGGAAATTCATTCAACCCCTGACTCCCTCAATTTTTTCATTAGTTTAAAAAAAAAAAAAAAAAAAAAAAAAAAAAAAAAAGGAAATAATAGCACTTGCCTCCCAGGGTTGTTCAAACAAATCTGTAAAGCACTTTATCAATGGTAGGGATGAAGTTATTTTTTTTGAAGTTGGTTTTTTTTTTTTTTCCCAGTAGTGACAGCTGCTGCTAATTCAAGCCTTCTCATCCAGCACTCCCCTTAATATGTGGGTTTGGACATGGTCATTAAGTTTCTAGTATTTTGAAAAACTTTTATTGCATAAAATTAGCCCAAATATACATATCAAAACTGGAATCACCATATTCAACCCAGTAAATTGGTCCAGCAATCTATTCAAAGATAACTCAACTCACTTCTTGGTTGTTCCACCCACTTCCTGTCAAAATTTCACCAATGAAAACCTAAGAACAATGACGAGCCCCTCCAGTAAACAGAATCCACCAAAACAGAAGGCTGAAAGCTCAGGGAGCTCAACCGGCATCCAAGTGGAGTCATTCTTAGTATATTCTTGATATTTAATCAATTGGTCAAATCATTTTGATCCAAAGAGATGAAACTAAGATTTAGTTTGGCTGCTGTTTAATTTCAAAGGCTCAATATCAAGAGCCCATCTTCTAAAGAAAGCCTACCTCAGGAGGCTGATGGGACACAGCAACTATGCTGGACTACTGACCTCTCTTTACATTCAATCTACAACTTCAGAAAGGGATCTTAAACTAATTTTCCTTCCATACCAGAACATGCAGGAGACATAAGCACAGATATAAAAGAGAAAAAAAAAAAACAAACCATGAGGTATAGGCAAGACATGTGACTGCTATAACCTACCCCTTTAAGACCCGTCATGCCTTTGCTTCTAAAATCAATCCTCCAACCAAGTGCCCAAAGGGAACCTGTGCCTGAAGCCCAGGTGATCCTCATGCCACACTCTTCAGTTCTTTGTAACCTGACTTCAAGTCTCAAAACTACTCTCTTCAAAGTCATCAACAGCATCTTACTTGTCCATTTCCCAAACCTCCTACCAGCTAACCTCCTCCCTCCCGCATCCTCTTCGCCAACTTTTCAGAATGCCCCTAACTCCTCTCTGGGCCTCCTCTTTCCCCCTGTCTCACTGTAGATCATCACCATGCACCTCACACCCCTCATTGAAGACTGTCTTCCCCCTTGGTAACTCCATCACCCCCATGGATTTAACTAGGCAGAAGACTCATAGATCTAAATATATCCAGGCCCAGTTCCTCCCCAAGTTTAGTCCTTGCCCACAGGACATTTCAAACTGGATATCCTGGAGAAACCTACTCAACATGTCCAAAACATTGTCTTTCCTCAAAAAGCCTCCCCTCCCCTCTCTCCTTCCAGACCCCCATTTCTGTCCTAGGTACCACCATTTCCAATTCTTAAGCTCGTAACTCACCCTAAGCCTGAATAGTCCATATCCTTGCATTTGGCCTTCACCTCTAGCCAAGAGCCTCCTAACTAGCTTCCCAACTCAAGCTGGTTTTCCCCCACAGCCTCCTCCCCCATTGCAGCCTCATGCAGGAGTACTTCTCTATTGGCCCCCTATGGCCCTAGGATAAGTACAAACTCCTCTATTTTAGAGCTTTTTCTTCATAACTGGCCCCATTCTACCTTCCCAACTTTGCTCTGCACCCAACCCTCAAGCACTTGGGGACTCAACCAAATCCCCTTCTTTGTTACCCATCCCCTCCAAGCTCAAACATCTTCTATGGGATCCTTCCCTGATCCAGGCACTATCACTGACTGCTCTGTATTTAGGCTGTAGACATTTGAGTACAAGGGTGGTTCGGTCCGACAACCGCGGGCCAGCCCGACAGAACTCTACGGTTTACAGGTTACTGCCTTTCAATATTCACTCCTGGAGCAGGCTGCTCCATATCGGCTCTCTTCGGGACCCCTCCGAGTGCCCGGTTCTAGAAGCTCTTAGTAACGTCGGCGGAGCTTCTCTGGGACAGTCCTCCTGCTGCCGTTACTTAACGAAGGCTACTTCCCACAGCCCCGCTCACAACACTTTTGTCTTTGAACCCGCTCGGCGGTCCGACCAAGTTGTCTCCAACGGGCTCCCGTCCATTGTGGCCGCTCTAACTTCCTCGGCACCGAGTCGGCCTCGAACACCATTTCCCCAACCAGGGGCGGGGGCGCGTCGGAGCGCGCTCCGGGGGGCCAGAAGCCCCCTCCCCAGGGGGCCCCGGGAAGCCGGCGAGGCCCCGGGCGAGCTCTCCGCGCACAAAGGGCTCTTTGTTGACACAATGGCTCCGCTCCCGGGGGTTCCACGCTCCTTCCAGCCGACTGATTCCATTAGCGAATGGCACTAGCCGCTGCTCCGAGCAGAGCTCGCGGCGATTGGGCTGCGAGCCCCGGGGCGCCCCGTGCCCAGGCCCCCAAACGCGGGCACCGCCGAGCCCACCCCGGACAGCTCCACCCACGCGGAGCCTCAACCTATACAAGCAGGCCCCCACCCCTGACCCGCCATATATGGACAAGCGCCCACCCCGACACCGCCAGTTCTGGCAAGCCCCGCCTCCCAAAAGTCACGCTTACCCTCCAACACGCCTCCGAAGTTTACCTGCAGCCCCCCTCTACCCCCGAGACGCGTCCTCCGCGCTAGGAGGCCGCCCCCCCGCCGCGGCGTGGGCCCCGCCCCCCCGCGCGCCCTCACCTTCAGGTCCTTCTTGGTCACGTCGATGTGGGACACTGCGCGGATGGTGCCCGACACCCAGGGCCACTCGTCCACGCGCTCCACGTCGAAGCTGTGGCCGCTGCCCCCGCACTCCTTGGAGGCCGACACGCTCAGGAACCTCTTGCCGACCAGCACCGGCCAACTTTCCCCGAGCGTGAGCACCATGTCGGCGGTGGGCGGGCGGGCTGGCGCTCGCGGGGGGCGGACTCGGCTCGGGCTCAGCCGCCGCCGCCTCCCTTTAAAGGAAAACAAGGGGGAGCGGGCGGGCGGGCGCGGGGGCGGCAGGCGCCCGGGAAGGAGGAGCGGGCCGAGGGGGGAGGGGAGGCGGCACCGCCCCCGCCCCGGGCGCCGCCCGGCCCACGCGGCCCCGCTCGCCTGGACGGCCTTTAAGGCGGCCCCGGGGGAGCCCCGGGGAGGCGGCCCAACCGCCCCGCCCTCGCACCCCGCCCTTTCCAGGCAGTCCCCTCCCGCCCCACCCGGTCCCGGCCGAGCCCGGGCCCCGCCGGGGCTTTACCGGCCGGCGTCCCGCACTTTCGCCCTTCTCCGCGGCCTCTATGGCCGTGCGCTCCGGGCTACCCCCGGCGCCCGAGGCTGGGCCGCTTAGCCGGCGCTCCTGCTCCGCGGACGGCGGCGCCTCCGACCGTGATCTCCCTCCGGCTCGGTCCAAACGCTCTAGCCAGACACGCACAGAGCCCGTGCCCGCCCCCTCCAGCCGCTGCTGCCGCTGATTGGCCAGCGCTAGGGCGATGGGCGGGGCCTCTGGAAGATTCGGCTTCTACTATTGGTCACCGATCCAGAGGCGTGGTGAAGGGGAAAACAATTCCTTGGCTCCCCCACCCCCTTAGCGTCCCTCCCGCCCCCTCCCTTCCAACTCCAGTACGACCCCCCCTCCCGTCAGACTTACTGCGCGGAATCAGAAGATCCCTCCGCCGGCGGCCTATTCTTTCCCAACGGGGAACCGGGGTCTATATAAAAGAGTTCCCCCCCCACAGAAGCGCTCAACTTTGTGGAAAGCGGAAAAGGAAGTCGTGCTATCCCCAGGGAAGAATCACCCGTAAAGTTTTGGGGACTAACGCCTTTTGCTCTTTAGGATCAAGGACGCTCCTCAGAGGGGCGGAAGGATCTTGGAGGGGGAGGGTAAAGCCGCCGGGGGAGAGTTCTACGTGCGGTTCCAGGCGTACTCAGAGAGAGGGAGGAGTGAGTCGGCGGGAGGGGCGGGACCAGCGCAAGGACACCCGGCTCGTGAGGGCGGAGCTCGGACGCCAGCGGAGGCCGCTGAGCCAGGTGGCGTCCGGGAGCGCAGGCGCAGACACAGCCTTTTGGTTTTGGAACGTGGACGGCCCGCCATCTTGAGCGAAATGAAGAATGGCCAAACCTTGGAGGGACCTGCGGTGTTTGAAGGGCAGAGCGTGTAGAATTGAGTCAGTTTAGCGCAATGGGCTTGTTGGTGGAGACGGAAAGGCGGGAGCCTCGGAAGGCTTGTCTGAGGCAGAAGAATGAAGGTGCGGGATGAGGAGATGGCAGCCATGGGGGAAGGCTTTGAAGGACAAAGGGAGGAGGCCCGGCCCAGCCTCCGGCTGCATTGGAGGCCTAGAGAGCTTGTCCTAAATGTAAAGAACTAGTAAGCGGAGCTGTCTAGTGCTGTGGAAAAAGCAGATCCGTGCAACGGACCGAGAAAACCGGAAAAATACAACCCCGTGTAAGCTCAAGAGCAGAGATTACGTGGAAGAGCTCCCTATTTGTCAGACTCCTGGGAAAACAAGAATCTGGCAGAAATTAATTGTAGACCTATATTTTATACCACCCTCATCCGTTATTAATTAATTAGTGGATAGTATTCATTATTCACAGCATTAAAATAAAAAAACGAAAAAGGACATTTTACATCTAGGCGGGGGAGGGGAGGTTCTCAGTTGGAGAAGAGGGAGAACTGATCCTAAAAAGATCACATAATTTCACTTACATAATCTAAAACCTCTTGTCCACCCCGTGCCACCGGAATAATGAGGAAAGCTGTTCAGTCAGAAAAAATAATATTCAAATAGAACGAAAACAAAAAAGGGTACCCTGCCGTTAAAGGATATAAACAGTTTTCAAAAGAAGCATTGCAAACTATTCATGGTCTCATGAAAAACTGTAATAAGTCACTAATAAGAAACCTCAGCAACCATTCCCAGAAAATTGTTAAAAATGGCAAAAGATGGGCAATTTGCCCTCAGAAAAGCAGTTACCGGTGCAGGTGATTTGTCACATAGCGACCTATCTCCCGACTCAATCCAAAGATTTTGCCAATATACCAATTGCTGTAGGATTTCAGAGGAAGGGAAAGGATTGTCGGATAAAAATCTATGGGCTACAGCTAGTAAGAGTGAAATATATGGAAAATGCAATTGACGATTAAGCCTAAGCTCCCCATTAGATGTTAAACTTCGTCCTCTCTTTCTGTTAAGCAGTAAATCAACAATTTGAAAGTTGTCTCACTTTCATTATTCTAAAAGCATAAATAGATTCATGAACAGCCAACAGTATTTCTTGTGACTCCCTAATGTAGATGTCTTATACCTTATACCTCCAGAGTAGGGATTCCCTTCTTCACCCCAGGAAACTTACAGTAACATGGTAAATAAAGTCCTTAAGTACTAGAATATCCCTAGATTAGGGATAATAGTCAAGAACAAGAACGGGAAAAAAAAACTTTTAAAAGGTGGAATAAGAACCTAAAAATAGATGCATAAGATTGGGACTGAATGCAACCCTCATCATATAGTAGCTTGATGACTATTACATGAATCAGAAGACCTTAGATTAAATTTGAAAAGTCTTTAAAAGTCTTGAAGTGGAATGAGCCCAGAAAAACGTGTGTTGCAATTGGCTAATTTTATTATACCCTCTAGATCATGTATAAAAGAGTGAGTCGATAGATGGAAGGGGAGTCTATCCAGAAATATGAATATATGTGGCTTTGGAGTACATTAACTACTACCATTGGGAGCCGGGATGGGAGAAGAGGCATTGATTTCAGCCAAATTTCCTTCATTCTCCCCACAATGAACTTTGGCCAGAGGAGTTAGAGCTTTCGAGGGTCTGAGAAAGTTAGAATTACTGTCAGTGTCTTAAATGTCACTTCGGGATTGGCTGCTATTAATACTACTCGTTGCAGTAGTGAGTGCATTGGGAGTCAAGGACAAAGATCCCACAGACTCATGGTACTTAGAGTCTCTAACACAGCATCACATTGCTTACAATCGTGGAGAGCAGGGAGGGAAGAAAAGGAGGGAAAAAATAAGTTGAAACTCAAAATCTTACAAAAAAATGAATATTGAAAACTATCTTTGCATGTAATTGGAAAAAAAATATTATTGTGTGTGGGGAAGGGCCCTCCATAAATAATACAAAAGGAGTTTCAGCTCCTAAGCTTGAGCCCACTTTCCCCAGGTCCTTTTGTACTTGTGGGAGGTTGTGCCACAGATATTGGGGTAATATTTGGCTCCTGTAACACATATTAAGGTTGACTCACTAAATTGATTCTTAAGTCATAGTCTTAGAAGGAAGCACATAGGTCAAAATCTTTGCACTGGATTGTTAGCTGGGAACCCAAATGGGGGGGTTATATTCAAAACCTAAATTCTTGACGATGGTAGTGGGTGTGGGGATGAAGTTGCCCTAAAACTTTCATGAGCTACAGATAGAATCGCAACCTGAATAAAATGAAAGGCTTTGCATTCATCTCACATCCCAGCTATGTCATTTTGCCATATACCTGCTGTGAAATACTTTTTTTTTTTTTTTTTTTTTTTGGACACTCAAATCAGTACTACCATCAAATATGGAAAAGACATTCAATTGAGTGTCCTTTAGGTAAGCTTTCCATCTTTGACATTCCAGACCAAAACTCCCTTCATTGAGCACCAGTCCCCTATTGCATCACTTCTGCCCGTTAGAATGTGAGTTCTTTGAGGACAAAGACTGTCTTTTCTAATTTATAGTTTTTGGTATTCAGCAGAGTACCAGAAACAGAAAAAAAAATTTATTCATTCAAATGGAAGGATCTAAGGAAATTTGAACAGAAGTTCTGACCTGTAGAGTATCCTTTTATCTATTATAAATTTATGCTGGTAATCTCAGATGAAGTCTCATGGCTGCTGTTGGCAGTGATTTTAGAAATCAATACATCACTCTGTTAAAATCCCAGATGTTATCATTACAGTTTTTATTCTTTCAGCCCTTATTGTGACTCATTTTTCTAAAAAAATGGTCATCATGTGACTTTTGACCAACTCTCAGTCTTCTCTGTTCTTTAATTTCCTCAACTGAGAAATTAAGGTTAGGGACCAGATCCATGGTTTCATCAATATAGTCAACTAACTCCCTCTATCCATGCAGATCAGTACATTTTTTGCGATTTATTGTCCAAACAGGTACATAGAAGTAACATTTCTATCCCTCTACCTGGGAGACTTCTGGAGCCCTCAATTCCTCCTATTGGAAGCATCTTTCTCTTCCAGCGTCTCCTCAATAACTGGTTCCTATTGTAATTTTCATTTTAAGAAGAAGGCCCAGTGATTCGGGTTCTTTTCCTCCCCAGGTAGCACTGCTAACTCATCCGACTTTCTCTGCCATGCCCCCACTCAGATATTGTCATATTACCCCCTTCCCCATCTTTGAAACTCCCTTTTATGTATTACCCTTCCCATTGAATGTAAGCTCCATTAGGGCAGAGTCTATCATTCTGGGTATTTATTATACTGGATTATTAAATACTTGCTACAAAACTAGTTGACTTTTAGACTTGCCATGACCCATTTGTGTCAGAAGAAAGACTTGAACTATTATTCCATATTTCATTGCTTTATGCCGGGAACTGTGAATCAACACAAGCCTTTGGAAAACAATCTGGAATTCTTCAAATAAAGTGAATAAAATGTCCACACCCTTTGACCTTGGTTTATATACCTTTGATAAGAAGAAAAGCCCTATCTATGTACACCAAAATCTTTTTACCAGCACTTTTTGTGACAGCAGAGAATTGGAAGCAAAGTAGATATTCATTGGTAAGAGAATAGTTAAACAAGTTGTGGCATGAGAGTGATGGAACATAACTATCGTAAGAAAAGGAAAAATTCAATGAAGATGGATAAGCATGATAAAGTTTACATGAACCCTAAAGCAGGTGAAGTAAAGCAGAGCCAAGAAAATAATATACACAAGGATTGTAACAATGAAAAAACAAAAACAAAAGCACAGCCACCAAAAAAAATAAAATGTAAATTTTAAAGAACAAGCATTTCTTAGAAAACATATAAAAAGGCACTCCACTTCACCCCCTTGCAGAGATGGGAGCTCTATAGGTCTTATTCATTGCACATATTTTCAGAATTTTTCCATATTTGATCAGTAATACTAATTTTTGTCTGAGTTTCTCTCTCCCCCTTTACCTTTTCTCCTCTCTCTCCCTCCCTCCCTTCCTCTCTCTTTGTCTTATAAGATGGCCCAGTGGGAGAAGGCAAAGGAGAAATACTGGGGAAAATTAGAATGATTTAAACAAATAAACAAAAAAGCATGGATAAACACTTAACCCCCTCCCTCCAGGCATTTATGGCAGTTAGGTGGTGCAGTGTATAAATTGATGGACTTGGAGTCTGAAGGACCTGAGTTTAAATCCTGTCTCAGACACTAGCTATATGATTCTAGCAAGGCTCTTATCTTCTATATGCCTCAGTTTCCTCATCTATAAGATAAGGTAAATAAAGAATGCCTGATTCTCAGAGTTATTGGGGATATAGCAAACCTTAAAAGATTATGTATACATTTTATTAGCTTATTTAAGAGATCTGAGCAGTGTCATACAGCAACAGACAAGAAGCAAAGGATGACCCCGGTTCCGATAGGGACTCTATCAGTACAGATTGTTTAATCTGCATCTCTGCTTCCAAACCAGTAAAATAGAGCACTAGACTAGAATAGATGATTATGCAGGAATCTACCAGATCCAAATCTATAACCCTCATCTTAGAATTTCTTTGTGTCTTCTCCTTATTTGCTCTCAAGGGGAAAGGGAAGGAGCATGTTTCCTATTCTTTATTTGACCCTATTGCCAACGATCTTCCTCAGGATCTTTCTCAATTATGCCTCCTTTGTAGCAATCTTTAGTCTCTCCTCTCCATCTCCATCTCCTCTCCTCTGCTTCTTTCCTCTCTGCCTAAAAATATCAAATCCTCCATGCAAAAAAAAAAAAAAAAATAAATGCCTTTCTAGATCTTAACTATCCTTAAACACTCTACCCCCTTCTTTCCCCTTCCTCCTTTTTTTTTTTTTTTTTAACTTTCCTACATTTTAAGAGAGCAGTATGGAATGAAGAACAATGGACTTCCCTTCAGAGGATTCCAGCCTTTTTTTTTAAAAAAATGCTTATGTTCTTCCCTTAGAATGTAAGGTCCTTGAGGGCAGGAATCAAATCGTCATTCTGCTTGTATTTGTATTCCCAAGGGCTTGTTGGCTTGTTGACTTAACATATACTGATGTGTATCTGAGAAAAGATACCCATCATGAGAAAAGATTAACTAAGGTTATTTTGAAGTCATAGTGTCAATCCAAAACTCCACTGCCTCAACCCTAAAAGAAAAAAAAAGTAAATAGCAATCATTTCTTCTTTGTCCAAAAACCCTGAGGATCTTCTCCTTCCAGATTTACACACACACACACACATATATGTTGTTGGTTTTTTTGACCAGGTGAAAGAGATTCTTTGTGTCTATTGCCACCTACTCTTAATCCCTGAATGGGTGCAGCCTCAGTCAAATTGAGATCTATTGAAGATCTTAAAACTTAAAAAGACCATTTCATTCTGGGCCATCTCCCTTCCTCCTAATCTCTATCTGGCCCCTGGACCCAGATAGCTCTGAAAGAGAAAGTGAAGCTGGTGACCTTGCACAGCCCTCCCTCACTTTTCACTTAAATCCAGTTCATTTGCATGTCATGGTATCACCTCCCTGATGTCATGATCCTTTTAGAGAAAGAAGGACACAGTATAATCTCAACCCAAGAGGAAGAGTTTGGGTTAAATTAATCAATCAACAAGCATTTATTGTGCTAAAAGAAATGCAATTCAAAATAACCCTGAGATTTTACCTCATACCTGGCAAATGGACAAAGATAGCAGAAAAAAGGAAGAATCCAATTTTGGTGGGATTTGGGGGTGATAAATAGGGGCATTGTTGGGGGATGGAGAGCAGTGAACCAGTACAACTATTTTGAAAAGCAATTTCAAATTTTGTAAGTAATATGAATAAAATGTTCCTACCTTTTGATTTTTAGCTTCATATCCCCAAGGTGAAGAAAAGCCCCGTATATAACAGATTTTTTTTATGGAAACATTTTTAATGAAAATAAAAGGATGGCAACAAAGTATATGCCCAGTGATTGTGATACATGAACAGTTTCTTGAGAGATTAAGTAGGGGAAGTACCAGGAGTTGGGAGGGTGGGAGGGGCTGGGGGGGAAGAGGAGAGAGAGAGAGAGAGAGAGAGAGAGAGAGAGAGAGAGAGAGAGAGAGAGAGAGAGAGAGAGAGAAGGGGGAAAGAGAAGAACAAGAGTGGAGAGAGGGGGAGGGACAAGTAGAAGGAGAGAGAGAAAGAAAGAAAAAGAAAAGAGGAAAATTGTGCATTTGCAGCAATATTTAGTTTCCTGGTATTAAATATTTCTCCCCAATTGCAGAACCACATTTTTTTTTCAACTAGCTACCTAAACGACAACTTTACTCCATCTGATTCTCAGCCTCTCAATTCTTTCTAAGTGGGATCCCTGAGGAAAAAAAGCATGTGTTACAGTATAACCTAGATACAATATATGTGTGTAAATCCAATTTTCTTGTTGCACGTTAAGTATTGGATTCCGAAGATATAAGTAACCTAGGTAGATAGACAGTAGTGATAATATTTTACATTCAATTCCCAGTGTTCCTTCTCTGGGTGTAGTTGTTTCTGTCCATCATTGATCAGCTGGAAGTGAGTTGGATCTTCTTTATGTTGAAGATATCCACTTCCATCAGAATACATCTTCATACAACATTGAAGTGTACAACAATCTTCTGGTTCTGTTCATTTCACTCAGCATCAGTTCATGCAAGTCTCTCCAAACCTTTCTGAATTCATCCTGTTGGCCTTTTCTTACAGAACAATAATATTCCATAACCTTCATACACCATAATTTACCCAACCATTCTCCAATTGATGGACATCCATTCATTTTCCAGTTTCTAGCCACTACGAAAAGAGCTGCCACAAACATTTTGGCACATACAGGTCCCTTTCCCCTCTTGGAAGCCTTTTCCAATCCCTTTTAAAGTCAGGATCTTCCTTCATTTGTTTGCATGTTGTCTCTCCCATTAGATTGTAAACTCCTTGAGGTCAAGATATCATTTGTCTTTTTGTATATTATCAGGATTTAGCACTGTGCTTGAGGCAAAGTAGGCTTTTAAAAATTGTTTGTTGCTATTTCCACTCATATGAAAGAGTGTTCCAAATCACTATTGATCAGAGAAATGCAAATTAAGACAACTCTGAGATATCCCTACACACCTGTCAGATTGGTTAAGATGACAGGAACAAATAATGATGAATGTTGGAGGGGATGTGGGAAAAATGGGACACCGATGCATTGTTGGTGGAGTTGTGAAAGACTCCAACCATTCTGGAGAGCAATCTGGAATTATGCCCAAAAAGTTATCAAACTGTGCATACCCTTTGATCTAGCAGTGCTACTACTACTGGGCTTATATCCCAAGGAAATACTAAAGAAGGGATAGGGACCTGTATGTGCCAAAATGTTTGTGGCAGCCCTTTGTGTAGTGGCTAGAAACTGGAAAATGAATGGATGCCCATCTATTGGAAAATGGTTGGGTAAATTATGGTATATGAAGGTTATGGAATATTATTGCTCTGTAAGAAATGACCAGTAAGATGATTTCAGAAAGGCCTGGGGAGACTTATGAACTGATGCTAAGTGAAATGAGCAGAACCAGGAGATCATTATACACTTCAACAACAATACTGTATGAGGATGTATTCTGATGGAAGTGGATATCTTCAACATAGAGAAGATCTAATCCAGTTCCAATTGATCAATGATGGACAGAATCAGCTACATCCAGAGAAGAAACACTGGGAAATGAGTGTAAACTGTTTGCATTTTTTTTGTTGTTTTGTTTTTGTTTTTGTTTTTCTCCCCAGGTTCTTTTTACTTTTTGAATCCAATTCTTCCTTTGAAACAACAACAACAACAAAATTCCATCCTGCACACATATATTGTATCTAGGATATACTATAACATATTTAATATGTATTGGAATGCCTACCATTTAGGGGAGGGGGTGGAGGGAAGGAGGGGAAAATTCGGAACAGAAGGGAGTACAAAGGATAATGTTGTAAAAAAAAAATTACCTATGCATATGTACTGTCAAAAAGTTATAATTGTAAAATTAATTTAAAAAATGTGTGAGATAAAAAAAAAAGAGTAGCTAATGACCTAAAATGGGAAGTGGGATAATAAAAAAAAAAAGCTAAATTATTACTTCAAGGGTAGTCCTGGATCTGGTGACCCTTTAGATTCTACCAATTCAGTTCAGCTTTAGTTGTTCTCAGGAAAAAAGGAGAAGCTTGGTTAATTATTAAAGTGCTTGAGAAAGTGAAGTTCTGCAGTTTTTGAGAACAACTATTAGGTAGATATCTGTCTGCTTTTCTCATTCTTAAAGTTTCAGCTCTAAAGTAGAGATGATAACTGACATAAGCATTTTGCAAATTTTAAAGCTCCATTATAGTAGGAGCAGTTATCAAGACTGAGAGAAAATTAGAATTAAGTCCTTCAGCAAATGGGAAATTTTATTTATTTTATTTTTAAAGAAACATATCAAATGTTAGAATCAGCTGCTTTTTAAAGTTAAGAGAGCATAAAACTTAATTCTGTAAAAGCTAAATGATATTTCTGTACAACCTTATGACTAGTTAAGGGATAGAGGAGGAATGGAAGGACCTGCCCCACTGCTCAGCAATTCCCTTTCTCTTTGATAGATTTTGTTTCAACAAAAAATACTAAAGGGGAAAAAAGAAACAGAAAAGAAAAACATAGTCCTGGAAAAGAGTTAAGGAAGGCAAACACCAAAAAAGTGACTGCTAACAATTGAATCTGTAGCCATACACTTGGGTTATAAACAGGAAGGAGGGACCCATATTTCACAATGCAATATCATTGTTGCTATTCATCATGCTATTTGATATTGTCTTCAACATTCTGGTCTTGCTCCATTAGCTCTGAATAACTTCATATAGGTTTTTCCATATATTTTATTATTCTTTGTGATTGAAAATTCTTAGGAAGCATTCTTATTCCAAAATAAGACACAATTTATTCATCCATTCCTCAATTGTTGGGCACATTTTGTTTCTAGCTTTCTGCTATTACAAATGGTGTTGCTATAAATATTTTTGGTAAAAATAAATCTTTTCATCCTACAAAAAAAGCTAATAATGGGAAAGCAGAATGAAAGAATATGAGCATTATTTTTTTTACTTTTAATAATAATAATAGGTATCTATACATCATTATTTGATCCTCACAGTGCCTCATTGTACAGATAAGGAAATCAAGGCACACAGAAGTTAAATGTCTTGTCCAGAAGTAATTTGGAACTGTGCCCAAAGGACTATAAAACTACATATATTATACTCTTTGATCCAGCAGTGTCATTACTGGATCTGTATCCCAAAGATATCATAAAATAGGAAAAAGGACCTACATGTGGAAAAATGTAGCAGCTCTTTTGGTAGTGGGCAGGAACTAGAAATAAAAGGGTTGCCCATCAATTGGAGAATGGTAATAAATTAGTAATGATATATAAATGTAATAGAATATTATAAGAAATACTATAAGAAATGATGAGCAGGCTTATTTCAGAAAAAGTCTGGAAAGACTTACGCGAACTGATGTGAATGAAGTGAGCAAAATTAGGAGAACATTGTACATGATATCAGCAAGATTACTTGACAATCAACTATGATAGATTTCTTAGCAATGTGGTGAATTGCAATTGCAGTAGACTTGGGATAAAAAATGCCATCCACATCCAAAGGGAGACCTATGGACACTTAATGTGGATTGAAGCATACTGTTTTCACTTTTTTGTTGTTGTTTGCTTTTTTTTTTCACCTAGTTTTTTCTCCTTTTGTTCTGATTTTTCTTTCACAACATGACAACAATGGAATATGTTTAAAAGGATTGTACATATTTAATCTATATCAGATTGTTTGCTGTCTTGGGGAAGGTAAGGTAAAGAAAGGAGGAAGAAAAATTTGGAACACAAAATCTTATGAAAATGAATTTTGAAAACTATCTTTACATGTATTTGGGAAAATAAAATACTATTGACACACATACACAAAATGTCTTGTCCAGGGTCATATAGCTGCTAAGTGACTGAGACAGTATTTGAACTCAACATGTGTCCAAGTCCTGTACTCTGTACAAAACTTCTTAAAACTGTGGGTCATGAGCCCATATGGGATGGCTCAACTGAATGTGGGAGTTGTGAAAATTTTGGCAACAGTAAAAGATTTCTGAATGGTTTGTGTCCTGTAGTATCAAATATCCTACCAAGATTTAATTCTTTATGTAAAAATAAACAGACACATTCATCTCATTAGAATATAAATTTGCTTTCATCTTTAATAAAGGATAAATTTTCATATAGATATATATATATACATATATATATATACATATATATGTATATATAGTCACATGTATATACCAAAAAATCATCTTAAAATAACTCTCTTTATTATTTATTGTCAGTAAATGTTTGATTTGTATACCTGTTTTATATATCTATACACCTAGGATTGCATAAAAATTTGTTGGGTAAAAAAAGAGTTGTGAGTAGAAGTTTAAGAACCCTGCTCTGTACCATCTTACTATACTTTTATTGTAATATCATATCTTATTAATCCTATTTCTTCATCTTACTGATCTCCTATTAATTGCCTAGTACACTCTCCCTAATAACTACTCTAAATCTCCTACATGCTCTCAAGTCTTCAGTTCCAATTCAGTTCCCTACCTAATCAAGGACACTGACAATTCAAGGAACATTTATTACGTTGATGTACAAGACAGGCATTGGACAAAATCATATTTCCTTTTAAAGGAAGGAAGGAAACAAGGATTTATTAAGTACCTACTATGTGCCAAGAACTATGCTAAGCATTTGACAAATAAAAGTTAGAAGTTCAGTAATTTGTAAAACATCACAAGTGTCTGAGGCTGGCTTTTAATTCAGATCTTCCTGACTTCAGGCCCAGGGCTTTACCCACTGGACCAGTAAGTGAGTGGCCTTTTAATACTAATGCATCTAGCTGAGTGAAATGAGCAGAACCAGGACATCATTATACACTTGGAACAAAAGATTTTGCAATTGTCAATGCTGAAAAATTACTCATGCATATATCTTGTAACTAAAAAGCTATTAAAACAATACTAATTCAATTTCAGAAAGGCCTGGAGAGACTTACATGAACTGATGCTGAGTGAAATGAGCAGGACCAGGGGATCATTATATACTTCAACAACAATACTGTATGAGGATCAATTCTGATGGACGTGGCCTCTCCAACAATGAGATGAACCAAATCAGTTCCAATAGAGCAGTAATGAACTGAACCAGCTACACCCAGCGAAAGAACTCTGGGAGATGACTATGAACCACTACATAGAATTCCCAATCCCTCTATTTTTGTCTGCCTGCATTTTTGGTTTCCTTCAGAGGCTAATTGTACACTATTTAAAAGTCTGATTCTTTTTGTGCAGCAAAACAACTGTTTGGACATGTATACATGTATTATATTTAATTTATACTTTAACATATTTAACATGTATTGGTCAACCTGCCATCTGGGGGAGGGGGGGAAGGAGGGGAAAAATTGGAACAAAAGCTTTGGCAATTGTCAATGTTGTAAAATTACCCATGCATATATCTGGTAAATAAAAACTATTAAAAAATACTAATTCATCTACTCTCTATTCTTTCCTGCTGTTTTATAGAAGGTGAGTAAAAAACATGATATAATGAATGGAGAAGAGTGACAGATTTTCAGGGCATGAATTCTGTCTTTTTATTAATTTTTACTAGTAAATTTACAGTTGAATGACCCAGAAAAAAAATCACTAAACGCTTGTGGGCCTTTTTCATCTATAAAATGACAGGTTGGTCTTGATGGCCTATGAGGTCCCTCTTGCTCTAAGTCTGTAGCCCTCCTCAGTAGGACCTGTATTTGAGATACTGCTATTTGCTTTGCTCAGGAAGAGTTTCATCCCCTCCTTTGCCCCTCCCCACCCCCATTCCTTCTTTTTCTAGCAAGTTTGATATCCATGGGAGAATATATCAAAAAGTTATTTCATAATAGGCCATAAAGAATATGAGCAATCTTGTTGCCTTTTTGATAATTTTAACAGATACTTGATAAAAACAAATCCTAAGTAATAGAAGCTCACAGTTTCATGTTCATTGCTCTTTTTTGTCCTCCTTTGTTGTTTTTTTTGTTAGAATTTTTTTAGAAGATATATGAATTTGTAATAAAAACTAAAAATCATTCTTTCAGAACATTTCAAATAGATGTCTCCATGCCAAAAGCTCATGATCCTCAAGCTATACAGAGCAAAAATCTCTCAGATTCTTGAGTCCTACCAGAAGAAATTATAACTGTGGGGACAGGATGGGTCACACATATATCATTCTGGGCGTTCTTCTGTTGTCAGAGTTACTGGTGCATCCTTAAGAGCCTCTAGGTGAGTCTACAGAATACTAATTTACACTTCAATCTTTTTACTAAATGATAAAAAGCCTCTATTATCTGACCTAACAGCAAATAGGTGGCCCAGTGGATAGAGTACCTGGCCGGAAGTCAGGAAGACTCATCATCCTGAATTCAAGTCTGATCTCAGACACTTCTTAACTATTTGACTCAGTTTTCTCATCTGGAAAATGAGCTGTAGAAGGAAATGACAAACCATTCCAGCGTCTCTGCCAAGGAAACCCCAAATAGGCTCATAATGAGTTAGATATAACATTTGACCTGAGTAATGGTTTACAGAACAATAAATACAAAAGAATGATCATATAGCAGTTTATTCTAGGGCTTTTCTAACTGAATTTCATACAGAAAGATGAGTAGAATGAGAGAAATAATATCACACACTCTCTGAGCCTTAATTTGCTGTCTATAAATTAGACATAATAACAATATGTACTTTGCAGAGTTGTTGTAAGAATTAAGTCAAATGAGCCTTACAACACCAGATTAATGTTAGCTATTACTATTATAAATAATTAATATTTTAACATTTTAATGTATCTTTGTTATAGTCAGACAAATCCAATAACGGATAAAGTTCAGGACTTGAATTCAGAAAAAAAACTGGATTCAAATTCTGTCTTAGATTCTATATGATCCTGGACAAGTTATGTAACCTCATACAGCCTCAATTTTTTCATCTTTAAAATGGCAATAATGCTAGGATCTACTTCTCAGGATTGTTCAAAGACTCAGATGAGATAATTTTTTTATTATAGCTTTTTATTTATAAAATATGTGCATAGGTCATTTTTCAGCATTGACAATTGCCAAACCTTTCGTTCCAATTTTTCCCCTCCTTCCCCCCACCCCTTCCCCCAGATGGCAGGTTGACAAATACATGTTAAATAAGTTAAATACAATATATGTATACATGTCCAAACAGTTGTTTTGCTGTACAAAAAGACTCGGACTTTGAAATAGTGTGCAATTAGCCTGTGAAGGAAATAAAAAATGCAGGCGGACAAAATTAGAGGGATTGGGAATTCTATGTAGTGGTTCATAGTCATCTCCCAGAGTTCTTTTGCTGGGTGTAACTGGTTCAGTTCATTACTGCTCTATTGGAACTGATTTGGTTAGATGAGATAATATGTGTAAAGTTCTTTGCACACTTGAAAGCACTAGATAAGTTCTGGCTCTTATTATGATCTCATCAATACTGTTATTTTGTCCAAGAGTACTGATCTCAACCCACCAATGGCTTCTCATCCTGTGTTCTCTCCTGTGGGCCTTCTGAGGCTTTTCACATTTCACTTCTATCTTTACAATCTTTGGGCTTTCCATTCATTTCCTGGACTCTTGCTCAATGACCAGGCCCACATTTCCTGGGGGAAATTACTTCTACCACTTCTTGCATATGGGTCATCCTTGGAATGTGACCTTGTAGCTCATCTCCCAAGATAACAAAGAAAGAGGAACAGTATTTCTGGGATCAGCTGGGGAAAGAGGAGGTGGAAACTTCAGTGGTCATAAGGGTTTTCGAATGGCTCCCCCAAGCAGCAGAGTCTCAGCTTATCTACATAGCAGGAGATGCCCAAGTGTTCCCAAACAAACTGAATCTTTGCAGTCGGCTTTATCATTCCAGCCTGGATCATTCTCCTCTTTACCTCAACAAAAGCAGCTATTATATATATGACTTCTTTCACATGGTTAAAGAATGAGCATCCTTGCCCTTTTATTTGGGTCAGAACTGTCTCTTATTATGAGTATGTAAATTGTGTCTATTGAAAAGCTGCTATGACAGGTGTCCTATTCTGTTGCAGCTGCTTTGAGGCTTAAAAACTCACAGAGATGCTAAAAAGCAGGAGATCTTTACTATGGGTTCATTTGAAGTCACACAAGGGAAGGGCATAGAGCCCAATTTGAGACAATCAGGCGCATGTGGGGGAGGTGATAAAGAGAAGGAGGAATTCATGGCAAAGGACACACTTGGATTTCAGTCAACAGAGTCAAGAATACAAGTAGATCTCAATCACCAGTGTCAGGAGGGGAGAGAGCGCCATACTCTTCAAAGCACAGCGAGAAGAGAAGAGAATTGATGATCACGTGAGGTGCTGCCCTCTGGACTTGGCACACTTAGTTAAGCAAAGCTCTCAGCAGTTGATCTCCTTGAATCAAGCGTTTCCCTTCTCTAGTCCAGTAATTTCCCCAAGATCATACTCAGCAAGTTCCAGTAGCTCCTGACTGGCTTTGGGATGGAAGAGAAGCTCTTCACAACTGGTCCCTTTCCATGACTCCTCCTCCCGGCCTCTCTAGTCCAGCCCAACTAGCCTTGGCTGCTCATACCCAACACTCTACTTCTCATCTCCATGTCTTTACTCTGGCTTTTGCTCATACCTAGGATCTCTCCCATCTCGTCTCCATCTCAAACTTTTCTCAAAACTGCTTGTGCTACAGAGAGCCCTCCCTGATCCCCTAGAGTTGAGTGCCCTCCCTCACACTCACCTTGAATTTATTTGTATCCAGTTTATTTATATAAGTCATATAAGTACATGCTTTTTCTCTGTACAGAGAGCAAAGATTGTTTTATTTCTGTCTTTGTATCCCCAGGACCTAGTCTGGCATTTAAGAGCAATTGAATCAATACCTATTGATCAATGGATCATTCCTCCCAGTTCTGTTGCCCTCTGGGTTCTAACCTCTCTGCCAGGAGTTTTTATAAGAAGGGGTGGAAATCAGCCAGATCTGATTGGCTTCCTGCCTCTTATCACAAATGGGAAGACACTAGGGATTGTCTAGGAGATCTTCTCAGTGAAAATTTTTAGCATAGATAATTGTAGCCCAAGAAATTCCAAATAGAAAAGGTTCCAGAAAAGGGAAAGGATAAGAGTGGGGAGGTGGGAAGAGAGATGTCTGGAGCAGAGGCACCTTGTCACAAATGAGTCTTATGAATCTGCAGGAGATCAAAAAAAAAAAAGGGGGGGGTTGTTTTTTATTTTGAGGGGGGAAAGTTGGGAAGGAAAATGATCACAATAGATATTTGGAAAACTGCTTCCTAGTCATAGTCTAGTAGTACTGCTATAGATTGGAAATGGGATTCTTTGGAAATTCTGGTAAGCATCACTGAGTTTTGAATCAGAGGAAGTAGAAATCTTCTAGTGACTGGATGGAAGTAATATCCTGAGATGATGTGCATATACTTAATAATACAGTTATCTTCATCTTGTCTCCCCATTCTATCCAGAGCTCTTTGACAGCAAGAACCATTTAGTACCTTTCTTTGTCTTCCTAGTGTTAGTGCAGAGTCTAGCACAGATTGTTGACTTGATTTTAGTAGCACTAGTAAACATCTGAATGGCGACAGAGTTGCCAAGTCCCCCACGTAGCAAAGAACATCTGAAAACTTAGAAATTAAGATAAAGGCATACAGAATCCATTCTGGATCCCAGTCACCTTCAGCTGCTTCCTCAGGGCAGTAATTGAAAGCACCACATAAACCAGCCTGATGCTGGTGATCTTCTAAGATCATCTTTAATGGGAGAAAGTTGTGTTGAAAAGGCTTAAAAGAAGAAAAAAAGATTTGTGGAGAAATTTAAAGTATTTTAGAATTGTGAAGGTCATAGATTAAAGGGAAATTTGGGAAGACCTGAGTTGTAGATAAAAGACCTAAAAGGAGAAAGAAAAGATCTCAAATGGAAAGTGAGAGGACTACTCAAGCAGAAAGACAGACACATGGGGAAGGATTTGAAGAGGAGGACTTGAAGCAAAGGGAACAGAAGCCTCTAGAACAAGATAAACAAGAAAAGTAGATAAAGATAAGATTAATAAAATGCTAATAAGGTAAAGGGAGTGACCATTCCAGAATTGTTCCACCCTCACCCTCAGCAGCCTGTTACACTAGTTCCCCAGAGAGATGCTAACCAAAAGACACAAGACTGAGAATCTTTCTTCCAATAAGTATGGAGAACAAAAAGCATTTTCAATAACTTTTTAGAGTGTGCTATGCTTTTTTTTTTTAACCCCTTATATGGTCAAGTAACTCTTATCTGTACTCAAAATATAGCTTGTTTCTCTCCTAGAAGGTACAAGCATTTATTGAGAAACTACTAACCAGTCTCTACTAACCAAGAGCTCCTGGTCTAATTGAAATAAAGATAGATAAATAAGAAAAGCTGGTGAAGAGATTAAAAAAATGCATCTCCAACTTTTCATAAGAGATAGCTATAAGAATAGCAAGAATGGCTTATCATGGAAAATGAAGGTTTTTTGTTTTTTTTTTTAATTAGCACATCCTAGTGGGGGGAAATGAACGGAAAAGAATCTAAAGAGGGAAAGGGGCATTCCATTTTTGTTAGGAAGTTGGAGGGTAAAATAATGTGACAAAGAGGAAAAAAAGTAAGGAACACTATAAAGGAATAAATATGATAACAGCAGTATACAAAGGTCTGTGGTCTTACTAAGTTCTGTATCCATCCACGATATTGATGTGGGTTGTGCTCCCTCATCAATATGACAAAGAATATCAAATGAATTGTCAGACTCATTGATTCACATAAATACAACTAATATTTCCAGAAAGAATTTAGAGAGAATTGTTAAAAATGATGGCAAGATACTGAATACCTCTCCAGGATTCTAGTAGTGTCTTTATCACCACTGCCAATGGAAAATAAGAGCTTCAGAAGAGAAAGACATATCTGAGGTAACAATTATAAAGTGCTTAGCACAGTGCCTCACATATCTTAAGCTCTATATAAATGTTAGCTAGTAGCAGCAGCCACAGTAGTAGTAGGGAACTGAACAGCTGGTTAAGGAGATTGTTTGAAATGGAACTTGGATATGTGAATATTGGCATAATATATCAGAATTCTGGCAAGAGAGATAGTGAACCTAATAAATAAAAGTAAGAATGTATTTGCAAATATAATCAAAAGTTTTGTCCTGCAGAGGACAAAATTAGTTAAGAAACTAATTATATACATACACATGTAGAGCTATTTAGATAAAGCTTTGTGTATGTGTGTGTGAGAGAGAGGAGAGTAAGACTGAGAGAGAGAGAAAAAGGAGAAAGAACATTCTTAGAGACCAGCTACAATGTAAAAATTTTACAGAATAGCTGTAGAGATGCTCAGAAATTGATAGGAAAGAAAGGGAGTGGCAATAAAATACATGATCTTAGATCACAGGATATGAGTATTTACTATTTAGGTTTCATTCATACTTGATGCAATCAGAGGCACCAGTGGAATATGCCTCCTATAGACTATATACCGTGTTAAAAAAAAAAAAAAACAAAACAGAATAAATAAAGGGTGTTAGGATAGGGTAATAGCCAGTGTAAAAATTCAGAAGCTACCAGAGGGAGACATGATTGGTAGCATAGACAGAAGCTTATTGTCATCAAAGAATACTACAAATTGCCAGAACTGAAGGAGTTTGGGAAATAGCTCACAAATCCAGCACAAAGGCATGATGAATGAAAATGAATATAGATTTTAGAAGTGCATTTATTGTAGTCTTGAGGAAAGGTGGAAAAGAGTGGTGTAGGCAAGATTATAGACAGATATAATTAGACAGATCTGTAACTCTGAAAATGGTCAAACCCAAACTGTAGCTATGAATGATTCAATGTAATCAATCAATCAATCAATAAACCTTTACTAAGTCCCCATTATGTCAGGATTATGGTAAATGCTTTACAAGTATTATCTTATTTCAACCTCACAACAACTGAGGTAGGTGCTATTTTTATCCCCATATTACAGTTGAGAAAACTGAGGCTGACAGGTTAAATAATTTACCCAGAGCCTGAGACTAGATTTGAATCCAAGCCTTTCTCACTTCAAGCTCAGAGAAAGCACTACCTAGCTGCCTTGGAAGGAAGTCCTTGGTAAAGAAGCCCTGGGAATTTGTTCTCTCAAACAATTTTATTTTATTTTTAAAATTCAGTTTTATTTTCAGCTCCATATTTTCTCTTTCCCACTGTTATCTCTAGCCCCCTGCAAATGAGAAGCCTATTACAATCATGTACAATCAAGTAAAACAGTCATATATTAGCTACATCTTACACACACACACACACACACACACACACACACACACACACACACACACACACACACACACACAGACACACACACACACACACCACTGAATAGATTACTTTTCTATCTAGATGTGGGGAACATGTTTCATCCTGTAATGAGGTACCTGTTTTGATGTGCCTATTTTCCCACAGCCTCCTAGCATTTATCATTTTCTTTCATTGTCAGCTTTAGCATTCAATGGGTATGAAAGTTGTTTCTCTAATTGGGATTTGGAGCATTTTTTTCACACGGCTGTTGATTGTTGGATTCATGTCCACTTATTCACATTCTGTGACCATTTATCAATTCCAACCTCTGAAGTTGTGGTCATTCCTTGTGTTGATCAAAGTTACTGAGTTTTATAAAGTTGTTTATAACAATATTATTGTTATTATAGAAATTGTTTTCCTGGTTTTGCTTATTTTATGTTGCCTCAATTCACATGTCTATCCAGGTTTCTCTGAAACCATTTTCCTCGTCATTTCTTTTTGTTTTTTATAGATTCATAGCACACATTAATAAAACTTAAGCAATCAATAACATAATTTATTGTGACTGTTGAAATGTGCCAGGAATCTAAAGTAAACATCGAAACATGAAACTAGCAGTTTGTGGAGCTACCAAATAGGTATTCTACATTTCACCTTGGTTCTGGACTATAATCCTTTGTTACAGATCTTTGATTGTTATCTTTACTTTTTTCCAAATACATGTAAAAACAATTTTATATATATACGTATATATAATTTTTTTTAAATTTTGAGTTCCAAGTTCTCTCACCTCCATTGTTGAGAAGGCAGGCAACTGAACATACATTATACATGTGTAGACATGCAACAGATTTCCATATTAATCATGTTGTAAAATAAAACAGATAATAAAAAAAAAAAAAGGAAAAAATAGTATTCTGTGATGTACATTCAGGCTCCATCAGTTCTTTCTTTGGAAGAGGATAGCATTTTTCCTCTTAAATCCTTCAGAATTGTCTTAGATCTTTGTATTGCTGATAATAGCTGTTATTCCAGTTGGTCATTGTACAATATTGCTGTCATTGTGCACAATGTTTTCCTCTTGCTGTAGAAGTCTTATGACAAACTACATTATGTTTTGGAATTATCCTTCTGCTAGTGGTTATCTTTTGTAAGAAGCTTTGGAGTGTTTCTGGTGATGCTTCTCCTTAGTACAGTGAACTCCTACCAAAGGGCAAAGGAGCATTGAACTTCTTGAACTCTGAACATGACCAGAGTTCATCAATTCTTTGTCATCATGAAAAAAGTGGTTACAAATATTTTTTTTACACACGGGATCTTTTCCTCTTTTTTTTGATCTTTTTGGGGTAGAAATCTAGAAATAATTTCACTGGGTATACACAGTTTAATAGAAAGCACATTGCTTTCTGAAATGGTCGGACTAATTCATAGTTCTGCCAACAATTTATTAATGTACCCCTTTTCCAATAGTCCCTCCAGCATTTGTCATTTTCCTTTGTTGAGAGAGAAACTGATAAGGATTTAGGCAATTAAATCTGAACATATCAATTTTTTAGCAAGATTTCCAGTTGCATAACAAATCAGGTACAAGATCTCTCAGTACACATAAGAACATCATTTAGATAGCTTGCTTTCTTTTATTCTCTCACTTAATAGTATTTTTCCTAATTACATGTAAAGATAGTTTTCAAGATTCATTTTTGTAAGATTTTCAGTTGCAGATTTTTCTCCTTCCTTTCCCTCCCTTCTCCCCAAGACAACAAGCAATCTGATCCTTATCACGCATACAAATTATTTTAAACTTATTTCCATATTAGTCATGTTGTGAAAAAATCAGAACAAAAGGGACAAAGAAAAAGCAAAAAAAAAAAGTGAAAATCATATGCTTTGATCTGCATTCAGTTTTCATAATTCTTTCTCTGGATATGGATGGTATTTTCCATTACAAGTCTTTTAGAATTGCCTTGACTGGTTTATATTGCTGAAAAGAGCTAAGTCTGTCTTAGATGATTGCCACACAAAGTTGCTGTTACTGTGTACAATGTTCTTCTGTTCTCCTCACTTTACTCAATATCAGTTCATATACGTCTTTTTAGGTTTTTTGTTTTTGTTTTTTGAAATCTGCCTGATCATCATTTCTTATAGAACAATAGTTTTCCATTGCATTCATATCCTACAATTTGTTCAGCCATGACCCAATTGATGGCCATCCCCTCAATTTCCAATTCTTTGCCACCACAAAAAGAGCTGCTACAAATATTTTTGTAAATATGGGTCCTTTTCCCTTTAATTTTTTTTCTTAGTAGTATTATATTTTTCCAAATTCATATAAAGATAGTTTTTAACTTTCATTTTTAAAAGATTTTGGGAATTAATTTTTTCTCTCTTTTTTCCTTCCTTTCCTCCTCCCCAAAACAGCAATCTGATATAGCTTACATATGTACAATCATTTTAAATTTATTTCCATAATTGTCATATTATGAAAAAAAAATCAGAACAAAAAGAAAAAAAAAAAAACATGGGAAAGAAAAGGAAAACAACAAAAAAAAAGTGAAAATAATATACTTCAAGCCACATTCAGTCTCCATAGTTCTCCCTGTGGATGTGGATATGGATTTGGATGGCATTTTCTAATCCCAAGTCTATTGGAATTGTCTTGGATCACTACATTGTTGAGAAGAGCTAAGTCTATTATAGTTGATTGTCACATAATCTTGCTGATACTGGGTACAATATTCTAATTCTGCTTACTTCATTCAACATCACATAAGTCTTTCCAGACTTTTTCTGAAATAAGTCTGCTCATCATTTCTTATAGAACAATAATATTCTATTACATTCTATTACATTTTTTGCACATGTGAGTCCTTTCCCCTCTTTTATGATCTCTTTGTGATACAGACCCAGTAGTTGCACTGCCCAATCAAACAGTTATGCACAGTTTTATAGCTCTTGGGCATAGTACCAACTTGCTCTCTAAAATGTCTGGATCATTTTACTTAGTGAATGCACCAACAGTGCATTAGTGTCCCACTTTTCCCACATCTCCTCTAATATTTATCATTTTTTTCTGTCATGTTAACCAATTTGATAGGTGTGAAATGATACCCTAGAATTGTTTTAATCTGCTTTTCTCTAATCAATAATGATTTAGAGCATTGTTTATATGACTGTAAATTGTCTGCTTATATCCTTTGATCATTTATCACTTGGGGATTAATTTGTATTCTTATAAATTTGACTCAGTTCTCTCTGTATTTGAAATTCTGGCTGACTATCAGAAACACTGACTGTAAAAATTGTTTTCCATTTTTCTGCTTCTCTTCCAATCTTGCCTGCATTAGTTTTGTTTGTGCAAAATGTTTTTAATTTAATATAATCAAAATAATCCATTTCTGCATTTCATAATATTCTCTTTTTCTTGTTTGATCATAAATTTCTCCCCTTTTTAAAGATCTGGTGGGGTAAACTATCCCTTGTTTCTCCTGATTTGCTTATAGTCTATGGCCATACCACTCTGAACGAGCCTGATCTCATGTGATTTGCTTATAGTATCACCCTTTATATTCTGACCTTAACATAGAGTGTGAGATTTTGATCTATGCCTAGTTTATGCCATATTGTTTTCCAGTTTTCCCAGCAATTTTTGTCAAACAGGGAGTTCTTATCCCAAAAGCTAGAATCTTTTGATAAGAAGCTTTCTTTTAGTCAATAATGAGGAACCAGTCAACTCATACAATCTTGAGTAACATGGGCATTCTTTCCGATTGGCCAGAGTCTTACAAATTTTGTGGTTATTTCAAGAAAATCCTGATACATTCTGTGGTCATTACAAAAACACACCACAAAATATATGGATCATTGTTTTTCTTTAACTCTGTGAATCCCTTTGGGCAAAAATACTGCAGTGGTTTGCCTTTTTTTTCTTCAGATAAGATAAGAAACTGATCTTTACAGATAAGAAACTGATCTATAAGAAATGACCAGCAAGATTATTTCAGAGAGGCCTGGAGAGACTTACAGGAACTGATGCTGAGTGAAATGAGCAGGACCAGGAGATCATTATACATGGCAACAACAAGATTATATGATGCTCCATTCTGATGGACGCGGCTCTTTCCAACAATGAGATGATTGAGGTCAGTTCCAATGATCTTGTGATGAAGAAAACCATTTACACCCAGATGGGAGGACTGTGGGAACTAAGTGGGGATCACAACATAGCATTTTCACTCTTTATTGTTGTTTGCTTCATTTTGTTTTCTTTCTCATTTTTTCCTTTTTGATCTGATTTTTTTTGTTGTTCAGCAAGACAATTGTATAAATATATGTATATATGTTATATATATACATATATATGATTTAACATATATTTTAACATGTTTAACATATATTGGATTACTTGTCATCTAGGGGAGGGAGTGGGGGGGGAAGGAAGGGAAAATTTGAAACCTTAACAAGGTTTTTCAATGTTGAAAAATGATCCATGCATATGTTTTGAAAAGAAAAAGCTTTAAAAAAAAAAAAAAAAAAAAGAGAAACCGAAGCAGCCAGGGTTAATTGTCTTGCCCAGAGTCATGCAATAAGTGTCTGAGGCCTGATTTGAACTCAGGAAAAGGACTCAGACCTGGCACTCTGACCACTGTACTATCTAGCTTTCTCTAACTTCCCTGTAATCATGTGATTTGCAGCAAAGCAAGACCTCACTCACAAGTTGAAAAGAACCAAATACTTTGAAGTCAGTTTTGGATTCCACACCTTTTCCATCAACTTTATCAATCTGATGGATGTAAGAGATAGGTGAAAGTTGTTCTGATTTGCATTTTTCTGATTTTTAAGTGACAAAGTATTTTTTTCTCATGGCTCTTGATAAAACTTAGATTTCTTCTGAAAAGTACTTCCTGTCATCTGACTGTCATTTGGACTATGGATCTTATCTTTTTAAATTCTAAGTTCCTTGTACATATTAGAAATGAGATCTTTGTCAGAGAAATATGCTGCAAAGATTTGTTAAATGATTTTGTGTTATGCTCAACAAATATGCAGAGCAGGGGGAGATAGTTACCACACTAGATGACAGGGTGGGGATCCAAGATCTTGACAGGCATTGTGCTGAAAGAACCTAGTAAGAGGAGGTTGAAGATGGGCGGGATAAATGTCAAGTCTAATTTCAATTGTGTCTGGGCTCTTCCTGACTCCATGTAGGATTTCCTTGGCATGGATACTGAAATGATATGCCATTTCCTCCTCTAGCTTATTTTACAGATGGGGAAACTGAGGCAGACTTAAGTTTTTGGGGTGACTTGCTCAAAGTCACACTGCTAGTACGTGTCTGAAATGGAATTTGAACCCAGATTTTCCTAGCCCTAGGCCCAGTGCTCTGCATTGTAGCCGCCCAGACACCTGGTTAGACATCTAGAAAGCAGGTGTTAGAAAAGATTGGGGGTCTCACCAAAGTCTCTTACTTAAACTCTATCATCCCTAGTTGGTTTTATAGCCCAGGCAGGGTTAAGACAGTAACAAAAACAAGAAACAAAAAACAAACTTTGTTTCAGTGAATAGTTATGATGAAGAGGTCTCATGTCATTTCAAGTAAAACCAGAGCTACAAACCTACAAATTGTAACTTTGCGACTTCCTCTCTAGCTTTTAAATCCCTAAGCATTTCACTTCTTAAACAAACATTGTATAAGCTTATTCAGAACCGCAGAAAGCCAGGGAAAGACTGCTGCAAACCACATTTGCATGTGAAAGGCAAGAATTTAGGACAAAGGATTGGAGAAGTATTATAGCTCTCTGCTATGCCAGCTTGCCTCCCCCAATCTATTCATTTTGTCAGACCCGGAGGATTTGGGGTGGGAGGAAAGGGGCTGTGGAGGGAAGCGTTAATGCTTTGTTCCTGAAGCTGTTCAGTGCTGTCTCCCTCCCTGACCCCATTTGGGGTTTTCCTGGCAGAGATACAGGAGTGTTTTGCCATTTCCTTCTTCCTGCTTCAGCTCATTTTACAGATGAGGAGCTAAGGCAAACAGGGTGAAGTGACCTGTCCAGAGTCACACAGCTAGTATGTATCCGAGGCCAGATTTGCACTTAGGAACCCCCTGCTTTATCCACGTAGCTGCCTAATGCTTCAGACTTTTGTCCTTGTTGGAAAGCAGCCCCAAAAGATTTGAGAGGAAATGCAAGTTGACATTCTATAAGTCACTGGTGTGAAAGGGACCTTTCTTTTTTTTTTGGCTGAGGCAGTTGGGGTTAAGTGACTTGCCCAGAGTCACACAGCTAGGAAGTGTTAAGTATCTGAGATCAAATTTGAACTCAGGTCCTCCTGACTTCAAGACTGGTGGAAAGGGACCTTTCTAACTCCAGTCAGACCCTCGCTAGGGACTTTCTTGGATTGGGGCAGAGACTATGAGCCTTCTAGTAAATGGGAGTCATATCAAAAACAAAAACATGGGTTCTAATCATAGAATCACAGCTGTAGAGCTGGAAGAAAATGTTTTGGAATTTATTGTTAAAGAGAAGACTGATAAAGTTTCTCATTCAAATTAATCCAAAGGACATTGAGAAAAATATTACTCACCAGGTGAATAAATGCATGAATGACATGTTTATCATCACTATTTTCCCATTTAGGACAACATTTTGATATCCAGAAGTAGCCATTAACAATCCTCACTTTATTAACTTTGGGGCTGGCTTTCAGGAGAATTTTAATCGAATGACTGATTGAAATTCAATTATATTTTATTTTTTCTCTCTATCCAGGATGAATCAGAATATAATGTAGAAAAATACCAACCAGGTTATTGAGAGAAATCCTTTTGGCTTGAATCTAACTTTGTTGATTAGTTAGGGTAGGGAGAGGAGGAAGAAGGGGAGGAGGATCTAACTTCTCTCAAGGAATTATGTTATCTGGGGGAACTGTTGGACATTGGATTTCCATCTGTAAGGCACAGATGATACAGTATTCCCTAAGCCAAACTCCCTCAATGGGAAGTGTCTATGCGAAGTTTAATCAGTCCCCAGAAATATCTTGGCCATTAGCCCCAGCACAAAGCAAGAGTTATAATTACATGGCATATGTGTTTTCCTTAGCATCTATACATACTGATAGTGCCCTCTGGTGTAATATACTCTGCACATCTTTTACCTTGCTTTCTTACTGTTATTACTATCTAAGATCACTCCATTGCTAGCCTTCCTTCAGAGGATCATGGGATCCTAGATCTAGAGGTACAAGGGAGCTCAAAAATTATTGAGCTCAATGTCTTGTTTTCCAGATGAGAGAGACTGAAGCCTGGAGAGGCAAGGTCCCACAAACAGTATTAGAGATAGGATTCAAACTCAGATCCTGGGACTCCAGATCTAGGGCTCTTTCTACTGTACCACACTGCTTTTTCAATTCAGTTTAATAAACACTGATGGGGTGACTACCTTGTGCAAATCACTGTACCAGACATCAAGCACACAATAAAAATGAAATAGCACTTGCCTGCAAGGATCTTACATTCTATGGGGAGGGTTATATGGATACAAATAAGACACAAGTTAATGTAGGGCAGGAGAGACCACTGGCAATTGGGCTACCCATAAGAACTGGTATCTGATAAGTCTGAAAGAACCAGAATTTTGAGATGCTTATTAGCTTTGTGATTCTGAATAAATCACTTCACCCTATTTGCCTCAGTTTCTTCATCTGCAAAATGAGCTGGAGAAGGACCACTCCTGTATCTCTGCTAAGAAAATCTCAAATGGGGTCAGGAAGAATTGGACAAGACAAATGACTGAGTAACTGAAGTGAAAGTAGGTTAAAATGTATAGAGGAAAATCATGTTATAAGAACACTGGAAAAGTGGAAAAGGGACAGTTTGTAAAAGGCTTTAAATGCCAATATTTGACCCTATTTATAGTAAGGAACCACGGGAGTTCATTGAGTAGTTAAGTGATGTAGGAAACTCACCTTGGCAACTGTGTGAAGGATGGATTGTATTGGTAGGGAGTCTAAAGGAGACATCACTTAGAACGTTACTGCAAAGTTACAAAAGAACAAGCTGGACCTCAAAGACAAGACATGAGAAATTGTCTTCATAATCTGGAAAACTGCTAACATTTTCAGATTGTAGGGGATGCATTTATTAGTGTTGCTGATTTTTTTCTTTTCTTACTTTTTGTTTAAAAAATATTCATTGTTAAATGGGAAGGCTCTCTGGAAGGGGAAAGGAAGAACAACAAAGCAGATGACTTAGGCAGCATACAAATAAAAGATGTTAATAAAATTAATTTTTTTTGTCAATCAAAATTATTGAAAAATTTTATAATATAAAATGGCTATTGCACAGGTATAAGATGATGAGAGTCTGGATCAGGATGGTGAAAATAAAGTAGATTTAAAAAAAATGTTCTTTTCTTTGGTGAGGTTTTATATGTTTTTACCAATTGGCCATTTCTTATTTTTAAGGAGTTATTTTCTTCAGTTTCTTTTGTCTCTGTAACCAAGCTATTAGTTTTCTTTTCATGATTTTTTTAAACATTGCTCTCATTTCTTTTTTCAATTTTTTTCTACCACTCTTATTTGATTTTTTTTGGGGGGAGGGGTATTTGTTTGTTTTCTGTTTTTTTTTTTTTTTTTTTTTTTTAAGGCAATTGGGATTGATTTGCCCAGGGTCACATGCTACTAAATGTTGAGTGTCTGAGGCCAAATTTGAACTCAGGTCCTCTTGACTTCAGGGCTGGTGCTCTACCCATTGCACCATCTAGCTGCCCTTCTCTTATTTGATATTTATTTCTTTATTTTGGGCTCTTTAAAAAAAAAATCTCTTTTTTTTCTTAGCTCTTGTAAGAATTATTGTTGGACTAGTATAATCTGCATTTTTCTTTGAGTCTTTGCTGATAGATTTTTTTCAAGTCATTGTCTTCTATGTTTTGAGCTTCCCAGTCAACATAATAGCTTTTTATGGTTAAGTTCTACTTTAGTTGTTTGCTCATTTTTTTTCCAGCCCTTGACTTTTAAACTTTATGTCAGAGTAGGGCTCTGTTCACCACAACACATCGGAAGAGATGGATGTCTGGCTTGGCCTTCTGCTATTTATGTCCTGTTGCTTTCTCAGTTAGGTCTGGGGGCCTATAAGTTTTCATTTGTTCCAAGGTGCTTTGATCCAGGAAGAGGGCTGGTCACTGCCCTCCTGCTCTGTACTCTAGTTCTTACACAGGTAGGGCCCCTGTTCCCTCCTCTATATCCTAGAACAGGGGTCCTCAAACTACAAGCCGCATCTCCCGCTGAGGATGTTTATGCGGCCTGCCTATGGCAAAATCAGACCTGAAGTGATGTTCTACCAAAACTCGAGTTAGCAACGCACACTTCCGAGGGGCTCCAACAGTCTGAGGGACAATGAACTGGCCCCCTATTTAAAAAGTTTGAGGACCACTGCCCTAGAGCTTCGTCTATAAATCAGATAAAGCCTCGTTTCACTTGGGATGGCAAGTTCTCCTCTCTACCTGGAACTGTGATCTAGAACTGGAACATGGGCAATGGAATTTCCAAATAACCCTCAATGCTTTGGGAGGTGACCTCAGTTTTATTATTGTAATAGTCCTATTTTTATATATTGCCTCAGTTCTCTCAACTATCAAATGGGGATAATTATAGTACTTTCCCCATAGGTTATTGTGAGCATCAAGGAGATAATAATTGTAAAATATTCAGCACAATGCCTGGCACATAGTATTCACTACATAAATGTTAGCTATATTATTATTATTTTGTTATTTTTCCACTTGTTTCCATTTTAAGTAAATTTCATTCTGTATAAAGTGTTGTCATGTGTGTAATTCTGGCTAGTTGAAATTCTAAGGACTTATGATGAATGGAAAATAGACCCATGAAAATGGGAATTGTAAAAGTACCTACCTTATAAGATTGTTATAGACATCAAAGGAAATCACATTTGTAAAGGGCCTAGCACCCACACAGTAGGCATTTAATAAATGCTTATTCCTTCCTTTCATTTTATTCTTACTCCAACCTATAGTCCCTATTGGTCCTTCCAGGTCATTGTTCCCACTCTGACCTCACTTGCTGCCTTCACAGCCTTGAACCTATGCTTCTTTGTCACTTTATTGATCACCAGCTCATAATGCTTAGCCTTCTTGTACACCCACAATCCACTTTCTCTTCTCTTAGTTCCATGCTTATGTTTCCAGAAGAAATGCAACCATGACAACTGAGTTTGCCACAAATGAATGTGATGGCATTTCAACTAGACCCACCCTGCTGCAGGGAAATTATTTTATTTTTCTTTGATTCTCTTTAGTAGCTGTTACTCTTCGTCTCTCCCTAAGTCCTCACTGCCAACCCCTTTATTAAATGGCTTTGCCTCTGACTTTCCTGAGAAATTCGAGAGCATCCACAAAATACAGGAGGTGTGGTGATGTGAAATATAGCTGGAGAAATAAAGTTCCTTCCTCCCTCCCTTCCTTCTTTCCTTCTTTCCTTCCTTCCTTCCTTCCTTATGTAAGGCTGAAGAGTTGTATTTTATTCTTTAGGTAAGAAGGCATGGAAGACTTTTAAACAGGAGAGCAGCATGGTCATACCTGTGAACCATGAAGAGCATTTTGACAATTGTGCAGTGAATGTATTAGAGAGAGGAGAGATTAGACAAGGAAAACCAGTTTGATGGCTCTTCTACTAATAGTCCAGAAGGGTTAGGAAGGACTGGACTAGAGTGAAGGCAGTATATAGCTCAAGCCTAGATCCAGCAGTGCTGTAAAGGTAGATTCTACTATGATTACATTGGGGTGAGAAGATGAGACAGAAGGAAGAGTCAAAAAGAACTCCAAAATTTAAGGCTGGGTAACTGGCAGGATGACAAAAAAATAGATTAAGAGGACAAGTAAGTTAAGGGGGAAAGATGAGTTTAGTATAGAACACTTGATCTCCCTTCACTGTGATCTCACCCAGAGCAACTTAGAGCAAACTCAGTCACTTAAGTGCCTTCTTGAGCCTACATGGCTCTGATGGAAAGTTATGGGGAATGGATTTTGTGGATGAATGCACAGTCCAAATATTCCCAGCAGCTATCATAAGAAGTAAGCCACATTGCCCTATAACAACGTCTATAAATTGTGGGTCCCAGATGTCTCACCTATGTTGGTGACTCTTTATGAAGTCATTAAGAGACATCATTAGGAGAGCGTCTCCTGTCTCTGGGCAAAAGTTATCTTCACTCAGGTGATATATTCAACCTTGGGTTCACAACTAGCTCTTATTGCCTTTAATCTCTTAGACAGCTCTAGTTCTTTCTTATCATCTTTTCCCTTCTTTCTCTCCCTCATCTAACCCATTTCCTACCAATTAACTCACTGTTGATCTTTAGAATGTAGTGCATCTTCTTCCCAAAAATGGTAGCCAAGAAAGCTCATGAGATCTTAGGCTACTTTAAGGATCACATGGTGATTAGGACCAGAGAGAGGAGAGTATTTCTGAGTTCAGACCTGATCACGCTCCATCTACAGAAGTAGTCAATACTGGGCTTCCCATTTTAGGAAGGACATTCATAAATTAGCGAGCACCGAATAGGGTGAAGGGTCTGGGGACAATGCCATGTGAATATTGGAGGCTTCTTAGCCTGGAGAAAAGAAAACTTAGCCAGACATGCTGCACAGCCCACATATCTCACTGGTATCTCTACAATGTACAAAGATCTGGACAAAGGCCCCTAGCATGTCAGCTGGCTGTTTAACAGAAGGAAACTGGCAAGATTTATACCGGATGGTTAGACAAGAACAGGTAGAGCTTTTGAATTGGTCTCATGTGTAACTTTGGGCAAGCCATTTTAATTTTCTGGGCTTCTGAGAGGATTTTGGCTAGATGACCTCTTAGGTTCTTCCCAGCTTTGGGCTTTTATGTTTTTCCATCATCTAAGACTAGGCTTAATCATAATCTGGCCTGAATCAGCTGTGATGTTTAGAGGGCTGCAAGGAAAGGTAATCAAACAGGTCAATGATTTTCAAAATCCAATCAATCCAGTCCAGACCCTATCTGCCCCGCTTTCATCCTTTCATTTCTACCTATTAGAAGCGGTAGTTTTCTTTAAGGTTATATTTAAATACCATCTTATCCTAAGAGGCTTTTCCTAAGTCCCCCAGGTGTTTGGGCTCTCACCTCACTCTGGATTTTAGTGTGATATGTGTGTGTGTGTGTGTGTGTGTGTGTGTGTGTGTGTGTGTGTGTGTGTGTGAGAGAGAGAGACAGACAGACAGACAGACAGACAGACATAGGGAAAGACAGAGAGAGATATACTCAGTCAAAGAAGGGAGAGCTTAAGTCTGAGTCCCTAGAGATATCTTAGAACACATAACTTGATTTGAAGTAAATGAACTCTTCAAGCACTCAGGGGAATTCCAAAAGGTCTACTCTTTCCTCAACTTACTCTCATCTCTTTCCACTAACAAGTACTGTTATTTTTTCCTTCTCACTTCTTTATTTAAGCAGAACCTATTTCTTGATTTTCCCTTATATGTAAAGAAGCCTATAGTCCTTTGGGAAGCCACATATCATACATATAGTCTGTCCTGTCAAAAGGAGAATGGAGAAAGTCAGAGTTTAGCTGGAGATGCACAAAATTTCATTGCAGGCTGAGAGTTTCAACTTACCAGCATGCTAGAAAAATTTCCCCCACCATGGGTTCTGAGATATTGTGATTGTATTAATAATTTTATTAAATGGAAATTCCATTAAATTACAGAGAAAGGGATCTCAGGGACTTAAGGACTATTATATTGCCCCTGGGCTAAAAGTGGACTGATTGTTCTAATGTGGAGTGGTCATTAAATTCTCCTGAGAGGAAAGGGGCAGGGAATAAAGGGCAGTACAGGAAGAGAAGATCCTAAGATCCTAAATCACCCCCAGAAAGGAGACAGTCAGGGTCTGGTAGTATTCTCCCTACCTTTCCAGGTATCAGCTAGACAACTTTACCTTTAAAAGCTATTCTCATTGGTCATTTGTGTGTGTGTATGTATGCATATGCATCTCAGATCATGAGGAAGGTCTGAGGTCCCCCTTCATTAGACTTTAATAAAGTGCCACTGTCTCTGAGCTCTGCCTCAGACTATTTTATCATAAATTGGACAACTTTAATCTCCACAATCCTGGCCTGGAAACCAGAAGACTCCCATCAGCCTTGGCCCTGTACCAAGTGTGCCCCACATGTCAAATGAAGTGATCAGTTAAGAATGGTGTCAAGGAAGCTAAAGCCTAGTGTGAACTGTGTTAGCTGGAAAACAGTCAGGATATCAAAGAGTGCTCTGAGTGGGGCTGGATTGGTTTCGTTGTTGAGATGCTGGCCACATAATAATGGCTCACTTTTGTATACTGCTTTGTTTTGCAAAATGTTTTGTAGTCATCAAATCATTTGAAATAATGACCCTGTACTCTCAGTACTATTGTTATCCCAATGTGGCAGATAAGACAACTGGTTCTCCGAGAGGATAAATGACTTGTCCAGGATCATGCAACTACTATGTGTCTGAGACAGGATTTTCACTCAGTCTTCCTGACTCCAGATGCTGCTTTTTATCCACTCAACCATACAACTCCCCTCCTTCCCACTCTCCCTCCTTCCTTCTCTTCTTTCTTTCCTTCCTTCCTCCCTGTCTTCTTTTCTCCCTTCCTTCTTTCCTTCCTTTCCTTCTTCCTTCCTTCACAGAAACACAAATCTGATCATTCTACTTTAGTAGCTCCCAGAACAAAACAATTACTTGTTCTGAGGCCATTTCTGCCTGAAGATAGAAAAGAATGAAAAAGACATAATAATCAATTGTAGATAATAAATATTGTTTTGGCATCCAGGGTCTGCCTTCAGCTTCTTAGGTTCTCCAGCCTTATTCCAGCCCTTTTGCAGGCTTCATGCCTTCCTTCTCCCTTCTCCCTACTTTATCAGAACATTCACCTCCTGTTGCTAGGTCAAATTACTCACCCCTTATCCCTGGAACAGAAACCCCCAAAACCTTCTGTTCCCTGGCCAGTCTTCCCAAATGCCCCTGAGTAGAACAGAAAAGATGGAGAAAAGACCCACTTGCTATTCTGTCTCCTCATTACCAGGATGCTGTCAGACCAATTCTATTTCATTCAACAAACTCTGGGAAGCATCTCTTCAGTGCAGGACATACAGAGGAAAAGGAGCCAGGGAAGTCAGGAAGGAGCTCGGGTCCCCTTGGGAGGCTATAGCACTTACACAAAGTAGGGACGCCCAGTCTTTAGTGCTTTAAGGTTAGCCAAAAGCTCTGCTTGGAATGTTATCTCAAAAATGATGGGGATTGGAGGGGTGGGGAGGGGTGGCCCTTTGAACAGGAAAGCTCCGGGTAGATAGGTGCCAATTGACCTATGTTTGTTTCAGACTGATAAGGTTACCTGGGTGATGAAGTTACTAGGATTGGAACTCCGATTCTCTTGCTTCTCCCCAGTCACTCCTTTCTAATTAATTATTAATTGACAGAGAAAGGATTTATTTCCCTACTGTATGTTACAAACACTAATTACTCCCAACATCTTTACCCACTCTCCAAATCTGTTTAAAAAGGAGCCACCCCTCCTGAATGTTCTTTCTTTACTATGTTCTTTAATATTTTATTTTTGAATTTTATTATATTTGAATTTTACATTCAAAACAAACAAACACATTTTTTGAGTTCTAGGTTCATTTCCTTATCCCTATCTCCTCCTAAATGTTTTAAGCAGATTTTGCCCATATCCAAGCAAACTGCTTTCGGTCTCCCTGGACGGAGCTGCCTGCCATCCTAGAGAAGCAGGGAAAGCCCAGAACTTTCACCTCTCCCTCCTGGGAAAGTTCACAAGTAGAAAAAACAGTTGTGTCGGCTCACCGTCTCTTCCTGCCATTCTCAGGACATCAAACTAGTGGGAAAGACAAAGGAAAAGATGAAAGACAGAAGAAAAGTGGCAAATATTGATTGATTTCTCCAGATCTCTTTGGTAGTATGAAATTATTTAGCTGTCAATCAGAGAATGCGATTTGTTCATATTTGTTCATTTATACTTTGCTCTTTATACATATTATCTCATTTGATCTTATGAACAAGGGCTGTGCTTGGTCTGGTGAAAGATACAGAGCCACAGAAAATACCATGCTTCTACTCAAGGATTTTATATTAAGTTGTTAACACAAATTCAGAAGTCCTTTATAATCTAAACTAAAAATGACTTTGGAGGGAGGCAGCTTCCAGCTGGTACTGGGAAAAAAAAAAAAAAAAAAAAAAAAAAGAACATAAAAAAGGAAGTTAATGTATCTGTCATCGGCCTTTAAATCTTTCCTCTCTCTGGGAAGGAACAATATCCTTCCCCATTTTTCTAATAGAGATAATTCTCTTCTGTTCTGTGAATATTGATAATAGTTTTGAACTATAAAACTTAAAAAGGGGGAAGCATTAAAAAAAATGCATTGAGATCTGACCTTGGAACCAGAAGCACGTGAGGGTAAGCTCTTCCTCTTTCCCATGCTAGCCTTGTGAACCTAGCCTTTTAAAATATCAGGTAAACTATAGATTGTCGAAGAAGAAGAAGAAAAAGAGGAATAACATTTATATGATTTATATGCCAGGCACTGTACTAAAATGTTTTATAATTATTATCTAATTTAATCCCCACAACAACCTTGGGAGGTAGGTGCTATTATTTATCTCCATTTTACAGATGGGGAAACTGAGGTGAAGTGATTTCTCTAGCTAGTAAATATCTAAGGGCAATTTTAAACTCCTGACTTTAGATCCAGCTCTTTATTCATTGTCCCAACATATTGATTTATTTTGGTAGAGTTTGTTTCCCCTCTACAAGGAAAGTTACTAGTCTGGTAAAAAACAAAACAAAACAAAAACCCAAACAAACCATAAGATAAGATTCTAGAAATGTATGGTCTAGAAGCAGGGGGCATATGGGCACAAATGATAGCGATGCATTAAGAAACATTTATGAAGTGCTTACTTTGTTCAAGGTCAGGGGGTGAGCTTTCATCTTCAGCTACTTTTTGGTCTCACATGAGAAGGCCAGACTATTCCCCCGAGAAGGCCAGAAAAGGTCAATGTATTGATTTGACTTGATGGACTATACCTGATTATCGCAAAAGAAGACTTCTACTGGACAGTGGAGGTGCTGTGTTCATGGATAATCACTTGTAAAAAAAAAAAAAGCATCATTAAAACACTTTTCTTTTTTTATATTCCTTTTTTTTTAAATAGCTTTTTATTTACAAGATATATGCATGGGTAATTTTTCAGCATTGACAATTGCAAAACCTTTTGTTCCAACTTTTCCCCTCCTTTCCTCCACTCCTTCCCCCACATGGCAGATTGACCAATACATGTTAAATATGTTAAAGTGTAAGTTAAATACAATATATGTATACATGTCCAACAGTTGTTTTGCTGTACAAAAAGAATCAGATTTTGAAATAGTGTACAATTGGCCTGTGAAGGAAATCCAAAATGCAGGCAGACAAAATTAGAAGGATTGGGAATTCTCTGTAGTGGTTCATAGTCATCTCCCAGAGTTTTTTCGCTGGGTGTAGCTGGTTCAGTTCATTATTGCTCTATTGGTTCATTTCACATTAAAACACTTTTCAAAAATGAACAGAAGAGAACAAAAAACATAGTAGGTGACACATTATAGGTAAGGACAAATTGTTACTATCTTGTTAAATGATATACACACAGATATATATAGACACACATAATGTGGGAGGTGGTTTGGAATATACCCCACAGAGCATATGTAGGGATGGCATCTGCTTGTAGGAGATATCCTGTGGAATACAATAATTTTTCTGGCAATTTTGAGGGAATCAATACAGATAATAGATCAATACAGAAGAGGGTGGAACTTTAAGAAGATGGAGCAATTCTGAATGGTCCATTGTCTGTCCATCCCATGACAGTGGCAGGATTGGGATGTGGGAGTGGGGGAGAGCGCTGAATCAATGAAAATGAAGAGAACATTCTATCTCTGTCTCCCCATTTTCTTGCCATATCCATCTGCCTTAACCTCCATATTTCTTCCTTTTCTCTCTCTAGAAAGTCCAATATATGATTCCCTTTCTGAGATGTCCCAGCCTTGCTGCTGACACATGGCAGTGTCAGATCCTGCCAAGGTGAACCTGGGGTGTGGACTTCTGGATACCTCTTCTATTCTTTCTGAGCATAGGTGATTGAACAGCAGCCTTGAGGGGGATATGTCTAGTCTAAGAAGTAGCCTCATGAGTTCAAAAGGTTGAAAGATTCTGGTATCTTCAGTAATAGCTGATTAGCAGGAGCAGGAGTGTTCCAGTCTGTCTCAGAAAGACAGACTATCCATATGAGAAGGTGCTCTAAATCACTATTGATCAGAGAAATGCAAATTAAGACAACTCTGAAGTATCAAAACACATCTTTCAGATTGGCTAAGATGACAGGAAAACCTAATGATGAATGATGGAGGGGGTTTGGGAAAACTGGGACACTGGTGCATTGCTGGTGGAGTTGTGAACTGATCCAACCACTCTGGAGAGTAATCTGGAACTATGCTCAAAAAGTTATCAAACTGTGCATACCCTTTGATCCTGGGCTTATATCCCAAAGAAATACTAAAGAGAGGAAAGGGACCTGTATGTGCCAAAATGTTTGTGGCAGCCCTTTTTGTAGTGGCTAGGAACTGGAAACTGAGTGGATAGCCATCAATTGGAGAATGGCTGAATAAATTGCAGTGTATGAATATTATGGAATATTATTATTCAGTAAGAAATGACCAGCAGGATGATTTCAGAGAGACCTGGAGAGACTTACAGGAACCGATGCTAAATGAAATGAGCAGAACCAGGAGATCGTCATCCACAGCAACAACAAGATTATATGAGGATCAATTCTGGTGGACATGGCTCTTTTCAACAAGAGATGATTCAGACCAATTGCAATTGTTCAGTAATGAAGAGAGCCATCTATACTCAGAGAGAGAACTGTGAGAATGGAGTGGGGATTACAACATAGCATTTTCACCCTTTTTGTTGTTTGCTTGCATTTTGTTTTCTTTCTCTTTTTTTTCCTTTTTGATTTGCTTTTTCTTGTGCAGCAAGATAACTATATAAATATGAATGCATATATTGGATTTAACATGCATTTTTACCATGTTTAACATATATTGGATTACTTGCTATCTAGGGGAAAAGGTAAGGAGAAATGGGGAAATTGGATCACAAAGTTTTTTAAGGGCTAATATTGAAAAAGTATCCATGCATATTATTTGAAAGTTAAAAAGCTTTAATAAAAAATAACTATATATTTTTTAAAAAGACAAGATTATCAGCAGGATGATGAACTAAGTCCAGTCTCTCTTCCAGAAGATAATGGACATGAAGAAAATTGTTTGGACAGTGCAGAGCTGAGGTGAAAGTGAAATGCTTATTCACAAGCCCAATAAAATGTTTCATGTTTTGAAAAAAGTTAAGTGCCCCTAATCCTTTGGGTCCAAAACCAGTTCTGTATACTATTACATTATTACATTCTTCTTCTTCTTCTTCTTCTTCTTCTTCTTCTTCTTCTTTTTCTTCTTCTTCTTCTTCTTCTTCTTCTTCTTCTTCTTCTTCTTCCTCTTCCTCTTCCTCTTCCTCTTCCTCTTCCTCTTCTTCTTCCTCTTCCTCTTCTTCCTCTTCTTCCTCTTCCTCTTCTTCCTTCTTCCTCTTCTCCCTTCTTCCTCCTCTTCTTCTTCTTCTTCTTTTCTTCTTCTTCTTCTTCTTCTTCTTCTTCTTCTTCTTCTTCTTCTTCTTCTTCTTCTTCTTCTTCTTCTTCTTCTTCTTCTTCTTCTTCTTCTTCTTCTTCTTCTTCTTCTTCTTCTTCTTCTTCTTCTTCTTCTTCTTCTTCTATTATAGCTTTTTATTTACAAGTTTTATGCATGGGTAATTTTACAACATTGACAATTGCCAAAACTTTTGTTCCAATTTTTCCCCTCCTTCCCCCTCCCCCCTCCCCCAGATGGCAGGTTGACCAATACATATTTAATACTATTGCATACTTCTTCTTTTTTTTTTTTTTTTTTTTTTTTTTTTTTTAGGCTGGGGTAAAGTGACTTGCCCAGGGTCACACAGCTAGGAAGTGTTAAGTGTCTGAGATCATATTTATTACATACTTCTTAAGACAAAATGAACATAACATCTCATTTGTCCCTTGTTCTTGTTCTTGTTATATTGTCAGAAGTGTAGCCATAATTATATTACTGCTGTTCAAGTCTTTCAATGCATATCAATAAGACTCTGTTAGTCTATCCTTGGTGTTAAGGAAATGAGTAACTGTCCTATACTTGATATATATCATACATTGAGTACTTTTCCACATCCTTTTTTTTTTTGAGGAGACCCCAGACATGAACCAGACTTAATTAAATCTTAAGTGATTTTTCCTGGCACTCTAGAGTGGGGATGTTGAGTTTCAAAAAAGGCTAATCTTTCTCTGTAGACACAAACTCCTCCAGGTCTGAACATTGTCCAATGGGTCCAGAATTTAGCAGAGATTCTTGGTGGAAGGGGAAAGGACAGTTAGCACAATTCCCAGTCCCAGCAGCAATTGCATATACCCCTTTGTATACTTCCTAAAAAACCAAAAAACTGTATATAACAGTTCACAGTTTTTAATACAAATTTCTTTCTTGGTTTTCATTTTATACTGAAACTTGTTTGTGTTTGTTGAAATCATTATATTTAAAATAAAAAAAAAATCTTCAAAAATACAAATTATCTTACAGCAATCCTGCTGACATCAGCAGGGGGAACTCCCTCCTGCAGGCATAGGTTCATTCTGTAGCAGAGTTAGTTTTACAAATCACCAATCGGACTTCTAAGTTACTCTTCAACCTTCTACTTGACTCATTCCAATATTTAACCTTTTTCATCCCAAGATGTAGGGCAATCCTGGGTTTGTTGTATGTTTCCTGATTAACTGATATGATTATAATATATCTCTTAACGAAACTCAGAGCACCATCACCTCCAGTTTTTCAAATATCATTTATTTAATAAGTTGGCAAAACCTACTTTCTGAATAGTAATTGCTCATTTCTCTCAGCTAAATCCCTAATATCCCATGATGAACATAATATTAAAGTGACTGCTATAATCAATAATAATATAGACATAAGTAGTTCTTGACAATATTTTGGCTATGAAAAAAGCCATAACCAGAGTCACCTTTAACTATCACTATTATCATAGATAACATCTCGTTATTTCTGGAAACATATCACCATTCTGTTTCATTTGAGGTGCTAAGCAAAATGTCTTTTCAAGAATTCTTTTCATCTCAGCTGTGAATGATTTTGCTTTTCTCAGCAATACAATGATCCAAGAGTAGTCTGAAGGATTCCTGATGAAAAAGGCTAGCCATACCCAGAGAAAGAAGTGCTTGTGGCTGAATACAGACTGAAGCATACTCTCTCTTTTTTTTTTTTTTTACTTCATTTTTCTTGAAAGGTTTTTTTGGGGGGAGGGGAGAAGAGATCTATGTTTTCTTTTGCAACATGATTTTTATGGAAATATTTTGCATAACTTCACATTTGCCTTCTTAATGGAGGGTGAGGGAGGAGAGAAAGAAAGAGAATCTGGAACTCAAGAGTTTTAAAAACAAATGTAAAAAATTGTTTTAATGTAACTGGGGAAAATAAAACATTAAATGAAATTTAAAAAAAAAGAATTGTCTTCATCCTTAATTTCATCTAGAAAAGAGTCTATAATCTATTTCTTGTTTTCTCCAAATTCTCTCTAGATGTGACAATGAAAGTGTCTCTAGCTTCTCTCAATAAACGTTTTTCTAGTTTTTTGTTTGTTTGTTTTGTTTTTTCCTTCTGCTGAGGCAATTGGGGTTAAGTTACTTGCCCAGGGTCACACAGCTAGGCAGTAAGTATTTGAGGCCAGATTCTAACTCAGGTCCTCCTGACTTCAGGGCTGGGGGTTTTCTAGTTTTGTTTTGTTTTAATAGTATTTTACTTTTCCAAATATCTGAAAAGATAGTTTTCAACTCTCACCTTTGCAAAATGTTGTGTTCCAAATCATCTCCCTTTCTCCCATCCTCTCCACCCTCAAGACAGCAAGCAATCTGAGATAAGTTAAACATGTGCAGTTCTTCTAAATAGATTTCCATATTTATCATTCTGTGTAAGAAAAATCAGATCAAAAGGAGAAAAACATGAGAAAGGAAAAAAAAACAAGAAACAAACAGCAAAAAAGGTGAAAATACTAGCTTTGGTCCACATTCAATCTCCATAGTTCCCTGTCTGGATGTAGATCAAAAGGGGAAGAAAGAAAAAAATCCAAGAAACAAACAAGAACAATAAAAAAGGTGAAAATACTATGCTTTAATCCATAGTTCCCCCCAAGATAGCAAGCAATCTCAGATAAGTTAAACATGTGCAGTTCTTCTAAACATTTCCATATTCATTATTCTGTATAAGAAAAATCAGATCAAAAGGGGAAAAAACATAAGAAAGAAAAAGAAAAAAAAAAAAAACAAGAAACAAACAGCAAAAAAGGCAAAAATACTATGCTTTGGTCCACATTCAATCTCCATAGTTCCCTCTCTGGATGTGGATGGCACTTTCTATCACAAGTCTATTGGAATTGTCTTGAATCACCTTTAAATAAAGATTGATTAAGCACCTACTGTGTGCCAGGACCTGTATCAAGCCCTAGCAATAGAAAAAGAGGCAAAAAAGACAATCCCTGTCCTCAAAGAACTTACAAACCTGCCACCCTCTCAACAGTCAATGGACAGTTAAAAACAGCCATTTTTTACAACATTCCATTTGGCTCTTTAGAAGAAGCATCTGCAGTCTTGATGAGAAGGCCGCTGATAAAACAAATGTTACACTTTCTTCTACCTCTGGCTCATCCCGGGCAGGTATCCCCTCATCAAAAACACCTTCTGACTTTTCGGCTGCCCTTGGAGAGGGGGTTAGGAACCTGATATCCTGTCTAGACACCTTTTTTCACCTTTTTTTTTTTTTTTCCTATTGACCAAATTACAATTGCAAATCCAGTCTTCCTTTAAGGTGCCAGCTTCTCATGATGTGTAACATGGCATTTGGGCACAATGGCTGATTTTCAGAGGTCCGCCATAGATTTCTCTAGTCCCCAGTTCTGTCTCCCATGGTTCCTAACTCTACAAACCAGCAGATTAGGGCCCCTCTATGAGTAAGACCCCATATGTGGCTGGGAAGTGACCCTCACACAGAGCATGGAAGTATTCTTGTGTGGTTCAAAAGCAGGCAGAGTAGACATTCTGGGAAAACTGGAAAGCATTATGACCAACATTTATTTCCCACTGTATATCAAGATAAGTTTCCAATGGGACATGCCTTAGACATAATAAAGTGTGAACAAATTACCAGGACAAGGATAAGGGAGCATTTCATGACTAAAGATGGGATCACAGAAGAGAAGGCGAACAATTTTGATTGTATAAAATTGAAAGATTTTTATATAAATGTAAATAAAACCAAAATAGACAACATCAGAAAGGAAACAGGTAATTGGGTATAATTAAGTTATAGTGAAATCCAATCATCCTTTAAAGGGAAACCAAGTCACAAAAAGCAACTTATGACATGTGGGAGGATAATTCCCTCAATTTTGCTTTGATAATTTAGAAGATAGTTTCCAGTAGAAAAGGACCCAATTCATCTTTATTTTCTGTTGTTTCTTGCCCGAACTTCCCTTCCATTCTAACTTTTGGTCCATCTCCTCCTCCTTGGCTCCATTGTGGCTGCAAGAAAATTACCAATTAATGGCTGCTAGAATTTGAGAAATGGGATAGAATAGATGTGATCATTTGTGGCCAGAGATAGGCATAACTCAGCAGGAACGAGGCTGATCCAAGCCCCAGGTCTGTGGGCTGAAGAATGGAGCTTCAGTCTGTTTCTCAAACACGATGTAGATATGTTTCAATATGGACATACACGGTCATAATTCAAGCAATCCATGTGCTCTCTGATCAGAAGAGAAAATGAAGCCGAGCAATCCTTCAGTGCTAGAGAGCAAACATTTCCAGATGGAAGCAGCGTTAGGATGTGAGAGGATTGCCAGCTAGGGACAGACTCTTCAAACTTCTTTCCAAGCTCTCAGTTCCTGTCAGGTGGCTCCCATTTGCTCTCAGCCTTGCGGGGCTTTTTTTTTTTTTTTTTTTTTTTCTCATAGTGACAACAACCATCAAGATAAAAAATAATAACATTGCTCCCAATAAGAATTGCTTCTAAGCTAACTTTCCAAATTTATTACACAATAGCCCTTTTCATGCATCTTATAGGCAGCTGCAACACTTTTTCCCTGTTCTTCATACAGGGTACCCCTATCTCTACCTCTGTGTTTTTAAAAGTTGACTCCTCCTTCCTCACTTTTGCTTTTTATATTTCCCAATTTCCCTTAAAACAATTCGAGTAACCTTATGTAATAATAAGCATTTATTTCTTGATTTAAGGTTTGCAAAGTGTGTTATCTCATTTGATCTTCACAATAACTTAATGATGTTACACTATTATTATTCCCACTTTAGAGATGAGAAAACAGGCTAGCAAATGATATTATTATTATTATTCTCTTTTTACACAAGAAGAAACTGGAGCGGTTAAATGACTTATTTCGCCCAAGGTTCACAGCTAATAAGTGTCTAAAGCAGAATTTGAACTTGGGTCTTTCCTGACTCCCCTTTCACTATAGGAGCTGGTTGCTTTTTGTGGGAATTTGTTTCTGACTCATTCAACCTCCCTGACCTCTTCTCAGATCCCCCAATACAAGGACTGGCCCACTTTGGTCTAGCTGGGGGTCAACTTAAAAAGAACTTTGCTGATCACTTAGAGGCTTCTCACCTGGAAGTCCCAGGGGCTTTTTTCAAGAACAGACAGAATGCAGAAGAGACCAAGGGTGTGAAGAATAAGCTAAGATATATAGTCAGTTAAATGTTCAGCCCATTGAGACTGTCCCTCTCATAGACATGTGTGTGTATCCATACAATATACATAAATGTATACTACACGTATATGAGTATAGAGATGTTGCACTTCACTCCAGCTCCTTGTGACTCCACGGACCAGAGCACGCCAACATGGGGCTTTCTTGGCCAGGATCCTAGAGGAGTTTACTATTTCCTTTTCCAGCGGCAAAGTTAGTCAAGGAAGTTAACTTCCCCAGAATCACATATCTAGTAACTTTCTGGGGCTGCATTTGAGCTCAGGCCTTTCTGATTCTGGGCCCAGGGCTGTATCCACTAAGTCATCTAGCTTCCCAAATATAGATATCAGTATGTAGGATATGCATATATTATATATATATATATATATATATATACATATATATATATATATATATATGTGTGTGTGTGTATGTCTGTAATATATATATATGCATGTGTACATCACCTTCATGTACTTTATTACATATATTCATGGATATGCATTTGTATAAGTTTGCATTATGTAACATTTCAGTATGAATAAAATACAATATATTTTATAGGAACAATATGCATAAATATAGATATGCACTTGGATATGTGTGTTAAAATATACTTGTGACATATACATATGTATTTAAGCTTTAATACTTTAAATATTCCCTGAGCTTTGGGGAACACTGGGCTTGTATGGCAGGCACCACAGATGGCCAGTCAAGCGGGCCCAGAATTGACTAAAAGCAGGATTTCGGCTCCATCGCATCAGGAAACCTCGCCACAAGCCCGGCTCCCAGGCACTTTTTGTTAACCTCAGCATTTCCCAGCGGGGCCGTGTGGTTGCCAATCCAAGAGCACCAGGATCTCGAAAAAGGAGTAATAACGACGAAAGTGGTTATTGATCCGGCATTTTAGGCTTACTCAGCACTCTCTGTGTTATCTCACTTCATCTTTCACATCACAACAACTCTGGGAGGGTTGTGTCTTTACACTTAGCTTGTTGTTCCGTTATTTCGGCTGTGTCCAAGCTTTCATGACCTTATAGGGTTTTTTTTGGCACAGATATTGGAGTGGTTTGTTATTTCCTTCTCCAGCTCCTTTGACAGATGAGGAAACTCAGGCAAATGGGGTTAAGTGCCTTGCCCAGGGTCCCACAGCTAGGAAGTGTCTGAGGGCAGATTTAAATGCAAGGCTTCCTGACCCCAGTCTGGCGCTCTGTCCACTGGGACCCCTCACTGCCCAAAGGGCAGCAAAGGCAGAGGCAGATATAGCTGGGAGCAGCTGGGGGTGCGATGAATTGGATTCCCATACAACCTCAGATTCTTAGAAGCTTTAGTGGGTCTCCAGGGAACTCTTTTAGCCCTCAGTGTCTTCATCTGTAAAATGAAGACAATCATCATCCCTACTTCCCAGGATCAAATGAGACAGCATTTGTCCCAATGTGTTTCCAGCCTTCAACAGCTCTGTAAATGTTGTTACTACACTCTTGTCCCCAAATTGCTGAAGGACCTGGCAGAAGGACCCCAGTGCTCTAGGTGGATACTCTCTGGATGTTTTCTGGAAGGATGTAACCTGGAGAGGAAGGCGTGGATGAGCAGTAATCCGCCCGAGATCGCGTGTGTCCCTTGGATTCCTCAATGGAACGGGGGCTTGATAGTCCAAAGAGCTGGATTTGAATTCTGCCCTGCTTCTTCCCAAAGGTCATTAAATGTCTCTGGGCTCCATTTTTTTTGTGGGGGATGGGGGGAACACCTTTTCTGGCCCTAACTCTACAGCCCTATAAATTTCAGGTGAACCCTGCTCAAAGTTTTCAGGAAAAACTTAAATGAATTGTAATGGGAATTTGGCACTGTTTGAACCTTCTCAGGGGGCTTGGCTGCTGCTTCCAAGTGCAGAAGCTCAAGTCTGGGTGGCGTGGGATGCCATGGAAGGGGATTCTATCAGTAAGACTAGGGTGAGTATAAACATTCCTTAACCTGGTCTATTCTTCCCATTGTGTGGCGAAGGAGAGGCTCTTTGACTGGCCCCAGAGACATTCCAGAGGGCTACTGCTCCTGTGCCCCACTCGCATCTGGGGGAGCTCAAAGTCCAGTGAGCGGCTAGTGGTCAAGGGGAGGACCACGGGCCTTCTTTCTCTCTGAAGCCACAGAATGCCCGGAAAATGGGCCTCAAACTTTGGGTTTGCTGTCTTTCTATCACATAGGATACAAGCAGAGCCTCACAGCCCGGTTGTAGAGACCAAGTTAGCACCTTATTTACCTTAGTCTGTTGGATACCTTAGAATCCGCCAGAGTCAGGATAAGCAAAAGCCCTTGGTCTTTATTCTTGGTCTTTAGGGGTAGAAGTGAAGGGGATGGACTCGCAGGATCTCTGTGACCTCCCTTCTTCCTCTCCTGCCCAGAAGTGACTCTGGCTAGTCTCACTCCACAACCAGTCCCTCCCACAATTCTCTGTATACACCAAACGATTGGGCCAGCACAGGATAGTGGGAAGGGCCATTTTCCAAGCATATTCTTATAGAATATTGTAATCAGTAATTAGCCTTAAGTGCTCGGTTGTCTGACCTCAGTGCATTAACTCAAGTGTTTCAGCCCTTTACACCCAGTGAGATTGAAGAGGTGACCCCAAAACTGAAAATCCTTAAAGAAGAAAATTGCCTTCAACTCTGCCTCAGTGAGGGACCCCGCCCCAAAGGGACAAGCAATTTCATCCTTGTTATCTGGGTGGGGTTGGCTCAATCCTGAAACATTGAATTCAATTCAAATTCCAGTTCAAAGCCAACTTGGGACTCTACCCACGATCCCCCCTTCAGCTTGTAGCCAAAGCTCCTATTATAAAAGAGTCAAACTAAAACCCTCTCTTTGCAGAGGTTCTAAACATGCCAGCCCTATGTCTGGCATGCCAAGGAGCCTCTGTCCACTCTTTCCAGTGCCATCCTCTCTTTCCCCTCACCTATTTCTCTAACCAGACTTTATGCCTCTCTGTCAGGATTTCTAACCTTACTTCCAATCCCCGTAATAAACCTCTTTTATCAATCTAGGTTTTTGGGGTTTGTAAATTCCTTTACAGAGAACCTCTATGCTGCCAGAAGGGAGTCCCAAAACTCCTTATCCTTGCGCCAAATCCCAAGGGTTACAGGGGAGCCCAACCTCTCCATTTGGTTCCCTGAACCTACCACTAGACCTTATCATTTAACTCCCTGATCATCAAAAACCCTAATTTTATTTTGGTTCCCTAAGTCAAAACCTCATTCAAGTTCACAGAGGGCAATGAGAGAGCTGGAGTATCCTGGAACTGGGGAAGCTAGTCACTATCATAGCGAAGGGATGGGTTGGATGGCAGTAGAGAAAAGATACTCCCTCCCCGTCTCTTGGGGAACCCCAGATACTGAAGGGTAGATGTAGCCAGCCTGGCCCTGGGAGGAGCCAGGGTGTACTTGTAATATAACGTAGCACCAAGTCAAACATAAAATTGCAGAATATTTAGCATAGAAGAGACTAAAAATTTCCTAGTCTGAATGTTCAGTTTTACCCATGAGAAAACTGAGGTCCAAAGAGCTGTCATAAAGTGTCCTACACCTGGAAATTTCAAGGTTAGGAAATGTGAGCAGCCTTGTAGATGGTGCCTCCCTTGTCTAGCATGCCCTTGGTGGCCAACCAATAAGGCTACCTAGATTTGCCCCATTGACAAGGGGGTGAAACTGTATCCCCTTTAAAATGTGAAATAATCACTGTGAAATTGTGTTCCCTTTAATCTGTAAAATAATCACTCCAGACAGGGCCTTTCTAAGGCAAAGCACCCCCACTTCCCCCCCCCATTGATTTTTTGGGAAGTGGATCCTCATTCAGGAAGCCTTCAAAGTGATTTTCATTCGATTGGGAGATCTCTGCTTGATATTGAACGGCTGAAGCTCCAAGATAAGTATCTAGGCCGGAGGCATTGGCTCTCTTTTCAACTGGAAGGTTTAGCCTCAGACTTCTAAAAAGGATCATTTTAAACTCATATCTCTGCAGAAATCGGGAGTAGGACACAGCTCCCTACCAGGACTCTTGCCTGCTGTGAAGACATTCTCTTCTCGATGATAACCCTTTTTATTTCTCTGCCAGGATTTTGCCACTGAGGAAGCCAGTCTTCCTAGCAAAGCTAACTTCTCAGGGACAATAAAACTTCCTTTTTTCGGGTTCAGGAATTCTTTTACATTGGACCTACGCCTCCGACCAAAAGGATTCCCACAACTTTCTGCACTACCACTAGAACAGCATAACCATCATCTCACCCTATAAAACACCTGGTCTCCTTCAACTGAGATACCTGATCCCTGAGCTGCCCTGTTATGCAAAATGAAGATGGCACCCGGACTCCTATCCATTAAGCTGGGAATTTCCTCTCCCAATACCATTATGGACTCCCATTTCCTGCCTTGGCCTGAAGGCTGCTGTGCTGAAGGCTCTGTGGGGCCATTTCTCTCATCTTTCTCGTGTTTTAGAGGGGTCAGTTCTGGCCTTCATATTGGGAAAGTTCCTGAGGCGTCCTAGTTTGGAGATTATTATTTGCTGTTTCAACAAACAGGCCAACTTGTGGTTCCCCATAAATAACATTTCACCTCTTGGTCTGTACTTTCTTTGCAAAGGTTGCCCTCTATTCCCAGAATCCCTCTTACTCTTCATTGCTCCCTTCAGCCCCCTTATATATGATCTTTCCTGATACTTTTACAATATTGCCTTCTGCACCCCAGAAAAAATAATTATTTTGATTTTATATAATATATAATGTGCATTTACTCCACTCCTGTAGATCATAAGATCCTCAAAGGCAAACAGATTGAACTTTTTCCTTTGGCTTTAGAATTGGGAGCAGTAGGCTGAATTTGAAGAGCAGCAAATTTATGCTAGATTTAAAGAAAAATGTTTTACTAGTGGAGTTTTACAAAAATGGAAGAGGTTCCCTCAGGAGGGCGAAGGTCACTCATCCCTGGAGGTCTTCAAACAAAGGCTGGATGCTTACTAGTAAAGGGTGGTTGTAGGAATTGGACCAAATGGCCCTCAACTCCAAGAGTCTGTGATTCTCTGTCTAGGGCATTTTGTAAGCATTTACTTAATTCTATGTATGCCTAATCTTGAGCTAGGGAGGTACTTTGGGCAGGACACAAAATAAATGTGACCTGACAAGCTAGTTCTGGAGTTATAGAAGTAGGTTCACATCCTGTCCTTGCTGTTTACTTTCTACCTGGGTGACCTTAGGTTTACTTCTCCCCTAGACCTTAGTTTCCTATCTGTCAAATGGGTTTTTGACTTGAGGGCTCCTTTAAAAGGGGATCTGGGCCCAGAGCAATGAGAGCTGACCAAGTGGTGAGTGGTGAGTGGCTGGATGGGGCTGGACTAATTTTCAGTCTAGCTCACTCATCTTGGAAGGACCCACGGCAATGGAGCCCTTCTTCTCTGTGACATGATCCCCTTCACTTCTTCTGCTCTACCTTCCCCTTTGCAAACCTGGTGCACATAGCCCCTGGCTTGGGTGAGCCGGGACAGAATGTCCTCAGTGAGGGCTCCAGAGCACAAGGTACAGCTATAGGAGCTTCCTATCTGATTAAACTTTCAACCGCAGAACTTCTTCATGGCAAAGTTTTATAGTGCAGGGAATCCAAGCCTCATTTGTCCTTTGGACCAGAAAGTTCAAGAAGAGTTCTCAGACTAAGACCCAAGGAACCCGGGGACAAGGGGCGGTCTAGCTCTACTACTTCATTTAGAACAGAAATCCGTGTTCTGTGACTGATCCCTGGGACCCAGGTAAACTAAGGCACAAGTCCCCAGTGCTACCTGTCAACAAGAATGGATCCCACTCTGCCACCAAGTCTTCATATCCAGGAAAATATCACTGTAGGACAAGTATGTCCCCTGTGTCGGGAGTCAGAAGGACCAGAATTTTATCCAGATTCAGACATATTTACTTCTCCTTTTCTGAAAAATGGGGCTAAAAACAGTAGCTATCTCCCGGGGTTGCTGTGAGGATCAAATGAGGTAATATTTGTGAAATGCCCAGAATAGTGCTTGGCACAGAGTAAGGGCTATATATAAATGCTTATTCTCATTTCACTTCTCAGTGTGTCTATCATAGAAATGTGATTTTTAACTACATTCCATGGACATTTTAAATCTATGTCAAAAGCATAATTCAATTTAATTCAGTAAACATTTATTAAGCACTTGATGTGTGCCAGGCCCCAAGCACAGAAAGACAAAAATGAAATAGTCCTTGTTCACAAGGAAATTACATTCAGCACGTGCACATAAGTAAGTTTTTATAAAATATATTCCACAATGATTTTTTTTTCAAAAGAGGAGAGATCATGGTTATTTTAAAAAGTATCTCTTATTATGCACCTAGTGATAAACAAACAAAACATTCCAAAGAACAACACCAACAAGACTCATGTAAAAACGTTGAACTTATGTAGAGAAAAAGTATATTAAATTTAACAAAGTAATAACACAATTCTTCTATTTGTGTTTCCTTCTAACTTTTTTCCTATAATTTTTTGTTTTATTGATACTTTAGAGGGGGCATCTTTTATTATTTCCCACTTACTAGCCTCTAGAAACCCACCAAAAAAAGTAACAAAGAAAGAAAATCTAATAAAATAAATCCTCATGTAAGGCTGGACCTGATGCCATTCCATCTCATTTTAGCCTTGACATCTTAAGGAGAACATATCTTAACCAATCAATCAAAGACTTCAAACTTCAGTGTGAAATTTTTTGAAAGCTATTGTAAGACAAGAGAGGAAGTCTTTTTCAATCGGTTGAGTAATTTCTTTAAATTTTTTTTTAATTAAAGCTTTTTATTTTTCAAAACATATGCAAGGACAATTCTTCAACATCAGTCTTTGCAGAACCTTATGCCCAATTTCCCTCCCTTTCCCTCATGCTCTCTGATAGATGGCAAGTAGTCCAATATATGTTAAACGTGGTAGAAATATGTTAAATCCAATATATGCATACATATTTATACAATTATCATACTGTACAAGAGAAATCAAATCAGTAAAAGAGAGAGAGAAAAGCAAAATAAAATGCAAGCAAACAGCAAAAAGAGTGGAAATGCTATGTTGTGAACCACACTCAGTTCCCACAGTTCTCTCTCTGGGTGTAAATGGCTCTCTTCATCACTGAACAATTGAAACTGGTTTGAATCATCTCAGTGTTGAAGAGAGTCACACCTATCAGAATTGGTCATCGTATCATCTTGTTATTGGCTGAGTAATTTTATTAAACCCTCCAGGTCCTGTATAAAAACCTTTAGATGCTTAGAATCCCGGAAATCCCAGGGGCAAATGAAGAGGCAGGATTCTAGCTAAACCTCTTGAGAAGATGATTACATTTCTGATCTTAGTCTCTCTACTTTTGGCTAGAGGAGGACCTTGTAATCTTTGAAGGATCTGGAGAATCTTGGAGTTTCCACTGGTATCTTAGCCATATCTCCAGATGAACCAGTGGCAGTGTCTGTATTGGGCACAAGGACATAATGGACATAGATTCATGGCTCTACAAGGAACACTGCAAAGCAATTATGCCATGTTTAAGGGAAATTTCTGGAGCATCCTATTTATAGGAAAAAAAAAAAAGCACTTTGCGCACCCAGGATTTGTGATTTACCCCTTTGCTCTGTCTCACCTTCCAAACTAAAACTCACTTTCCCTGATATTCTATATGTACTTGACATATAAGACTTGGGAGGAATATTTTTTGTACCATTTATTCTTTCTGTATTTTGTTTAGTTGTTTCATTTGCGTCTAACTTTCAATCCATGATGTTATCCTCTATCATCTCTTCAGGTTTTATTGACTTCTGTTGATTTAATGATCTGTTAGAATATCTTAATTTCCTTATAAGATTGCAAGCACGAACTGCATCATCCATTTGCCAAGCTGCACTAGTCCTCTAATGCTTGGGTTTATGGGGAATGTTTTCTGGTCGGTGCATTCCTAGTAGCTCGAGCTCCAACCATAGTCTAAAAGGGGATCTTCAAAGTCAACCTGGGACTGGGTGCTCAGTTATTACTGGGCTAATAAAACCTAAGTAAACAAGAGCGTCAAGTCTAAAATCAGAATTGTATTTATAATTAATTTATTTATATAAATTTATAATTTATTTATAATCTATTTAATTGAAATAGTAAGGAAATTTTAAAAACCAACAAACACATTTCTTTTTTAATTATAGCTCTTTATTGACAGAACTATACGCATGGATAATTTTTTCAACATTGACCCTTGCAAACACTTCTATTCCCACTTTTCCCTTCCTTTCCTCCATTCCTCCCCCTAGATGGCAGGCAGTCTCATACATGTTAAATATGTTAAAGTATATCTTAAATACAATATATGTGTACATATTTATACAGTTCTCTTGCTGCACAAGAAAAATCAGATTTAGAAAAAAGGTAAAAATAACCTGGGAAGAAAAACAAAAATGCAAGCAAACAACAACAGAAAGAGTATGAATTCTATGAACAAACACATTCTTAGCAAGCATTTCGGTACATTCCCACTCTTATTTCGCAGCAAGATTAGAACAGGAAGTCTCTATTCTTACTTAGTCTTTCCAGGCTTACGTGTGCAAAATGGGTGAAAAGGCATATCATCTTGGCAGCTCATGGCATCCTTGAGCACACGTTTCTCCTAGCTCTTGGTTGGCAGCTCTCTGCAGTCTCTCTGCCACTGGCAATCCTGGCAGATTCCTCAGTTTAGCTAACCCATCCTGTTCTAGCTTGGCTGGCACCCTGCTCAGCTGGTCTAGTCAATTCTTGGCTCCATTTCTGCTTGGCTCCATGATTCAAAATCTGTTTATCACCGACTATTCTACTTCACTAATGTAGCATCTCTTTTGGATTTAAAGTCATGATTTTCTGACATCATGCTCAGCCCTTGGGAGTTGGGTCCTCATTGGAAATGTAGCCTCCAATCAGTTGGGGGTTTTGGTGTACCATCCCTGCATCTGATCTATATGACACATACAGCTGTGGCTAAGTCCATGTGGTATACCCTGGTTTTGAGATCAGTATTTCTATGTAAAATCCAATGGGTAGGAGAAAATGTTTTTCTTTTTTCTTTCTTTTTTTTTAATCTAAAGGGTTAAAAACAAAATTCCTCAGACTTATGATAGGTTGGCAAGTCATACCAAGAAAGTGGCTGTTAACATGTCATCCTAAAGAATTCAAAGACAAAAAAAAAACCTCATAGATAACAAAATATTTATCGCAGTACTTTGAGCAAGAAAGATGAAGCAATATAGGTGCCCATTGACCTGGGAGAGGCTGGACAAACTAGTGTATGTGTGTGTGTGTGTGTGTATGTATATATATATATATATGTATATATACATTTTTTTTTTCCTGAGGCTGGGGTTAAGTGACTTGCCCAGGGTCACACAGCTAGGAAGTGTTCAGTGTCTGAGACCAGATTTGAACTCGGGTCCTCCTGAATTCAGGGCTGGTGCTCTACCCACTGCGCCACCTAGCTGCCCCCAAACTAGTATATTAATGTAATGGAATAATGTTGTACCTTAAGAAATGATAAATGTGAGAAAATGAGAGAAAATGGTGAAGAGAGGTGAGCAGAACCAAGAGAACAATATACATAATGAGAACCATAAAGGAAAAAAAAGACAATACTAAAAGACTTCAGAATTCAAGACAGTTAACAATCATTAATTAAATATTTATTATAGGGCAAGTTAGATGCCAAGTGCTAGTAATACAAGTAATACGAGACAAAAACCTGTCAAAGAGCTACATTCCAATGGGAGAGAGAGCTGGTAAATAGCTATGTACATGTCAGAAGGAAATCCCAGAAGTATGACTCTAGGAAAGGGAGTGCACAGAGAGAGCCTAGGAAAACTCCCTGTGGCAGAGGAAGTTGGAGCTGTGCCAGGAAAGTCAGTAGCTGTAGATGTGGAGGAAGAGAAGCCCCAAGGAGGAGGAAGGGAGTCACAAGTGGAGGAGTGTAAAAAGCCTGGAGAGAAAAGGTTTATGAAGGCTTTTAAACAGAGGATTTTATATTTGATCCTAGAGATAATAGGGAATAATGTCAGGGAGAGACTGAGACAAAAAAATGAACCAAAAGACTATTATAACAATGGCTATATGAATGAAAAGGAGATGCAGATGAGAGATGATGTGAAGATAGACACTTATAAGGTTTGTAACAGATTGGAGTCAAGAGGACATGAGTTCAAATCTAACCTTGGAAATTTTCTGGGTAAGTCACTTACCGCTGTTTGCCTCAGTTTTCTCATCTGTAAAATGAGTCTGAGAAGGAAATGGCATTATTTCTGCCAAGAAAAAGTTACCTGGGGTCATGAGGAGTCAGGTACCAGTAAAAATGACTGAACACCAGTGTGTTGGTGCTGGAGCTTTTTCTGTAGTCCCATGCAGCAAAGGGTCATCTTTCCCAGATGGCCATCCAGTTCTGCTTCTGAAACTATAATCTGCTCCTATAAAAGTTTCATGCTGGACAGCTTGTCTCCAGCTTTACTGCTTTTAATCTCTCGTCTTTCTCCTTTAGAAAAGGAAACATCAAATTACATCTAAAATACTTAGATGTAGTGTTATCACAGGACCACAGAAGACCTTCTATGCTTCTTGGGGCTTGAGGGAGGGGATTGATCACCACATAGGACTCTGCCCTGAAGGTCCTGCTAAAGAGAAATACTCAAAGTGGTCAAGGGAGTTGGGGTGGCTGGACAACCACTGACCAAGTTTTTTTGGTCAAACTACACACTACAAAGGAGCTTACCATTGCTAACCTTCTGGGAAACCTGAGTCCCAGGTGCCCTTTTGTGTGGTCTATTATACCTCTGGAGAAGTGATGAACATCATTTCTGCACAGACAAACCTGCAAGTGGGTCCAATGCGATCCTTCACCTACTGTTATTATTGAGACCACTGGAGGCCCTGGACCGTGTGTTCAATTAGGTTCTATAGTGCAAAGTTTCTTAAACTTGGTTTGTGACCCCATATTGGATCATGTACCTGAATGTGGGGGTTATGAAATTAGGATCTATTATCAGGAAATGTTTGATTTCCTGATAATTTTATATACCTATACACTCTAGGGTCAAGTAAAAATTTCTCAGGCAACAAGGGAAAAAATTTAAGAAGCTCTGGTATAGTGTATAGAGCACTGGGCCTGGCATTAGGAGGATGTGAGTTCAAAAATGGCCTCAGACATCTTAGTTGTGTGACTGAGCAAGTCACTTAAACCTTGTTTGCCTCAGTTTCATTCTCTGTAAAATGATTTGGAAAAGAAAATGGCAAACCACTTCAGTGTCTTTGCCAATAAAATGCTTAAATGAGGTCATGAAGAATTGGACTCAACTGAAAGAATTGAATGACAACAGAGAAAACTCACAAAAAGTTATAGATATCTATGCAATAGAGATATTTAGATTTCTGTAGTTCTACATTTGTTTTTTGTTCTTCATTCTCTTTAATAATACTTCATTTTTTCCAATTACATGTAAAGATAGTTTTCAGTGTTCTCTTTGTAAGATTTGGGTTCTGAACTTTTTTTCTCCCTTTCTTCCCCCAACCCCCAAGACAGTGAGCAATCTGATATGTTTTATATATAGTAAGCTTCCTGAGATCAGGGAATGCCTTCCTTTTGACTTGTATTTGTATCTTTACTCTTGACACAGTGCCTGGAACATAGTAGGCTTTATCATCTTATTGACATTGTACATACAATTGTACATTTGTATTTATATTGTGTGGTTATGTATATTATATACATTATAAATTATATGTATTTATATTGTGTGAATATGTATATACATATATATATGTAATATATATACATTATCTATATGTAGATATATAATCTACCCAACTAGAGAGCAAGCTCCTTGAGGACTTGGAGGGCTTGTTTTACTTTATGTTCCCTTTATAGCATCTGGAACAAAATAGGTGTTTAATAAATGTTTACTTATTGAATAAACAATTAGGAAAGCTAGAAGATTGGCACCTGAAAAGAGATAACACCTATAAACTTTAATTTGCCCATAGAATCTTGCCATCCAGCATCTCCTTGACTTTGTTGACTCCCAGAGGGGACCTGTACAACCTGTGTCTACTAATTGTCCTTCATGCTACCTCTGTCCAGGACTTCTGGTCCATTCCCCTAGAGAAAAAGGAACAAAACCTTCTGTACCTATCCTGAATGCTTGAATGAATGATTATGAGCCTGTCACAGTGGGGAGCCTGGTATGCTGGAGGGTTTAAGGCCCTACAGTGGGTCATTCAGGGTTTTTGGTGACTGCGTGTCATCTAGTACTTCTACATTTATGAGTCATGTATGGCCAGCTGCAAGAGATCTCCACTGTGATGTCCCATAGGCATCTCAACACATCCAAAACAGAACTCGTCTTTCCCCTAAATCTAGCCTTCTTGGGGGCAGCTAGTGCTTCAGTAGATAGAACATTGGTTCTGGAGTCAAGGACCTCAATTTAAATCTGGGTTCAGACCCTAAGTGTGTGACTCTGGGCAAATTACTGAACCCCAAATTGCCTCCAAAAACAAACAAATAAAAATAAAACTACCCTTCCTCCTAACTTCCCTACTTCTGTTGAGAGGACCACTATCCTTGTCTCCCAAATTCCCAACCTCATCAGTTATCTTTTAATTCCAGGTTTTATAACACTGCTCTCTCTTGCTTCCCTTTCAGATCATTCCTTCTCAGTCTTCTTTTGATGGATCTTCCTCCAGGCCATGTTCATTACTCTAAGGCTCAGTCCTGGGCCCTCTTCTCTTCTCCCTTTAAATCATTGTACTTGGTTACCTCCTTAGCTTCCATGGATCCAAGTGTCATCTTTATCTAGATGATTCTCTGATTTATTTGTCCAGCCCAAAACTCTCCCCTGACTTCCAGTCTAGTATCTCCCACTATAGGCAGCTAGATCTTCAGCAGAAAGACTTCTGGGGCCAAAGTCAGAAAGATATGAATTTAAATTCAGCCTTGCATACTTACTAGCTGGGCAGGCCAATTAGCCTCTCTCAGCCTCAGTTTCCTTAATTGTAAAATTGGTAATATCATCCCAATGAGATCCCAATGAGATAATATTTATCAAGTGCTTTATAAATGATTACTATTTTAGGAGAGCCTCAATTTTCCCTTGATGAGTTTCTGATCTGTCTGCCCAGCTATTTTCAGCTAGTTGGTCTCTTTCCAGGTTCAAGGGACAAGGCACTGGAAATGACCAGTGTACAGCTTCTAAGTGGGGGATTTATTCAAAGATACACAGGCTCAGTTTCCATATTAATCTAGATCACCTGGAGCAGTGGTGATTTCTTTCGGAAAAGCCCACATTCTGAGCTGAGTGCTGTATCCATAATGAAACTGTGTCCTGTGTCTGCATCAGGTCCTAGACCAGTAAGTGTTCTATCAGATGGGGACGTGAGCAAGTTTGCAAATCTCCCACAATCTAATATATAGTAATATGGTATATGATCTTCAAATTTTCCTAAATAATTTTTTTTATCTAGATCATATATCCATTTTGACTTTACCTCATTAGTATATGCTCAATTTCTGCCAGAATGTTTTCCAGGTTTTCCAATAATTTTTACCAATAATTAATTTTTATTCTAAAAACTTAAGTCTTTATACTTGTCAGACACAAGATTATTGTATTTATTTGCTGCTAAAAATTGAATGTCTACTCTGTACCATTGATCTATCTTTCTATTTCTTAACCAGTACCCAATAGTTTTAATAATTATTGCCTTATAATATAGTTTAAGATCTGGTGTTGCCAAACTTCCTTCCTTTATATTTTTTCATTATTTCCTTTGATATTCTTGAATTTTTATTTTTTCAAATAAATTTTGTTATTTTTTTTCTGATTTAGTAAAAAACTTTTTTTGGTAACTTAATTGGGATAGCATTGACTATAGTTAAGGTAAAAATTTTCATTTTTATTATATTAACCCTGTTTACCTATGAATATTTAATATCTCTCCAATTACTTAAATCTGATTTCATTTATACAAAAAAAAAAGTTTTATCATTGTGTTTATATAGTTTCTGGGTTTGTTTTACCAGGTGTACTTTGAGATATTTTATGCTATCTAGAATTATTTTAAGCGGGATATCTATTGCAATCTTTTCTTGTAGGATTTTGTTTGGAATATATAGGAATGATATTGATTTATGTTGATTTACTTAATATCCTGCTACTTTGCTAAAATTACTGTTTCAACTAATTTTTAGTTGAGTTTTTGGGATCATAGTTTTAGATAGTTTTATTATCTCATTTTATATTCTGATTTCTTCTATTTCTTCTTTTTCTCTTAGTATTGCTAGGCTTTCCAATACAACATTAAATGTTACTGGTGACAGTGGGCATCCTTATTTCACATTTGATCTTACTGGGAAGGCTTCTAGCTTGTCCCTGTTACAAATACTGTTTGCTGATAGTTTTAGATAAATGCATTTTTATTCATTTAAGGGGGGAAAATCCACTTATATCTATGCTTCAAGTTTTTTTTTTTTTTTAATAGAAATGAGTGTTGAATTTTATCAAAGACTTTTTCTGCATCTATAAATTTAATCATGATTTAAAAAATTTTTTATTAGAGATATAATCAATTATGCTAATAGTTTTCCTCATGTTAAACCAACCTGCATTAATCCTATTTGGTCATAATGTAAAATTTTTGTAACATATTGTTGTAATCATTTAACTAATATTTTATTTAGAATTTTTGCCTCCATATTCATTAATGAAATTAATCAATAGTTTCTTTTTTTCTGTTCTTATTCTTCCTGGTTTAGGTATCTATATCATATTCATTTCATTTAAAGAATTTAGTAGAATTCTATCTATGCCTATTATGCTAAATAATTTATTTGATATTGGAATTAGTTATTCTTTAACTGTTTGATCATATGCATTTGCCCTGATAGCATTCATCTAGTTCTAGTGCTTTTTCTTAGGAAACTCTTTTATGGCGTATTCAATTTCTTTTTCTAAAATATATTTATTTAGATATTCTATCCTCTCTTCTGCTAATCTAGGCTATTTATATTTTTGTAAATATTTTTCCATTTCACTTAAATTGTTAAATTTATTGGCACGTAATTGGGCAAAAATAATTCTTTATAATCGCTCCAAATTCATCTTTGGTAATGGTATATTTACCCTTTTCACTTTTAATATCAGTGATTTGATTTGCTTTTCTCTTTTTTTAATCAAATTATCTAATGGTTTATATATTTTATTGTTGTTTTTTTTTTCCATAAAACCAGCTTCTAGTTTTATTCACTAATTCAATTTTTTATTATATATTTTTTATAATATTATCCCTTATATTCATTTTTCCAAATTATCCCCCCCTTCCCTCTACTCCCTCCCCCCGATGACAGGCAATCCCATACATTTTACATGTGTTACAATATAACCTAGATACAATACATGTGTGTAAATACCATTTTCTTGTTGCACAATAAGCATTAGATTCCGAAGGTACATGTAACCTGGGCAGACAGATATTAGTGCTAACAATTTACATTCACTTCCCATTATTTCTTCTCTGGGTGTATCTACCTCTGTCCATCATTGATCAACTGGAAGTGAGTTGGATCTTCTTTATGTTGAAGATTTCCACTTCCATCAGAATACATCCTCATACAGTATTGTTGTTGAAGTGTACAGTGATCTTCTGGTTCTGCTCATTTCACTCAGCATCAGTTGATTTAAGTCTCTCCAAGCCTCTCTGTATTCCTCCTGCTGGTCATTTCTTACAGAGCAATAATATTCCATAACCTTCATATACCACAATTTACCCAACCATTCTCCAACTGATGGACATCCATTCATCTTCCAGTTTCTAGCTACAACAAAGAGAGCTGCCACAAACATTTTGGCACATACAGGTCTCTTTCCGCTCTTTAGTATTTCTTTGGGATATAAGCCCAGTAGTAGTATGGCTGGGTCAAAGGATATGCACAGTTTGACAACTTTTTGGGCATAGTTCCAAATTGCTCTCCAGAATGGTTGGATTCTTTCACAACTCCACCAACAATGTATTAGTGTCCCAGTTTTCCCACATCCCCTCCAACACTCATCATTATTTGTTCCTGTCATCTTAGCCAATCTGACAGGTGTGTAGTGGTATCTCAGAGTTGTCTTAATTTGCATTTCTCTGATCAGTAGTGATTTGGAACACTCTTTCATATGAGTGGAAATAGTTTCTAATTCAATTTTTTTTAACATCCAATTTCATTAATCTCACTGAGAAAAAATGATTATTTTCTTATTATGTTAATAACCAATTTTATATTCGGGACCCAAAGAGCCTTTTTATTTCCTTGTTTAAAAATACAGTCCTCATAAAGAACAGAGCTGACAATGAGACATTTTCCTCAAGCTTGGGCCAGACTACACCCAACTGTGTAGAGCTTATTTCTCTTTAAGGGGTAAAGAGAATCTAATCTAGGGGAATTTCGGCACCATTGTGTTCAATTGAAGTTCTCTGGGTGGAGATAAGTCTCTTTGTCTAAGAGCAAAGACATTATCAAAGTCATGTGTTCAGCCCCACATTGAAAAGACCCATCTTCTATATTATTTCATTATCTCATCTCATTAATTGTTAACCACTCAGAGTTGTTTTCCACCTGCCAGGGACAATCTCTTTTCCAAAGCATTTAAACATGCTGGGATCAATGAGAGGATCATTGATGTCAATTTTTTGATTATTATTTATTAGCTTAATGATTAAATTGATTATTAATAACCTAGAAACTATGTTTCTTTGACTTTTCATTCATCTCATCTCATTTTTAATTTCTAGAATTTCCAATTTAATGTTTGATTGGGGGAATTTTAGCTTGTTCTTTTTCTATTTTTAAAAAAATTGCGGGCAAGAGCACCAGCCTTGACTTCAGGAGGACCTGAGTTCAAATTTGGTCTCAGTCACTTGACACTTCCTAGCTGTGTGACCTTGGGCAAGTCACTTAACTCCAGCCTCAGGGAGGGGAAAAATTAATCTATGTCTCCATGGTCCCTTATTAAATATAACTTTTATTGCACTGTGATCTATTTTTGCTTTTTTGCTTTTAACTATAAAACTTTTATTTCCTTATATATGGTTAATCTTTGTAATGATATTATGAAACCCAAAAAAAAAAAGGAGGGGGGGGATATTCCTTTTTACTACCATTGAGTTCTTTCCAAAGCTCTATCTTGTCTAGATAATCTAAAATTCTATTCACTTCCTTGATTTCTTTCTTATTTTTTTTGGTTTGATATATCTAGTTCTGATAAGGGAAGATGAAAGCCTTACATTATTCTAGAACTATTCTCTATCTCCACCTGTAATTCATTTGACTTTTCTTTTAAAAACTTAGATGCTGTAGTATTTGGTGCATATAGATTCAGTATTGATATTGCTTCATTGTCTATAGTACCTTTTATCAAAATGTAATTTCTTTATCTCTTTTAATTAAGTCAATTTTAGTCATAACTTGTCTGAGATCATGATTGCTATTCCTACCTTGTTTGCATTAATTGAAGAATTAATTAATTTTTCTCCAATCCTCCATTTTAACTCTGTGTATCTCTCTCTCTCTCTCTCTCTCTCTCTCTCTCTCTCTCTCTCTCTCTCTCTCTCTCTCTCTCTCTCTCTCTCTCTCTCTTCCTCCCTGTCTCTCTGTCTGTCTCTGTCTGTCTCTGTCTCTGTCTCTGTCTCTGTCTCTGTCTCTCTCTCTCTCTCTCTGTCTCTCTCTCTCTCTCTCTCTCTCTTCTCTCTCTCTCTCTCTCTGTCTCTCTCTCTCTGTCTCTCTCTCTCTCTCTCTGTCTCTCTCTCTCTCTCTCTCTCTCTCTCTCTCTTTGTCTCTCTCTCTCTCTCTGTCTCTCTCTTCTTGCTGAGGCAATTGGGGTTAATTTGCCTAAGGTCACAGAGCTAGAAAGTGTTGAGTGTCCGAAGTCACATTTGAACTCAGATCCTCCTGACTTCAGCTGATACTCTATGGAACCATCTAGCTGCCCCTGTATCTCTCATTCTTAAATGTGTGTTTCTTGTAAACAACATATTGTTGAATTCTGATTTTTAATCCATTCCGCAATCCATTCAATCCAATGGATGAATTCATCTCATTCCCATTAAAAGTTATAATTACTATTTATGAATTTTCCTCCATCTTATTTTTACTCATTATTGTCCTCCCCATGTCTCTTTTTACCTTATTGCTCTTATTTTGCCCCTTTATTTCTTCTTCTATTCATCCCTCTAAAAGTCTTTCCTTTATCCTCTCTCCCCTACCCTCCTAAATCTTAATCTATACACTCTTATAAAAGTTTGTCCTTTATCCCCTAGTCAATTTTTAAAATAAGTTTATATGACAAAAAAAAAAAAAAAAAGAAGTTTAGGTAACCTAGGTGACTTTTGTACATTTTTAACTGTACATGTAATTCCCTTTTTGATGAGAGTTAAGATTCCAGCATTACTCCGTTCCCACCTGCTTCCTCTGTATCAGATCTTCCTTTCATTTGTATGAGATAATTGCTCTCTTTTTTAACCTTTTCCCTCCCAATTTTGTTTTTTAGAATTTCAGTCTTCTTTAATCTTTGTGCCTTCCTTTCAGTTTTTTCTGGCTATGTCTCAGTTTTACATAAATTATCTGCAAATTGTATCCCCACTATTAGACAGTGAGTTCTTTGAGAAGAAAGACAATGTTTTCACCTTTCTTTATATGTCCATAGCTTACTACAATGCCTGACACATAATAGACAACAATAAATGCTTGTTGACTGACTGACAGATCCAATGAAATTTTCAAGATTCTTAAAACATGGATTGCCCCTGAGTCAGGCAGGGTCAGGATTTGATCTCTCAGAATTTATGATTGGAAGTCCAATTTTCTGTTTGTTTGCTGCCATGTATTTGGGCCAAATAGCTGTTGAGACAGAATAGTTGTACATAAAAAAATAGGTGAGCTGGATGGATTTTTGCCTCTGGTTCAGCAGTTTGTGAGTCTGCATGGAGTGAGGAGAACACAACCCCCTGAAAAGTAATGTAATCTCTTTTAATAAGACAGTCTTCTGCCCTGGTGTAGAAGACAGCAGTTGTATTGTGGCCTGTGAATTCTGAGATAACACATTTCATATATTTTGAGTTGTTTTTTTCCCCTTAAGTTCCCATTTTAAAAGAATCTTTGTTATTCAGCTCATCCCCTCCTAACCTAAGGAGGCACTTTCTACTCCCCACTCCCTACCAATTCCTCCCTAGTTCCTGTCTGCCTCATTATTCCCTCTCTGAGATACCAAGCAAGGCCATCTCAGAAGGAAAAAAAAATGCTGTTAACAGGCTTGGGATCCCATGTCTAACCTTGAAGTGGCCAGTGAATCCCCCTCTTGTTCAGAATGATGGATGATGACCAGAGCTTACATCCTACTAATTAGCAAGAGCAAAATTATTGATTTATAGCCTCTGAAGGATTAAATATGTCTATCACTGAAAGGGCAATGGAGAGTTCCAAGGCAGAAGTGATCTGCCTGCAAAATGAAAACGAATGAAGAATTGGGTAAATTAAGGCTATCAAATGGGCAGTCAACAAGCCTTTTTATTAAGTAAGTCCTCACTATATGTCCCACACAGTGTTAAGTGCTGATGATAGGAAAACAGGTAAAAAGACAGGTTTTTTTTTTTTTTTAATCTTAGGTCTGCTGGGGGAAACAACATGCTAAAAACTCTGTATGTATAAGATGTCTACATACAATGGTAATTTTCTCCAAAAGGATACAAAAGAGGTAGCTAGATGTTACAATGGACAGAGCACCAGCCCTGAAGTCAGGAGGACTTGAATTCAAATCTGGTCTCAGACACTTAACACTTCCTAGCTGTGTGACCCTGGGCAAGTCACTGAACCCCAATTGCCTCAGGGAAAAAAATAAATAAAAGGATACAAAAGACCTGTTCCTGGGACTTGATTGGCTTCTGCCTCTCTTGATGTCCCATCCATATAAAGTCTTTTAATGTTTTCCTGGCTCAGTTTCCTTCATCTGTAAAATAATAATAATAATAACACCTACTCCAAAGATTGTTTGGGGGATCCAAGGAGATAATTCAGTGCCTTGCTTTGTTAATCACTTCCTGACCCCCCACCTCCCTGTCCCAAAGCTTACTTTGGTATATACATATATATATTGTGTTGTCTCCCTGATTAGATTATAAACATTTTGAGGACAGGTATTTCTCTTTTGTCTCTTTTTGTATCCCTAATCCTTAACGACTTGCCTGACATATAGTAGATATTGTGACATTTAATATGTTCAAGAGACATAATTTTTGGATAATTGATTTTTATTATTAATAATGTTAGCATATTACCAATGAAGTGGGTAAGGGGTGCTTTAGGCTCACAGTTTATATGCTTTTGGAAGAGTGGGTGTTCTTGAGGGTGACGATCAATTCTGATTCACTAACAACTCATGAAAGAATGAATATTACAATGCAAAGGATCAGGGGATATAATTTTGCTCATGTCATTTACTTCCAAATCACCCCTAGCTTTGGGGGAAATTTACATGAGGGCTTTTTAAACTTTCTGCTCTCATAACCCCTTTCACCAGAGAAATTTTTATGCAACCCTGGGTATATAGGTATATAAAATACACCTATTACATATATATATATATATAACATATAATATATAATATTATATTATATCATAATATAATATAAAATAGGTATACAAATGTTTGATTTGTACTGGTAACAAATCATAATTTCATGACCCCCACGTTCAGCTATTTGACCCCATGCAGGATCACCCACAGTTTAAGAAGCTTTAACAAAGGGTCTATATCCTCCACCCAAGCTTAAGCAGAATACAATAGGTTTAAATTAAATTTCTTGTAGAATTGGGCTGGGTAGCAATATGTAGATTGAGGGAAATGTTCATCCTATCTGCTATCATCAGTCTCCTTTCAGAGGCTGAGCCTTAAAATAAAGACTTAAAAAGGGGATGGTGGAACTCTAAAGCTCTCCAAACCATTGGTTATTCATAATCTTCCTCTCAGAACTTAATAAATGTTATTGATTGATTGATTTGTAAAGCATTTTACAAACCTTAAAATTCTCTATATATCTATTATTATTATATTAATCAGAGTTCTTAATACTTTCAAAGTTGTTTGAACTTTAATATTATTGTTATTATATAAACTCTTCTCTTTTCATTTTGTACTTCACACAAGTGTTCCCAGATCTTTTAAAAATTATCCCTGTCATCATTTCTTACAGAACAAGAGTATTTCATCACATGCAAATCCCACAGCTTGTTCTGCAGTCCCACAATTGATTGCAACTCCTCTCTTCACCTAGCTTTGCTTTTAACGGACTGTCACCCAGGATCTGGATCTTGGGAGTCATCCCTGATGTCCTTCCCCCATCTTCAAATCTGAGGAAGCAAGGCATCCCGGGGCTCAGTTAGGATCTGTGCTCCATAGAGAGCACATGTTTTATTTATGAGATAAAATTAAGATGCAGAGTCATGTAACCAGCCCATTAGAACCTGGTAGCAATGCTAAAAAACTGGGACTGTCTGGTTACCTAGGAGACCTCGCCCTGCCTGCCACAGTTGGGGGGAGAAGAAAGGAATAGAAACGACAAAAAGACCTAATCAATGTGGCAGCTTTCCCAGGTTATTATATTCCTACCCAAAACCCTTTCAGGCAGTTTAGGTGGAGTATAGATAGAGAGCAGAAGGGGCCTGACATCAGGACTTGATTTGAAAGCCAGCCTCAGACACTTACTAGCTGTGTGGGCCTGGGCAAGCCACTTAACCCTATTAGCCTCAGTTTTCTCAACTATAAAAGTGGGATAATAATAGCACTTGCTTCCCAGAATTTTCCGGAGGATCAAATGAGATGATATTAGTAAAATGCTTAGCATGTAATAGGTGCTTTTTGGTAGTTTATATTTTTTCCTTTCCTTTCTCCAAGTTAAACACATTGGAATCTTACTCCTCCCACATTTATAGAGGTCAGTGTGATTATTATTCCCATTTTGCTGATGAGAAAACTGTGACCTCCAGAGATGAAGTAATAGTAGTCGCTTAATTTTTGCCTATCTCATTTTTCTATTTATAATACTGGGGATAATAATAACACCCACTTGAGGTCAAATGAAAAAGTAATTGTAAAGCACTCAGCAGAATACCTGGCATACAATAGGTGCTATATAAATGTTAGCTATTATTATTATCTAGAATTTGAACCCAGAGCCTCCGAGTCCATACCCAAGCCCTCTTCCATTACCCCACATCATCACATCTTTCCAAACCCTCAAATGAGGAAAAGACATTAAAGAACCTTATTGCTTTTTTCAGTATGAAAGCGTGACCTTGGACTGAATCTCTGCCAAAGCATAATCGACAGAATGGAAAATGACCCAGGGAGATCTGAGTTCCTTGCAGATTGATGAGCTTCTGATGATGATGAAGTTTAGGAGAAGTTTAGTGGGCAGGGGAAATGATGAGGAGAATTCCATTGGAACCAATATTAAGCAGCGGTGGATCTGGGAGGAGCTGTCCAATGTCCATCCACTCCAATCAGAGGGAAGGAAGGAGAGTTCCCACGGACAGGGGATGGTGCTGAAAGACAGATCTGGGAGACGGAGGACCAAGATTGTAAGTGGTCCAAGTACTACTGAGCTGCTGCTCCTCTTGTTAGAAGGACACTGTCCCCAGGCTTCTCACTGGGTCACCCCCAGCAAGGAGAGAAGGGGTAGTTGATAGGGTGCTGGACTTAGAAACAAGAAAATCTGAGTTTTATTTTAGAAAACTAGACTGAAAAAGGTTCAAATGTTGCTGCGGTGTAGAAAATGGTGAGTTGGTGGATTTAGAAAAATAGAAGACTTGGACTTTCTTCAGAGAAACAGGATAGACAATCAGTGTATTCCCATGTAAATATATATGAATGTATATGTGTATGTATAGATATGTGTATGATGCATATGTGCATATGTGCATATGTATATGATGCATATGTGCATATGTATATATGTATGTATGTGTATCCATGCTTAATTGTAGCCTTCTTGGGGGAAACGGAGGGAACAAAGAGGGGAAAATAATATTTAAAAATGCACAGCAAAGAACAAAATAAAAACCTATAAGGAAGCAAAGATAAGATGGACAACTTTGAACATAATGTGTAATATTTGTTGTATAGGCTTTCTTGAAATGGAAATTTGCTTCATATATTGAATCTTCTCATATATTCTGTTGTGTATACAACAATATTTTTTTCCTTCTATTTACTTTTGCATTTAAATTTTAAATACATTTAAAATGAAAAAAAATCTGAGTTCAATTTTTGCTTTAGTCACTTAATAGTTTGTGCCCCAGAGAAAGTCAGTTAATTCCTGTCTACCTCAGTTTCCCTATTGGTAAAATAGAGATAAATAAGACTAGCTAGGATTATTGTGAGGCTCAAATGAGATCATTATAAAGCAAATTGTAAAGGCCTATACAAAGGGTAGATATTACCACTACAGTGGCAGAGGGAGAGTCTGGAAATGGCAATGGGAAGCAAGCAATGTCATCTCCCTGCCCTGTGCTTCATCAGTTTATGCAGCCAGCCTTGGAGAGGGGCCAAGAGGGCTATGTCTTCCAGAAAAGCTAAGTCACAGTGAGTCCCAGAAGATGGAATGAATGTGAGAGCAAGAGATCTGGGATGAAGGAGAGTTCTTTAACAACAAAAGCGGGGGAAGGGAGAGGTTGGGGAGTGCTTCCTCATGGCAGAGTGGAAAAGGAGGGCAGGGCAAGATAGGACCTGGAGAGAGCTAGGGCTGAGTTTACTATAGAAAATAAGGTGGGGGCAGGGATGGTGGCTAGTTTAATACCTCCTCCCTCTCTCCTTCCCCTATTGATCTCTCACTTAGCCAAAATGTCCCATGAGTAAAATGAGTCCCCAGAACAGATGGCACAGTAAGAGCAGTATAGCCCTGAGAGAAGGGAAGCTCTAGGAAAGAAACATGGTATGGTGGGAGGGAGATGGGCGGCTCAGGGGCCAGACTGGGAAGGGGGAAGGAAAGCCTTCTGTTCCCCAATGTCAAAACCACATAATTGTTTACATACATATATATATATATATATATATTTGTATACTTTTTTTTAACATACACACATATACATGATACATATACATCCATATTGTGTAAAATATGCATATTTTATATATACATATATACACATATTATATACACATATTAAATGACAAACTGCTCTAGTATTTTTGCCAAGATAACCTCACGAGTCTGTGTATAAACTCTCTGTGACCACATTTGAGGTTATCTTGGCAAAAATACTAGAGCAGTTTGTCATTTTCTTCTCCAGCTCATTTAACAGATGAGGAAACTGAGGCAAGCAAAGTGAAGTGACTTGTCCAAGGGTCACACAGCTAGTAACCATCTGAGATTGGATTTGAACTCAGGAAGATGAGTCTCTTCTGGGCACTATAGCACCATCTAACTGCCCCAATTCTAGGTTTAGTTACAATTAGGTTTGACCATTTTTGAGCTATGTGATCTTTAACCTCTATGAGCTTCACTTTCTCTACCTGTAAAGTGGGTATAATAAGAATTAAACCCCAAGGCTTGCTGGGAAAGTCTGCACAGAAGTGCTTTATTACAGGCTAAGGTATTTCGTGATCCTTTCAGAATTCAAATATACCCAGAAGAAGACAGCTTTGTAGTATTATGAGATTGCTTTCAGCTGTTATAGGATCTGGTTCCAACTTACCTTACATTTTTCACCATTCCCTTCAGGGGACTAACTGCAGTCTTCACACAAGATGCTCCAGCTCTTCCCTGGGTGCCTCCATGAAGAGGTCTTCAATGTTAGGTGTGGTTAGCAGATAAAAAATAATCCCTGAGGCGAGTCGGGAGAAGGCTGTGAGAGATCAGTTTAGTTCCATGGTCTGGGGAGGTGGTGCAGTCTGAAATCCAGCTAGGTCAGACGCCTGAGACCCACCCTCTGGAGATGTCTCAAACAGTTTCACCCCTCTGTGCCCTGTCAGAAATCCCAGTCATGTTCCTGAGGTTAAATTTTCCCTATAAAATCTGCTTATGGGTAGATTTGCTGCCTTCCTGTGGGTCAGTCTCCCTCATGGTGTCTTTCCCCTTCCCCTTACCCCATGCCACATGGTATCTCTCCTAATTCCACTATACTTCCCAACTCCACATTTCCTCCTTATAAGCTAGTTAACTCTTTTGGGGTGCCATGTCCCTTTCAGGAAAACCCCTTTCATAGTTCTCCCGCTTTATTTCAAATTTACTATTTCTGGTATCTATGCATGCCTTCATTTTGTCTGTAACCTCTTCCCTACATAAATCTACCTTTTGCCAAAGAAAATGACTATCGTGATTTCTTTGTGTGACCGAGCCCCAACTTTGGGGGCTTCCCATCACCTGGTGTCTACATCACCCTGCACCATTCTACATCACCACATCACTGACCAAGTGCCAAGTAAGCCAAAAGCTTATTGAGGAGTGCTTCCTCCTCACCTCCACCTCTTAGGGCTCCTGGGCTCATTCAAGACTTGGCTCTTGCCTTGACTCCCGCATCCCACTTGCCTTTCCTGGTCTCCCAGCATCCCTCCCCAGCAGCTGGTGCCTTCCCTTCCAAAGCTTCCATGTATTGCTCTTCTTCCATTTTGACCTTATGATATTGAATGTAAGCTGCTTGAACCCACGGACTTGTTCACCTTTTTCCTTGCATCCTTTGTTCTGAACAAATGTCTATTTTTTGGTCAGAGCTTAATTTATGGTTACTAGTTTGATAGATTGGGGGGAAATAGGCCCATGAGTAGTCATTTTAAAGGGAAGCTTGGATGGAGAGCACTTCTGGGCAGAATAAGCCCAGGGGGGCCCAGCTAGGCTCTCCTGGGAGCCAAGAACAGGAAGGGTGAGAGGACTAAGATAAACTCTCATCCATTTAATCCCTAGGCATTTCCCAAATCTACTAAGAGCTGTACCTAGAGGTAGTGCTGCTGGGAATAGAGCCTCAGGCCTGAAGTCAGAAATTCAAATTTGACCTCAAACCCATCCTGAGTGTATGATCCTGGACAAGTCACTTCAGCCTGTCTGCTTCAGTTTCCTCTGCTGTAAAATTATCTGGAAAAGGAAGTAGCAAACCACTCCAGTGTCTTTGCTGAGAAAAACCCAAATGGGGTCACAGAGATCGGGCCAGGCTTGGGTATAGACACAACTGGCAGGTGTGCAGAGAGCTTTTTTCACCAGGACCCTGTGAGGGAAGTAGATCCTATGGTATTACACCTTCCTCCTCACCCAAAGAAGGGTCCAAGCTCCATTTGGACCCAGTTCTCCTTACTCCCCGCCCAGCGCTCTGTCCCCAAGTTGCCTATCAGCAACATCAAGCACCCAAACTCTCTAACTTTTCCCTCTAAATCTCTCTCCTTGCTCCTGGTTCTTTGCTAAATTCTTCTGGAGCTTAGCCCGGCTGTTAGCGGCGTGATAAATCTTTGCCCCTTGACTTGGAGACAAACTGAGTTTGTGAATTCTTTCGCCGTACTCGTGACACTGACCTGGGGACCCCAACTCTGTTGGGGGGCCTTAAGCCTCAACAACAAGACGGCACCCAGACCTTCGAAGTCAGTTTTGTTTCTGCCTGGCCTCTTATCCAGTTATGGAAATGTGCAGCAGGTGCGCAGTAACTCTGGAAAGGAAGGGAGGCTGCAGATGACCCAGAAGGTCCCTTTCTAAGTTCCATCCAACTACAGTGCTGAGAGTCTACATCTTAATTTATGGACTAATGCCCACATTTACCTACCTCTAAGCTTAAATTAAATAAAATTCAATTTATGCATGAATCAAAAGACATCATCCATACCATTTTGTCATTTCTACCACTCTCAAAGTTCTGGGGTGACAGGAGAGTGATGAAGCCACAGGTGTGGATACACCGGGTATAGTCATAATTTTGCTTAAAGGCGGCCCAGGCCATAAGGTCACCTTCTCACTGGAAGCAGCAGTGGGATTTAGTGGCCTTTAGGGTGTCTGAGAAGCCTTTTAAGACTTCACTTTTCATTTTTAAAAATTTAATTTTTGGGGGGGAGGCAATTTGGGGTTAAGTGACTTGCCCAGGGTCACACAGCTAGGAAGTGTTAAGTGTCTGAGATCACATTTGAACTCGGGTCCTGACTTCAGGGCTGGTGCTCTACCACTGCATACATCTAACTGCCCCTGCTCTTTCCCTTTTGATCTGATATTTTTGTGCAAGATGGCAGATATGGAAATATCGTTAGAAGAATTCCACATGTTTGCTGCCTTGGGGAGGAAAGGGAGAGAGAAAAATTTGGAACACAAGATTTTGCAAAGGTGAATGTTGACACATACATTGCCAGAGCTAGGTCAGTATTTGGGAGGCTCCAAAGGAGAGTGTGGGAGAGGAATCAGCCTTGTGCTGATCTCATTGCTGGACGCCTATGAAACCTGGACAGTCTATCAGCACCCTGCCAGCAAACTGAATCACTTCCACTGGAATTGTCTTAGGAAGATTCTGAAGGTCTCCTGGCAAGAGAAGGTACTGGACACTGAGGGCATTTCTTGAGCTGAATTGCCAACCATCCCAACTCAACTGCAGAGTGCACCTCTGATGGTTTGGCTGTGTTGTCCAAATGCCAAATGTATTCTTGCCAGAAAGACTGTTTTACAGAGAATTCATACCAGGCAAGTGCACACATGAAGATCAGAAGTGGTACAAGGACACTCTCAAAGTCTTGCTAAAGAACTCTGGAATTGATTGTATGACATGGGAGAAGCATTTCTCTTATCCCATCAGAGTATTTAGAAAAGATTTTCTAGATCTGAGTACAAATCTGCCCTCATACTTACTAGCTGTGTGACCCTGGGTAAGTTACTTAATCCTGATTGCCTCCAAAAAAAAAAAAAAAAAAAAAAGAAAGAAAGAAAGAAAGAAAAGAAAAAAGAAAAAGAAAAGAAAAAAAGAAAGAAAAGGAAAGGAAAAGAAGAGAGAGAGAGAGATTCCCTAGTCCAATAGTTCTTAACCTTAATAAAATGAACTTGGGCTTACTTTTAGCTTTTTGATCCTTGGTTTTCTCTTTCTTTCTTTCTCTCTTTCTTTTCTTTTTTTCTTTTTCTTTCTTTCCTTTTTCTTTCATCCTTTCCTTCCTTCTTTCTTTTCTTTTGTTCTTTCCTTCCTTTCTTTGTTTCCTTTTTTCTTTCAGTTTTTGATCCCTATATTTTTTGGTTTATTTAGTTTATTATTATTATTATTCTATTAAATTGGTATAGGCTTATTTATTTTTAGGTTACACATGCACATTCATTTTTAACATATTTTCATATGAATCATATTGTGGAGAGAAAAGTCAAAACAAAAGGGAAAAACCACGAGAAAAAAAAATAAGGGAAAAAAGGTGAAAATAGCATGTTTCACTCTGTATTGAGTCTTTCTCTGGATGTAGATGTCATTTTCCATCCAAAATTGATTGGAATTGCCTTGGATCACTGAATTGCTGAGAAGAATCAAGTCTATTATAGCTGATTATCATATAAGTTTGTTGCTGCAAACAAGGCTTTCCTGATTCTGCTTACTTCACTCAGCATCAGTTCATATAAATCTTTCCAGGTTAAAAAAATCGGGTTGTTCATCATTTTTTATAAAACAATAATATCCCATTCTCATATACCACAACTTTATCAGTCATTCTCCAATTGATGGGCATCTACTCATTTTCTAATTCTTTGCCACCACAAAAGGCTACTATACATATTTTTACACATGTGGATCCTTTCCCCTCTTTTATGACATCTATGGGGTACAGACCCAATAGATACACTGTTGGATCAAAGGATATGCAGTTTTATAGCCCTTTGGGCATAGTTTCAAATTGCTCTCCAGAATGGTTATTGATTCTTGTATTTGAATCTAATTTATTTCCTTGGATTAAATTAAATATTTTTGATATAGTTCCAAATTGTTCTCCATTATGGTTGATGATCCCTGTATTTCAATCAAATTTGGTTTTTTGGATTAAATTAAATATCTTTGATATAGTTCCAAATTGTTCTCCAGAATAGTTGATGATCCCTGTATTTCAATCTAATTTTTTTTTTGTTTTTTTTGGATTAAATTAAATATCTTTGATATTTAATTTTACGTATCAGAAGCATGATTCAGAGAAGTGCTCACCAGATTGCCAAAGGGACCCAGGATATGGAAAAGGTTAAGAATTCCTCTTCTAAAACTATCATTTGGGGAATGAGCAATCATTTTGTGCTGTCTGGCATTTTTTTGGAAACCTTGGCCATGTTAGAGGTAAACAAAAGTCATTGTCAGACTTACTCCCAGCTCTTTCCATGATGGTCCACTTCACGTTCTCCACAACCCAGCCAAAGAGACCCTGCCGTCCCTAAGCTTATGAAACTCCCATTTTATTCCCTCTGTGCATTTGTACAGACTCGGAATACCTGGAATGCCTTCCTCCCCCACCTCCAGCCTATCTGGAGTGACTCCTTTCTCCCTGAGGCTTCCCCCACTCCTCAGCTCTCCCCACTCCAGCTGCTAGTGCTTCCCTCCTCCACCTGGATGCTTCTATCTCCTTAGGTGCACATGTATTTCTCCCACTATCTTCCTCCAGAGCAAAGTAGCATCCTGGCTACTTGTATTTACCTTCCCAATATGTACCTGGCTAATTGTTGTACTTGTTCTGGAACCAAAATGACATCGTTAGAGTTAATTAGTGTGTCCAGTTGTGGCTGACCAGACCAACACGAGCTCAGAATGCTCTGCCACAGGATGGGCACAAATAGTACCCATGACTTTGAGCATGTCTCATTTCTTTTGAGCTAATTCCTTTCTGCTTAGCTCCTAGAGCATGGCCCCTCCCTGATGAGGGCTCCGTCATCCTGGGCCAGGGTCTCCCATGCTGTAAAATTGTTTCTAAAGTTCTTGAGAGACCTTGACAACGTCCTTGCATCACTTTTCCTGACCACCACGTGAGCACTTGCCCTGTGAATTCTCCATAAGATAATGTTTTTGGCAAGCGTCCATTTGGCATTTGAACTATAGAATGTTTGGCAGCTTAGTTTGAGAAAGGCCCTCAGTGGCTGGTATCCGATCCTGCCAGGTGATCTTCCTAAGACAATTCAAATGGAATTGATTCAGTTTCCTGGCATGGCACTGGTATAACTGCCCAGATTTCCCAGACATACCCCAATGAGGTCAGCACAAGGCTCTGTAGACCTTCAGTCTGGGGGTCTCCTCTCCCACACTTTCCTTCAGAGCCTCCCCAAAACTGAGCTCGCTCTGGCAGTGTATGTGTCAATCTCATTATCAGCAGGGACATTCTGGGAAACTAGAGAGTGGTACAAAGGAAGTGCTTAATAAATATTCTGCTTATATCCGTATCTTTCTATTTACTCCCTGCTCAGTCTCTTTCCCAAGCCTGATTCCCTGAGACGAATCCTCTGAGATTCTGGGCTCCTATTCTGGGAGGTCACTAGGTCCACCTTCTCCAGGCCCATCAATGGCTGCAGGAGCTCTGCCTGGTCTTGGGCTTTTGGGACTAATTTCAGCACAGTTTCTCACATAGTCCCAAGGATTTTGGGGGCTTGTTTACCTGAAGAGAGACCCCAAAGCCGCTTTGGTCTGAGGGGAGGTAAAGGGTTGGTCAGATTTCCACCATTGCCACAAAGACACAAATAGAAACATGGGGGAGGGGGAGAGTGAGGTGAGGGGGAATTGCAGGAGGAATTGAAATAGCCAGAGTTGGTTGTAGTCTTATATGGGGAGAGAGGAGGCTACAGTGAAAGTGTGAGAACTAGGAAAGTGTTAGGATTACAAGTGAGAACTCAGGTTGTCTAAACAGTTCTCTGGCTCAGAATTCACACCTTTGATTCGGGCCTTTGAAGGGAGTTTACACCTTTGGACTTCTGAGGTAGAGTTTACATGTTTAAAAGAAGTTTGCACCTTTAAGAAGCCTGAGTTAAAGAAGCCTTTAAGCCCCTGAGTTCTCACATGCCCCTTTAAAAGGAGCAAGTTCATTGGTTGAAGCATTTTCTCACAAGCTTGTCTTCTTTTATCCTAGCAGAGATTGTAGTGAGACAACATTGGGCCCAGAGAAGGAGTCTACTCTAGGCCAGAGTTGAGTTTAGACCACTCTGAAAGAAGAAGAGTCTGGCTGGGAGACAGTTGAGAGCAAATCTCCTCCCAGAAAGCGATCGGTTTCTGGAGACAACAGAACATTACAGGAAAGCTTTTTTCCTAGAGAATTAAAACCAGTGGAAATATTATAGCCAGGCAGCCAAGTAGTTAGGGTGTGGTAGACAGCTGGGTGGTTCTCTTTATTGCAATGGGATTTTTACAGTATATTGGATTATGATATGACAATTATGAAAATATGTTTTAAAGTATTGTATAAGTAAAACCTATATCGAATTGCTTACTGGTGGTGGAGTGGAGAGGGAAGACAAAGGAAGGAGGGGAAAAAATTTGAAACTCAAAATCTTATAAAAATAAATGTTGAAAAAATAAATAAATTCACTATGAAAAAATTAAAAAATAAATGTTGAAAACTATTTTTGCATATATTTGGAAAAAATAAAATGCTAATGAGAAAAATAAAACAGAACAAAATAATATATTGCATTGCCTATCCCTATCCCTGGGGTTCTCTGTTTAAGACTGAGGCCCTAGTTCCCAGCCTCCACCCTCTACACTTCTCACTTACCTGACTGATTCTTCCTACTCTTAAAATCTTGATCTTTCAATAAATTTTTTCAACCATAAGCATTTTTTTTTTTTTTTTTGGTGGAGACTTCAGGGATTAGACAGACATTGGTCCAGAGAACTTCTCAAGAGGAAACTCCCTTTAACAGTACAGATCTTCCATTTGCAATCTAAAATTTCATTGGGAATATTGGGAAAATAATGAACTACCCAATCACATGGAAGGTGTCAGAGACAAAACTTTCTGAATCCAAAGCTAAGTCTCTTTATACCTAAATGCACTGTAGTGGTAAACATTTAACAATCAACTCACCAAAAAAAAAAAAAAAAAAAAAAAAAAAAAAAAAATATATATATATATATATATATATATATATATATATATATATACATATATACATACATATTGAATACACTTTTAAATTTATTAACATTCTTTCATTACTTTTTAAATGATTTTTTAAAAAAGCCTTTTATTTTCAAAACATATGCATGGATAAATTTTCAACATTGACCTTGCATGGCCTTGCATTTCAGATTTTCCCCTTCTTCTCTCTGACACAAGTGAACTCTGAAATTGTGTCCCCTTTAATCTGTAAAAAGTGTGTTCCCTTTGATCTGTAAAAGAAGGGAAGAATCTGGGAGAAGGCATATTTTCCAGACAAACCTTTTCCTAAGATAAGCAGCATTATTCAATTGGAAATCTTGACAAATCACCCCCCATTGATCTTTTGGGTAGCCAGATCCCCATTCAGGAAACTCTAAATTCTGAAAAAAGCCTTCAAAGTGATTTTCATTCATTTGGGAGATCCCGGTCTGATCATCAGCTCAAACTGCCTGCCAAGATCTGCTCATAAAATAGGTTTCTGTTAAAACATTCTTTGCAAATCTCTTCATGAAGAGATTTGTCCTGAGAGTTTCTTATTGAAAAATAAAACTTCCTTTTTTTTTTTTTTAATTTAAAAAAAAAAAAAGAAAAGAAAAAGAAAACTTCCTTTTTGCCACAGACTTTGGAGTTCGTGAATTGGACCTGTGTCTCTCAGAGCAGAGGGGATCTCTCCCCCTATTCCGACATCTCATCAATCTCATTGTTGAAAAGAGCCAAGTCCATCACAGTTGATCACAGTGGATAATCTTCTTGTTGCTTTGTATAATGATCTCCTGGTCCTGCTCATTTCACTCAGCCTCAGTTCATGTAAGTCTCTCCAGGCCTCTCTGCTGTTGATCGTTTCTTATTCTAATCTTATATTTCATCACTTTTTTAAGTCTAAACAATCAACAAAGCAATAATTGAAGCTCTCATTTAGAGCATTTCTTTATTTCTAAGCTACAAATCAATAAATACATTGAAAAATTTAACAATTGGCTCTTGAGGTATCCCAGCAAGATCTGGCACACTCTTGATCACATTGAAGGCTCAGAATAACTACTGAAGGTTGAGAATAACTACCAAATGTATAAAATATCTGATTATTGATCTACCAAGAGCCACTTAATATGGTTATTAAAGAAATAAAGGGCTTGACAGTGGTCCAAGTGCATAATCCCTACTATAATCCCTACTACTCAGGCAGACTAATTTTGGTTGATTGTTTGACTTTGGGAGTTCTGAGTAATAGAAGGGTTTTTGGATATCTATGCTAATTCAGTGATCAGCCCAAGAAGGGTTACCAGGTGACTTAAAAACTGAATGAAATGACCCAAACCTAAAAGGGTGAAGATCAAAGGTTTTGTGCCCATCAGCAATGTAATTGGGTCTTAAGTAGCCACTTCCAGCCTGGGTAAACTAGAAAGAACTAATCTCCACACCCACCCTCAAACTAACAGGGGAAAAAGGGAAAGAAAGCAAAAGAAAGAAGGAGAAATAAAGACTTGAATAATTTGAAGGCTATTCATTGTTCTTGGTTGGGCTGTGTCAACATAATGAAAGTGAAGAGTTTCCAATGGATGCCCATCAGTTGGAGAATGGCTGAATAAATTATGATATATGAATGTTATAGAATATTATTGTTCTAAAAGACTCAACCAAAAGGATGATTTCACAGAGGTCTAGAGATAGTTACATGAACTGATGCTGAATGAAATGAGCAGAACCAAGAGATCATTGTGATGGGGGTTGAGGTCCCTTTAAGATTCCTCTCTGACTGCCCAACCCCCATGGCTGACCTTGATTCACAAATCCTGGTCAAAAGCACCCTTTTGAATATCCGGGCCCAGCCCCCACCATCAGCTCAGCTTCCCCTAGCCCTCACCTGATCTGAGCTAACTGAAAAGCCCACCAAGAACTTGGGGATACCGCCCGTCTCCTTTTAGGTATAAAAGGGTCAAATCGGAGTTCTCTCTTTGCAGGAGCCCTCCCCGCCAACACATGGTATCCTTCCAGCCATGTAAGGGTTCCTGCCCGCCCAGTGGCCACCTCTGGCTCTGGCGTCTTTCTAACTGAGCTTTACTTCCAAACTTCTACAATAAACCTTTTATTTACAATCTAGGTTTTCGGGCCTGTAAATTCATTTACAGGGGACACCGCGCCTCATGGGATTATCTATGCTCCGACAAATGGGGTTCTCCCTTCCCTTTCCCTCATTATTGTACATGTCAACAACAAGATTATACAATGATTAATTCTGATGGACTTGGCTCTCTTCAACAATGAGATGATCCAGACCAGTTCCAATTGTTTAGTCATAAAGAGAGCCATACACACCCAGAGAGAGGCCTGTGGGAAGTGAATATGGTTCACAACACAGCACTTTCACTCTTTCTGGTTGTTATTTGCTTGCATTTTATTTTGCTTCTCTTTTTTTCTTGTGCAGCACAATAATTGCATAAATATGTAAGCATATATTGGATTTAACATATATTTCTACCATGTTTAACATATATTGGACTATTTGCCATCTAGGAGAGAGTGTGCGGGAAGGGGGGAGGGAATTGGAATACAGGGTTTTGCAAGGGCAAATGTTGAAGAATTATCCATGCATTTGTTTTGAAAAAAGCTTTAATAATAATAATAAAAAAATGATGAGTTTCCCAAAATACTGTATTGGGGAAATTTTCAACCTAGCATCCTCTAAGAGAGTAATTCATCCACCTATGTCCCTTTAATTGGATGTCAATAAATCAAGAGAGAAGCAACAGCTGATGGGCAGGTGACTAGCAACTCTACCTGACAAAAGGAGATATTCACATATATGGGGTTTTTAGGGCAATCTAGAAAAGGAGCCTGCTGCTCAGCCACTTTCCTTATTTGGAAGGTTAGATAATAGAGACAAGATGTGAGATGACTGAGGGAAGACCATCTTGAGGGGAAGGATGCAGTCCCCAGTTAATCTCATCAGAATATCTAAGGGAAGATGTTTGACATAGTAGAGCCCTCTGAGAATAGACTCAGAGCAGTCTTGTAGACACTATTTATTTTGCCTGTAATGGAATAATAGCAATAACAGCTAACTGTTATATAGCTTTTACTTTGTGCCAGATGCTGTACTTTAGGATTATGTCATTTGATCCTCACAACATCCTAAGGAGTTAAGTGCTATTATTATTTTTATTCCCACTTTACAGATGCTGAAACTGAGGCAAACAAAACTTAAATAACTATCCTACCATTGCCTAAGTATTCGAGGCTGGATTTATTTGTACTTATGTCTTTCTGACTTCAAGCATTCTATTCCCTGAGTACTCTAAATTCTTTTTAAATGTTGGAAGGAGGCTATTTGACTTTCCCAAACTCACCACACAGATGTCTTGTTGAGTTCCTTGATTCAGAGGAATAAAAGACCTAAAATATCCAAAGAAAGAATGGGAAAAAAGTAGGAATGAAGGGAGATAGCACTTTCAGACCTCATATGGTACATATAATAAAGCCATAGTCATCAAAACTATTTGTTCATTTAAAAACATAGAAAAGTATGACCCTGGGCAAGTCACTTAACCCCAGCCTCAGGGAAAAAAAAAAAAAAGATAGAAAAGTTCGAAATAAAAGGGAGTACAAGGGATAATGTTGTAAAAAATTACTTATGCATATGGACTGTCAAAATATGTTATAATTATAAAATTAATTTAAAAAATTAAAAACAAATAAAATAAAAAGATAGAAAATTAGGTCAATTTATCCACGAGCATTTATTGCATCGCTATATGGAAAGCCACAGTGCACATTGGGGCTACAGAGACATCAATAAAATCATATCTTCTCTAGGAGGGCTTATGTTCCAAGAGTATATAAGAAATATAAATTCAGGAAGCGAGGGAGATGGAGCCAGAGAGAGATACAGACAGAGAAGAAAGAGGAGAGAAAGACAGAGAGAATAAGAGAGAGAGAGAAAGACAGAGAGAGAGACAGAGAGAGGAGGAAGAAGAGGAAGATGGAGAGGGACAGGGGGAGAGAAAGTAAGAGGGGGAAGGAAAGAAAACATATTGCAGTTCAAAAACTCTCACAGGTACATGATGGGCAAATGAATCTGTTTCAATAGTGATATTTATACCACTGTATCGTTAAGCACACTGTGCCACCAGTGGATAGGGCGCCGTGCCTGAACATGAATAAGTTCAAACCCAGCCTCAAGACACTTACTAGTTGTCACTTAATTCTGTTTGCCTCAGTTTCCTCATCAGCAAAATGAGCTGGAGGAGGAAATGACAAACCACTCCAGTATCTTTGCCAACAAAAACCCAAATAGGGTGGCTGAGATTCAGATAAGACTGAACAATAACAATAATTAACTATACTTTAGATGAGGCAGAGTGATGCTCCTTAACCACTTAGAAAGAGAAAATATATAAAGAAAATATACACTTGGTATAGAAAAAGAGGATATATATATATATCTCATTTGTTACAAAAGAAAGAATTGCATCCTTGTTGGTCAACTACTTTGGTGTTTTATAGATGCTTAAAAAAATGCTTGTTGTTTGGATTTGACCTTGTTTATTGTCCAAAACAATGAGTAAATTACCCGATTATTTTGATATTTAAATTTTTTTATTTAAACAAGAGTTGGTTTGATATTTAAATAATTTGCTTACTAGTTACAGTGTTTACCTTTTCTTCTTCTTCTTCTTCTTCTTCTTCTTCTTCTTCTTCTTCTTCTTCTTCTTCTTCTTCTTCTTCTTCTTCTTCTTCTTCTTCTTCTTCTTTTTTATAAATTATCCAGGATTAAGTTCTATTTATTTCCTTAATGCCAATTAATGAGAAGGAATATTATCTGTCAGCATCAAACTATAAGATGCCCAAATCTGACAAACATTATTATTATTATTACAGCTTTTTATTTACAAAACATGCATGGATAATTTTTCAACATTGATCCTTGCAAAACCTTGCGTTCCAAATTTTTTTCTCTCTTCCCTCCCTGTCCCCTTCCTTGGACAGCAAGAAATACAATATAGGTTAAACAAGTACAATTCTTCTGAACATGTTTCTATATTTATCATGCTGCACAAGAAAAATCAGATCAAAAGAGGAAAAAATGAGGGAAAAAAACAAGCAAAAAAATAAATAAAAGTGAAAATACTATGTTGTGATCCATATTCAGTCTCTAGAGAGAAGTCTATTGGAATTGCCTTGAATCGTCTCATTGATGAAAAAAGCCAGATCCATTACAGTTGATCATCATCACATAATCTTGTTGCTGTGTACAATGTTCTGTTGGTTCTACTCACTTCACTCAGTATCAGTTCATGTAAGTCTTTCCAGGCTTTTCTGAAATTATCCTTCTCATCATTTCTTATAGAATTATAATAATCCATAACATTCATATACCATAACTTATTCAGCCATTCTCCAACTAATGGGCATCCACTCAGCTTCCAGTTCCTTACCACTACAAAAAGGGCTGCCACAGAAATTTTTGTACATGTGGTTTATTTTCCCTTTTTAATGATCTCTTTGGGATATAAGCCCAGTAGAGTGCTTACTTTTTCTAAGGAAGGTTTGATAAAGGTAAGATCCTTGATTGCACTCAATTCTGCTGTTGGAGAGATCGCCATCCAGGCTTGGAAATTAATAGATAGCCTCAGGGCTCAGAAGCATCATAGGAATTGTAGAAACAATTTGCATTTTTAAGTTTTTTAGCTTTGCAGTTAAAGGAAGCCCAGAAGAACTAGGACCTTGGCCCTATTCTAAAACAAACTAGCCTCTTTATCTTCCAACAGACTGGTGACTTTCCTTAGGGAGAGCTTTTGTTTGTTTATTTTCCCTGGATTGGAAAAGGAGAAGGGAATAGAGAACTCAAGAGAAGATTACAATCTAAATTATCAATGTAATGATCCCGGTGGAGCACCACAGTAAAAAGTGAATTGTTGTTTAATCAGTCATGTCCCACTCTTCCAGATCCCATTTGGGATTTTCATGACAAAGAAACCATGTCCTTCTCCAGCCCATTTTACAGATAAGGAAATTGAGGCAAACTGGATTAGGTGACTTTCCCAGGACCACACAGCTAGTAATTGTCTAAGAATGGATTTGAACTCTTAAATATGAGTCTTCTTGATTCTAAGCCCAGTGCTCAATTCACTGTCCAACCTTGCTGCCCATTTTAAAGATAAGGAACTGAGGCAAACAATTTAATAAATGTTTGAGGCTGGAATGGAACTCAGATTGTTCTGATTTCATGTCTAGGGCTCTGTTCTCTTTACCATCTTATTTCCAAGGTAAAGGCAATAGAAACTACAAATGGATCTCTTATGTGAGAAATTGAGAATAAAGCCCATTAGGCTGACATAGGGAGTCTCAGAATGTTGGCGAAGCAAAAAGGAGGGAGCTAAAGGTTGGGAAGAGTTCCCAGTGCCCAGAGGATTGTTTCTATTTGATCCTAGAGGCAAAAGTGAGTCAGATCTATGGAATTTATTAGGTAGAGGTATCCAGGTCAGATCTGGAATTAAGAAAAACACCGTGGCTGGGGAGTGGAGGATGGATTGCAGCAAGGGCAAGGTCGGAGAGTAGGAGATTGGTCTAGATAAAGAAGAATCCGGAACATCCAAATTCATGGCCCAGTGTGTGTGACAAACTCAAGAAAGGAGCTCTTATTCCATAAGAAGTACTGGGAAATGGAAAGCAACTAGACAACTAGCCCCTTCTAAAGGCTATTGTTTAGCCTTTATTTTTGACGAGGACCCATGACATCATGGAGGGATGGCTTGACTTGTGTGTGAATTGGATTTAAATAAGGCAGAATGGGACACTCTCTCTTCTAGAGACATGAAAGTTCAATGGCAGGACAAAAGTCAAGGAGGCTGGTGATAGCCCAGGATGCAGAAGATGATCTCGGTGTCTTTGATGTCTGGCCAAACCGTGAGCACCCTACAGGAACAATTTGTTCTCCTCGGTCTATTCTGCTGGGAGATCTCCTGAACTCACACCCAGCTTTGAGGGCTGTCACTTACCCTCAACCTGGTTGAGCCCGTCTGCTGAGATGTTTATTAGGGTATGACTGGGGCAGGTGCTTCTGGGAGTCACTGGTGAGAGCTGGGTGAAGTGAACCCCAAAGATGGATGAGCAGCGCTGAAAAACAAACCCTTACATCAGAGGGACTAATTCTCCTTCAACATTCCACAACAAACCTCAGCAACTTAGTCCATATTTCACAATAAGTTGGAAATAGATAAGCAACCTAAATATGAAGATTCACATTGTTTTTTTGTTTTTTTTTTAATTGGTGGAAAACAGATGGAGGTTCCTTTTACTCATCTGTTTCTCTTAAGCTTCAGTCCCACATCACGACTTCCTTTCAAATAGCTCCAAATGAATATCTCAGAGTGGTTCAAATTCTAGAAGAATCAAATACAATTGAATCTCTTCTCCACACCCTACCTGTGCATCCTGTGGAAGGTACCAACTTTCCTCCAAGTCATTTGGAGGAAACCTCCCTGTCCATCCTCACGGTTTCATGCTCACCTTACAAATCTAATCCATCTCCTTTCTACCTCTACATCATTCCCCTTATTACATTCATATTCAACTGCTTTAAAATGTTTATAGTATTTTATTTTATTTTCCAATTACATATAAAAGAATTTTCAACATTCATTTTATAAGATTTTGAGTTCCATTTTTCTCTCCTTTCTTCCCAAGACAGCAAGCAATCTGATACAGATTATACAGATATAATCATGTTAAACATATTTCCATATTAGTCTTCCTGTGAAAGAAGGATCAGAACAAAAGGGAAAATCCAAGAGAAAGAAAAAGTGAAAATGGTATGCTTCAATCTTTATTTAAACTCCATAGTTCTTTCTCTGCATATGGATAGCATTTTCTTTCATGGGTCTTTTGGAATTGTCTTTTGTTATTACATTGCTGAGAGTTAAGTCTATCATACTTGATTATCACACAATACATTCATATTCTCTTCTCTCTGCTTGCACAAACACTGTCTAGCTTGGACCCTTATTTCATTTAGCCTAGACTATCACAATTGTCTCCCAAATGGTCTTCCTGACTCAAGTCTCTCTTTCTGTGTCTCTCTCTGTCTCTGTCTCTCTCTTTCTCCCTGTGTGTCTCTGTCTCTGTCTCTGTCTGTCTCTATCTGTGTCTCTCTCTCTGTCTCTGTCTCTCTCTGTCTCTCTCTGTCTCTGTCTCTCTCTCTGTCTCTCTCTGTCTCTCTCTCTCTCTCTTGATCTCTTTTTGGAAGCAATCAGGATTAAGTGACTTGCCTGGGATCACATAACTACTAAATATCTGAGATTGGATTTGAACTCAAGCCCTTGACTTTATTCACCGCTCACCTTGCTGCTCTGAGTCTCTATTCTAGCTCATCCTCCACTCAGCTGTTAAAGTGATTTTCTTAAAGGATGTGTCACTAATACATCAGGCACTGTCAGGGGTTCCCAATGACTCCCAGAGTCGTTTCAAGTCCTTCCTTGGGCATTAAAAACTATTTAAGATCCACCTTCTTTCTCTTCTCAGTGCTCATGCACTTTACCCCCGACTTCCCACCCTGATCCTGACACCCCGGCCTATTTCTTGAACTTGGGACTCCCCCTTCATTCTGGTACCTCTTCCAGATCTATGCCTCAGACATAGAATCCTCCTTCCTCCAGCCTTTCAGGTTCCCCAGCATTCTATCAGGTTCAGTTCAAACCTCACTTTCCGTGGGAGACAAATTCTAGGCTTCTCCCCTTTTCTCCCTTTCCCAATCATTTTCCTTTGAGCTCATCTTCCATTTGCTCTGCATATGTCATGTTATTTACATGGAGTATTTCCCCATTAGAAAATGAGCTCTTTGAATGTGGAACATTATTTCTGCCTCTTTTTTCATATTCCCAGAGGTTAACACATTTCCTGGAAACATATTAAGTATTTAATATATGCTAGTTACTGGAAGGTGGCTCAGTGGATAGTGTGCAGGGCCTACTATCATCAAGATCTGAGTTCAAATTTGGCCTCAGACTGTGATCCTGGGCAAGACATTCAATTTTGTTTGTCACACTTTCCTCATCTGTCAAATGAACCGGAGAAGGAAGTGGCAAACTGCTCTAATCTCTTTGCCAAGAAAGCCTCATGGGCAACATGATCCACAGGGTCACAAATGCAGGTTCCTTTTGGCAAGCTTATTATTAAGTGAATAACATCTAGGCCAGAAATTTTGGGGACCCCATACAACCTAGCTAGTAAATAAAAATACATGCATATACACACTTATATTTCATTCGATCCCCATAAGAATATTGTGAATTAGGTACAATTATTATTACCGTTTTATAGATGAGGAAATTGAAGCTAAGTGATTTGCCTGAGGTTCCAAAAGTAGTCAGAGAATGATTGGAAATAAAATTCACAGGGACAAATCCACAAGGACAATCCTGGTGCCCATCTAGATGTCTAGGAAGCTAGTTACCATTGTTTTATGGGAATGTGGTGATTAGAAAAGTTCAAGAGGCGCAGTGGATAGAGCACCAGCCCTGAAGTCAGGAGGACCTGAGTTCAAATGTGATCTCAGACACTTAACACTTCCTAGATATGTGACCCTGGGCAAGTCACTTAACCCCAGCCTCTGGGGGGAAAAAAAAAAGTTCAAGAGACATGGTTTCTGGGCAATTAATTATTTGATAATGATTTGATCATCTCTCTTAGCCCAGAGACACTGTTTGGAAGACAAGTGGCAATCAACTCTGACTGGTTAACAATTAATGAGAGAATGAATATCACAACATGGGGCTGAGAGTGACTTTGTGCTACCCCTGGATGGAGAGACTATCTCAACCCAACCTTGGGCAATTTGGACAAAAGGGTCTGTCTCCACCCAAGCTAGATTAGACTTAGACTAGAGATTCCCTGTAAAGGTGGGTGGAGTTGACAGAAAAGGTTAACTTTACCTTCAGAGACTGAGGTCTTGAAAATAGAAACTGGGGGAATTCTGCCTCTCCCTAAATCATTAATTATTAATACTCATTTCCCTCAGGAAAAAAATGTTTTGAGTTTCAAACAGCTGAGGAACTTGCCCAGCACAGGGGCACAGCTGGTACAGAAGACGTCCGCAGACTATGTTATCATTGACTTGAATTAATATGGCAGCTAAAGCAACTGGTGCTGGAGTTGCTGGAACCCATCCAAGAGAACCAGGGTCTGTTGTATCTATGCCAAGGTCCAAAACAGGGGAACCCTTCAAATAGCGCGCCTTTGGCCAGTTGGGAGTTTTCTCCTCCAGAAATCCTTCAAAACTGAGCTATTTGTCTAATGCAACACAAATCTGACCCTGAGAGGGAAGGCATTGGGGGGCTTTCCTAGCACTGTACAATCAGCAGGTTCTCAGAGGAGGGAACATTTTCCCCTTGTTTTACCTTGGTCATGAGCCAGGGCTACTGAAACAATAGGACCATGTGGAAGTGTGAACTTCCTTTCCTGCTTGCAGTGGGACTATTTCCTCTAAAATTCAGTGACAGCTTGGAAGCACCAAAGCACACAACTGGAGGAGCTCTCCACATTTGGGGGGGGGGGGAGCTGGACATTTCTTTTCAGCTCAATCTGCTGTCTGACTTCTCTATCTCTATCTCAGGACAGAGTATGTATGGTCTTCCTTACTCTGAAGACTTCTGTGGGCTTGGGACACTCCAAGAGTCCTAGAGGAGAACTTTTTTTTCCTTAATAATATTTTATTTTTCTTAATACATATAAAGCTAGTTTTCAACATTCATTTTTATGAGACTGTGTTCCAAATTTTTCCACCTTTCTCCTGTATCTCCCTTCTCCCCAAGACAACAAGCAATCTGAGACAGGTTAAATATGTGCAAAAAACAAATGTCCATATTTATCATGTTGGATAAGAAAAATCAGATCCAAAAAGTGAAAAACTACAAGTAAAAGCAAAAATAAAAGGTGAAAATACTGTGCTTCAGTCCCCATTCAGTTTCCCTAGTTGTCTCTCCCAATGTGGATGGCATTTTCCATCACGAGTCATTGGAATTGTCTCGAATCACTGCATTGCTGAGAAGAGCCAAGTCCGTCACAACTGATAATCACATAATCTTTCTGATACTGTGCACAATGTTCTCGAGAGGAGACCTTTTTATGCACTTAGGTGGCCAGGAAGCTGTTAACTTATGTGCTTTCTAAGTGCTGTGCCAAGTGCTTTATAATTATTAGCCCTCTCATCCTCACAACCACCCTGACCAAATCTTTTTAACCCTTTGGATCAACGGTCCATAGGTTTTCTTGGCAAAGATACTGGAGAGATTGGCCATTTCCTTCTCTAATGTTATGCAGACGGGGGTTATGTGACTTGTGCAAGGTCATGAAGCTAGGATTTGAACTCAACATTTTTTAGCACCAGGCCCTGTGCTCTATCCACTGTGCCCCCTAATTGCTCATTTATAAATACATACAGAGGCAACTGGTGGTGCAGTGGATGGAGCACCAGCCCTGAAGTCAGGAGGGCCTGAATTCAAATCTGTCGTCAGACACTTAACACTTCCTGGTTGTGTGACCCTGGGCAAGTCACTTAACCCTAATTGCTTCAGCAAAAAGAAATAAAATAAGTATTTACAAAGAGTAAGGATCTGTGATTCCATTAGTCCTAGAAGGCCCTAGTCAGGGAATTCTTTCCACCATTGCAGATCAGTACCTGTCCCTAAGAAGTGAAAGGATTTTTAGACCATTAGACCACATAATGGTTCCCTGTTGGAGAGAATAGTAGCTGAACATAGGGGTTCATAATTGTAACCAGAACTAGTTGGGAGGATGCGGCCGATAGATTGCTTGAGCTCAGAAGTTCTGAGCCATGTTAGGGCTAAAGCCAATTGGGTGTCTGAGTCAGGCCCCAAGATGGTGAGTTCCTGAGGGACAGATAATGTGATGCCTGAGGAAGGAAGCCGAGGGTTCTGTGTGGCTGAAGTGAGAAAGAAGAGAGTGGAAGACTTATTAGACCACATGAGCAAGGCTTATATAGATTGTCCTCCATTCCATTCAGGTTAGTTCTTTAGTGTTCGTTTTAAAAAAAAAAATGTTACTATTATTTAGTCACTTTAGTCATGTCTCATTCTCCGCGACCCCATTTGGGTTTTCTTGTCAGAGATATTGCAGTGGTCTGCTATTTCCTTCTCCAGCTCATTTTACAGATGAGAAAACTGAGGCAAACAGAGCTAAGGGACTTGTCCAGGATCACACAGTTAGAAAATGACTGAGGCTGAATTTAAATTCAGGTCTTCCCAGGCTCAGTGCCACTGTACCCTGCTTCTCCTCAAAAATAAAATTTTAAAAATATTGCTTTGCAAATATAGTTGTTGCTGCTTTTGTTTCCAGTGCTGGCCTGGCTCATTGCCCAGCCCTTCCTCTCTTTTTCAGAGAGTAAAAAAGCTTTTTTCTTCCTATTTGTGTTATCAAAGAGAGGCTCCCCAGTCACTTTTACCTTCCCATGAACCTTAGAATTAACTGCTGGGGGTGGTTAGCAATTCTTATCTTCCTGGAAAGCTGAATGTCCCAATACCTACTTTTATCTCCCAGACAGACTGGGAGGCCCCGGAGTGCTGAGGGCTGGGTTGTCAGGTCCTCCTATCTCAGCACTGGAGTCACAACATGGGGGGGGGGTCACATACCAGTTACCCCGTAAATCCTTGCTTATTTGATTGATCCCAGCTCCGGGCCTCTCACTTCCCTCAGGAAGGAGCTGCAGCCTTGTGCCTGGGCCTGCCAAGGTGTGATTCATTCTTCCCAATCTCCAGGCCCTTTGGGTGTGACTCACATGAGAGATAAGGCTCTAGAGTCACCCCCACTGAGGGAGCCGGTAAAAAACACCCTTGAATCCTTCAGCCTCTGGAATTCAGACTGGCTTGGTTTTGTCCCAGTTCGGAGTCAAATCCCTGGTCCTCTGCTACAACTTGATCAATATTGCCCCTGAAAGGGGTACTCTATCCACTGGAGCTCAATCATTCCCTACAAGTTCCCAAGGATGGAAATTCAGGTTATTAAACTTCTCTAGGAGAATGGGGAGGATGCCAAATTAGGAATAGGAACATCTGGGTTAAAATCTCAGCCACTCACTTCTATTCTCTGAGCCTCAGTTTCCTCATCTGTAAAATGAAGGAGCTGCTGTGTGACCCAGGGCAAATTACTTAACCCCAATTCCCTCAGAAAAAAAAAAAAAAAAAAAAGGAGTTGGATTAGGTGATCTTCAAATTACCTCTCATTACCCAATTCCATATCCTAAGATCTCTTTCTGAAGTTTTCTGTACTCTTAGCAAGAAGCACAAGAGTCCTCACTGCTGGGGACAAGTCAACCAGAATTAGGCTATCCCCATACTCATTTTTGTCATTGTTTACATGTGCGAAGATAGGACAGCTTTAAAAACCATAGTCCATCCATCTACCCATCCATCTATTTATCTATTTATTGATCCATTCATCTATTTATTGATCTATCCATTCATTCATCTATTTATCCATTCATCTATATCCATCTGTCTATCTATACATCTATCTATCTATCTATCTATCTATCTATCTATCTATCTATCTATCCATCCTACCCATCTATCTATTCAGCCAGCCAGCCAACCAAAAAAAGGTGAAAATGCCATTATGCTTTGATCCACATTCAATTTCCATAGTTCTCTCTTTGGATGAGGATGGCATTTTCCATCCCAAATTCTTCCTTCATTTTTTTTCCCCTGAAGCTGGGGTTAAGTGACTTGCCCAGGGTCACACAGCTAGAAAGTGTCAGAGACCAGATTTGAACTCGGGTCCTCCTGAATTCAAGGCTGGTGCTCTCTCTACTGCACCACCTAGCTGCCCCTTCTTCCTTCCTTTTTGAAGATGACCAATGACATCATCTGTGGATGTCTTGATTCATGGGTGAATTGGATTTAAGTGAGACAAAGCTGCACAAAGTGGTCAGCCTCTCTCTCTTCCAGGGTCATCAAAGTCCAGTGACAGAACATCCTGGATGCAGCAGATGACTGCGGTGGTCTTTGATCTCTGACCAAGATGCTAATATTATACAAATTTTACACATGAGGAAACTGAGGCAAATAGGGATTTGCGGGCTCACAAAGCTAGTAAGTGTCTGAGGCTGGATTTGAATGTAGCGGTTCCTAACTCCAGGCCAGTGCTCTCTCCACTCTTATACTCAGTGCTCCAGGATATCCAGTTGGAAATGCCAACAAAGCAGAAGGCAGGGTCAGTTGATTTCAATATTGATCTGCCCAGAGAGTCATTGACCCCATGAGAACAGGGAGGTCTTGGCCAGGATGTAGACGGTGAAAAGAAGAAAGCCAGATCCCGATCAGTAGCACCTTCCCAGCATCATCAGTAGAGTCCTGGAAGGGACACTGGGTCGGGCAGTGGCAAGAGAGCGGGTCTGGATTCTGAGTGTGTTGTTGAGAAGGGTCTACGCTGATTCTGGGTCTGAATTGGCTCAGACTGAATGTAAATAGCAATCATTTCTGCTTTGGCTGGAAACCCTGAGGTTCTTTCCCTCCCAGATTCATTTCTCTAGATTTTTTTGGACTAGGTGAAAGAGGAGATTGTTTGCCTCAATGGCTCCCTAGCTTATCACTGAATGGATGCTCTGTGGAAGACCTTAGCTTAAATAGTTTGAGGTCTCCCATTGCATCCAGGATCACGTCCAGTTATCCTGACCTCTATCTGGCCACTGGACCCCAATGGCTCTGGAGGGGAAAGTGAGGCAGGGGACCTGCGCGGTCATGGGAAATGAAGGACGAACAACTATCCTGATTTATTCTACGAATGTGATTGCGATAAAGTGACTGGAATTGTGACTGGGTTGTTAGGATTACTAGGTGAGAACTCAGGTTGTCTGGACAATTACAAGGTGAGAACTCAGGTTGACTTGACAGTTCTCTGGCTCAGACCTGTAAAGGGAGTTTACACCTTAGGAATCCTAGAAGGAGCAAGCTCATTGGTTAAAGTGGTTCTTCCCAGAAGCCCTTGCATTATCCCACGCCCATTCTCTGAGAGGATAAAAGAGGACAAGAGTTAACAGCAACTGCCTGGAGACAACAGTTCACTACAGGAAGAAGAATCTGAGAGATTTGAGTAGACACAGCAGATCTCTTCCCAGAGAGCGATCCGGCAGCTTCTGGAGACGACAGCTCGCTACACTGGGTGATTCTGTGACCCTCGGATATAAAATGTAACAGGCGCAGCTGCTTGCTTCACATAGAGCATAGGCTCTTACATGGCCCATACCTGCAAAGCTCTTAGTTTAGAACGCATTATCTAAGGTGGCCACCAGGTGGCATCCTACTCAATCTATACCTCGAGACCTGCCATTTTTGTTCAGTAGTTTTCACCTATTGGTGACCCCAAGGACCGAGGCTTACTAATACTATCCATGAGATATTCTTGGCAAAAACACTAGACTAATTTGCTATTTCCTTCTCCAGAGGATAAACAGAGATTAAGTGACTTAGCCAAGAGCACATAGCTAGTAAGTATCTGAGGCTGGATTTGAACTCAGGTTCTCCTGACTCCAAACTCAGTTTTCTATTTATTGAGCCATCCAGCTTCCTTCTAGGTTTATCATACCCACTGCTTTTTAGCTTAATGGTTAAGCACTGGGCCTGGAGTTAGGGACACCCAAGTTCAAAACTAGCTTCAGATATTATTCTTATTAAAGGAGGGAAAGTGTGGCAATGAGGAACTGGAAACTGAGCGGATGCCCATTAATTGGAAAATGGCTGAATAAATTATGGTATATGAAGGTTATGGAATATTATTGCTCTGTAAGAAATGATGAGCAGGAGGAATACAGAGAGGCCTGGAGAGATTTACATCAACTGATGCTGAGTGAAACAAGCAGAACCAGGAGATCATTATACACTTCAACAACAATACTGTATGAGGATCAATTCTGATGAACATGACTTTTTCCAACAATGAGATGATGGAAGTTCCTATGATCTTGTGATGAAGAGAGCCATCTACACCCAGAGAGAGAGGACTATGGAAACTGAGTGTTATTCACAACATAACATTTTCACTTTTTGTTGTTTTCTTGCATTTTATTTTTTTTTCTCATTTGTTTCTGGTTTGAATTGATTTTTCTTGTGCAGCAAGATAATTGTATAAATATGTATGCATATATTGAATTTAACATATATTTCTACCATGTTTGACATATATTGGACTGCTTACCATCTAGGGGAGGGGATGGAGGAAGGGAGGGAATTGGAACACAAGGTTTTGCAAGGGTTAATGTTGAAGAATTGTTCCATGCATGTATTTTGAAAAATAAAAAGCTTTAATTAAAAAAAAAAAGACATTATTCTTTGTATGATCCTGATTATTTGGACAATTGCAATGCGTCTCAGTTTCCTCATCTGTAAATTAAGAGTAATAGCAACATCCACCTCCCCAATTGTGAAGATCAAATGAAATACTATTTGTAAGGCACTTTGCAAACTTTAAAGGACTATATAAATGCTAGCTTTTATTAGCAGGGGTGACAACCTGAAAAGCTTAGGAAAGCTTCCCCCCACCCCAACACACACGACACCCAACCTGTATAGTTGGATACAGCTGAGATGATAGAACAAGAATAACAGTCTCATTAAGGAAATAAAAGATTGTTCAGATGTTAAAACATGAACCCTCCCAAGGCTTTCAGTAGTGCCATGGAGTTTAGATTCTCAATAAAGTCAACATATGCTTGGGAATGATTTTTTAAAAAGTACAATGAAGGTCTGGTCTATTCATTGAAGACTTCAGATGGTATCTCTGCTGATAATGGCTTTCCCATGTGATCTGCATTCTCCTCATGGGAACATCAGTGAGTGATAAAGTCCACATCTCTCCTCCTCCCATAGTAGAGCTCCAGTCTTTTGTCTACACAAGGACCACATTGGGAACCCATCTTTCTTCTTTAAGAAATAATCTGTTGGGCAGCTAGGGGGCTCAATGGATGGAGCATCAGCCCTGAAGTCAGGAGGATCAGAGTTCAAATCTGTCCTCAGACACTTAACACTTCCTGGCTTTGTGACCCTGGGCAAGTCACTTAACTCCAATTACCTCAGCAAAATAAGAGATAATTTGTTGAGGAATCTTCTTCTAAATGATCAGTTTCTAAACTCTCAAATTTAGGAACTCTTTTATTGGGGAACTCCTGACTTTAGGACTTTTCAAATTAGGTAAACCTTCCACCCTGGGCTCCCCAGTGGACATGTATATATCTGTTTCTGCTGGAAATCACTCTAGCTGTGAGCATCTCTTGATCTGGGAAAGTCTACTTTTGGGTTCTCTCTTCACAATTTTCTGGGTTCCTATGCTCCAGTTCCCATTCCTGCTGGGTTCAGGGGTTGAGAGGGAGCAGGTCTGTCAGAGCAGGTGACTACTCTGATAGCTTCCTGAGAATCAGATAGCCCATCAGGGTGACCCCTGTGACCTCTCAGCAAAGAGCCAGAAGGCTTCCCTCAACCCCCACAGGAGCGTTCCTTCAGATGTCTCCAAACAAAGCCCCATACTATTATCTAAACAGGTTGTTTGCGGATCTTGGGCTCCATCCACGTGGTTTCTAGGGGCCTTGCAGGAGCCACTTATCATTTCTTCCTCAACTTTTAAAGATCCCTGGAGTCCAGGTCCTTCATTCTCCGTCCCATGGCATTTCAGTCTTTCTGATTCCTCCAAAGGACTTCTTTGTATCTCATAAAGTGATCACCTGATGTAGCTGCATCTTTTGCAATTAGTTAAATATCTCCAGACTGGGCCCCATTTCTCAATTCTGTGAATTTTCGTTGGCTATCATACATGTTCAGAATCCTCTCCTTTCTTATCTCTGCCCCTTGGTCTTCCTACTTTCCTTCAATTCTCAGCTAAAGTACCAGTTTCTGAAAGGAGTCTTTCCCAATCTTTCTTAATCTTATTGCCTTCCCACCAAGATTATCTCTAATCTATCTTGTGATTATATATGATTTGCTCATTGTCTTTGTGGGCTCCTTGGAAACAGGGGCTGCTTTTGCCTTTCTTTGTCTCCTCTGCCCTTAGCACAGTTGCTTGGCACAAAATAGGCACTTCATAAATGATCATTGACTGACACACACAGGCCAAGGCAGAACCAGGATTCAGATCCTTTGGCTCCTTGGACTGACCTGCTGCTCACTTCTTTGAAGGATTCATCTTCCTTTTTCTAGAATCTTAGAATTTGCTCCATCAGCATCTCTTAGAATTTTTTTTAGTCAATGGGGAAAAATTGCTAGAGGTAATAAAAACCAAGCAAAGTTCTTCTAGCTCCATCCCAGGCTCTGTTTGGCTCCATGTGGCCGCCTTCTATGTGAACCTTTCCAGGGCCCACTCAATGTCAGTAGTCTTTTCCTTTTCAAATGATAACATAATTCTTTTCTTTTTTTTTTTAAAGATATATTTATTTATTTAATATTTTCCCCAGTTACATTTAAAACAATTAAAAACAAACTTTTGGGTTCTGGATTCTCTCTCTTATCCCTATCCATAAGATGGGGATTAAGAAACCACATGGAAAGTTATGCAAAACATTTCCACAAAAGTCATGTTATGAAAGAAAATATAGATCTACCACCCTAACTGAAACCTTCAAGAAGGTTTTTGTTTTAAAGAGAGAGTGTGATTCAATCTGTATTCAGATACCATTTCTTTTCTTATAGATAATATTTTTTTCGGTATATATTTCAGAGTAGTTGTGGATCATTGATAACATATTTCTTTCCTTTTTCCTTTTTTATTTTATTATTTTTTTATGACACCTTTTTCTTTTCTTTTCTTTTTTATTATAGCTTTTTATTGACAGAACCTATGCATGGGCAATTTTCAATACTGACCCTTGCAAAACCTTCTGTTCCAACTTTTCCCTTCCCTACACCTACTCCCCTAGATGGCAGGCAGTCTCATACATATTAAACATGTTAAAGTATATCTTTAATACAATATATTTGTACATATTTATACAGTTCTCTTGTTGCACAAGAAAAATTGGTTTTAACTACATAGAATTCCCAATCCCCCTATTTTTGTCTGCCTGCATTTTGGATTTCCTTCACAAGCTAATTGTACACTATTTCAAAGCCCGGTTCTTTTTATACAGCAAAATAACTGTTTGGACATGCATACATATATTGTATCTAATTTATACTTTAACATATTTAACATGTATTGGTCAATCTGCCATCTGGGGAGGGGAAGGAGAAGAAAAATTAGAACAAAAGGTTTTGCTATTGTCAATGTTGTAAAATTATCCATGTATATATCTGGTAAATAAAAACTATTAAAATATTAAAAAAAATAAAAAAAAAGAAAAATCAGTTTTAGAAAGGAAAAAATAATCTGGGAAGAAAAACAAAAATGCAAGCAGTCCATATTCGTTTCCTAGTGTTCTTTCTCCATGTGTAGACAGCTTTTTATTTTCAAAACACATTCATGGATAATTTTTCAACACTGATTCTTGCAAAACTTTGTGTTCCAAATTTTCCCCTCCCTTCTCCCCACCCCTTTCCCTAGATGGCAAGTGATCTGATATTATGTTAAACATGTTAAAATTATATACGGATAATATATTTCTTTAGCTACTTAAATGTAGTATCAGGACAATGGGGAGTTAGTTACATGGTGGGTGTGAGTTGCAACAGAATAAAAACAAGGAATTCCACAGGAGAAAGTACCATAAAGAAAGTTAACAAAGAAATCTATCATTGAGTGTAGAACCAGAATCATTGTACACGGCAAGAAGATTATATGATGATCAATTCTGATAAACATAGCTCTCTTCAACAATGGGGTGATTCAAACCAGTTCTAATTGTTCAATGATGAAGAGAATCAACTACACCCAGAGAGAGAGCTGTGGGAGCTGAGTGTGGTTCACAACCTAGCATTCTCACTCTTTTTGTTGTTTGCTTGCATTTTGTTTTCTTTCTCATTTTTTTATCTTATTTTCCTTGTGCAGCAAGATAATTGTATAAATAAGCATAAAATTGGATTTAACATATATTTTTACCATGTATATTGGATTACTTGCCATCAAGGGGAGGGGATGGACGAAAAGGAGGGAAAATTGGAACAAAAGATTTTGCAAGGGTCAATGTTGAAAAATTATCCATGCATATGTTTTGAAGTTAAAAAGCTTTAATAAATAAAATAAAAAATAAAAAAAAAAGAAATGTATCAGTGAGAAAAAAAAAAAAAAAGAATCAGTCACTTGTCAAGAATAAGGGATAGCTGATAGCCAGCCAACTGAGTATTCGCTGGAAGGAATGCAAGAAAGGAACAGAAAATGCATGTTGTGTGTGGCCCCCTTGTGGTGAGCTAGTGGGAGGACATGGATGAAAGGCTCCCAGGATGGATGGGCTGAGTGGATCACTGGAGATAGATCTCTAATCTGCGTCCTGTTGCCTCCAGAGGCAGCTCATTCCACTTCTGGAAAAAGAGTTTAAATACTTTAAAAACTTACAGTACATGTATTGATGCCTTTTGTTTTTATGCCACAAAGAATCACAGAATTCGGAGCTGGCAGGAGCTCCGTAGAACCAAATCCTCTCCCACCTTCTAGGCTCCAGATCTCCTTCCGTCCTCAGGGAGGTCAGTGCCGGGCTCCCAGGCTTCCCCTCTTCTCCACCTCCGCCCATCCCTCTAGGGAACCTTAATCTACCTCTGGGTGCTTCCTCAAACAGCCCTGAGCCCCCATTTCCTCACATCCCCAAGGCCTGCTCATCTACCTCAGCTCCATGCAGACCTTCCATGTTCATGAACCCAGAACTTCCTTTATCTGATCAAAATCTCTTCTCACTCTGCCTTCCCTGTGATTTAGAAGAGCTAACCTTGAAGTTCTTTGTCCTCCTTGTGACCAGCAGCCCTCTCAGGCTATTACCTGCTTTGGTCAAGCTTCCCCCCTTCCTCATATTGGCCCCTTGGGGAACCAGTCCAACGTACATCGTGCTCTTTCCTGGAGGATGTTGTCCCCTGGTTCCCCATTTTGGACTCTGCTTTGCCTCCTGTTCATGTGGAGTTGAATGAAGCTGGAAAAGATCTCAAACTATGTTGAGTGGATCCACTACAGATTGATGTTACATAGTCTTATCTGAGTGCCAGACCTGTGGTAGAAAAGATTCCTTTTCCTGAGTTCAAATCTGGCCTCGGACACTTTGGAGCTGTGAGGCTCTGAGCCAGTCACTTCGTGTCCTCATCTGTAACATGAGCTGGAGAAGGCAATGGCAAATTACTCCGTATCCTTGCCAAGAAAATCCCAAACAGGTGACCAAGAGTCAGAGAAGACTGAAAATGAATGAACGACAACCACATCACCTCCCAGATTAAATAGAAAACCCTGTTTGGACTCTAAAACCCTTCATAACCCGACCCTTTCCTGCCTTCTCAGACTTCTTGCCCCTTAACTCCCCTCTTCTGGCCCAGGATCCAGTGACCCTGACCTTGGGGCTCTCACCCTCCAGCTCCTGAATGGTGCTGCTTCCCGAGGCTTCCTGGAAATGCTCTCTGTCCCATCTCTGCCCCTCTGCTTCCCCTTCAAGGCTCCCTGAGAAGTCTCTCTGGAGAGGACCTTCTCTCTGAGGCTCCTTCGCTTGGGTATCGATCCCAGAGCCTCCAGTGTAGCCCATTGCTTCTTTTGCTAATAGTTGTAGGCAGGCTGCTCCCCTCTCCCCTGCCCCTGCAGTTTTCTGCCTTCTCCACCTCCCGCCTTTTCCTTGGAGCTCTTCTGTCCGGTAGCCTCCGCCCAGGTGTCCCTGGCCCAGGAAGCTCTCCTCTTCACTCTGGTCTCTTGGCCTCCTTTTTGCTCTCCAAGAAGTTCCCCTATTCCCTCTCCCCCCAGCAGCTCCCTTTGTGCTTGGCTTCCCCCGAGAATGTATCTCCCTTAGAAGACAAGTGGCTCTTTCTTTCTTTCTTTCTTTCTTTCTTTCTTTCTTTCTTTCTTTCTTTCTTTCTTTCTTTCTTTCTTTCTTTCTTTCTTTCTTTCTTTCTTTCTTTCTTTCTTTCTTTCTTTCTTTCTTTCTTTCTTTCTTTCTTTCTTTCTTTCTTTCTTTCTTTCTTTCTTTCTTTCTTTCTCTTTCTTTCTTTCTTTCTTTCTTTCTTTCTTTCTTTCTTTCTTTCTTTCTTTCTTTCTTTCTTTCTTTCTTTCTTTCTTTCTTTCTTTCTTTCTTTCTTTCTTTCTTTCTTTCTTTCTTTTGTAGTATTTTTATCTCCAGTGCTTTGCATAATGTCTGGCATGTAGAAAAACATTTAATAAATGTTCTATCTGTCTGACTGTCTGTATATCTATCTATCCATTCATCTACCATCTATTTATTTTTCTATCTACATTATCTATCTTCTTATCCATCTATTTAACTATCTATCCATCTAACTACCCACCCATCTATTTATATATACCTGTCTCCATATCTATCTATTCATCTATCTGCATATCTACCTACCTATCTATCCATCCATCTATTTACCCATCTATCCAACTACATATTTATCCATCCATCCATCTACCTATCTACATATCTGTCTATCCATCATCTACATATTTGTCTATCCATTCATCTATTTATCCATCTTTCTACATATCTATCTACCCATCTATTTGCATGTCTATCCCTCTACATACTTCTCTATCCATCTAGCTAGCTTGCTATCCTTTCCTCCCTCCCTCTCTCTGTATTTCTGTCTCTCTCCTTCTCTCTTTCTCCTACTCTTTCTGTCTCTCTGTCTCTCTCCCTCTCTTGTTTTGTGTGTCGCTATCTCTGTTTCTTCCTCCCTCCTTCCCTCTCTCTCTGTCTCAGTCCCTCTTTCTCTGTGTGTGGATCTGTCTCTGTCCATCTCTCTTTATGTCTCTGTCTTTATCTCTCCCTCCTTCCCTCTTTGTCTCTGTGTGTGTGTGTGTCTATCTGTCTCTGTATGTCTCTTTGTTTCTCTCCTTCCCCCTTCCTTTCCTCTCTTCCTCTCTGTCTGTCTCTCCCTTCCTCTCTGTCTCTCTCTGTCTGCTCTATCCCTCCCTCTCTATCTCTGCCTGTCTCTGTCTCTCTGTCTCTCTTTCTCTGTGTGTGTGACTAAGTCTTTGTCTCTGTCTGTCTCTCCCTCCCTCTCTTTCTGTCTCTCTGTCTCTGTCTTTCTCCTTCTACCAAAACTCTCTCTTTGCGACTTTCCTTAGTTCTGCTCTATGGAGCCAAGCAGACGGAGTCTCATTCCTCTCCCACAAAGAGCTTCAAGCACTTGAAGGAAGCTCTCAGGCCCTTCTTGGGCCTTCTCTTCTCCAGACAGAGCCTCCCTCATGCAGCCTCAGAGTTCCCCTGATCCCTGTTGGGTTCCAAACCATTAATAAATAGTCTCAGCCTCTCCACCATGGCTCAGGCTTCTTGGGCAGGAGAAGCTAAGGTTAGGTATTTTCCCAGCCTCTCCCCATCTTCAGGACCCTCTGGGAACCTGAGCCAATGAAGCTTCAGTTAGTTCCAAAGTCCCTGATGGCTCCTGTCGGGGGAAGCTCCTTCTTGTTGGCTGCTGCGCTCTGTTCTTCAAATCCTTAGCACTTCAAGGAGACGTGGGGCCTCAGAAATGACCATGCTCGGTCTCAGGGTGGGGGCCTTTCTATTTACCATGATGCCGTGGAGTCACGGATCTGGTGTCCAAATTCCAGCTCATTCACTAGTTACCTGTGTGATCGTGAACCAATCATTTCACCTTGGTGTCCTGGCTTGTAAGATGAGCATAGCTTCCCGTTCTGAATGTATGATTCCTGGCAGAGTTTCTAAGGCTTCAGTCAGTGTCTGAAAGCCTGGGCTGGGATCAGGGCTAAGGGGGCCACAACTCCCATTCTCCTAGCCAAGGATGCCCTGACAGGCACTGCCTCGTGTGTGAGGATGCAGAGCATCCTGAGACCATCATGGAGGGCTTCTCTGTCCCACCTACCATTCTTCCCATCATACCATTCTTCCTTGCGGATGTGGAACAGGGAAGGGTCTTGGAGATCATCTAGTTCAACCTCCTCCTTTTACAAAGGAGCTGAAGGCCAGGGAGTTACTGGACTGTGACTTCCTGGGGAGCACTAGTGTCTTTATTTCTGCTCTTCTTTGTATCACAGTGCCCGACACATCCTTGGCACTAGAACCAGCTTTGTTACTGCCTAATTAAGGGACAGGAAGTAGCAGAAGCAAGATTCTGACCCAGGTCCTTGAGCTCTGAATCTAGCAATCATGAATATTAATGTATTTCTTACTGCTTTTCTTAGGCTCCTATCTTATTTATTTATCTATTTGTTTGTTTCTTTATTTATGTACAACTAAGGGACATAATAGATAGAATGCTGGATTTGAAGTCAGGAAGATCTGAATTTAAATCCAGCCTTAGCCACTTATTAGCTGTCTAGCGCTGGGCAACTAAATCACTTAACTCTGTTCATCTCAGTTACCTCATCTGTAAAATGAGGTGGGGAAGAAAATGGCAAACCACTTCCGTATCTTTGCCAAGAAAACTCCAAACGGGATCATGAAGAGTCAGCCATGACTGAACAACAATGATCTTTTTCTTTTTCCTCTTTTTTATTTTCTTTTTATTTTTTCTGCAAAGTTTTTTATTTTCAGGGCAACTAGGTGGCGAAGTGCACCAGCCTTGAATTCAGGAGGACGGGAGTTCAAATCTGATCTCAGACACTTAACACTTCCTAGCTGTGTGACCCTGGGCTAGTCACCTAGTCACTTAACCCCAGCCTGGGGGGGGGGGGAAGCTTTTTATTTTCAAAGCCTATGCATAGATAGTTTTCAAAATTCACTCTTGTACAACCTTATTCTAAATTTTTTTTTCCTTCCCTGCCTCCCCACCCCCTCTCCTAGATTACAAGTAATTCAATATGTGTTAAACATGTGTAATTCTTCTATACATATTTCCACAATTGGTATGCTGCATGAGAAAAATCAGATCAAAAAGTTAAAAAAAAAAAATGATCAAGAAAACAAATGCAAGCAAACAACCAAAAAAAAAAAAAAAAAAAGTGAAAAGGCTATGTTGTGATCCACACTCTCTCTCCACAGACTCTCTTCAACAATGATCTTTTTTTATATAACACTGATGAAATTTCTGAGTGTTGCACCCTAATTCTATTTTCTCTATAAACCCTGTAGTTTTTATAGCTTGGGTTTGCCTAGAGCAGTGATTTTTAAGGCAGTCATAAAACCTGTTAAAGCAGAACTGATTATGTAGTAGTATGTGTTTCTAGTTTGTTATGCCTATGTAGAAAAGCAAGAGGCAGTCTCATGGACAGAACAAAGCTTTTGGACTTGGTGGCAAGGTTTTGAAAGTCCCACCAGCCCATTCTCCCCGAGGGTGATGAATAAAGCTATAACAATAACAACCTCCATTTAAGGTTTGCAGAATTTGTGGTGTCCATTATCTCAGAGGATTATAAAACTCTATTATTCTGAGCTCCCAGGGTCAAGACTCTAGAAAGGTTGAGAGCTAATGTCTGGGCCTAGTCAGCAGTTCTAATTCCTGAGTAGACCCCACTAAGAATAAAGCAATCAGTGGTCAATGGAGTTGGCAATATACTGATGGATCTGGATTAGGCAATGAGTTGTTGCCTACTGATCTTAGTAGAAAGGGGCTGGTGAATATTAGACTATTAGTGTATGGATTAAGGAAATGGCAAACCTCTGCCAAGAAAACCCCAAACAGGGTCAAAAAGAGTCAGACATGATTGAATAGCCACAGCAATAAAAGTGGGTTAATGGATTCTGGGAAAAGTCAGATGGCCAGCTTACAGATTCCAAAGCAGGCAGGGGACTCAAGCTTAAGATCCATGACCTCTCTTCAACAGATAAATTGCTTTGTCTGGTCAGTGAATTGTTTTAGATGGTCAGGATTAAAGAAGATAGGGAATGGGAGATTGGGAAATTAAAGGTCATTGGATGATAGACTGAGAATTGTAGGGCAGTCTAGAGCAAAGCTTCTTAAACTGTGGGTCATGATCCCATTTAGGATTGTGTAATTGAATGTGGGGGGGGGTGTCACAAAATTGTGACTTGTTATCAGTAAATATTTGATTTATGTATCTATTTTAGATACCTATGTACCCAGGGTTGTATAAAAATTTCCTGGAGAAAAGGGATTGCTAATGGAAAAAGTTTAAGACACCCTGCTTTAAAGGTCTAGTACAATTCTCACATTTTATTGTGAAGAAATTGAAACTCAGAGGTTAAATGAATTTGACCAAGGTCCCACAAGTGACAAAAGTAGGATTCGAATGCAGGTGTCCAGACTCCATGTCCAAAGCTCTTTCCATTGCAACAGAGCTAATATTTTCCAAAGGAAGTAATCCCAATGAGATTTAGATTTATGACCCCTGTCTTGGCTGGTGGGAGCAGAGGAGACCTGACTAAGTCAGGATCTCTTCCCCATACTCCAAAGAACAAGAGATTCTTGGGGATGGTTACTAGAGTCTTCCTGAGCCGGTCAAGCACTAACCCATTTGGAAGAGCAACTTGCCTTACACCTCCAAGAATTCTTTTTCTTTTCCTTCTCCGTACCTCGGTTTTCCAACTTTTTGCCACAAGTTAGGATTTCCTTCTATAGATTTTCTTTTTCCTTTGTTTTCTCTCTGAAACTTTTCTACTATTCTTTTTAGGAAAACTTCATTCTTCCCAACAATCCAGAAAGTAGGGATGTAATGCCCTAGTCCTTCCACTTTTTCCTTCTTTTTTTTTTTTTTTTTTTTTTTTTTTTTTTTTTTTTTTGGGTGACACAATTGGGATTAGGTGACTTGCTTGAGGTCTCACAGCTAATGAATGTTATGTATTTGATGTTGGATTTGAATTCAAGTCTTCCTGATTCCAGAGCGGGTGCTCTACTCACTTCATTCCCTTTCTCCACTTGAAGGGAGATCAGTATATACCTTGTGTATATACAATTGTTACTTGTCCCTGGAAGAGAAAGAAACATAGTCTTTGCAAGTCCTTGAAAAAAACCTTCTTCCCGTTCCAAAAGATTTGTGATGGAAAATGCTCTTTCACTTCCAGAGAAAGAACTGTGGAATCTGAATGCAGATTGAAGCAGACTATTTTCACTTTTTTGTTGTTTCTTCTTTCTCGTGGTTTTTCCCTTTTGTTCTGAGTTGGGGTTTTTTTCCCCTCCACAACACGACTAATGTGGAAATGTGATTAATATGATTGTATATATTGAACCTTATATATATATATATTTTTTTCTTAACTCAAGAAAGTTCTAAAGGAAACACAAAAGGGTAGGATGGTATGTCAGAATTTATTATGTGTATTTTTAAAAATAGAGATTCATTGTTTTGTATACAATCCTCTTTTTATTTCTTACTTTGCATATGGAGTACTTATTTTTATATTTGTTAAACAGAATAAACAATTTAAATTAAATTATTGATAGAACATATGCATAGGTAATTTTTTACAGCATTATTCCTTGCACTGGCTTCTGTTCCGACTTTTCCCTTCCCTCCCTCCACCTCCTCCCCTAGTTGGAAGCCAGTCTTATACATGTTAAATATGTTATAGTATATCCTAGATACAATATATGTGTGCAGAACAGAACAGATCTCTTGTTGCACAGGAAGAATTGGATTCAGAAGGTAAAAATAACCTGGGAAGAAAAACAAAAGTGCAAACAGTTTACACTCATTTCCCAGTGTTCCTTCTCTGGGTGTAGCTGATTCTGTCCATCATTGATCAATTGGAACTGAATTAGATCTTCTCTTTGTAAGACATACATTTCAAAGAAAGCACTGACCTTTAGCAGCTAAGAGGTACAATGGATAGACTGTTCACCGGTTCTAGAGTCAGGAAGAAAAGTTCAAATTTAATCTCAGACATTCTCTTTTTATATGATACTAAACAAGTCACTTAACTGCTGCCTCAGTTTCCACATATGTACAATGGAAGTAATAACAATACCTACTTCCCCCAGTTATGATTCTCAAACAAAATAATACTTGTGAAGCACTTAGCAGAATGCCTGGCACATAGTAGGCATTATATAAATATTATATAACTATATATATATATATATACATATAAATATTTAAATAAATATAAATAAATTATATAAATATAAAAAGATAACTAAATATCATTATTATTATTACCAGTTATCATGATCTGCTTTGGAGGATGGGATTTCTTCAAATATAAGTCCCCTTTGCCAATGAAATCATAGGGCCAGTACCTACAATCTTATTGTTGTTATGATACACTATTACTATTTTCTTCTACTAAGCCTTACCCTAATGTCTCCTTGTGATATGCCTTTAGGGAGATTACATTCTGCTTTTCTTTTTTATTAATTTTTATTATAACCTTGACAAGTCACCTAACTCCCTAAAAATGGGGATTGTTATTTGCTTTTCATTTAAAATTTATTTTTATTTTTATTTGTCCCTCATTTTTGAAGAAGAACAATGACATGAAATTTGATGGTTTGATTAATGGGTGAACTGGATTTAAGTGGGGCAGAGTTGAACAAAGTTATTAGCCTCATTCTCTCTTCCAAAGTTATTGAAGAGACAAAAGTCTGCAATGGATGACCTTTGAGTCTTCTATGTCTGACCGAGTTTTAAGCTCTCCACAGAGTCTATTTCAGTTGCCCGTTTTTTTCACCCACCCAGTCCACCAAGAAATCTTCACGTGTTTGGAGTATACATTTCCTTAACTCACTGACAAGTTTGTGGCCTCAACCTACTTTCCCATATAACGAAGTGGTTTCCCAGAATGTGTCCGTTGCACATACTATAGTTCTTAAAAGCACAGGTAAGAGTTGGGAGAATCAGGTGGACACCAAAAGTGGAATACCAGCCTTGAAAAGGGCTCTGCAACCTTCATGCCAGAGGTATTAGTCCTCCTGGGATGCCCCTAAATGGGAATGATAATAGAACCTACCTCTCAGGTTTATTGTGAGGATCAAAACATCTTAGCATAGGGTTGACATGCAGGAGACTCTATATAAATGTTAGGTATGACTATAATTATTGATATATTTTGTTTTTATATCTTGTAACAAAGAATAAAAAAGAGGAAGAAGAGTAGTTCAGCAAAGCCAGCCAATAAACCAGCTACTAACAACATATACTGTTTTCCCTATTGATTCTAGAGAAGTGAGGAAAGTCCCTTTTTCACCTCTTTTTGGGACCAAGCTTGGACATGCTCGTTACATGGCATTCAGTGTTGTTTTGGTTGTTATTATTCGTTCCATTTGCATTTGGGTAGTCATCATATATGTTGTTTTCTTCATTCTGCTTATATCACAAAATTATATTATTCTCCTGGAGAGTACACATGTACACATTTGAGTATCTTTGAGATAAACTGGAGGGAAAGGACTCAGACAACTAAGAGGAAGCAGGTTTTTGTGTAGGAGATGGCTCCTGAAGTGAGGAAAATGAAGATTCTGAGATGCAGAATTGAGGAGGCATTCCAAATATGATTGATGTCTTGGGCAAATTCAGAGAAGAAAGAGACAAATATGGTCCTAGTACCCAAAACAGGAAGAGACAGAGCAGAGAAAGAAAGCAACAGATCAATTTCATGAATTAATATTGAGACAATCCTTTTAAATAAAATATTTTCAAGGAGATTACAATAATATAACCAGAAAATAATTGCCCTTATTGACCAATAATTGACCAATAATTAATTGACTAAGTTAGATTCAAACCAGAGTTGTGAGGAGGGTCCATTGATCATAGGATTAGAAATTTGGAACTACAAGGGATATTAGAGATTATCTTGCTTTACGTGAGGAGAAGCTGAGACATAGAGCTCAAGGTCAAACAAGATTTACTATTACATAAAGAGTGGAGTTAGGATTTGAACCCATGTCCGCTGATTCCAAATTAATTGTTCTTTCTCATTAAGAAAACATAATCATATAATCCATAATAATAATAATAATAACATACTTATTTCAATACATGCTGAAAATATTTTGCCATATATTATCCTCATTTGTGTTCCAAGCCAGAGGCATGGAAGGCCTTTTTTTTTTTTTTTAGCAGGATGAAAAGTGTATTTCTAAAATGAAGAACTGGCATTATTTATGCAACCCTACCCAGGGACATCTTGCCATGGAGACCTATGGGTTGGAAGATGTGTACCCATGAGTTATACATATTCTGGTTAAAATGGTGTCATGGAAGCTCTTATAGGAGCCCAGCAAAGCTATAAAAGGGGAACAAAATACTCTTCTATGCGGGTTGCACGAGCATGTGTGTGTACATGCATGTGTGCATGAAAGAACACACACACACATACACATATACACTTAGAAATTTGCAGGAGTAGAGAACACAGAAGTCAATGCTAGTTCTGGCAAACTGGACTTGCAATTGAGGGATCTATGTCAGAACAGCAGCTGGGCACAAAGCTAATTCTCAGCTGGTTACTGTAAAGGAAGACAGAATCCAGGATCCTTCTAGAGATTTGAAACTGTCCTTTCTCTCAGAGCCACAGCAGGAGATAGGGCTACTGCATGCCATCAGCCTAAATATCAGGGACTTTCCAGGACCATAGTATGATATGGACTTGAAACCAAAATGAGGATTGTTTAAGAAGAAGATGGAAATAGAACCATATCCAGCACCTCTATTGGACCAAGTCAAAATTCTTTTTAGTTCTAGACCTAGTCTAGGGCCAGAGATTATGATAAAGGGCAGGGTCTTGTCTTGGCTACCTCATTTAGAAATGCAATTGGGATAGCCTCTAGGCCACTGAAAGAATAGGATCAAAGAGGACCTGTGGCCCCCATTCATGGGGATGGGAGGGGAAAGAGCCTGACCCTGGCACAAAGTCCTAATGCAACAACCAAAGATATGAATCAACAGAACAAAATTACGAATACAGTGAAGAAACACAGCAGGTAGGTTAGTAGGAGCCCAAGATGTAAATCTAGAAGAAAAGATTAATTTTACAATAAGTAGAAATAGAACTTCAGAGAAAAGAGTAGCTTAAAGAAAGAAATAAAGCAAGAGACTTTTTTTAAAAAGAAGAAATCAATCTGAAATGGAATTAAAAGCTCACAAGAAAAATGTCAAAAAGAGTAGTGCTGTGGATAGAGCACCAGCCCTGAAGACCTGAGTTCAAATTTGATCTCAGACACTTAACACTTCCTAGCTGTGTGACTTTGGGCAAGTCACTTAACACTAATTGCCTCAGAAAAAATTAAAAAAAAAAGAAAAAAAGAAAAGAAAAAGAAAGAAAGAAAGGAAGGAAGGAAGGAAGAAAAAAAGAAAAGAAAAAGAAAAGCTTAGTTTAAAAGTGAGAAAAACTTTTTCCAAATAGAAGGTATAGAGATAGGAACTAAATCTGGGATTTTATTGGCATAGGGAAATTTCCAATGAGGAAAGTCTTTCTACCACTTCAGATTGGCACCTTCTATGGAAGTTATATAGGCTTAGAGAGTTTGTGGCATCAAGTGGTAAGTGACATAGCCCTTATATATCAGTCTCCAACTGCAACTCCAAACTTCATCTCAGGTCTTCTTGGGTTCAAGCTTAATTTTCTGTCCCCTAAATCTACTGCCTCTTAACTCTCAAGTAGTAGACCTGATGAAAAATGGAATGGAGCAAACAGAACCTCATGAATCTACTAGCACACTTCTCTCTCAATTGTTCAATATTTCTTCTAAAATATGGTACCCAGAGTTGATGATAATGTTCTAAATGTTGTGTAACCAGAGTGGTATATCTCTATCACATTATCCTTTGATATGAACATTATATTACTTCCTTGTATTCTCCTGTTCCATCCTCAGCCCTTACATACAGATCACACTGCCACTGTGCTGATGTTAGTTTGCATTCATCGCTAGTTTTTTTTCTTCTTTTTTTTCATGTGTGTATCTTCCCTCTCCTCAAATGAATTTTCAAAAGGAAAATCAGAGATATATTTTCTATTTTTGTTGTTTCTCTAAAATGAAAGATCAGGGATCAAATTGTAGAGAGCCTAGAGTTCTAAATGAAAGGATTTTGACTTTATCTGAAAGACACAAGGGTGTTTTTTGAGAAGGGAGATGGCATATTTGAAGTGTCCATGTTAATTTGATGGCGTAAGAAGGGAAAAGCCAGGCTTTCAGGAAGTCTATTCTATAGCAGATCCCGTCTTTACAGAGACTGCAATGTGTAAAGAAGACAAAATCCCACTGTGTTCCCTGTCTGGTACCTGGATAAAAAGCCATTTGATTCAGTAAAGACAAATGTCTCTTAGAGGATCTTCATTAGAGTTTGCCCCATTCACATGGCAAAACTGTACAAGTTTCCTCAAAAGATGCGACCACAGAGACCATTTTGTTTCGCAAGTCTGTGATTATTATTGTCAACCAAGGCACGAAATAGGAGGGAGGCTTGCCAGGGTCATTTGCTACCAAGTTAAAGGAAGAGGTCCAGGAGAGAATTTGAGTGGAGGAGGGATGAGATTCTAGGGAACACATGTGACTGTGAAGTATCTCCTAGCTCTGGAATTGTAGGCTCCAAGAGTCCTTTCTTTCCTGTGGAAAGGCTTATCCCTGGGCAGAACCTCTCTACTGTGCTTCTGGGCTTTGGGCATCTTCAAACCTCCATCTCCATAGCCAGTGATAGCTGGCTTGATTCTCTTGATTCTTTCCTCCCTCCCTCCCTCCCTTTCTCCCTCTCTCCCTTCCAACCCCCCTCCCTCCCTCCCTTCCTTCCTTCCTTCCTTCCTTCCTTCCTTCCTTCCTTCCTTCCTTCCTTCCTTCCTTCCTTCCTTCCTTCCTCCCTTCCTCCCTTCCTCCCTCCCTCCCTCCCTCCCTCCCTCCCTCCCTCCCTTCCTTCCTTCCTTCCTTCCTTCCTTCCTTCCTTCCTTCCTTCCTTCCTTCCTTTCTTCCTTCCTTCCTTCCTTCCTTCCTTCCTTTCTTCCTTCCTTCCTTCCTTCCTTCCTTCCTTCCTTCCTTCCTTCCTTCCTTCCTTCCTTCCTTCCTTCCTTCTTTCCTCCCTCCCTCCCTCCCTTCCTTCCTCCCTCCCTCCCTCCCTTCCTTCCTCCCTCCCTCCCTCCCTCCCTTCCTCCCTCCCTCCCTCCCTTCCTTCCTCCCTCCCTCCCTCCCTTCCTTCCTTCCTTCCTTCCTTCCTTCCTTCCTTCCTTCCTTCCTTCCTTCCTTCCTTCCTTCCTTCCTTCCTTCCTTCCTTCCTTCCTTCCTTCCTTCCTTCCTCCCTCCCTCCCTTCCTTCCTTCCTTCCTCCCTCCCTCCCTTCCTTCCTTCTTTCCTTCCTCTCTCCCTCCCTCCCTCCTTCCCTTCCTCCCTCCCTCCCTTCCTTCCTTCCTTCCTTCCCTCCTTCCCTTCCTCCTTCCCTCCCTCCCTCCCTCCCTTCCCTCCTCCCTTCCTTCCTTCCTTCCTTCCTTCCTTCCTTCCTTCCTTCCTTCCTTCCTTCCTTCCTTCCTTCCTTCCTTCCTTCCTTCCTTCCTTCCTTCCTTCCTTCCTTCCTTCCTTTCTTTTGCCAGAGATCACCGTCCTTAATCTTTATCCAGCCTTGAGTGACTGATCTCTATATGAGTCTGTATCTAGTGTCTGTGTCTCTGCTTTCTCAGCTGCTGGGTGGGGTATCTCCAGGGGATTGCTGGTAAATGTTTAACACTTCCCCTCCTGCAAAATATATTCCAGACACAATTTTAAGCTTAATCTTCATTACTGACATTTTGTCTATCACTTTTAGAAGTCTATACAATTGGCAATTAAAAAAAACCCAAAAAACAAATAAACCCTGATTTGTAGTGTTTGCTAATTTCCAAGTATAAATACTCATGCTGAAAATTTAATAATCACTGGGTGGGTGTTGTCTCTGGTAAGTCCTGGGTGTCTCGCTCTGGGTGATAGCTCTGATGCTAGCTGACATGGTCAAGATGGACTGGGGAAAGAGGGGGGGAAGACAATAAAATTTCCCTCATTGTCCCCAAAGGGGGAAGGAAGAACTGAACTTTTTCTTTACTTCTGGCTCCAGCCTCAATTGATGAACACTGGCTCTTTACTGGGTTTAGTTTTTTGTTATTGTTCATCCTTAGTTCTCTAAGAAGACCAAAGACAGCAAGAGTCTGATGTCCTGACTTGCAAGTGAAATAGATTTAAGTGAGGGAGAGCTGTGCAAAGTCACCAGCCTCACTTTCTCCTTCAGAACCATCTGGGTCCAGGGGCGAGAAATAGATCAGAAGACTGGAGATGGCCCTGGATGCAGTGGGAGATCTTTTTAAGCTAAGATCTTTCCTAGGTCATGGTTTGTTTAATTGTTATTATTTAACTGGAGGATGTATTGGACAGGTGAGACACCAGGAAAGATGATCAATTGAAAGGCTCCTGAAGTAGCTCAGGTGAGAAGTGATTGGAATCTAGTGAGTGGAAATTAGGGGGATGGAATCAAGAGATATTGAGGAGGTTGAATCAGCCCATGACAATTTGCTTGTAGTGAGGAAGAGAGTGAGGAAGTAAGGATGCAACCAACAGTGGAAACCTGGGAGATTGGAAGATCAGAGGTATCTTCAACTGGAGATGAGGAAGAGGGGTGGATTTGGGGGAACAAATAAGTTCTATTTTGGACATGTAGAGCTCGAGATGGCTCCAGGACATTGAATTTGAAATGTGCAATAGGCAATTTGTGATGTGGACTAAAGTTTGAGGGAGAGGCAAATTGGCTATGTCAATCTGGGGGTTATCAACTTGGAGATGACAAATCCATGATAATCATTGATAAGGTCATTAAGAGACCAAAGGGAGATAGAGAAGAGGGTCTTGGCCAAAGCCCTGGGGAACATCTATAGTTAGGGGGCACCATACCTAGAGTTAGGGGGTATGCTATTGATGATGATTCAGCAAAACCCTAACCCTAAAGAGTGGTTGGGCAAGTGGGAGGATGACGAGGACAAGTATAAATTGCTATCATGGAATAGTAAGTGAATGGAGTGCTGGTTTTGGTGTCAAAAATCTCTGGTTTCATATCCCACCTCTGATCTTTCTTTCTTTCTTTTTTCCTTTTTTTGCTGAGGCAATTGGGGTTAAGTGACTTGCCCAGAGTCACACAGCTAGGAAGTGTTAAGTGTCTGAGGCCAGATTTGAACTCAGGTCCTCCTGACTTCAGGGATGGTGCTCTATCCACTGCACCACCTAGCTGCCCACCCCACCCCCACCTCTGATCTTTATTACTTCATGAATCTGGGCAAGTCATTTAACTTTTGTGCATCCCATAGGAGTCATACTCTAAATCTGGTCAGATTTTGAAGATACCACGGTTACTCATTGCATCTCAAGTCATTGCCAGTCATTTTGATTTTGTCTTGCCACTTGATTTCAGTGATTCTGGAAGAGAGAGTTAGACTGAGCCTTGCTGAATTCATTTCAATGCAATTCACACACAAGTCTAGACATCACCCATGGTGTCTCAGGTCCCATTCAAAAATAAAACCTAAACAACACAGATAGAACTGATGGAGGGATTCTGCTATACCTGAAGTTCCCTATGCTCATGACTAATTACTAAATTTTTGGAGACTTGTGTTCTGATTGTGACTCTACCACTAGCTAGCTCTAGGCCTCAGGTCACTTAACCTTTGGAAGTATTAAAGTTCCCTAAGCTTCAGATTTCTCATCTGTAAAATTTGAAGGCTGGACCAGATCAATCAATTAACAGTCATTTATTATGTATCTTCTGGGTGCCGGGCACTGTATAGGTGCAGGAGATACAAATACAGTAAAGGAATAATCCCTAAGAAGGCTGATGACTTTGCAAAGCTCTGTCTCACTTAAATCCAACTCACTTGCAAGTCAAGACATCACCTTCATGATGTCATTGGTCCTCTTTGAGAATGAAGGGCAAACAAGGACATCTAATAAGGAGTTTATTTTCTAACCAGAGACAATAAGGACAGGTGGAAATATATGCAGGATAAAGATAAAAATAATAAATAAAAAGTAATTAAGTATAAGAGAGTTGGAAAGGGAGGGTTTCAGATGTTGAGGATGGGGAGGGTTAGGGAAGTTTTTACACAGAAGGCCTTGGGCCACATTTTGAAGGAAAAAGGAATTCTCTGAGGCTGAGGTAAGGAGGGCATTCATTCCTGCCATGGTCAGATCTGTGCTTTTAAAAAAAAATTACTTAGGAGGTTGCTATTTGGTGTAATGGATAGAGCACCAGCCCTGAAGTCTGGCCTCAGACACTTAACACTTTTTAGCTGGGTGACCCTGGGCAAGTCACTTAACCCCAATTGCCTCAGAAAAAAAAAAGAAAGAAAGAAAAAGAAAAAGAAAGAAAATCATTTTGGCATAGGAATGGGGAAAAAAACTTGAGGCAGTTGGAATAATCTAGGTGGGAGGTAATCTGGGCCTGAACCAAGATGGTGACTATTGTAAGAGCAGAAATGTGCTGAGGTAGAAACATCAGGGTTTAGCAGCTGATTGGAACTGTGGAATGAGAGAAAGTGGGGTACCAATCTGAGAGACTGGGGAAGAATGGCAGTGCCTTCAACAGAATGGGAAGTTTGGAAGATGAGTGATTTGGAGAAAAGACAATGAGTTCTGCTCTGGCCATGTTGAATTTGAGATGTTTATAGGATATCTGGCTTGAAATGTCTAAAGAGAGATAGATTGAGGCTCAAGAAGAGATTGGGGATGGATATATAGGAAGTGATAATAACATCTGGATTACCCACCCTACTGGTCTTGTAAGGACAAATGAGACAACTAAGTAAAGCTTTTGGCAATCTTTAAAGTCGTAAATGTTAGCAGCTATTATTAAATCCCTTCCCTATTCAGCATCTTGTTGTCTGAGAGACAGATGGACTGTTTTCCTTATCTCTAAAGCAGTGTTAAAATAATACTCTCAGTTCCTTCCGGGGCTGTAGTGAAGATCACAGGACACAATACACCCAAAGCTAGTGTGAAATAACAGCTAATTATTGTGATGCATATATGCGTGTGTGTACATATAGGTTTTCCATTGATTTGCCATGTCTTAGTGGGGGAGTGATCCCACCAATGAAATTAAAGGTTCTTGCCTTCTTCACACATACACATATGCTTTATGAATATCATTTATATGTATGCAAGTACTTGTACATCTCTATGTCCTATCTTCTCTGCATATGTGGTATCCTTCTATGAGAGGGTAAGCTTCTTGAGGGGAGCGATGTTTTTGCTTTTTTATTACATCCTTGCTCTATAATAATGCTTGCCAATTAATTGAGCCTCTTGGCTCCATCTCATTGTGATTGTGTATGAATAAAAACAGAGTCTTCTGTGTTGCTTTAAAGTCTATAAAATGTTTTACAGGTGATCTCTTTTGAGCCTCCAGCCAACCTTATGAGGTAGGTAGGTCCTACAGGTATTATTTTTCCTTCACAGAACAATATATCAATTAATAGAAGGATCAGAATTTAGGAATATCTGGAAGATCCAAGCCAACAGGACTTTAAAAAATCTGTCTGGCAAAGAAAATGGAGATAGTGGGATGAACATTTTCATCTCAAAGTAAAATTATAATATTTTGCATCAATTTTTTGGTCTTTCTAATTTTATTAAGCACCTACTATGTATCAAGCAGTTAGATGGCCGAGTTACTCACCTTCTGCAATTGAAATCTGGCTTCAGACACTTACTAGCTGTGTAACCCTGGACAAGGCATTTAACCCTATTTGCCTCAGTTTCCTCATCTGTAAAATGAACTGGAGAAGGAAATATTCCAGCATCTCTGCCAGGAAAACTCCAAATGGGGTCTTGAAGAGTCGGACACACTGAACAACAACAAATTTGCCAGTCATAGTGTTAGACATTGGGAATTCAAAATAAAAAAAATGGGAAAAAAAGATCCCGCCCTCAAGGAACTTATAGTTTATCGGGAAGACAACTTATACAGGACCAGAGAGCTAGAGAGAATCTCAGAAGCCTCTGAGTGGAGGGCATCATTCATAAATATTAAGTGACGATATTTCGAAAGTTACTGCCCAAGGTCACCCAGGTTGTGATTGAAGGGGGATTTGAAGCCAGGTGGGCAGACTCCATTGCCCTTTCGCCTGAGTAGCCACTCTAAAAACACAATTAATGCGCGGTAATTTAGTGGAAAGCCCCGGACCACCGGGGGAGGGGCTTATCAGGAAAGCTCCTTCGCTGGAGGTGGGGGTTCATCTGACCACTGATCCTAAAGGTGGGGCCGGGGCGGGAGGGCATTCCAGTCTCCGGGCATAGCTTGGGCTACTTGGAGGAGATGGGAGGGTGTGACGACACCCTCCCAGAGTAGTTAAGTAACTTGTCCTGTGTCTCACAGCTTGTTAGGATGGACACGGAGACATTATACTAGCTAAGTGTCTCTGGGCAAGTCACGGAACTCTCTGTGCCTCAGTTTCCCCCCAGTAAATTCACCGACTCCTCAGTCTCTCGCCTCTGCCACAAGTGTGTGTATGTGTGTGGTGTGTGTATGTGCATGTGTGTGTGTGTGGTGTGTGTGTGCGTGTGTGTGTGGTGTGTGTGTGCGTGTATGTGTGCTGTGTGCGTGCGCGCGTGTGTGCGTGCCTGCACACTTGCGGAGGGGAGGGGAGGGAGCCGAGGGGAGGCCCGCCCTCTCCTCACACCCCTCCAGCCGGCGGCTGCCTCCGCCCGCACTTTGACAGCTCGTGGGTGCAGGCGGCCGGGGGCTGGCCGGGGCCCCCCGAGGTGCCAGGGCGCGGACGCGGGCTCAGCGCGGCGTGCCGCCAGCGCCCCCGGCTGTCGCCCGCCCGCGCGCGCTGCCCAATCGCGGGCCCGGCCGCGCCGCCCAGGTCCCCCGGGGGCAGGAGCCGCCGCCGCCGCCGTCCTGGGAACCTGCCGCGGCTGCGCCGACTGCGCGCCCTGCTAATGGCTGAGCCGCGGGGCCGCTCAGTGTGGCTGTAGCGGCCGGCCGGACAGAGCCAGCGACGTGCCGGGAGCCCGGCGCCCCGAGCCAGCCGCCTCCTCCTCGCGCGCGGCGCCCAGGCCGGGCCGGGCCAGCCTCGGCCGCGGCCGCCTCTCCTCTCCTCGCCTCGCCTCGCCGCGCCGTGCCCCCCGCCATGGTGTCCTGGATCATCTCCAGGCTGGTGGTGTAAGTAGGCTCCCTTCCTCTGGCCCGGGGGCAGCCCGCGTTTCGCGCGCCCTGCCCCTGCCCGGCCGCCCAGCCTCGGCTATTAATACCCGGCGGCGCCGCTAAATTTAGGAGGGGAGGCGCAGATAGGAGCGGGGTTGTGGGCACCGGGAGGCGGAGAGGGCAGAGCAAGGCGGGGCGCGCGGGTGCTGCATCGGGGAAGCAGGGGCAGAGGCGCAGCCTGTTTCTGCGGGAAGCCCAGTCCCTTGCGGGAGCGTTGCAAAGGGCTCCCTGCTGCGGGAAGAGGGCACGAGGGCGAGCCCTCGGGCTGGAGAAGGTGGCTGGATTTCTTCGCCCCGGGGTGCCCAGAGCCTTCCTCCTCTGAGGGCTGCCGCCCACCCCCACCCATTCCCTCCCCGGGTCTTTGTTTTCCGGGCTGGGCTTTTTGTTCGTCGGTTTTGTTGCGGATGGCGGGGGTCGGGGGTGGGGGGAGGGAGGGACTGGGCAGCAATTCAGTCAGTCCACCTTCTTGAAGAGAAATATCCGGCTGGGTTTGTCCGGTGCCGGCCAACAAGCTTTGTCGAGAGAAATTGACAGACGGGGGCTGGAAAGTGACTAGGGGGCGCTGCCTGAGGGGTCCGCCCGGAGACTGGGTGGGGGAGACGGCGGCGGAGGCGGGGCTCTCCTTGGGTGGTGGATTTTTTTTCTCCCCTGTTGTTGTCTGGTTATTTATTTATTTTTTAATGCCCTCCTTTATGTCTCGCAGTTTCCCCTCGGTCTGTCTGCCTCCTAATGACCCCGTGGCGCTGTGGGGCAATCCCGTGGGAGCTGGGTGGGGTGCAAGGGCGACGCGGCTACTTTGCGGGTCTGCGGGAATGTGTGGGACGGGAGTGCCTTCCTCAGTGCCAGGAAGACAATGACAACTGGGACCCGAAGGGCGCTGTGGCTTGAGAGGAAGATGATGGGGAGGGGGAGGAGGGAACCTGTGGGAATACTCCTAAGGGTGTGTTCCCTGTCTTTCTCCCACCCCGAGCTTCAGAGGCCGATGGGTGGCCGGGTCACTTCTCAGAGTCTCTCCTGAATTACTTCCTCTTTGGGAACGACTCTGCTGCGTGTGGATCAGACATTTTCATCTTGTCCATCTCTGTGCATCCATTCCGCCCCTCCTGCACGGTAGCAGCCCCTGATCTTCGAGCTGCCTTTTGGAATGGAGCTCTGAGAAGGCCTCCGGCTTTCCTTTGTCTGAGGGAAATGGGCTCTCTGATACGATATCCTTTCCACCCGGTTCTTCCAGCCTATTGCCAAGACTTTCACTCTATCCTAATGGATCTTCCTTGTCCTCTTCTTCTCTCTAGAGACACACAAAAGAGGATTCCAGGGCTGGAAGGGCCGGCCACCACTGCTTAGCATCTGCCATTTTTCTAGCCTTTCCAGACCAAGATGGGCTGGTCTCTTTCCCTTTCAGCCCCCAAGTCATTTGATCTGGGCCCATCTGCAGCTGTTGCTGACTGCTGTTAGGTTTGTGGGCTATTCCAGGAGGCATGTTAAATATTTAGACGATTTCATATGGACCGGAGAGCTGGGCATGAATAATACAGGGCGGCCGAGCTCCGGGACACTGGCAAGGGGCTGATTCAGTTCTGATTCTCTGGGGCATCCTTTCCCCCCACCAGGAGGGGGGACCTTCTCTGCCAGGAGGGTCATGAGGATAAGGAGCCCCTGGAATTGAGAGGGGGCATTTGATCTCTGAAGTATTTTGGCCTCAGTGGGAGGGGAGGGGCTGTGGTCACATTCCCAGCCTGCTCACCAGCCTGACCTCCTCCAGAGGACAAGCTGGGAAGATGGAAAAGGTGGAGGAATTACAGAATCACTCACTGATCTAGTCATTCCGCTTTGCCATCATCCGGGGGGTTTTCTCTGACCTCAAGGGTCAATGTAGTCATTGCTCCATATTTTTCTTTCTGGGACCTAATAGAACAAATCTAATCCTTCTTAAGTGTGACGGTCTTTCAGATATTTAAACACAACTCCTTTCACGTGCTCCCAGAGTACATGGGATAAACATGTTGTTGTTCAGTTGTGTCCAACTCTTTGTGACCCTGTTTGGGTTTTTTTTCTGAAGAGACACTGGAGTAGTTTGTCATTTCCTTCCCCTGCTCATTTGAGAGACGAGTCAGAGTTAAGTGACTTGTCCAGAGTATCTCAGGTCAAATTTGAACTCAGTGCTTCCTGACTCTATTTTGATCCCTAACCCACAAGCCTCCTCATGTGACAAGGATCCAGAGGCAGCTAGGGGCACAGAGAAGGGCAGATCTTGGTAGTTTTGTGACCTTGGCAAGTCATTTAATCTGTGTGCCTCAGTTTCCTCAGTTGGAATAGAGATAGCAATAATACCTTTCTCCTAGGGTCATGGTGAGATAACATTATAATGTTATCTCATTATAAAAAGTGCTTGGCACAGTGCCTGGATGATGAGTGATTAATAAATACACACCTATTTTCTTCGCTATCTTGCTTGCCCTGCTCTAGTTTATCAATGCCTTTCTTAAATTGTGCTTCCCAGAACTGGCCATAATGTTCTGGGTGTTGTCCGGCTGCAGGGCTCTCACCTCCAAGTTCAAGGAAGCTTTTATGCCTCTCACTGCAGCCCCAGTTAGATTTTTCAATTGCCTCATCACAATGCTTTCTTTTGGTGACCTTTAATAATAATAACCCACAATTCCATTGTGCTTTTAAGGGGCTGATATCATTGTTCCCGCAACAGTAGTATGTACCTAGGACCATTATTTCATTTTATACATAGGTAAACTGAGCTTCAGAGAGATTAACCAGTTAAAAAGTGTTTCAAAAACTGGTGAAAATTGGTTTTAGATGTTGTTCAGTCAGTCAAAAACATTTATTAAGTATTGTACAGGGCATTGGGGATATAAAAATAAGCAAAACACAGGCTGGAATTTCTTCTCTGCCGTACTGCTTCCCAGGAACCTGGAGAGGTCTTGAGGCTCTTTCTGTTGCTGTTCAAAAAAAGATTGGACAGCAACCTGAGATTTCATTGGTATAGAGAATCCCTAGTAAGGAAACAGCTCCTTCTTTACAATCTGATCTTTGAATTACCTAGAGCACTAAGTGGTTGACCAGTGAGGATGGATCGATCAGGTTTTGAGCTTAGCCCTCCCTTTCTTTGAGGCAGTTCTCTATCCATTAGTGTCATGCTACCTCTACACAAAATAGCATAATTAAATTATTCCTTGGGAGATCTATTACACCAAAGGTGATGGTGATTTTTCAGGATATTCAGTGCAAAATCCAGACAGAAGCAGGAGTTCTTCTAGATGGTGAAGTTCTTCAGATACAGCTATCCCTTTCACATAGGGATTTTCCTCATCGTAGTTTTGATATTGTGATCAGCGTAAGAAATTAAATGGGAATTTGGGGAGGAATTTTGCAGAAGCCACATCTGTGGCTACAAAAGTCAGCAGATGACACAGGAAAAGTTTAGAAATTCAGGAATATGTAAAAGAACTGCATAATATTGTATAACATCACTGAGTGCTCTGGTACAAAGGGCCAAAACATTTTTACACATTTTCCAGATCTCTAGGGTGCCACGCCTGTAATCCTTTTGATGTGGATGGGATAGCTGTATTTCTGTATTTCTATTTGCTGCTGCCCTGAAGGATGCTATCAACAGGGAGGTGGTGGATGAAAGGTGTGAAAAAAAGCATTCATTTTCCAACATGAATGATATGTTGCTTTGTTTTGTTTGACAGAACATTTTTTTTTTTTAAACAAGGGAGATGGTCCTTGGGAAATGACCCCCTCCCCTAGATGGCAGGCAGTCCCATACATGTTAAATATGTGACGTTGACTTTCAATTTTCCCCCTCCTTCCCTTCACCCTCTCCCCTAGATGGCAGGCGGTCCCATACATGTTAAATATGTGACGTTGACTTTTAATAGCATGAATGAAAACTTTTTAAAAAAAAGAGAGAAGAAAAGAGAATGCCTACAGTAAGATCCAGGGGCAATTTTAGTATCATCCAAATAATTCATAAAGGAAAAATACATACTGCCCAGGTGATGATGTCAATTAACTAACAAACATTTATTTATCACTGTTATATTCTAAGCATAGTTCTAGCACTGGGGAATCCAAAGGAAAAGTAAGTCATTTTCTACTTGCAAGAAGCTTGTATTCTATCAGGAGATAGTAACACGTACTTATGTATACATAAATACAATACATGTGCAGTTGAAAGGGCAGCCCGACGAGCTGGTACAACAATATATATAATTTGGACATCACTGCAGAGGGAATGCGAGCTGGGCCCAAAACAAGACTGAGTTGGTCAGCCTCAAAGAAATTGTTCCATGTTTTTAATGATGTCATGCTACTCTCTGCTATAGTGCCGATATTCTCTTAGGGGAGAGGTGCCATGATTTTATGGTGGTTGCATTTATAGTTGCAAAGACTTAGCTCAAGTGATGCCTTTGCCAGTGACCATGGGCCAGTGATCTCCCTTTGAGAGGGGTCCTTTTCCAGACATCAGCACTGTGTCTCATGGCCAAGCCACTTAATCTCCAGTGTCTCAGACGGTCTGATTGGAAATCACAGATGAGCTGCCAATGTTCATGGGGCAGAGTTTCTATGGCAACAATCCCTACATGGATAAAACCTCAGATCTGGGCCCAAAACAAAGCAAAACCAAAATAAATACACAGATTTGGCCCAGATCTGAGATCTGAACTAAATAGTAGTTTTCTCTAAGTGCAGATCTGACCATGTGACTTCCCTACTCAATCAACTCCAGGGACTTCCTTTTGTCTCTGTGATAAAATATAAATCCCCCCCTTTTAGCTTTTAAAGTTCTCTACAACCTGGCCCTGACCCATATTTCCAGTCTCATTTGGATTTTATTCCCTTCTCTGCACTCTGCTGTCTAGACAAATTGAGGCCAATTTCCCCTCTCTATTTCCCCCCTCTGTGTCTTTGGCTAGCTAACTGCCAGGAATGCACTTCCTTCTTCTATCTCCCAGGGTCCCTTTCTTCCTCTAAGACCACATAGCCTTTCCTGATTTTCCCGTGCTCTTCTTCCCAAACTACCTTGTATTTAATTACTTTGCATTTATTGCAAATAAATGTATTTATTCTCTTTATTTTCATACTGCAAATATTTATAAATGCTTGTTAATCTCCTTTCTATTACTCCCTTAGAATAAAAGGTCTTAAAAGTAGGGCATATTTTATTCTTTGGAATTATATTCCCAATAACTGTCAGTCTGGTGTATAGTTGGTGCTTAATAAATGCTTGATGGGGCAGCTAGATGGTGCAGTGGATAGAACACTGAATTCAAATATGGCTTCAGACACTTAACACTTACTAGAAATGTGATCCTGGGCAAATCACTTAACTCCAGTTACCTTTCAAAAGCACAAAAATAAAAAATAAATCCTTGCTGCCTAATAGGGAATATCTAATTGGAAACATTCTCCCCCATGCATATTAGTGACTAGTAAGCCATCTAGGGCATAAATAGATGAAAAGAGAGATTAGGAGGAGAGAGGGCTTTATATTGCCAGAGGGAATGAATGAATGAATCAATAAAGCTGTCTCTGATCCCTCGAAGACCTCCTTGAACCTCCTTTTCCTAATCTATAGAGTGAAAAGGTTGAAACTAAATGACTTCAAAGGCCCCTTTAGAGGTTTAAATTCTACAATTCCCCATTTCCCTTAATAACTACCATATGACTCTATCTAAGCTGTCTCTGAAGCTATTTCTTCTATCAGTCTTCAGTATCATTTCCTCAGGAAAAGAACCCCTTTACTCAGTCCTACACTGATCTTTAAGAGTGCAGGGGAATTGTTTGTTTAACCACATATCTCCTTTGTCTATTGTTCTCTTTTTAGATCGCTTGCATAATTACAAATTTTAAAAGTGCATAGATCTTAAGATACAAAGGAGATTTAGGGGTTCTGGTCTTTGAGGCAAAGAAGCCAGAAAAGCTGATGGTGGACACACGTCCACAGGGACAGAGAAGCTATCAGTCAATGGGATGGACAGTAAGTGCTGGCAAAATTCTAAGATGGTTAATTCAAGAGAAAATTCTTGAAAATTTAGAAATCAATGATCACCAAATTAGCAAAACTTTATGTCATTCAGCTAGTGTCAATTAAATGCCCACTTTGCCGAGTGTTTCAGCTAGAATGAGTCCTTTCAGGTTAACCTTACTTCCATTTTATATAGATGGAGTTTGTTGATTGAAGGAAATATCTAATTGGAAACATCTTCCTCCAAATGTATTAGTGACTAGTAAGGGATTTATAGTATGAGAGAACTGGGGTATTGAGAAGTCCATGACATACTCATGGTCACACAGCCTTGAACCCAGGTCTTTCTGGCTCAGAAAACTTGGTAATGCTACCTGGGTACAGGTCATAGAACTCCATGAGCTTAAAAGAAACCCAAGGGCAGTTGACCCAGTGGGCAGTGGAACACTATCAATCCATTGACAAAGAAGTTGGATATACAGGCTAGATAGAGTTTGCCTAGATTTTAGATATTTGGTAAAATATCTCATGTCGTTCTTGTGGAAAGGATGGAGAGCCATCAGTGAAGTGGTGGTGCAATTAGCTGAATTTGGAAGTAGTTAAATGGCCAGATTCAAAGAGTGTTTAATGTTCCCAAGTCAACTTGGCGGTAGGTCTCCAGTGAACAGCTCCAGAGACTTCTGCTTGGCTCATTTTTAAACAATGACTTGCATGAAGGCAGAGATAGCATGCTCATTGGATTAGCAGATGATACCAGCTGGAAAGAAAAGCTAACAAACTGGAACAAGGACTTGGGATCCAAAAAATCTTGATAGCCCAGAACTTTGGGTTGCATCTGATAAGGTGAAATTGAGTAGGGATAAAGCTTACTTGACTTGGATTCAAAAAATGGACTTCACAGATCCAACCAGTAAGCATTTATTAAGCACCTAGGCAATGCTAGGCAGTATGTGCTCTGGAAGTACTGGGGATGCAAAGCAAAAAAGCAAAGTGTTTACCCTCAAGGACCTTGAGGATATATATAATAGGAGAGACATCATGCTAACAATTATGTACAAACAAGATAATTTTAGAGAGCGCAATAGTATTAAAGGGCATTTTGGAGAAGGGCTTCTGGCAGAAGATGACGCTTTAGCCAGGATTTGAAGGGAGCCAAGGAAACCAGGCAATAGAGATGAAAAAGGACTGAATTCCAGGCAGGAGGAGCAGCCAGTAAATGGGAGATGATGTGGTAATAGCCACACATTAGGGAGATTAATTTGACAGCAGAGTAGTGGATAGATTTTAATAGAGAGAGACTTGAGGCAGAGACACTAACTAATGCAATAGTCCAGGACCTTCCCAAAGAGGAGGTATGATGAGATGAGACCTTAGGTTGTCTAAAAAAATCAACAGTAGCTAAGAGAGTGAATTTGATTTTGAACTTAACTTTCAGGAATAAAGAGGTCTCTGTTTTCTGCCTTGATCTATGGTCAACAGGAGTATCATGTTTAGGTGTGAGCCCCACAGTTTCTGAAGGACGTTCATAAATGGAGTGAATCCAATGCAGACAACCTTGGTGATAAAGGGCCTTGAGGTTATGTCATGTAGGGATGGATCATCTGCAGATATGGGTGAAATCTAGTCTTGAAAAGTTATTTAGGTGGTGCAGTGGATAGAAAACCTGATGAAGTCAGGAAGCTTCATCTTCCTGAGTTTAAATTTAGCATTAGACACTAACTGTGTGATCCTGGACAAGTCACTTCATCCTGCTTCCTCAGCTATAAAATGGGCTGGATAAGGAAATGGTGAACTCTTCCAATATCTTTGTCAAGAAAACCCAAATGGATTCACAATGGGTCTAACACGATTGAAAGTTGACATAACAATAACAAAAACTTTGAGAAGAGAAGACTTGGAGGTTGTGATAGTTCACAATAGACAAACATCAAGTTTTTTTAATAGCTGTCATGACAAAAGGATTAGACGTGTCCTTTGTGGCATTAGAGGGATGAGCTAAGTATAACAAGTGGGAGTTCTAATAAGAAGAATTTATCTTGATATTAGAATAAACCATCTAATAATAATAGAATAATAATAATAGAATAAACCAATTAAATCCGTCTCGTGGTAGAACAGTCTGCCTCTGAAGGCAGTGATTCAAACAGAGGCTGGACAATTGTTGATAAACACCAGTTCAGACCCCAGGAGGACAAATCAATTGAATGGTACCAGTAACTGACAAATGAGATCATATAGGATAAAAGCAAAGAAAGGCAAAACAGCAGTAATACCAGGACTGAGAGCATCATCCCATGTCACTGCCTACCAGTAACTTTAATGCAAGTTTTGAGTGATTCATATATACAATTTAAGCGATTGAAATTTCCGTAATATTCACTATTTGGTCAGCTCTGAAATTCCAAATCCAATTATTCTCCTGGATCATGACATCAGCCAAAAAGCACAGATCTCAGGATGCACAGGGCAGACTTGTGCCCACTTAGAGCTTTGTGGACTGGAAATAAACCCAATTGAATGCCCTTTTTTCTTGTTACCCTTTTTTTTAGAGCCCATCAAGTTCAGATGGGTTTGGAATCAAGTCAACAAATTAGCAAGCTCTTATTAAGAGCTTATTATGTGACCGGCACTATGCTAAGTGTTGAGAATATAAAGAAAGGCAAAAAAAAAAAAAAGAAGTTAGTTCTTGGTCTCCAGGATCTCAGTCTAATGGAGATGGCAAATAAGGGAAATTTGGAGATAATGTCAGAGAGAAGGCAGCAGCATAAAGGGGATAGGACTCATCATCACAAGCAATTTTTATGTGTGAGCTAAGGCAGTTCAGACAGAGAGAGGAAGCCTGGTTTGGGAGATTGTCGTGTTTCCAGGCTGCTGGAGCATTGGCCACAGCTTGGAGGAGGGGAAGGGAAGGAAATAATATATAGAAGGACCACCCAGTGTTGTTGATTGTATTGTAGTAGGACCCATGGACTCTCAGAGATCTAAGTTGCGGAAAGATTGGCTGCTGGCGGGGGTCTGGCTCACAGGAACTCTGCCCCTAGACTCTCAATAGTTTAAGAAACAAGCATTTATTAACCACCTGCTGTGTGCTAGGCACTGTGCTATTTGCTAGAGATATAAAACCAGAAAGTAAGATAATCCTGTTTTGAAGGATCTTAAATTCGGCTATAAGGATACAGCATATTTTCAGATAAATAAATATAAACTATATATATCAAGTGATTAGGGTAGGTGGAGCATTAAAAACTGGAGTTTTTTTTTGGCAGAGTCTTCTTAAAGCTTTAGTACTTATATTGAGACTTCAGGAGAGCCAAAGGTTCCACATTGCCAGTTCCTGGCTTGGAGAGAGACACTCATTCATTTTTGCAGTCAGAGAGCAAAGGAAAAGTGACATTTCAAAATGGTGCCCCTAAATTTTCTCTCCCCAGCACAAAACTCTGATGGTCTTATCCTCATAGATTTGATTGAGCTAGCTCAGCAATGAGCATGGATAGAGCACAATCAATGACATTCAGAGAGGTTAGAACTTCCTTTTGTGGGTTTTTCCCCCCTTTACAATGTAAGTCCTTAAGACTGCTTGAGAACAGTTCTCTGTCCTCAAGAACAGGAACTATTTTTTGCCTTTCTTTAGTTTCTCTAGTATTTAGCATAATTTTTTTTAATAATAGCCTTTTATTTTCAAAATATATGCAAATTTAGTTTTCAACATTGACTCTTGCAAAACTGTGTTCTAAATTTTTCTCTCTCCCTTCCCCCATCTCCTCCCTTAGAACAGAAATAATCTAAGTATGTTAAACATGTACAATTTTTCTATACATATTTCCACATTTATCCACAAGAAAAATCAGATCAAAAAGGGAAAAAAAATGAGAAAGAAAAAGAGGAAGCAAACAATAACAAAAAGGTGAAAATTCTATGTTGTGGTCCACTTTCAGTCTCCATGGTTTTCTCTGAGTGCAGATGGCTCTCTCCATCACTAGTCTATTGAATCACCTCATTGTTGAAAAGGATCGCATCCATCAGAGCTGATCATCACATAATCCAGTTGTTGCTGTGTACAATGTGCCCTTGGTTCTACTCACTTTACTCAGCATCAGTTCCTGTCAGTCTCTCCAGGAGTTTCTGAAATCATCCTGCTGGTCATTTCTTATAGAACAATAATATTCCATTATATTCATATACCATAACTTGTTCAGTCGCCATTCTCTAACATTGATGGGCATCCACTCAGTTTCCAGTTCCTTTGTCACATAATTCTTTAATAAATGTTTATTTGTTGGTGCTGGAAAGCCTTGGTATTTTTATTTTATTTTATTAAAAATATATTTTCTTGATATAGTTTGTTTACATTGCCTTGATTTCTCTCTATTCTGCCCTGTCCATCTCTGCCTTAGAATAAAAAATCTTTTTGAAAAATGTAGATTAACATAGAAAAATATTACATTATATTCAATTGTCGACATCTACAAATTTACCTCTGCTTAGAAAAGGAGGTGACTTTCTTATATCTCTTCTATAGTACTGAGTTTATTCTATATAATAAGACAGCTATCTAGGTAACCCAGTGATTAGAATAAGACACTTGCTAACTATGTGACTCTGGGTAAGTCATTTAATCTCTGTCTTTCTCAGTTTTCTCAGATGTAAAATGGGGATTATAATATTATCTACCTACCAAGATTGTTGTATCAAATGAGATAATGTTTATAAAAATGTCAGCAAAAAAAATAAAATAAAATTTTTAAAAATATAAAAATGTCAGCACAGTGCCTAGCATATAGTAGGTACTAGATAAATGTTTCTTCCCTTCTTTCAGTTCATATTCTTGTGCAACATTCAATTTTAGCTATTTTGTGGTGGTTGTTCCTTCTATTTACATTGTTGCAGTCACTGGGTATGTTATTTTCTGAGCTCTGCTGATGTCACTCTGTATCAGTTCATGTAAATATCTATGGTTGTAGTTCTTGTTTTTTACAATATAACATTATTCTATCACATACCCACAGTATCATTTTTGTAGCTCTTCTTAATCAACGGACGTCTCCTTTGTTTCAGCTCTTTCCTACCACAGAAGTGGTTTTATAACTATCCAATTGCACATAGAACCTTTCTTTTTGTCAATGACTTTCTTGGGATATATATCTAGCAGGGGAACAGCAAGATCAAAGTAGATGGACATTTTAGTCCCTTTATTTTACTTGAATAATTCCAAATTGCATTCTAGGATGGTTGGACCTATTCTCAGCTTCATTTACATGAATTAGTGTGCCTGTTTTCCCACAACCCCTCCAACGCCAACAATATCAAGCTTTTGTCACCCTTTGCTGTTTTGATTGGGATTTTTCTCATTATGAGTGATTGAGAATATTCTTCCTCATGGCTATTAATAGTTTGCAACCCTTCTTTTTAGAACTATTTGTTCACATCATTCAATGACTTTTCTGTTGGAGCAATTTGCTTTTTTTATTTTAGCAGATTTCAAATAGGGAGGGCTAGATTTGAAATAATCTAAGATATGCATAAAGTTTTGGAGAAAGAAAGACAGTTTCTCTTATGTTCCTTTTTGGGAACACTGGAAGTCTTAGAGCATCTGTCATAAGAACAGATGATTTCCTTAGTCACCTTGAGAAGAAATTTGGCAGAGCTATTCAGGTCACGAATAGAACTCAGAAAAAGGAATAGCTAAATAGATAGAATAGTAACATAAGCTCTTGGAGACTGCAGATTGTTTCATTTTTGGTATTTGTATCCCTGGCATGAAGCACAGTGCCTGACCCATAGTAGGCATTTTGATACATGTTTGTTAGTTAATTGAAATTACGGAAGTACTCACGGCAACAAATGTTCAAGTTCATTGGCACTTTTTTTTTTTTTTTTTTTTTTTTGCAATCAAGAGTTAAATAGAAACTTCTTTTCATTTTAACCTTTGTTAAAATGGGCCAATGCATTATCAGTTCCAATGTCTCTTTCCCACCACCTGCATTCATGCTTTTATTAAACACCTAGACAGGCTCTGCTGGTAAATGTTTAACAACCAGCTCTGAAAAAAAAAATGAACACAGGACCCACTTTTAAGTTCAGACAATCATTAACATTTTCTCCATCACTTTCTCAAGTCTAGATAGTCAACGCAACAATAAAGCAAACTCTGATTTGTAGCTTTTGCCCCATTTCTCAGATGTAAATGCTCACGATGAAAATTTAGTAATAGGCAAGGTGGTTAGAGCTGACCCCAACATATCCCTGCTCCCACTACAGTACTGTGTAATGGGGATAGAGAGTCAAAAACAAGACTGTTTTCACGCTAAAGAATCTTACATTTTAGTAGGGAAAAGAATATATACACATACAGAAAATAGAAATATAAATAAAGGCCCATACTCATGAATCCAGTAGTCTAGGAAAGAGACATAATTTATAAACAAATAACTCTGATAAAGCACTGAATAAACCAAGTGTATTAGTGTAAATACATGGCAAAACTTATGGTTGATTGTGGGTATCAGAATCATAGATTTAAACTGGAAAAGATCTCAGAAACCATTTCTTCTAGAAAAGCTAGAAAAGAAAAAAAAAAAAGCCAAGGGGAATATTTAAAAACAGAAATTTAAAAAAGTGCACAGAAAAGAATAGACAAGCAGGGCAGTTTTGAAAGTAATGTTCAGAAATATGTATGTACATATTTATAGGCACACATATACATATATAAATTTATATATATATATATATATATATTCTGAATTCTGCATATATTTCCCTTCATTCTTTTAAATGGTGTCTGATTCTCTGTGGCCTTTTGGGTTTTTTTTTGTTTTGTTTTGTTTTTGGTTTTTTTGGTGAAGTTACTGAAGTCATTTATCATTTCTTTCTCTAGCTCACTTGACAGATGAGGAAACTGAGGCAAATAGGGTAAAGGGACTTGCCTAAGGTCACACAGCTAAGTGACTGAGGCCAGATTTGAATTCAGGAAGATGAGTCTTCCTGACTCCAGACCCAACCTTTTAAGCACTGTGCAACTTAACTGATACAGACACAGACACAGACAACACACAACACACACATATGTACATTTTTACATATTTAAAGCAAGTAGCATAAAATGGAGATCCATGTCTTCCTATATACGGTATATATATATATATATATATATATATATATATATATTCCGTATATATAATGCTCTGATATGTCTAGAAATGCTCTTTTGAGAGTAAGTTCAGAATAACAACAAAAAAAAAAATTAAAAGTTATCTCATTTTACAGGTGAGAACACTGAAGGTTTTCTTGCTTAAAGTCATATAAATAATAAGCAGCAGAACCATCCCCTCCCCACTCCCTACATTTGAATTCCCATGCCCCTATCCCCTCCCCACTCCCTACATTTGAATTCCAAATCAGATCTATCTTTGGACCTGCAGCCTCTAGCTCAGGGCCTCTCCTGCGACTGACTTAACAAATATTTGTGGAGTAAATAAATGATTTGGTATAAACCTGCCTTAGCAGGTCAGTTCTGTTGCATAAGATGGGGAGCTTGTGCCTGAAAGTCATCATAAACTTTTAGTAGGAGACTAGATTGAATGGCTGAGTGGGTGAAACTTCCTTTTCTTGTTCCTTTAAGAAAAATCCCTAATATAACATTAGCTTCTGACAATTGGAATGGGGTGGGGCAGAGCATGGAAAATCCAGATAATTAATAGTTCACACTAATTAGGGTTTTAGTGTCTCTGTGGAAAAAAACATGGCTAGGAGGCCTAGGAACTGGATTCTGGTATGTTTCCCAAGGATCATTTGAATGAAGTGAGGTGACTTAGAATGGAGAAAGGAAGCTTTAGGGGTGTGTGTGTGTGTGTGTGTGTGTGTGTGTGTGTGTGTGTGTGTGTAACCTGGTGACTGCCTTAATTATTTTAAGGGTGAGCATTTGGAAAAAGCTTGCCTTCTGAGGACAGGATACAATTACCATAACAACGTAGGCTTTTTTTGTGAGGGAAAACAAATGCTAGCACTCAGGGCTGCTCCAAAGCAGGCTGGGTGGGCTTTCTCTGAAACTGGGGACTTCTCTCTCCCTTGAAATCTTCAAGCAAAAGTCTGGTGCTTGGTTGGGCATTTTGTAGAAAAGCCATTTGCAACTCCTTTTGAGTAGGTATGTTTCATTGATTGTATGTGTGTGGCTTACAGTAGGGGCTTAATAAATGCTTGTCAGATGATTGATTGACAATTTGGACTTGATGGCCTCCGAGGGCTCTTCCAATTCAGAGATAGTGCTTCAGTCCAGCTTTGCCACTTAGCCTTTGGGTGCCTGGGTAAATCACTTCCTTTCAAGGGCATCTCGAGCCCTCTGTAATGGAGGGACTAGTTTCTGGCTAGGGCCCTCTCCAGCTCCTAGATTCTCTCTTACTTCACCTCCCTCCTGTTCCTCCTTCCCCTGACTGGCCCCTAAGTTGCAAGTCTATTTATAAATGGGAGGCTTCTAAAAGTATTTGCAAGAAGGTGAAAATCCCAACTCAAGTTTCCCTGCTATTCAGCTGCCCCGTTGCTTTGTCAACTAATCCTGCTTTTTTGTCTTTTCTCTCCTGTGTCTTTGAAGTTCAGTGGAAAGATCTCACCTGCTTATTATTAGGTCATTCTGAGCTCAGTTCTGAAATGAGTTCATTTCTTCCTTTATGAGAAATCAGTGTATGTTTGGGGAGCTGGAGTAGGAGGAAGGAAGCCAAGGTCTGTTTAACCCTCTTAGTGTACGTCCCTGAGTGTGTCCTCCCTGTCTAGGTCTTTTCCAGGAGGGTGATCTTGGATGATACCTGACCAGGAGTTAATCCCAGCCAAGAACTTCACTTACATTTGGGGGGGGGGGGGAGAGGGAGTACAAGTGATGGGCTGAGCATAATACACAGTTTTCCAAGGCTTCTTGCCATTAATGAATTTTCCTTTCTGGACCAGAAAAATCCTTGGCTCATAGATTTAGGAGAAGAGCTGGGAGTCACCTAGTTTAATCTTCTCTTTTACAGATAAGGAAACTGAGGTCCAGAAGGTTTAAGGAATGAATTGAGAAAGTTTAGAATCATGAGCCCAATAGTATATATATCCCCATGCTCCAGATGGGCTGGAGAAGGAGAATTGTCCTGGTTATTAAGCCTAGCTTTTTACTTCCTAACTGTGTGACCTTGGGCAAGTCACTTAACCCCAGCCTCAGGAAAAAAATAAAATAAAAAAGAGCCTAGCTTTTTGAATTGTGGGCCTGTACAATTGTGGAAACATTCTTTCTTTGTCTGGATTATTCAGTATGAACTTCTAGGGGTTTTCGTGGAACTCTAGACAGGAATGTGGGAAAAGCAGGTGAGGCAATGTGGAAAGGGTAATGTCACATGATACAGAATTTAGGGCACATTGATATTAAGCTCCAATAAACCAACAGTGAACCAGGAATGGGACACATTTCCAAATGAAACTCCTAAATTTGATATTTCCATATTAGTAAAATAAGAAAAACCCATGCTCTTATAAGATAGACTTTGTTTTCTTTCTAGTACTTGATTAGGTTTTTTTTTTTTTTTTTTTTTTTTTTTTTAGTGTATTGGTGTACTTTGTTTTGACACAACAGACACTTACTCTCTTTCCCCACTTTTTCTCCCTTTTTCCACTAAGAAAAGTATATAAAAATAGTTGTCTAGCAAGTAGTTATCTTTATACTCATCATTTTGTAATTGTTAACATAAAGGAAAGATATATCCCTAACTTTTGTAGTAAAGTGTTGATTTTTCTAGTTGTATTTGTGCTAAACCTCTCACTTTAGATTTTTTTTTTTTTGGTGGTCATTATAGCATAGATTTTAACACAAAATCAAAGAAGAAAAAAAAGACTTTATTATATTTAGTTTTCTTTTATTTCCTCCTTTCCCTTCCTTCTTTTCTCCCTCCCTCTCTTCCTTCCTTCCCTTTTTCCTTCCTTCCCTCCTTTTTTTTCCTTCCTTGCTTCCTCCTTCTCTTCTTCCTTCCTTGCTTCCTCCTTCTCTTCTTTCTTCCTTCTCTCCCTCCTTCCCTCTGTTCTTTCCTCCTTCCTTTCCCTTCCCTTCCCTTCCCTTCCTTTCCCTTCCCTTCCTTTTTTCCTTCCCTTCCCTTTTTCCTTCCCTTTTTCCTTTCCTTCCTTCCTTTCTAAATAGAGGTAATTCAATATTTATTAAGCACATACTGTCTGTTAAGCAGTATGCTGAGAAAGTAAAAAAAAAAAAAACTGCAAAAAGACCTTGCATTCATTGGGTGATTATTATTAATTAATTAATTAATATAATTTTAGGGCTGAAAAATTATATTAAATTGAATTCCATGTTAGCAAGGCACTAATTTTTTTTCTTTGTATCATCTGTGCCTTCTATAAAGTAGGTGCTTTAAAAGTGCTTATTTCACTACCCAATGATCATTTACTATAGATAGCTAAGTGGTATAGTGAATAAAGTGCTAGAAATGCAGTCAGGAGGACCTGAATTCAATTTTTATCTCAGACACTATATGACTTTGATCAAGTCATTTTAACTGGTTTGCTTCCATTTCCTCAGGCATAAAATGGGTATGATAATAGCACTACTTTACAATCTAGCATGGTGTCTAGCATATAGTAAATATTTAATAAACGTTGTTATTATCTTCTCTCAATAATTAAAAAAATATCTTTTAGATTCTTTTCAGCCCCTTTCCTCCCTTCTTTTTCTTTCTCTCTTTTTTCCTTCCATCTCTCCCTCCCTCCCTTTTCTTTTCCTTGGCACTCCAGGAAAATATCTCTATCTTTCTTTGCTACCTCCCTCCTCTCTTTTTCTGCCCATTTGTGAGCTATGAAGCATAGCTAATAAATATGAATTATGCTAGTAATATATTTGCATCGAGAAAGCGGAGAAGCCGTAAACCTCAGTGTGAGGGAAATATGATTGATGGGCAGTCATTACCTCCTAAAGGCCTGCGAGTGCTAAGAGCTCCCTTTTAGAATCCCTAGATGACTCTCCATCCTCCCATCACTTCTGTTTTTTCCTCAATTACCAGTATTCACAAGAGTCACATTTCTGCTGTAGCTTCCCTGTTTTAATTACTGGCATTACATGAGTATTACTTTCCTGTTTTTCCCTATGCCAATATAACATGTCAGCTACTAATAATTACAGTAATAACCAGCATTTGTATGGCACCTGAAGGTTTGCAAAACATTTCATGGAGATTACCTCACTAGATTTCATGACAATCCTGGGAAGAAGTACTATTATCATTCCTGTTAAGGCACATTGAGGTTAAGTGACTTGCCCTGCTTCGCAAGACTAGTAAATGTCTGAGGCAGAATTTGAATTCAAGTCTTGACTCTCAAGGTCAACATATGACCCATTGTACCACTAAAGTGCCTCAATACATTAACTGTAATCATTTGATAGCCAAGGAAGACAGGGGATATTGAATTTCATTTGTGTAGGTCCTAAAAAACCCTCTGGAAATTGCTTCCTTGGAAAGTTTTTGATAGTAGGCAGCTGGGGAGCTCAGTGGATCTCTGGAGCACTACATCAGGATTCCAGGGTTTGGTTTTTTGGTTGTTGTTTTTCAGTCATTTCAGTTGTGATTGATTTTTTATGACCCCATTTGGGGTTTTCTTGGCAAAGATAGTGGAGGGGTTTGCCATTTCCTTCTCCAGCTTATTTTATATATGAGGAACTGAGGCAAATAGGATAAAGTGTCTTGCCCAATGTCATGTTGCTAGTCAATATCTGAGGCTAGATTTGAACTCAGAAAAATGAGAGACCTGAGTTCAAAATCCAGGCTATTTATTATGTAGTCTTAAATTATTTAACCTTAGTTTCCTTATCTGTAAAATGGGGATTATAAAGAACCTGTTTTCCAGGGTTGTTGTTAGTATCAAATGAGATAATATTTATAAAGTGACTTTCAAATGTTACAATGCTATAGAAATGTTATTATTACACTATTAATATATCATTGAGCTATTATTATATTAGCTTGATTTTTCACCATTTGCTTATTTATGAAGCAAATGGAGAATTCTGGTTTGAGCTATATAATAGATGCATTTTTGTTTGTTTTTTCTAATTTAAGGATTGAATCAAAGGCTGAATCATCCTTCTTTGGTATTGTTTTCTTGCCCTCCCTACTATTTTAATCAGCATTGTTATAGTTTACATTTCTTTAGCACTTTCAAAATATATATGTTTTCCTATTTTTGGTTGTTAAATTTTCTCAAGATGTTTTTACCTAAACAACCAGTCTATGTGTCATATCTGGGGCAGGTCTCCTTATTACTAGTTGACAGATTCAAGCAATTTGGTTGAATGGATATTTAGCAAATACTCACAAGGTACAAGGCTTTGTGTTAGGAGCTCCAGCTACTGAAGAGATGTAGTTACTTAGACAAAAACAAAACAGAGGCCCTGCCTTCAAGGAGCTTCTTTTCAATTTGGAAGGAAAGTGGAATATAACACATCACAGAAATGTGAAAGCTAAGTATTTACAAGTAATAGAAGAAAATCAGGAGAAAGGAAGCACTAATGATTGGGGGAATTGGGAAAAGAGTTACCTCGAACATAAAACTTGAATTGTATTTTGAAGGAGGCTGGAAATTCTAAGACATAGAGATGGACAGAGATGGGGAAACTGAGACAGAAAAATTAAGTCTTGCTTAAGGTCACTCAGTAGTGGCAGAGCCTGGACTAAAATCCAGGTAATTGTATTATATTCTTTTCCTAACACACACATTCCCAGAGTTAGATCAGTGTTGGAAGGCTCTGAAGGAAGGTGTGGGAGAGAAGACAAATTAAATTGACTACCAAACTGAAGGACATTGTGACTTATATACACAAACCAAAATGCATTCAGTGGAATGAGAGCTAGTGGAGAAACTGGTGTTGGTGACACTTGTAGCCTGGCTTTGGGCAAAAGAATGTTAACATTTGAGGTCCTCAGTTTTTTAATCTAGAAAATCTGCAACTTTTGCTTATAGATTTAAACCTGGAAAAGCACTTAGAGATCGTCTAGACTGAGCAACCGCTCCTTTTTTTCCCCAGAAGAGTGAATTGAGGCCCTAGGAAATTAACTCATACAAATGGCACAATGCAGATCTTCTATTTCTATTTACTTTTCTATCCATATACTGTGTCTTCTTCTTTTAGGAAGCCCTTTCTTTTAATTTCTGTAACATTGTTTGGATCTCTTCTTTATCACAAACTTTTGTCCAGATCTTTCTTTAAAGGGTGAGGGAAATTTATGGCTGAGAAGTGAGGTAATGGGAAAGCAGGGAATCCATATTTGTTATATAATGTTTTTCAAATCACTTCTAGGAAGAAGAGAACACAAGAATAATAGCTTTTTGCTCTTAAATTGTGGCCTGGACGTCTACATGGGGCATCCTTTAGATATTTTTAAAAATTATTTTTTAGTTGTTCATAATGATCTACCCACTGGGTATTCCCAAAGTAGAATGATTTTTTTTGGTGGGGTTATTGTAGGCAATTCATTTACTAAGAACATCCAAACTGCGTTACAGAGTCAGACATAATTGAAATGACTTAATAACAATGGTTATAGACAAAGAGGAATGGGTCTACTAATAGTATACAGGTTTTTGCTAGAATATTTTCAAAATATGTCATGGTCTATATTTTTACACTTCAAAAAGTTCACATTAAGATTGGAATTGCATTAAGTGTTAATCACCTTAAATATGTTCTTTTAAGCGAGTTTTGATTTCAGGATCCTAGTAAGCCTCTTAACATTCAGTTTGATAGCTTTTGTTCAAGATAACTTGCTTAGGAGAGACCACAATGTTTGCAAGAATGTGTTCATGTGCTCAATTTCACCTTTGGATTTAAGCTCAAAGGACTAGACTCTATCTTTCCTAAACTTATGTTAAGAATTTTATAATTGGGGTAGCTAGGAGGTGCAGTGGAAAGAGCACCAACCCTGAAGTCAGGAGGACCTGAGTTCAAATCTGGGCTCAAAAATTTAACACTTCCTAACTGTATGACCCTGGGCAAGTCACTTAACCCCAATTGCCTCAGGAAAAAAAAAAAAAAAGAAGAAGAAGAAGAAAGAAAGAAAATAGTAAGAATTTTATAATTACAACATGTTGCTATGATTGGAAAAAATTTGGAGATAAAGGAAATGTTTAATATGTTAAGTCATATAGAGAGTTGCCATATATGCATAATATTCATATCTATGTATAAATGTGTACACATATTCTGGTACTTTGATTTCAGAATAAGTGAAGCCTGAATAAATTAGATTTTCTTCTCCAACCTCCCTTATTGATATGCTGCAGGGTTAATAATCCAGCTCTGCAATCTTTTGACTAGATCATCAAGTAGTGTAGTTAGGATATAATCCTGTCTGGAAGAGGATTAAGTAGCAGGTACAAGCTGGACATGCAGTAAGATTTAGTGAATTCTTATAAACTGAACTCAATGAGTGAGGGGAAGAGACTAGATTGTGGAGCAAGCCAATGTGGAGAATGTATTCTAACGCTTTGCACTTTTTCCAAGATAGAACTTTTTAGCATTCTTGTCTGAATACTCCTTTGTGGTAGGGAAGCTTCTGACTCAGGGATGGAGTTATAGCTTAGTAAAGTAAAATAATGATGAGAACTGGAACTAGAATTCAGATCCTCTGGAACTCCCTCATATGCCCCAATAATAATAACAGTCTGCCCAATAATAATAATAATTAGCATTCATGTAGCCCTTTAAGGTCTGCAAAGCATGACTATGGGTGGTAGGTACTCTAATTGTATCAATTTTAGAGAGGAGGAAGGTTTCCCAAGATCATATCACTAAGTGTCTGAAATTGAATTTGAATTCGTCTTCCAGCTGTGCTGTTTCTGAGGAGCCACTATGGCCGGGAGGAGACAACAGAACTGGTCGGCTAAGAAAGGACTACTTATTTCATAGCTCTGTGTGAAGGCTGATTGATAATTAGCATGAGGTTTGGGTCAGATGCAATCTTGGCCTGAGAGGCCATGAGTCCAACTCCCTCTTTTTTCAGATGAGTAAACTGAGGCCCATCACTTATTATTAGCCTGAAATCATACAGCAAATTCTAGGCCTGGAATGCTCTTCTTTACCTCCTCTTGGAATTCTTAGCTCCCTTCAGACTTGCTTCCTCCTCCATAAGGCTTCCTTTGATCTTCTACTGTCTTCCATCTGTTCCTGAAAAGCTTACTTTAATTACCTATGTACTGTGTCTTCTTCCTGTAGAATATAAGCTCCTTGAGGGCAAGCAATATTTTGCTTTTGTCTTTGTATTCCCGGCACTTAGCACAGTGCTTGCCTCAGAAGTAGATGCTTCAGAAATGGGAGATAAATGAATGAAACTGTTCAGATGAGGAAGCGCCTTCTCTTAGCTCTCATAGCCCTGATACTGTACTTGCATAAATTAATAATATATTACTATATTACTTTATATATATATTACTATTACTTTATTCATTTAATTATCATTAATAAATGTCACTAGTAAAAGCTGTTAATTTATTAATTCTTGTTAATAATTGATAAAATAATAGTAATAACTATCATATTAGTCAATATTTGTTGCAAGGACGTCCCAATACTTCCCAATCTCAGACCAGAGGGAGCAGGCTTTATTCTTGATCCTCTGGAAACATGGTTGGTCACTATATTGACTGGCATTCTCAAGTTCCTCAAAGTTATTTGTCACTATGATTTTGGTGGTTAACGTAGACATTCACAGGGCTGCTTTAGGGCTCAAGTGTTATTGTTGTTGTTTGTCCTTTGTTCTGGAAGAGGACCATGATAATGGAAAGGTGCTGCTGTGACATGCAAGTGAATTGCATTTAAGTGAGGGAAGATCACTTGCCTCAGTTTCCCCTCCAAGGTCATCTGGGTCCAGTGGCCAGATAGAGATCAGGATGACTGGATAAGGCCCTGGATGAAATGGGAGACTTTGGTCTTTTTAAATTAAGGTCTTCTACAGGTCTCAGTTTGACTGAGGCAACGCACCCATTCAGTGTTTAAGGCTAGGTAACAACTGAGGCAAAGAATCTCCTCTCTCACCCAGTCCAAAAATAAAAAAAATCTAAATAAATAAATGAATCTGGGGGGGAGGATCCTCAGGATTTCTGGCCAAAGCAGAAATGATTGCTATTTACATTCAATCTGACTTAATCTGGTTGCAAACAATGACCAAATGGGGCTTGGCCACTTATGTGAGAACATTTAGGGGAAGCTCACTTTGGACCTTAAAGTGTTGCAGAAATGGACAATGATTGTTAGAACTGTCCGTGAGTTTATTCTCTGGGTGTCCCTGTGGGATCCTAGGCAAGAAGAGCCTGGCCTGGGCTTGGCTGCTTAGATTAGGGCTGATCTGTGGGTTGGGTGCTAAGCTGGGAAAAGACCCTACCCTTCATTCTGGGTGGCCACAATGCATGGAGGGGTCAGACAGAAGCCCCCCCCCCTCAGGCAGGGAGGGGGGACACATTTTTAGCTGTGTAGAGTAGCCCAGAAGAATCTCCCCTAGGTTCACCTCTCCCTGCAGTGGCCACACCCTTGGCAGCTTCTTCCGAGCCCATAGCTCCCCTGGCCGGATGCCCAGGCTGACACAGAGCTCAAGGTAAAAGCCTTCCTCATCTCGAGTGACTTTAGAGAATGGTAGAACCTGAAGGGATCTCAAAGCTGTTGGGGCCAGAGGCCTCCAGCTCCAGGTATGGGAGGTCACACAGCTGCTTAGTTGGCAAGCCCAGGGCGGGGGTGCCCAGGCCTCTTTGGTCCTGAACTCAGTGTGATCTGTCATCTTCAATTAACTGATGGGCTCCCACATGGAAGAGAGGTCTGACTTTATTTTCTGTGTCCAGAGGCCAGAGCAAAGCCCAGGAGGGGAAAGTACAGAAAAGCAAACTTCAGCTCGGGATGAGGAACAGCTTTGGAATTAGAGCTGGCCCCAAATGCAATTTGTCATTTTACAGATGAGAAGACAAAGGTACTGGTCCAAGATCACATCATTAGTATATGCTTAAGGCAGGATTTGAATCCAGAACTTGCCGATGTTGATCCTCCTACTATACCACCCAGCCTCTCCTTTTTATCCGTGACTTAGATAAAGGCAGAATTGACCTGCTGATAAGCTGGTGATGCAGCAGACAGAGCACTGGCCCTGGAGTCAGGATCCAGCTTGTGACCTAGGACCAATGACTTAATCTCTGCTTGCCTTAGTTTCTTCAGGTGTAAAATGAGGCTAATTATAGAACCTCCCTCCCAGGATTGTTGTGAGGGTCAACTGAGATTAATAGTATGACCTTGGGCAAGTTATCTATGTGGCTCCGTTTTTTCAGGCTAAAGTATTATATAAATTTTAGCTGTTTTTATAACAATTTGCTTAGGACACAAAGCCAAGATCCAAGTTGGATCCAAGGGAAAACTTAACAATGAAAGCCATCAAATGAAAGGAGCTGATGTGGGAGATAGTGGGTTCTTCCTTAACTTCTAGAAGGGATTCTTTTCAAGCAGGGACTGAACTACATGGCCCTTCTAATTCTGAAAACTCAGTGAAATTCAGGAGCCCCCACCTGGGACTGAGAAGAGGAGAGATGGTGATGAGGGATGAAGGAGGGCAGATCTCCCTAGCTCAGAGAAAGTTTAATAGCTCCAACCCTGGAGTGAGTGACGTGCTTTGGGTTCCCAAGATCTTGATCTGGCTTCTTTGAATTTTCATAAGAACCTTCTAGGGGAAAATAGGGGAAAATGTCATCATCCCCATTTACAGATCAGAAAATGAGGTTCTGTGGAGGGGAAGCCACAGAAGTGGCAGGGGAAGAAAGTCTAGGCCCCATATTTTTTTAGATTTCTCTCATAACTACATTAGGAAGCCCTCTGCCTTCCCTGGAGTTCCAGCTCTGAGATCATCCCAGATGATTCTCCTGGGCCCAACTCTAGATGGACCTCCAGGGGAATGACTAATACTCATTAGCTCTCTGATGAGCTTGTACCCTGCATAACGAGACTCTGGGCGAGGAGGCGATTTCCCATTGGTGCCAGTTTTACCTCTCCCTCTGATCTGGGACGTGTAGTCTTGAGGGAATGCTGATGGAGAAGGTTTCAGCTTCAGCTGGCTATAGAGGATGACTTTTCTCAATCACAGCTTTTCCTACTCATTACTGCATCTGCAGTCCGGTGCAGTGGGAAGAACGCAGAGTTTAGAATAAGAGGACCTGGATTCAAATCCTGCCTCTGACACTTATGACCTTAGACAAGTCAGTCTGAAACCCTGCATTAATTTCCTATAAAATGAGAAGATTGAATAAGGCTAAGATTCCATCCAACTTCAATCTTTATTCCATGATTGTTTCTGGAGGCCCGAGACGATCAGGCCCAGCCTTTTTTCTAAATTCCCAGCAAATCACCTTCTTCCTTTTCATTTCCTCCCATCAGTAAATCCTAAAGTTATTATTGCTTGTATCTCTTAATCAATTGATATTTATGAGATTGGTTCTCTGCCTTGAAAGGCTTTACAGTATAAATGGGGAGACAGGGTCTAGGGAGATGACTTCTACTGTGTAAGTGCTAAGTGAGTACTTATGGACTTGAGTTCTATGATTATATAGTCTATATAATACTGAAGAGATACAAAATGATGTCATGGATGGGGAGCCTTTTTTGGAAGTCTTGGAGCCCTGGAAAAAAGCTTCATCTCTGACATCAATCAGTTGGCTGCATCATTTTGGGTAAATTACTGAAGGACACAAATGCTGGCTATGTCATTAGTTGAGGCGATTCTCAAATCAATGGAAATCTCAGGTCAGTACAAAAACAAACAAACAACAAAATCCCCAAAGGCAGAAGAACAAACTCTCATAGATTTTAGGCTTTAGAGTCTGGAAGATTTATTCTAATCCAGTCATTTTACACAGTCTACAAAGTATATTTTTCTCATCCTTGACCCATTTCTTTGTCCCAGCAAGTAGCCAGGAGTTCATTCATCAGCCAATTCTTTCTTTAGGTCAGGCTCAGCTTTTTCTTCTCTATCTAACCTCTGGGGATTACCTATAAAAACAAGAAGTTTCACTAGATAACCCCTGAAGCATCTTTTCTCCTTCAATCAAAGGTTTGGGGTTTGTGAGAACATGTTTTCCCAATATTTTGCTATTTGTACTTCTTTTTTAAAAAATGTATTTTCAATTCATGGTACAAAACAAGCAATTCCTTAATACAGCAAAATGAAAACAATGATTGCACATGAAATTGCAAATCTACCACACACAACTTGCTGTTCCTTTCAAAGACACAACAAAGTTATCACATATATTTCCTTTTTTCCTTCCCTCTTCACCCTCACCTTAGGCTGGCTACTGCTAGACACAGTTTTGTACACACACATAAACACATGTATGCATGTACATATATATGTATGTATGTGTGTGTACATATGTATATGTGAAGCAAGTGTGTATATGTATGCTAAACATATATAAATGTAAAATTAATCTCTACATATTTCTATTTATCAGTTCTTTCTCTGGATGCAGATAGTTATCCTTTTCATATTTTTATTTTTAATTTGTGTATTTATGATAGTCAAAATGACAGTCATTCTTAAACCAGTATTGCTGTTACTGTATACAGTGTTATCTTGGTTCTGCTCACTTTACTCTTTAGTATTTCATGTAACTCTTTCTATGCCTTTCTAAGATCATTGAACTCATCATTTCTTTTAGCCCAGTTCTTATGCTTGATATTTGTATTTCAACAAAATTGGCTTCTTTTGCAGTTTATTTTTATTTTTTTGAAATTAAAAGCCTGATTCTGAAAAGGTGTTTATCAACTTCACCAGACTATGGGGTCTATGGAACAAAAAAATGGTGAAGAACTCCTGATCTTGATAAGATCTCTAAGTGACCTTCTGGCTCTGACACTCTGACCTTTGGTCATTTTCAGCCTCTTGACATTAATTTCACAGAGGGTAACTGCTCTGATGTTCCACCCATGAGAGTGGGCCTGTTCTCAAAGATTTTTACTCAGCTGGATCAGTATAATTTGGTGAGAAACTTTTGGATTTATTCCTGGAATCCTTATTTCCATGGGGAGTTTTGTTCTTTTAAAGTTACCCTCTTATGAGGGATCCTGGAAGACAATAGTGTGAAGTGATTAAGGTGGGAAATGCAATCAAAGTTAGGATCCCTTTCTGTCCAGGGCAAATTGAGTTTGGAAGGCACAGTGGAGCAGAGGATCGGCTGCCCAGCAAAGGAGTCAGGGGTCATGCCTCAAAAAGAAGCATCTTCCCCCAGCCCTCCATTCTGGGCTGTAACCCAGCTAACCTCCAGAAGGAAGCCTAGTGTGGTGTTAGGGAAAGATAGGTACCAAAAGTAGCAGAGTACATGTCGATGAGAGCTTGGAGATGGCAGTCCAGGGCAAATTAAGGGAGCAGGGTGTTGCGTTGTAAGCTATGGAGTGAAAGAACTTGTTACCTCATCCTATAGGGTTCCTGTCCTGCTGAGAAATGTCACAAGATCATATAGATTAAGAGTTGGGAGAGATCTCAGAGGCCATCAAGCCCACCTCTCTCATTTTGCAAATATAACAACTGAGACTGAAAAGAAGGTTAAATGACTTACCCAGTGTCACCCCACTGCCTGTCCCTTCTTAGAACTCTGGCCAATATCTGACCCACAAGGAAATCGTCCATCTGAGAAAGGCTGAACTCTCTAAAGAGAGAATTTCTTAGACATTGTCTGCTTTGTTTAACTACAGGGTTAACCAAGGTTTTGCCTCAGTTTCCTCATCTGTAAAATGAGCTGGAGAAGGAAGTAGTAAACCAGTTCAGTACCTCTGCCAAAAAAAAAAAAAATCCAAGTGGGGTCACAGAGAGTCAGACAAGACTGAAAAGGCCTGGACAATAACAAGGTTAACCAGATGAGGCAGGACAATAGCCTCTGAGTGTCTGAGTACCCTATCACCTGCTAAAGAGCCAACAATGAAGAGCATTATAAACCAGAGTGGGCAAGGAGTGGCTCCTAGGAGAGCACAGCTGCCTTTTAAAGCAGCTTCATTTCCTTTCACTTTCCTGGCAGTCTTCTGTCTTGGCTTTTTCCCAGGGCTGTGGTGCATGAGATGCATCTGCCTTCCCTTGTACGATGGGGCAGTCAGATCTTGTCTGCTAATAGCTTTCTGGGAACCGTCTCCGGGGATGGGGGCAGGATGGGAAATAGGAGCATCAATGGAATATTTCTGATCCCTAGGAAACCTGAGTGGTAGGTAGGTGTGCTTCTATATGAAGATGGTCTGTGCTCTAGCCTTTCCCATGCCTCTCCTCTCCCCTGCCATCCCTCCCATATCATAGCATCATAGAATTTGAAGTAGAAAGGATTTTAGAGTTCATCAAGTTGAACTTTACATCTTACAGATGAGGAAACTGAGACCCAGAAAAAACTCACACTAGATTGTCATTTGGTCAATTAGATGTGTCTGATATAAAAAGATTGTTGTTATTGTTGTTCAGTCATTGCAATCATGCGTGACTCTTCATGATCCCACTTAGGGTTTTCTTGGCAAAGATACTGAAGTAATTGACCATTTCTTTCTTTGACTCATTTTACAGATGAGGAAACTGAGGCAAACAGAATGAAGTGACTTGCCCACGGTCACACAACCAGTCCATAATTAAAGTCCTGATTCCAGGATTATCACTCTAACTATTATGTCATCTAGCTGCCAGGGCTGTAGATCTATAAATTTATTTTATTTTACTTTATTTTAATTTTTAAAAGTTTATTTATTTTTAATACACATTGCTTTATGAATTATGTTGGGAGAAAAAAACCAGAGCAGAAAGGAAAAACCATGGGAGAGAGAGGAAAAAAAATCAGAAAAAAGAAGTGAACATAGTATGTGTTGATTTATATTCAGTCTCCAAAGTTCTTTTTCTGGATGCAAATGACGTTTTCTGTCCAAAGATGATTGAGATAACCACTGAGAAGAACCAAGTCTCTCATAGTTGATCATCGCACAATCTTCTTGTTACTGTGTACAATGCATTCCTGGTTCTACTTGTTTCCCTCAGCATCAGTTCATGTAAATCTTTCTAGGCCTTTCTGTAATCAGCTTGTTCATCATTTTTTAAAGAACAATAACATCCATTACCTTCATGTACCCCAACTTGCCATTCCCCAACTTATAGGCACCCATCCTTTTCCAATTTTTTGCTACCACAAAAAACTGCTACAAACATTTTTGCACATGTGGGTCCTTTTCCTTCCTTTATGATTTCTTTGGGATACAGACCCAGTAATGGCACTGCTGGGTGAAAGGAGATGCACAATTTTATAGCCCTTTGGGCAGAGTTCAGATTCCTCTCCAGAACAAATTTAGTTTAAAATGTGCATACGGGCAGTAAGTGCCAGAGCTAGGGTCTGTATTGTGATTCCAATTTTTTCCACGGCCCGTATGACCTTGTCAGCATCATCAACAGACTCTTTAAAGCATACTTCTACAAAGCCCTGGGCAAGGATCTAAAGGGGATGGAAAGATTTACAGATGGTCCCTGTCTTCAAAGAGCTTTTAGTCTAGTTGGAGAGAGAGCACATAAGAGAGGAAAGATGCCTCACAAAAGACAATTTGAAATTATGTTAAAAAAAAAAAAATGACGGGGCAGCTAGGTGGCGCAGTGGATAGAGCACCAGCCTTGAATTCAGGAGGACCCAAGTTCAAATCTGGACTCAGACACTTAATACTTCCTAGCTGTGTGACCCTGGGCAAGTCACTTAACCCCAGCCTCAAAAAAAAAAAAAAATAAATGACTTGTTATATCTCTTGAGCCTGAGATTCTAATGCACTGAGGAGTCTATACCTCAAGGAGGCTAGGTGGAACAAAAGTCTCCATGTACCCCAAAACGCTCATAGCAGTGGTTTTTTTGGGAAGCAAAGAATTGGAAATGAAATGGATACCATAGATTGGGAAATGATTAAATAGATTGTGGTACATGAATGTCATGAAATTGAGTATGAGGAATTCAGCAAAGAACTGGAAACAAAGTAGAGACCCATGGGTTGGGAAATGATTAAATAAATTATTGTACACAAATATCATGAATTTGACAAATATGAAAAACAAAGTAGGTATCTATTTTTTTTTTTCCTTTTTCTGAGGCTGGGGTTAAGTGACTTGCCCAGGGTCACACAGCTAGGAAGTGTTAAGTGTCTGAGACCAGATTTGAACTCAGGTCCTCCTGAATTCAAGGCTGGTGCTCTATCTACTGCGCCATTTAGCTGCCCCAAAGTAGGTACCTATTGATTGGGGAATGATGAATTATTGTACATGAATATCATGAAATTGATGAATATGAGGAACAAGTAGGTAACCACAGATTGGGAAATGATTAAATAAATTATTGTACACAAATATCATGAAATTGACAAATATGAGAAACAAAGTTGATACCCACAGATTGGGAAATGACTAAACAAATTGTGAGACATGAATATCAGGAAATTGATGAGTATGAGGAATTCAGAGAAGCTTGGGAAGACGTGTCAATTGGTGCAGAATAGAAACATTACATTGCATTCTTCATTTTGTCTGTAACCTCTTCTCATAAATAAAAGTACCTTTTGGCAACAAGAATACTATTGCAACAGTGAAAATGGACAAACATTAAAATGAAACTGAGTGAATACTGTATCATCATGACTGGGCTTGACTCTAAAGAATAGATGAGAAAATATACCTTCCTTCATTGCAGAGATAGATGTGGGATATTGCATAGACTGTCAGATGAGGCTGCTGTTCATAGGACTATCAAATCAATTGATTTACAAGTTTTTATTAAGCATTTAATAACATAGAAACATGTTATGTCTTTATACACATGTATGTACATGTTATGTATACACACAAAGATATGTGTATACATACATATATCCCCCAATCTCTATTTTCAAGGACTTCGTTTTCTTTCTTTTTTTTTTTTCGAATGCAGCAAAGATTTACTTTATATTTTTGCAAAAATGGTTGACTAGATGAGAAGAGACACTTTTGAAACTTCGAAGGCAGCATTTTATTTCCTATCCTAAGCATAAGTTCCTCCCCAGTTCCTCATTAATTGGAATTACATGGCAGTGATTACATGACATGAATCTTTACTCCTCATACCTAGCCAGAAGGACCTCATTTTCTAATGAGGAAGACAATATACAAGTAATTAGGTTCATACAAGATATAAAAAGATTGGGCTACGAGGTGATGCAGGGGGGTCAAGAAGACTCATCAAGAATTCAAATCTGGTTTGAGGTACTTCCTAACTGGAAGTATCTGGGTAAGTCACATAACTCTGTTTGCCTCAGTTTTCTCCTCTGTAAAATGAGCAGGAGAAGGAAATGACAAACAAGTAACATTTCAGAATCTTTGTCAAGAAACAAAAGACCCAAAAAAGGGTCAAAAAGAGTCAGACCACAACAAAATGGAAGGCAGGAGGCATAGAAACTAAAAACTTAATAAGAAGGCAAATTTCTCTTCCTTCCTACCATGTAAAATGGATTTGGCCACCTGGAGAGGTAATGAGTTTTCTATCCCTAGAGGAATCCAAGAAGAGGTAACTGGGTACTTGTTGGGAGTGTTGTTTGGTTCATGTTTCAGACAGCTTCTGGAAGAGATGACTTTTGGGAGTCTTTTTAGCTGTGGAGCTAAGCTAAGATTCTAGAAGGCAGCAGAGGCAAAGATGACTCTGGACTCAAAGAGGAGATGTGGGTTTGGTCCTGACGAGGATTTAGAGCCACAGAATGGGATAAAGTATACCAGGCCACTGTTCCTGTGTCTCTGACCAAACCCAGGAATCTTTGATCCTTTGCAATTGAGGAATCTGAGTTTTTCTTGGACAGATATTTATGATGGACTCACTATTCTGTGCCAATTGATTTCATCAAATGTGGAAGAGAAAAATATGAATAAAATACGGTTTTTGTCCTTGGAAAACTTGAGTCTTTTAGGAGAGTTTAAGAGATATCTGTAATTATCACTACAAAATAGAGATACAGACAGTAAATTTAGAGCTGAGAAGGGTCCCAGGGCCATCTAGCCCAGTCCTTTAATTTTACAAAGGAAGAAGATCATGGCTTTTCCACTTACACACAGGCAGTAAATAATGAGGGACTTGAATTTAGGTCCTTTACCTTCAGAACCACCCTTCTTCCATTCTTAGGGGAGGAGGGAGAGAGAGATCAGGGAGACTTCCTAGAGGAAGTAGTATTGGGCACAATTAGGTAGGATTTAATTGTGGGAAATGGAGGAGTAAGAAGATGCTAAGCTGGAAATTAGGGGAGCTTTGGGTGACCAATTTCCTTGTCGATCCCAATAAGGATCATAGATCTTAAATCTAGAGCAGTAAGGTATTCAGAGGCCATCTGGACCAATTCCCTTCATTAACTGAGGCCCAAGGAGCCTAGGGTTACACAGCTAGTGTGGATATGTGTGTGTGTATGTGTGTGTGTTTGTGTGTGTTTGTGTGTGTGTGTGTGTGTGTGTGTGTGTATGATGAGGTCCTGGGTAACTAGTTGGGGTTGGCCAGAGAAAGCCTGAAGTACTGATAAGATCATAATGCTTTTAATTATTATTATTATTATTTTAATTATATATGATATAATATTAATATAATGTGGAGGTCTTGAGATATCCCACCTTACTGTATCTAATCAGAAAGCCAAGTTATGATGTCAAATCCCCAAGGTTAAATTTCCCCTCTGAATCTGCCCATGGTCTGTGCCATTTTTGCTGAATCCCTTTGGGGATGAGCTTGCCAGGGAGTTCTGCCTCATGGTATCTTTCTTCTCATCCTCCCCCCATGCCTCATGGTGTCCTCCTTGGAATAGCTAACTAACTCTTTTAGGGTGCTAAACTCTTCTATGGATTTAGCCTGCCAGTCAATGGCGTACTCCCACCCCATGGCATATTCCCTTTCTCCTGTTAATTGTGAATTCCGATGGGAAACTTGTCTTTTCCACTGTTAATTGTTAAAACCCCTTTCCTTGCTCATTATATGTTCTCCTGAGTCTATTTTGTACTTACCATTCCTGCGTCTATTTTACTTCTTTATTTTGTCCGTTACCCCTTCTCATAAATAACAAAGAGAACTCCTTTGTGAATTCTTCACATGTGCCAGGAATTGCTCCCCTGACCTCATGTTTTGGTGCCCAACCTCATCATATGTGCTTATGTATGTAGACATATATAATAATAGGAAGCATCATGGAAGCCTAGGAGTCAGGAACTCCTGGATTCAAACCTTCCACTGATACATAAGGGGTATGTGGGTCTGAACAAGTCAAATGCTCCAAGCGTACCAACTACAGAGCCATGTCTATTTGTCTATTGATGGAGGGCCTTTCCTCAGCTGGTGGACTCACGGATTTGCCTCCCGTGCTCCTCCCCCCTCCCTTATTATGCTGACTCTCAGCCTCTGGAGAATGTAAGAAGGGATGAATGTAGATGAAGCATTTCACATAGGGAGGGATAATGATGGCGATTACTGGGCACTTATCTGTAAAGTGTTTCATGGCTCCTAATATCAGAAGAAATTGAATCTCCCAGAAGTTCAGTGCCCAAGGGAACCAGTGAATCAGAACAATCTGGGAATAAAACCCTCTGCCTCCCCTCCCCTCCCACTGTTGTTAATGGAGATGTTGATATCTCCCGACTTTTGTTTCTCTCTATCAAGCTCTTTTTATTTTCTATTTCTAATTTGTTTATTTGGGGAACCAATCATCCCTTGGTAATTGCTGCCCATTTACAGAAGCAGAGAGTTAGCCTCCTACTTTATAGAGAAGATAAAGACTGTGGCCAGGATCTTTCTCTTCTCTCCTGGTACCCAAGCCTCTGAACATTCAATCCCCCCCCCCACACACTCCTCTTTACTTCCCCTACCCCCTTTTCTCTCCTCTTTTGTTTTAGCCTCAGATGATGAGGTGGTCCTTCTCACAGAAGCTAGTTCCTCTTTTGCTTTGTTTATTGTGAATGTAACAATGATTAAAAACAAGAACAAAAACCCAGCCTACAAAGATTTCAGTATGCAAAGATAAATGAAAAAGAAGCTGATGAAGTAGCTGCATTTCTGTGTTGTTCAGTTAATTTTTAAAGAATTATATAGTAAATGTAGCAAGGCAGTAACAAGGCTGCTCTATTTGTGTCTTTTATATTTATTTGTGCATTAAAATATCTTGTTAGATTTTTTTGCATAGTTATAATTATTCTATTTGGGGCAACTCGGTGGTGCAATGGATAGAGTGCCAAGTTTGGAGTCAGGAAAGCCTGAATTCAAATCTGGCCTCAGAAACTTACTAGCATTGTGATTTTGGGTAAGTCACTTAACCCTCTTGCCTCAGTTTCTTCTTTTGTGAAATGAGCTGGAGAAGGAATGGCAAACCACTCCAGTATCTTTGCCAAGAAAACTCCACATGGGATCATGAAGAGTAATCATACAATTGAAAAGACTGGAAAAAATAACAACCACCACAAATCTACCACCTCCACCCCAACTCACCTCTCTAGAGGAAACCTTCCCTTAAAGCGAATACAAAAACAAACCAACATGTTGGCTGGTCTGAATTGCACATTTCACTCCATTCCTCTAGCCCATTAGCTCACTGTCAGAGAGCGATAGGTGGGTGCCATTATCAATATTTTGAAGGTATTGTTGTTCTCTGCTTTATTTGAAGTGCTGAGATTTTTCATCGTTGAATTTCTTCACACTGTAGCTATTATCATTGAGTTAGTTTTCTTGGTTCTGCTCAATTTATAAATATTCAGGTTTTCTGACTTTATCATATTCTTAATTTCTTATGTATAGTAATATTTCATCGCATTCTTGTTCTTTCATTCCTCAATTAATGGTCATCAACTTGGTTTCCATTTCTTTGCCACTATTAAAAAGTACTATTGTAAATATTTTTATATTCATGGGCCCTTTCCTCTACCTTTGAGATTTATGCCTAATAGTAGTATTGCTGAATCAAAGAGTATATACCTCTAAATGACTTTTTTGGTCTAGTTACAAATTGTTCACAGCTCTACCAATAATGCATCAGACTGCCTGTTCTTCCACAGTCCCTTCAAACAATTGCTATTTTCCTCTTTTATAATTTTTTTTTTTTTGCCAATCTAATGGTAGGAGATAGAAGCTCAGAGTTGATTTAACTTTTGTTTCTCTAATTGGTTATTTGCTTTTTCATGTGATGCTGAATAATTTTCATTTTTTTGAGATCTGCCAGTTCATGTTCCAAGAACAAAGAATTCTTTGAACTTTTATTACAGAATAGCTCTTGTTCACATATATTTATATTAATTCTCCATATATCTTGTATATTAGACTTTTATCAAAGAATTTTGATATGAAGATTTTCCTCAACTGTCTCCTAATGGTCCAAGTGCATTTATTTTGTACAATAGTTTTTAAATTTTATATAATTAAAACTGTTTCCTTCCCATATATGATTAACTTGTTTAGATAAGAATTCTTTCAGAGGTAACTCCTTTTTCTCCTCATTTTTCATGTTATTATCTATTTAGAAGTTATTGTGATATGAAAATTAGTCTCTACCTCATTTCTGCCAGACTATTTTGCAGTTTCCCACAACATGTTTTTTTTTTTTTTTTGTTTGTTTGTTTCATTAAAAAGGGAGTCTTTAGCCTTCGGGATCCAGCTCTTCTATTTGTGCCCTTGACTTTATCCCATTCTCTCTGCTCCAGGAGATTGCCTCTCCCCAATAATTCCCCTCCTTCTAATCTTCAGTTTTCCTCTATCTACTGGCTGATTCTTTGGTACTTACAAACATGGTCAAATCTTCCCTATTTTTTAAAAAAATGAAACAAACAAACAACAACAACAAAACAACACAAAAACCCCTTCTCTTGACCCTACTATCACCTCAAAATATTATTCTAGTCCCTCTTCCCTTTGGCCAAGCTCAGGTAAAAAAAGCTATCTTTTTGCTGTGTAGATTCCTCATGTCTTACCTTTCATCATCTTATATAACTTGTCCATTACCAAGTCTTGTCATATCTACCATAACATCTCTCACACACTTCCCTTTCTCTCAACTCACATTCATCTTTCCATTGGGCAGAAGGTACACATTGGCTCAAATATCATAAGCACTATACTGAAGATTATCCTTAGCAATTTCCACCTACAAATTTTAATTTTTAAAAATTTGTTTTTGAATCTATTTTTATAAGATTTTGATTTTGATTTTTCCCCCTTCTTCCCTCTCCCCAAGGCAGCAATTGAACTTATATAGATTATATATGTACAATCATATTAAATATATTTCCACATTAGTTATGTTGTCAAAGAAGAAGAACAAAAGGGAAAAATCATGAGGAAAAAAACAAAACAAAAGAAAGTGAAAAGAGTATGCTTCAATTCACATTCAGATTCCATAGTTCTTTCTCTGGATGTTAATGCCATTTTCTATCATGAATCTTTTGGAATTTTCTTAGATCATTGTATTTCTGAGGAGGAGAGCTAAGTTGATCATCACACAATGTTCCTTCCTGTTACTGCTTCACATTTTTCAATAAAATACTCTGTTGCCATTAACAGAATTTTTGTTGATCTTGACCCAGGCAATTAATTGAAAGAGTAGGTTCTTTATAACAAAACTGTTCTCTCTCCATCTTCCCCCCTTTCCCACTGCACCATGAAAAGCATGAGTTATTTCAAATTTAAAAAACCAAGAAGACCGAGTTTTTGATTGGTACTTTTGTTTCAATGGGAGAAGGGATGTTATTATCGGCCTCCAGCACAGAATAGGACAACCTAGGAAAGAATTTAAAATTGGGCTAGTTAGATGAAGTTAGATGATTCTTTCCCCTGACTCAGTCCTCACTATGGGGAGCTTCATGAGATCAGTGGAAATTGGGATTTTTCAGATCATGGAAACCTATTTTCAAATATGTTTAAAATAGTTGACAAAGCTAACTATAAAATCATTTTTGGATAATCTGTATTGCCCCTCTCCATTATCCTCAGATAATGAAATGAGGCATGTAATGTCTGATGTTAAAACTAGGGAAAAGAATTGCATTAGATGAGACCACAGCAGAATTAAATTAGCTCAAAACAAATTCAAGATACATAAAAATAGAGAATGCACCCAAATGTTCATAGGGACTGCTTGCTCCTTCCATCCCCCAATGCCGGACTCTTCCCTATAGCATCTAAACTTCTCAAGAAGCATCTATACTAATAGGGAAATGTTTTACATGATTGAACAGGTATAATCTTATCAGATTGCTTACCATCTCAGGAAGGAGAAAGAGAGGGAGATTCTAGCCCTTTGATAGAATTTGGAACTCAAAACTTAAAAAAAAAACCCTCCAAATGTTAAAAATTGTTTTTACATGTAATTGGGGAAAGCTAAGATATTATTTAAAAGAAAGAAAAAAAGAAAGGGAGAAAGGAAGGAAAGAAGGAAAGAAAAAGAAAAGACAGAATAAAGAGAGAGAAAGAATAAAGGAAAGAAAGAATACTCAGTGCTTCTACTGGATCTCCTCTCATTCTTTTAACTCTGCTCTAGGCCTTCCAGCCTTGTTGCTCAATTGAGCACCACTCCAACTCCAATCTCACATTTCCAACTGCCTGGACATCTGGAACAGGAGACCTATTAAACTCATCATATTCAAAACTAAACGAATTCCCTTTCCTCCCAAACCCTATCCCTTTTCACAACTTTCCTGTTCCTTTCAAGGCCAGCACCATCTTCCCAGTCACCCATGCTTACAACCCAGACTCCTAGATGTCTCAAGATCTCACTTCTATCCCATTGTCTTCTAGTCAAAATAATGCTTACATTGCAGGCACCTTCTTTGCCCTCTTGATTGGTGTCCAGTTGGTTCCTGTCCTACAATTCTGGCTTCTCTCTTTCTCTTTCCTTCTTCCTATAACATGGATCCTACTGCCTCTCCTCAAGTGTCCTGAACACCTGAATCTTCCTTCTGCCTAATCTCAATTGGTATTTTTTTTTTAGGTAGTTTGATCCCTATCTATAACTTAGATTCTCTCTTTCACTTCTTATATTAAATCTTTCCTCAAGTCTGTATCTCACTCTGTAGTTCCCTTGTATCATGTATCAGGCAATATTATCAGGGATCCATCATCCCTCCCGTCGCCGGCCTTTTTTTGAGGTTCCTCTTTAGCTCTTCCTAGATTCATAGTCACCTACTTATCCTTGGCTAGGATGAACGTTCCCAATCTGACATCATGACTGCTGACTTCACAACATTTCTGTTTAGGATGTAGTGAGGGGAGAGTACTCTGGGTGATCTCAGGGCTGAGCAAACATTCCAAGAAGGTCAAGGACAGAAAGAAAGGTCCTGTCCCTATGATAGCAGTCATGACTCTATTTTTCAGGGTAGCACAAATCTGGAAACAAAGTAGGTGTCCATTGGTTGAGAAATAACTGAAAAAACACAGGTTGGGAATGTAATGAGATATCATGTTGGAAGGATCGGCAAATATGAGATCATGGGAAAACTTGAATGGGGAAGGTACAATAAGTACAGAGGGATGAAATAAGTAGAGCTAAAAAATAATACACACTGGCAACAATAATGTAACTGAAAACATTGAAAGGCAGCTGGATTCTAACTCATTTTAATGATCCATCGTTTTCTAGGAGAACGGACAATGAAAAGTATTTCCCATCTCTCTGGGTCAGAGGCTGTGAATGCCAGAACGTTAGAAACATTAGAAATATTCTTAATCGTGGATGTTGAGGAACTGGTTTTTCTTTGTTATAAAGGATAATTCGGGGTTATTTTAGGAAAGGACTATTTGTGAGGAGAATTTTCCCTACTTACTACTTGAGCCTAGGTCAGTCACTCTCCTTGTCAGTCTCAGTTTCCTCAGTTGCAAAATGAAAGACTCATACCAGTGGAACCAGAATTCTTCTGTAGATCAAATGAGATGATATGATGCCATGCACACAGCACTTTGGAAGTGATGTAGGGCTAGACTAATGCTAGTTATTATTAATATACACTTTCATTTTAAATGCTTTGTCTTCCATGACGTCTTTCTGAATCCCTCCAGGCAAAAAGGAATTTTCCTCCCTTGAACTTCATAAAACATTTTATATCACTCTTATTAGTTTCTGTTTTTCATTGTTATTATTAGGTCATTATTACACATTTTTATATGTATCAACTCATCCCCATCTCGCCATCTACCTGCCTCAACCGCCTCCCTAGAGCAAAATTCCTTTCTTGGTCACCACTCCCCTATAGTTTTGCCTTCCCCTCTTACAATGCAAGTAAAAAGCTGAGATCTCTCTGTCTCTGGGTCTGAATCTGCTTTTGTCTCTGTTTCACACACACACACACACACACACACACACACACACACACACACACACACACACACTTTTTTTTTCATTCATTCTCTTCTAGTAGGTTACTCTGATGAGGACCAAGATCATGTCTTATTCTCTTTATCTCCTCCTGGGCCTAGTAATTAACTTTGCAGTGTGTGTGTGTGTGTGTGTGTGTGTGTGTGTGTGTGTGTGTGTGTGTGTGTATTTTAAATTTAATTTGCATCTGATTTTATTGATATAGGGAAATTCTAGTGCAATAACGTCCTCCACCTCTGTGACGTGGTGAAGGTGTATGGGGTGTCCCGGGAGGACACCTCTGGTATGAGGGTTGGCTGAGCCCTTTTCAGGGCTGCTCATCCACCATTGGTGGATGACCTTTTACCCAGCTCTCACCTGTGGCTCCAAGAAGCAGTAGTATGTGAAGCAGCCACAGCCAGGAAAAACCATTTTGGTAGATGGATTAAGAGTAACCAACATGGAGCAGCTAAGTGGAGCAGTGGATAGAGCACCTGAGCTCAAAGAGAGACTGACTTCAAATCCAATCTCAGACACTTAACACTTCCTGGCTGTGTGATCCTGGGCAAGTCACTTAATCCCAATTGCCTCAGCAAAAAAAAAAAAAAAAAAAAAAAAAAAAAAAAAAAAAAGTAACCAACAGACCTCATACCCACCATTGGTGAGTCAAGGGGATGTCTCCCCCCAAGCATGTGAAGGGTATGGGCGGATGAGAACAATGTGTTCTAATGACCAGGAAGGCTGCTAAATCAAGTGCTGTAGGGCACTTGGTCAGATATAAAAGACCAAAGTCATCCACTGCATCCCTGGCTATCGTCAGTCATCCTGATTTTTGTCCTGACACTGGCTCTGATGACTCAGGAAGGGAGAGTGAGACAGATGACTTTGTGCAGCTCTGCATCAATTAAATCCAATTTATACACAAGTCAAGATATCACTCCGTGATGTCACCGGTCCTCTCCAAAACAAAGGATAAACGCCAAGCGTTTAGTAAAAACCCGTGTACAGATAAGCTACATAGAGGCTAAATTGGATACAGCCAACTGAGAGAGAGAGAGCACTGGCATCTAGGAAATCAGGAAAGGCTTCCTGTAGAAGGCCGGATTGTAACTGGATCCTAAAGGAAGCCAGCAGCTGGATACAAGAAGGGAGAGAACATGGGGGATAGTCGGAGAAATGCTTGGAGATGGGATAGAAGAGTTTTGTGTGAGAACTTAGATCACAGAGTATGTGGGAATGGATAATAAACCTGGAATGGTAGAAGGAACTAGATGTGAAAGGTATTGGAACTCTAAATGGAAGAGTTTATATTTGATCCTGGAGGTGACAGGAAACCACTGGAGGTGAATGAATGGGGAGCGGGGAAGGACATGGTCAATGTTGTGCGTTAGGGAGGTCACTTGGCAGCTGAGTGGAGGATGGACTGGAGTGGAGAGATGTGAGGAAGGGAGATGGAACAGCTGGCTTTCTGTCCAGTGGGGAGGTGATGACTGATAAAGGTGGTGGCAATGTCATATGAGAGAGAGTGCAGAAGGTAATGGTTGGGTGATGGATGGGAAACAACTCCCTTGGACTTCTGTTATACTTGAAATGAGTCCAAGTCTCACATATATTTTAACACAAACACAGCTGACCATCGCTCTCGGTGTATCTAAACCCAGATCTCGCCTCACCCCAAGTTCAGACCCCTGCTCTACTCCACGCTGGCCTCCACTTACCCTTTTGCCTAAAAAAGACCTGAATGGCAGCCTCCAATTTAGGACTGAATGGTTATTTTCCCAAAAGTCCTTCTGTAAGTCAATTGCTTGGCACACACAGCGCATTTCCCTTTAGAAACAATGTCTAGGGTGGTTGGGTCCCCAGCCAACCCACGAAATGCCTGGATTGCCCATATTATTCCTGAAGCAGAAAAAAGGCGATAAGCCGGCATGGCCAAACCTTACAGTGTTTCTCTGGGGAAAGGCTTTTGGAGGGCCAGCCCTGGCAGCTGTCCACATACCTGCCCCCCTCCAGGCAGTGGGAGCAGGGCCTCTGACAGAGGTTCCCATGGTAGAGGCCCTTGGTGGAGAGATCGAACTCAGAAACTGCGGGTAAGGAGCTTTGGGATGCCAGGACTCTCGCCCGCTCCCTCCGCCACTCCCCCCTCTCTCACCAAAGCCTCCAACTATTTCTTGGTCCAGGAGGGTTTCTTGGTAACCAACTGTCTTTCTTTTCTTTTCCTTCTCCTTGTGAGGGCTACGGTGATTGGTTCACCTCCTTCCCTTTCTAATGTTGCTATTATAATGCCCCTTTCCAAGATTTCTTTCCTTTGTAGCCACAAAGAGGGAAAGAAAGCAACTCTCTGTGTGCATGTGCGTGTTGGGGTGGATTTTCTTTTAGATTTTACTGCTATTTAAAAAAGGAGAGGAGGTCTGAGAGAAGTGCTCACATTTAACTGTGAGATAAAGCTTTGCATAAATCTAGATAAACTGTATCTCCAGCATTCCTTGGATCTACCAGTCTAGCAACCCTATTAAATGAGGAAATGAGGTTATTCTGGCATGACTGGTTCTTTTTACCCCTTGGTCCCAACAAAATATATTTAATCAAACAACGTAGCAAAAGGAACGACAAGAAAAGCTCTGCTCACTCACAGACTAGGGACACACATGCAGAATACAAACACATGCCCAAAGGCCACATACGGAAGGCACGGATACGGGACATGGCCCAAACCAAGAGCCACCAGGTGGCCGGAGCATCTGGGACACTGCAAGGCTGCTGTCATCCTCTGGAAATAGGCAGGACCCATTCCTACTCTCATAGCAAAAAATTAGTGATCTGCTAGGTAAGGATGTGTTCCTACCTAGTTCTTGCTACTCTTTAAAAGCTGTTTTTATCACACTACTCATTTGTATTGGTCTAGTACAAAATCACTTATTTACATAGGACATCTCAGAACTCTATACAGTACATATATACTATATATTGTATATAGTATATACTGTATAGTATGTATATACTATAGTATATATATACTACATATACAAATATATACTATATATATACATATAGTATATATGTATAGTATGATGATATATAGTATAATCAAGTTTATTGTATCCACTCTCTATATACTATATCTGCATACTGTCTTAGAGTAGCAAAGTATTTTGTTCACAATTCTCTAGGTTAAGTAGATAGGAGTGCCCCTTTTAAAGATGAATTAACTGAGGCTCAGAGTTTTTTTGCTGTTGTCTGACTCTTCATGACCCCATTTGAAGGTAGTTTACCATTTCCTTCTCCAGCTCATTTTACAGATAAGGAACCTGAGGAAAACAGAGTGAAGTGACTGAGCCAGGATCACACAGCTAGTAAGCCTCTGAGGTTAGATTTGAATTTAAGAAGATGAGTTTTCCTGACTTCAGGCCTTGCACACTATTCACTGCAGTGCCACCGAGTAGTCATTAAGCGTCAGAAGCAGCAATCAACCCTCAGTCTTTCTGATTGTAAACCCAGCACCCTTATCTTGATTCTTCAGCACATTGTTGAAGGCTTAGACAGGTGTTTCACACCTAAGACAGGTGTGAAACCGTAATATTTACATCATATCTAACATGCTATAATTGTTGATCAATAAACATGTTTTCTCAAGTCTATAATTTTTACCATAAATAAAGAGCACACTTTTCTGAATCATTTGGAGGAATTTTTACATAGGTCTGGCAAGGATATTCCTGTCCTTGATTTGTGTGTATTTTTTTCATTTATTTCTTTTTTTATTTAAAAGTCTTGAACTTTTAAATTTTTTTGTACTTATACAAAATTGTATTATATGCATATTTGTATTTATGCAAAATGAGAATTGGTCTAAAGCAATATTGAATAATATTGCTGACACATAGTATAGTTTCCCTATTTTTCACTTTTGATTAAATCTATTATACTTTAACTTTGTCTGAGATCATTATTACTATCCCTTTTTTAATATCTTAAATTCTACTCCTGCCCTTTCTTTTAACTTTGTATGTATCTCTCCTTGTTATAATGTTTCCTGAAAGCAACATATTAATGGATTCAAATTTTAAATCTGCTCTTCATTTCCATTTTATGGCTAAAATGTTATTTTCTTGTTCTCAACTTTACTCCACCCTTTTCCCTTTACTGTGGCAGAGGCAGCTTACATCAGATATCTCTGTCATAAAAACAAACTTTCCCTGACTTTTTCTCCAGTCAGAAGAAGGTAATTTGTCTCTTGACCCTGTTTTGGTAAAGAACTGAAATGATTCTTCCTCCTTCAAGTTGGGAACTGCCCACTGGGTATAACTTATCAAGATGATTATCTAAATGATTTTATAAAAAATAAATTTGTCTCTTAGATAAGTTTTCCTAGCTACTCTTAGCAATCTGCAGTTTAAAGCCTCCCTCAGGATTGATATATAAAAAGGACAGCAACAAAACTTAAAAAAAAAGAAAGTCAATAATCTCACACAAAACTTGCAGGTGCTCTGATTTTTATTTATTTATTTTTTCAGATTTCAAGGGAATGCATTCCCCCTGGAGCTCTTTCCAGAATGTAGCTCACAAGTTTGCAGCATATATCTTGGAGGGTTTATTAGGAAGAATTGCCAGGTGTGCTTGAGAAACCTACCTTAGTGATTGACAGGTAGAAGGCTTGCCTCTGAAATATACTGGGAAACTGCCCTCGGAGAGTCTCCACAGCTGCTCTGAAGCAAAAGCACTTTGGTGAATCAGGACCCTGACTCTTTGCAAGGGACCTAGAAAAGATAAAGAAGAGGACTCTGTAAATAGTATGGCTCTGTAACTTATTCTGAGCTTGTAAAGCAGGCCCCAAATTTAGGTTTTAAAGTATGTGGGGGAATGAAACAAGTTGCTGAAAATATAGATTTTTGGCTCTTGCATTCAGGCTGAAACCCAAATCAATCAATAAACATTTATCCAGAGCCTACTAAGTGCCAGGCATTGTGCTAAGTCCTAGGGATACAAAAAGAGGCAAAAGATAGTTCCTGCCCTCAAAGAGTTTATAATCTAATAGGGGAGGCAGTGAGCAAATAAATATATGCAAAGTAAGCTGTACACAAGATATGTGGGGAATAATTAACAGGAAGGGGGTTGGGAAAGGCTCCCTGTAGAAGGTGGAATTTTAGTTGGGATTTAAATGAGAGTTGCTGAGGATTCTGTTGTTGTCCATCCTTTGGTCTTGAGTGAAGCTTCCCCAGAAAGGCTCAAAGAGAGGGAGAGGAAATTGGACTGTGCCATTGGAAGTCATTGAGCCAAGGCTGAGTCTGTCAGAGAAGCTGCAGATGCAGCATTCTTGTTCAGTCCCCTTTCGCCTAATGCTGAGATCCCTTCTAGCTCTGCTTTTCTGTGATCTAGGATGAGGAATTCATCATATCCTGGGATTGGTTACTGAGGCCTGATTTCCTGGGCCTTAGACTTGAGGCTATTGCTGTGGGATACAAATATAAGAAAAAGGAATAAGAAAAGGAATTCCTGATTGCAAGAAAGTAGCATTTTTTTTTAGGCAATTGGGGTTGAGTTATTCAGGATCACACAGCCAATAAATGTTAAATGTTTGGAGCTAAATTTGAACTCAAGTCCTCCTGACTACAGGGCTGATGCTCTATCTGTTGCACTAAGAGCTTACCTTCTGATAGGGAAGACGACACACGAGAGCGCCGAAAGGAGAGAAGGGAGAGAAGTGTCAGAGTCTAGAGAGTCAGAGCAGAGCTGGGAGAAATATGAAAAGTAATTGGCCTGAACCTTGCCTCAAAATGGTGGTCCTAGGAGGAATTCATCTGCAGGACAAAGGAGTTGGAGGAATGTCCCAAAATGAGAAGGCTACAGGGGAGGAGAAAACTTCCAAGGTGAGAAGGCAGCTGAGACACAATAGCAAAGTCACCAGAGAGTCAGAATTTCTCTATGCCTCAGTTTCCCCATCTGTACAATAAGGACACTAGACAAGGGGACTTTTAAGGTCCTTTCCAGGTCTAAACCAATGATTCTTTTTTTTTTTTTTTTTTTTTTTTTTTTTTGCTGAGGCAATTGGGGTTAAGTGACTTGCCCAGGGTCACACAGCTAGGAAGTGTTAAGTGTCTGAAATCACATTTGAACTCCAGTCCTCCTGAATTCAAGGCTGGTGCTCTATCCACTGCGCCACCTAGCTGCCCCGCAATGATTCTTTAATAATGGGAAGAGTTAGTCAAAACCACCATTATCATCATCATCAAGCTCACTAATAGTACTCAATAATTACAAAACATTATCCCAAATGTTGTGTCTCTGAATACTTATATCCACTGTGTCAGGTAAAATAGTGCTCCATCCCATAGTGTTTCCTCCTCAGTCAGGCTCGCTCTGGATGAGCTGGCCCCTCCATCCTACCTCATCCCTGGGCCCTGACAGAGATGAAACCCCAGCACCCCAGAGCACCAAGGAGAGCTCCTGTAACCAGGAGCAGGCTGAGACAAGGACATCCTTAGCCCGTCCCTTCCACCCCAAGGTAGCCAGCTGGCATACTTATTAATACGAGACTAAGATGATTTTAGGTACAACCCAAATATTTCCCTCAGGAGACACTGAAAGCAAATGTCCCAGCCACACTGACCTACTTGGTTTTCCCTAGACACAACACTCCCACCTCCTGATTGCGCCTTTGTACACAGTCCCTCAGCCTTGGAATGTACTTCCTCTTCCCAGACTTTTAGAGCTTCCTTCTAGCTTCCTTCAAGGCCCTGCTCAGAGGCCACCTCCTTCACGAAGCTTTGTCAGATCTTCGCCAATTATTAGAACTGTCCTCCCCCAACAGCTCTTTCCCCCTTGCCCCATTAATGGAAGTTGTTTCTTGTTCCCTTGAAAAAGAACATGTTTACCTAGGATATACTATAAGATATTTAATATGTATGGGAATGCCTGCCATCTAGGGGAGGGGGTGGAGGAAAGGAGGGGAAAAACTCAGAACAGAAGGGAGTACAAGGGATCATGTTGTAAAAAAAAATTTACCTATGCACATGTACTGTCAAAGAAAATGTTATAATTATAAAAATTAATTAAAAGAAAAAGAAAAAGAACGTGTTTTTTGGTCTCTGTGTGGAGGAACTATACAACTCTAATAGTGCCTGTCATACTTGAGAGCTCCAGCTCAGAGGGACTGTTCCCTGGCTTGTTTGTGTTAAACACAATACTGTAGAAGCCGAGGGCCCAGAGGTTCCCATCTCATGGAAACCAAAGCCCAAGGGTTTGCTCTGCCCCTGTCCCTGTCACCTGAGCTGTGTACGCCGTCAGCTGTCTCCCAGTCCAGCTCACCTAGCTGAGTGTTGATGTCTGCCCTTGAAACCTCCTAATTTGAGTTTCCCAAGAACAAATTCCCTCAATTACCTTTTGCTCAGTATATTTTGGAACCTGTGTGTCTCTCTTCACTTATTGTCTGACAGGTACCTAACACTTTCCCTGCTTGGAGAGGATAAAAAGAGCCTATTTATTCCTAGAATCATTTGGAACTGAAAGAGTCCAACTTTATCACTTCACAACTGAGGAAACTGAGGCACAGAGAGTATAAATGATATAACGAGCAAGTGTCTGAAGCAGGATTTGCACTTGTCTCCCTGACTCTAAAGTTGGCACTATCCACTGCATGACCTGGACCCTTTTTCAGTGATCTGTCCTTATAATAATCTCATTAAATGTCACCAAAGTCGGCCTGCTAAAATCTTCCAAGCACCCTGTTGACCAAGGTCTTAGGATTTTCACACTTACTGTAATAATACCTTGTACTTCGAGCTGTTTTGAAGCTTAGTCCACGCTTGTTGTTGCAAATAATTTATGTTATATACATTTTAAGAGCAGGTATCTCATTGAAACTGGTTAGTTGGTCTAACCTAGTAGGATGTGATTACATAGTGGAGAGGGATTATCTTTCTTGTTTGTCCTCAGTTCGTGGCATTCAGTAAATACTTAATAATGGAGTCAGTCAATAAACATTTATTAAGTACCTACTAGTTTCCGGGCAATATGCTAAGAACTTTACAAATGATCGATCTCACCTGATCTTCCCAGTGACCTTGGGATGTGGGTGCAGAGAAGCTGGATTTCTGATTCACTCCATAGGAGATTCCCTACTTTGCCTTTATCAGATCAAGCTTCTGATTTCTCAGAAATTTCTAGTCTTCGAGTTGCCAGGAACACTGAGAAGTGAAATGATTTAACCAAACTCACTTAACCAGGATGTGTTGGAGGAAGGACTTGAACCCAGAACTTTCTGCTTCCAAAGCTGACTTTTGATCCGCCATGCTAGCTTGCCTTTTTTATAACATACGAAGCATATGGGATGTTCAGGGTGACTAGCATCTCTAGTGTGAAGATTGCTGACCCCTTTTCAGGGCTGCTCATCCACTTTGTGTTCACTCGTCCTCCAACTCTCACCTGTGGCAGGTGCAGTGGCGGCACCCCAGTAAACCTCAGCAGATGAAAAAGTGGGCAGTTCAGGGGCCAAGATGAAATGGACTGAAATCAATTCAAGGTGCTCAGGATGGCATTTCAAGTTCAGATCTCATTATCCAAGAGATTCCTATAGTCATTCATTGAGTTTGTTTATTCTTCCATTCCCAAACCCAGCTATTTAAGGAGGCTGTTGTTTGTTTTGATCTAGAACACTGGCTTTAATGAGCTGTCTCCATGGTCTCAACCCATTGCTATTTGCCTGTCCAATTAAGACTATTTCTGTTATTTCAACAAACAGGTTGCGTCTTCTTTAGTTTTAAGTTGTTTCTGTTCAAACATGGGTTGTACAAGATGGCCTTTGAAATCCCTCCCAATAGTGAGATTCAGGGATTTGTTAAAATGTTTAAGGTAGTCGATTTATACTACAACATGGAAATAGACAAAATAATAATAATTTGCTGACCAGTCATTTTTAAGTTGTCTGACTACACTCTAGGATTTGGTCTGTTTTGTTTTGTTTTTTTGGCAAAGATACTGCAGTGATTTTTTTTCTTCTCTGGCTCGTTTTACAGATGAGGAAACTAAGGCAAAGTGATTTATAAATATATTATTTTATTCTTGTGACAATGCTGGGAGGAAGGTGCTATTAATATCCACATTTTACAGATGAGGAAACTGAAACAAATAGGATGAAGTGGCTTGCCCAGGGTCACATAGATGGTAATTGTCTGAGATTATATTTGAACTTAGGTTTCCCTGACTCTAGGCCCAGCATTCTATCTGCTGAGATATCTAGAACCAAAATATGTAACTACTATTCTCCAAGGAGTCTAGGGACTAGGTATTAATTAAATGTTATATTTTCTTGCTTCCATTTCCTCATCTCCCAGTCGTTTTTCAAAATTTAATTTAAATTTTTTTTTTTGCTTAACAAAAAAGAAATCTATTTTTTCTCCCTCCCACCTTGCCTCCTACTGGAAAAAAAGTCAGTTCTTCCTAACTATAACACACTACCTACTGTACCACTACCAATCTTGCATGATCCATAAATAATTTTTTTTGGCTTTGATTTTTGAAGTCTGTTCAATACACAATAATTTGTGTTTGACTGTGGGTCTGGCATTCTCAAAGGCAATAATCAAGCTCCCCTGAGAAGGCAGTGATCCACAGTAGATGGGCAACTGGGCTTGGGTTCAAATCCTATCTTGGACATGGACTTTGTGACAATGGCTAAATCAACCTCCTGGATCCTCATTGTTTTCACCTATAAAGTGAGGATGAGGTTACCTTTATCTACTGAAAGGATCTTGGCTCTGGATTCAGAGGATCTGAGTTCAAATACTGCCTCTGACACTACCTATGTTACCTTAAGCAAGTCATTTAAAATCATTATCCCCGAGTCTTCTTATCTATAAAATGAGGGAATTGGTCTCTGAGAATGGAAAGATGGATGAGGAGGTGGATAGATGAATAAATAGAAAGATAGATGAATGAGTAGGTGGAGAGATGGCTGGGTAAATAAGTAGATGAATAGATGGATAGGTGGATGAATAGAAGGATAGATGAATAAGTGGATAGATAGCTATGTAGATAGATGAGTAGGTAGATGGATAAGTAGGTGGATAGATGGGCAGATGAATTGAGGAATGAGTAGATGGATAGATGGATAAGTGGATGAATAGATAGATAGTAGGTGGATAGATGGATAGATGAATGAATAAATGGATAGATGCATGAGTAGATGGATAGATGTATGAAGAGGTGGAGAGATGAATGGGTAGATGGATAGAGAGGTGAATAAGTGGATAGATGGATAGGTAGATAGAGGAATGAGTAGATGGATAAATGGATGAGTAGATGGATAAGTAGGTGAATAGATGGATAAATGAGGAGATAGATGGATAGGTGTTTGGGTAGATGGATGAATAAGTAGATGGATGGATAGAAGGACAGATGAATGAGTAGGTGGATAGAGGAATGGATAAAAATATGATGAATGAGTAGATGGATAGATGAATGCATAGATGGATAGATGGATGGGTTAGTGGATAGATGGATAGGCAGATGAATAGATGGAAAGGTAGATAAATGAATGAGTAGGTAGAGAGATGAATAGGTAAATGGCTAGATGAATAAGTAGGTCAATAGATGGGTAGATGGATAGAGGAATGGGTAAATGGATAGATGGATGAATGGATGGATAGAAAGATAAATAGATAGAGAGAAGAAAGAACCAGAACTTGAACCCAGGTTCTCTGATTCCAGTTGTCCTCAAACATTAATGTGACTTCTCTGTCTCCCTGTCTTCTCTCAGCTCTAGAACAGAAAAATCTTTCCATGTATATAGTGTTCTAGAGATTCCGTAAACAAAAGACCCAGCCATTTCTTCTGTGAACACATGCTGTCAAAACAGAGATAACTCATGGCCTCACATTCCATGTGAAGCTGGAAAAATAAGTGTGAGAGAATAACAGGGAAACAAGGCCAAGGCCAGGGCCCCTATCTCTGCGGAACTCCCTGCTCGGCTCTGGCCTCCCCTGGCTCTCATGGAATGCTGGTGTTGATGAAACTTCAGACCCAATTCATCTGTTTGTTGGGATTAGAGGAGAGCTTTCCACTGGCCCCAGTTCATCCGGCCTGGCCTCCTGGAGTCAGGGAAGAGGCTGAAAAAACAGTGACAAAGATGGGCTGCTCTTTGCTCCTCTATGGACTGTGGGTTGGGACCCAGCATGGTGTGACCCAGTGGTCATTGTGTTCTCCATCTTATGTGACATGGCTCTACTCAGTTGATGAGGGTGCCCTCTAGAAGGAGGATCCCCAATATCCTTCTCAGTGTCTCTCCCGGCTTCTTATTCTCCTTGGCCTTTGATCTACTTTACTTTGGGAAATTATATTAAAATAATACAGTGACTACTTACATTTACATAGGACAATCCTGTGTGAGATATGGGCTATTCATGCTCATTTTTTGAAATGAGAAAACTGAGGATCAGAAAAATTAAGGTGGTACAATTAAGAAATGCCTCAGGGAGGATTGTATCTGACCCCAACTCAAGCACACCATGAAGATTACAATAGAAAGATCACTGGCCTGGGTTCAAATCCTACCTCTAATGCTTACTATCTATTATCACTTTGCTTGCCCCATCTTTGCTAAATTTACTCAGCTCTTAAAGAGACGACTGGACTAGATGGCTTCCCAGCTCTAAGTCTGTGATCCTTTGTGGAAACTAAGGCCAGTAGAAACTAAGTAGTTTGTCTGAAATCACACAGATAAAAAATGGCAAAGCTGGGATTTGAACTCAGACTCTTTGACTGCAAATCCAGTGCTTTCTCTCTGCTTTGCTCTGAAGCATCAAAGGAGCAAGAGGAAAAGGCTGTAGATCAAACATCTGCTTCACACTGACTGTTGGCGAGTTCAAGGCAACTTCTATGACTTAAAACATGAGCAATGTACATACATTATATTGTAAGGATACAAGAATAAGACAGTTGCTGCCCTCAAGAAACATTTTACTGTAGGTAGAAGGAGACAATATTTATTTTAAAAAATTAGAATACAAGAAAATTTGAGGAAAAAATGGCAGTGGTGTAGGGGGAAATCATGCAGGCCTTTGGGATGGAGGTGGTACTTGGGCTGAGCATTGAAGGAAGATTCTGAGAGACTAATAAGAACAGGAAGGCCGTTCTTGCCCTGGGAAACATCCGCAAGAAATGGCGGAGCCAGCCTTGGTGCTGGATTCCACATACATGAATGGAATGCTTCCTGACCTGTCTTCCCCCGTCTGCTTTCTCATCACTCAAAGTCATCCTTCATCAGCTTGTGGGGCAGAACTTCTTTCTGTAAAGATCTAATCTCGCCACTCCCGTGTTTAAAATTCTGTTCCCAACCAAGCCAAGGCCAGAAAATCCTGGATCCAGGACTAAAAGGGGCCCCAGAGGCATAAGGGAATGCAAGGATCATAAAAAATTGGCCACAGTGAAAGGTTTTTGAATGCAATTAATTCAGAATCAGACACATAATGGATCCAAGGTGTTTCTGGCAGCGCTTGCTCGCCTTGCATTGTGTGACTTCTCTGCAGCCTTGGTTCTCAAACATTCCACCAAGATTTAATTCTCCATTGCACATGTTTCACCTGTATCGGATTGCTTGCTGTCTCTGGGAGGGGGAAGAGGGAAGGAGAAGGAGGAGGAGGAAAATTTGGAACACAAGGTTTTGCAAAGGGGAATGTTGAAAATGGTCTTAGTGTGTATTTGGAAAAATAAAATACTGTTAAAAACAACAAAGACAATTTTTCATGAAAAAATGAAGCACTTGCAATAAATTATTATTATTAAGTGCTATTATTAGTACTTTGTTATTAAGTACTTATTAAGTATTAAGTACACATCATTAGTATACAAATTTGCTTTTGTCTTTAATAAATGATAAAATTCTATGTATAAAGAATTGTTTTAAAATAAATTTCTTAATGATTTATTATTGGTAAATGTTTAGTTTGCAAACCTATTTTATATAACTATGTATAAAAATTTCTTGGGTGAAAAGGGGTCGGGAGTGGAAAAAAATTTAAGAAGTCTTGGTTTGGTCCAAACCCCCCCTCACATTATAGGTGAGGTTAAGGGAGAGTCGGGACCTCACAGCTAATAAGTATCAGAGGTGGGATCTGAACTCAGGTCCTGACTCCAGAGTCAGTAAACTCTGTACCACCCCCTCCAGGATAAGTTTAGGCGCCTTCTTGGTTATTAAACTGCTACCACCCAAGCCCATCCCAGGTGTGCCCCATAGATGTGCCTACACTTTCCTGGTTTTATGCTTTTTGTTCATACTGGCCCATCCTTTAAAGATCTGCTCCAATACCCCTCCTCCGTGAAGCCTTCCATGATGATTCATTAAAACCCCTTACCACCCTCCCCACTCATGGCACTTTATTTCACAACTCTTAAATGAATTTATCAAGGTTTTTTGTGTTGCATTTATCTGTGTATGTAGCATGTCCCTTTATTAAACTAAGCTCTGGCAGGGCAGGGTCCATGTAGGATCTGAACTTTGTATTTCTTCTCAGGGTCTGACATTCTTCTCTGTATACAACTGATCCATAATAGTTGAATTGAGTTGATTCAACAAACATTTATTAAACACCTACTATGTGCCAGGAACTCTGCAAGGACCCAGGAATGCTTCCTTAGGGCTGTGATCTCTATTTTAAGCAGTTGTGCAGATCACAGTCCCTTTACCCATCTTTTGTTGTGGGCAACTTCTATCTGGGTCTTTTTGTAAGTCCTCCACCTCTATGGCCTTCAGTATTTTCATTGATAAAATCTTGGGTTAAACCAAATGATCTGAAGTCCCTTCTCCTAGTTCTAGATGGCTGCTCTGGGTGCCTCGCTTCTAGCCTTGTTCAGTCGATCTTGACAGAAGCAGTGCTAATGGTTTATAAGGCGGGATGTTCTCCCCAAAGGCTTTCCAGCCAATGACATGGGGCGAGGGCAGCTCCGAGATTCCAGTGACAGAAGGCATCCGGGCTTCTGCTTAGGATTCTTTTACCATGTCTTGGCAGCTGGCGAGTCCCAAGTTGGGTCAAGGCCATAGCAACTGCCTGGGATTAACTGGATCTGTCTTGACCTCAGCTGGTGATGATCACTGCTGCCGCCGTTGCTGAGGGTGCTGGGATTTCCTCTTTGATATTCTCTCTCTCACCCCCACATCCCTTCCCCATGATGGTAGTGTGCCTTTCTTCCTGCCTCCTGGAATCTCCAGGATCACTCCAGATTCAACTTAAAGGCCCTAGGAAGCCTTTTCTTAATTTCTCAGCTGCTGACACTCCCATTAATCAATCATTCTGAAGAGCAGTTTGGAACTATACCCAAAGGGCTTTGATCTAGCAGTGTTTCTATTGGGCTTGTATCCCAAAGATATAATAAAAATGTCTGTGGCAGCCCTTTTTGTAGTGGCAAGAAACGGAAACTGAGTGGATGCCCATCAGTTGGAGAATGGCTGAATAAGTTATGGTATATGAATGCCATAGCACATAGGATATTATTGTTTTATAAGAAATGACCAGCAGGATGATTTCAGAAAGGCCTGGAGAGCCTTACAGGAACTGATGCTGAGTGACATGAGCAGGACCAGGAGATTATTACACATGGCAACAACAAGATCATATGATGATCAATTCTGATGGGCGTGGCTCTCTTCAACAATAAAATGATTCAGGCCAGGCTGAATGGTTTTGTGATGAAGAGAGTTATCTGCACCCAGAGAGGATGGTGTGAACTGAGTGTGGTTCACAACATAGTATATTTACTCTTTTTGTAATTGTTTGCTTGCATTTTGTTTTCTTTTTCATTTTTTCCTTTTTGATCTGATTTTTCTTGTGCAGCACAATAATTGTGGAAATATGTATAGAAGAATTATACATGTTTAACGTATATTGAATTACTTACCATCTAGCGAGGGGGTGGAGTAAGGGAGGGAAAATTTTAGAACACAAGATTTTGTAAGGATGAGTGTTGAAAATTATTCATGTATATGTTTTGAGAATAAAAACCTTTAATTAAAAAAAATTAAGTCAATCAGCAACTATTATTAAATCACCTACTATGTGCCAGGGACAAGTAGGTGGTTCAGTGGATAGAGCGCTGAGTGTGGAGTTAGGAAGATGAGTTTAACTGGCCTCAGACACTTACTAGCTGTGGGCAAGTTACTTCTCTCTCCCTCAGCTTCCTCCTCTGTCAAGTGAGCTAGAGAAGGAAATGGCAAACCATCTGGTATCTCTGCCAAGAAAACACCAAATGGGATCGTGAAGATTTGGACGTGACTGAAAACAATTAAACAACAACAGCTCTGTGCTAGACTCTGTGCTATGTAAATACATTTTATATATACTTAACTGTGTGCATATTGATTACCAGAGCAAAATATCAATTCCTTGAGGGCAGGAACAATTAGATTTTTGTCTCTGTAGCCTATCATTATAATAACTGCTAATATTTATATAGAACTTTAAAGGTTTGCATCTGTCATTTCATTGTGATCCCCTAAACACTGGACTAGATGTTCTTATTATCCCCATTTTATAGATGAGGAAATTGAGGCAGAGAGCCACTAAGGGTCTTGCCCAGTGTCACAAGTTGGTAAGGGTCTTAGGCAGGATTTGAACTCAAATTTCTTGACCCCAAGTCTACATTTGGTACATGTAAGCGGCTTAATCAGTGATTGTTGAATTGATCCCTGGTGATCTCCTGTACACACCCCAACTTTTCACATCTTGTCGGGAGGCAAAAATATGAGCTGTGGTAGTGGTGATGGTGGTCACTGTCCTTATGGGTCCTAAGGACTACTGGGAAGGGAAGGGGATCATGATTCATCCCTGGGTCTGGACCCCAACATTCACACGGATTCTCTTTTATTTCTCTCTCTCCCTAGGCTCCTATTTGGCACCCTTTATCCTGCGTATTATTCGTACAAGGCAGTAAAGTCAAAGGACATTAAAGAATACGTAAGTATCTGTTCTTTAGCTGAGTTTTTTGAGGATGCTATGGGCCAGGGGCTGACTGGGCTGACTGGGCTTAGAATGGGGGAGAACCATTGTGAGCAATGGGCTCTAGGGAAGAGGAAGCTGTGTGACCTTGGGTAAATAAATCACTTAATTTCTCTGAACTCGATTTCCTCTTCAGTCTGAATTTTTTTTTTTTTTTCATCCTGGGACAAGAGCCCCGATGTAACTTCACAATCCATGCCTTCTGGTTCCTCAGGCTGCTGGGTTAGGGGCTGTGACTCAGTTCCCCTATGGTCCCTTCAGGATCTTCCTTCTCTTATGCCCAGCTCTTATCCCTAAAGGAGGGTCCTGGCACTGGCATTACCAGCCCCCCCCCGGGAAAGGTCTGGCTGGGAGCTAGAAAGTCATGGTCACTTGTGGGCCCTTTGTTAAGTGGGCAGGGAAGGGCAGTGCTCCCCACAAGTTGGAAAGCAGGCCTGGGAGTTGAGAGAAAGGGATGACAGACCCTTTGGGACTGAAGTGTTGGTTTTGGGAATCTTTAGATGAGGAAACTTTATCAATCCAGCTCTGCCATTTAGAATCTAGAGCAGAGATTCTAGTCTAGTCTAGTCAGTCTAGTACTGACCTAGAAACTGAATGGGGCTTCCAGAACAAACTTCCCCCACCTCTGCTTTCTTAGGGACAAGCTGTCATGCTGACTCTCCCACAGTAGAGTCTGCTGCCATCACACTCATTGGCATTGTGACCCGGAGATGTTCTGAACCTCAGTTTCCTCATCTGGAAAATGGGATAACAGTAGCATCCATCTCACCAGGTTCTTGTGAGAATTAAATGAGATTATAATTATAATTATATGATATATAAATATAATTATAATAGCTTTAAAGTGCTGTGTAAATGCTAACCAATATGATTAATATTCAAATTTATTAATAATTTAATTTATTTTAAATTTATTTTTTAATTTAAATTTTAAATTAACTAATTTAAAATTTAAAATCATGTTTGCAAAGTGTTTTATGAATATTTCATTTATTATGGTTATTATCACTTATCTAGACAGTATAATAGAGTAGCTGACGTCGAGTCCAGAAGACTTGAATTCAAGTCTCCCCACAAATAGTTAATTATATGTGATGTCAGGTGAGTTGGTTACATCTAAGGTTCAGTTTTCTTATCTGTAAAATGGGATTGATGAATAGCTCCTAACTCACAGGGCCCTTGTGGGGCTCCAATGAGATATGATCAGTATAAAGCCCTTTTCAAATCTCAGAATGCTGCATAAATGTCAGCAGGGATTTTCCCACGACCTGGTGCCATGTAAGAAGCAGGAAAGGAAGGAAAGATTTTGCAGTAATGGCTCCTTTTGTTCCCCTAAATCTCCCTACGTGGCTGTCAAGGTGCCTGTGTTAATGCATATTTTAATTGTTATAACTAATTTTAATATGAATTTATTTAATATGAATTATTTGGTTCCTGAAGACTTGGTTTAAAGGAATCACCTCTTGGTATATTAATACATATCAGGAAAGGAAACACCTTAAGCAAATACCTTAGGTTATTAATGATCACGTTATGTGAATTAATTTTTCCACAGTAGCCGCTGGCCCTTGTGAAATTGAGACGTATTGTTTTATTATATGACTTTATATTATAATGTCATTCCCCTCTATCTAGTGCAGGGCTCCCATGCCATTGGCTTGCTTCCTCTCAGTTTCAGAGACTGAGAATACTGCGATCCTGTTGCTTATTGGATGCAGAATGTAAGGCGAGTAGATCAGGTGCTCCAGTATATGAAGAAATTTTCCCATTTCCCACATCCCCCCGCCCCCAGATCCTCAGGTGCAAGAGACAAGAGGAATCTCAACTAGAGCTAGGCTCTAGGAATAGGGGAGAGAGTTGTGATCGAGATGGAACATCACCTTTCCCAGCTCACCTCCCAGTAGGTAAGGCGGTTGAGGCAGGTAGCCGTGAATGTTCTTTTCTTATGGATGGGCTGACTTCCTCCTGCATTGCCTTCCTGCTCCAGGCTCCCCAGGAGTCTTTAGGGTACTTCCCCACATGGGGTCTGCATCTCCCCTCTCCATCCTCTTCCCCCAGAACTCCCTTCTCTCTCCTCAGAAGTCAGGGAGCCATGCCCTTAGAAAGTGTTCCTTTATCCTTGGTGTGGCTTGGGATTGGGACCAAATGAATTGTGGGGGGTAATGGATTTTTCATGCCAGGCTCATTAGAAATTGCATTGCCGGTCTCATCTCTCTCCATGAATGATCACCTGGGACCTGAGAAAACACAATTCAAGGAGATAAACAGGGCAAGCAGGGGCACAGGTTACCCCTCTGTGATAAAACAGGGCATCCCAAGCCCTGCCTCTACTTGCCTTGGGTAGCTCTTTGATATCAGCATCTGAGGACCAACAAGAGATGGCTGTGTGGTCCAAACCAGCATCTCCTCCTCATCTTGACTTTTTCTCCTTTCTTCTTGTAGAATGGAAGCTCCTTGAGGGCAGGGTCTATTTTACTTTGGTCTTTGTAACACCAGCACTTCAGAGTAGGTGCTTAATAAATGCTTGTTAATTGAACTTTAGGTTGCTTTATCTTTTATATTTGTATCCCTAGTTGAAGGGATACCTGTAGAGTTCCTGGCACATAGTAGGTGTTTAATAAATATTTGTCTATTGAACTTAAGAACCTTGAATGTTGAGTTGCTTTATTTTTTATATTTATATCTCTATGAGAAGAGATTCAAGTAAAGTTCCTGGCCCCAGTAGGTGCTTAATAAATGCTTGTTAATTGAATGTAAGAACCTTGAATGTTGAATTACTTTATTTTGCCTATTTTTATTCCCATGAGAAGAGATTCAAATAAAGTTCTGGCTCATAGTTTGTGCTTAGTAAATGCTTGTTGATTGAATGTAAGAACCTTGAATGTTGGGTTGCTTTATTTTTTATATTTGTATCCATAGTAGAAGGGATTCAAGTAACACATAGTAGGCATAGTAGGTGCTTAATAAATGCTTGTTAATCAAGTGTAAGAATCTTGAATGTTCAATTGCTCTATTTTTTATATTTGTATCTCCATGAGAAGGAATATATGTAGAGATCCTGGCACATAGTAGGTGCTTAATAAATGTTCATTGATTGCAGTTGAATTTTATGAGAATAAAGATTATTTCATTCTTTGTATGTGTGTCCCCAGCACCTAATTCAGTGCCTCACACACATAATAAGTGCTTAATAACTGTTTGTTGATTGACTATAAACTCTTCAAGAGTTGAGAATCTTTAATTTTAAAATTTTCTACCCCTAATACCTAGTACAATGCTTGGCACATAGTAGGCGTGCAATAAATGCTTGTTGGTTGAATGTAAGTTAAATGAGAATAGGAATTATTTCAATCTTTGCATTTGTGTCCCCAGTACCTAGCTCAGTGCTTGGCACATAGTGGGCACTTAATAAATGTTTCTTAATTGATTTACAAAATGGAAATAATGACAACTATCTACCACAGAAAGAGAGAAATTGCTTTATAAGGGCTTTTGGACGTGGAATTTGTGATGGTCCTCGGTTGTACCCAGGTAGATTAAACCAATTTAAGGCCCACCCAACAAGTTTTTGTTATGGGGTGATGGAGTCTAGAGACATAAAAATATAAGTTTAATAATAAGTTAAAATATCCAGACTCAGCTGTCTCAGTGCACAATGAAAACCTTTAACATTCTCTCTCAGCATATCCTGCTTTTTCCCATTTTTTGTTAGCCATGGAATACTTTAAGGACTGTGCCCTTTTGAGGATGGGTCCCAAGGCAGGAAGGACATAAATCCTATATAGGGGAGATCCTCTTCATCCTCAGTTATAGTGGACGAACAGAATTGATCAATGATTACTACTCATCCTGCCTTGTAAGCCAGGGGACAGGGTATTAATTGACAATGAGAAATGTAGTTGATAGTTAGACTGGCTCTTCCTGTTCACTGGTCAGTGAATCCTTTTCCCAGGAGGGAAATTTAGTTGAAGATTGATATGAAACAGAAAATGGAATCAGACCACTGAGAATTACAAGGTCTTACGTGATTTTCAAATTGTAGTAGTTCCGGACTCCCTTATATACTGAAAGCATGTGAACTAAGTGAACCTGATAATATTTTCACAAATATTTATTAAGATTCTACTTTGTGGGGACAGCTAGGTGGCACAGTGGACAGAGCACCAGCCCTAAAGGCAGGAGGACCAGAATTCAAATCTGGTCTCAGACACTTAACACTTCCTAGCTGTGTGACCCTGGGCAAGCCACTTAATTCCAATTGCCTCTGCAAAAAAAATTTAAATTAAAAAAAAAAAAAAAAAAGATTCTACCTTGTGAAGAGCATTTTGGTGAAAACCATTAGGGATAGGTCAAAAGGGTCTAAATATATACTTATATATACATATATATATAATATATATAATAAAATAATAATAATAAATTTAATTAAATAATAGAATAAGGAATAGAATAAGATTATACATATATAAATATGTTATTTTAGAAATAAAATGGAATTATAGTTTGCAAATCATAAATTTTATAATCTTTACATATAATGATGTACAATTTTCCCTCATATATTTTCCATTTCAGTTAAATTTGGCTGCTAAGTATGTCCCCTGTGTAAAATTTCATTTCCTACCTCTGTGAATTTGTTCTCTTGCTGCCCTACTTCCTCTTCATCTCCAAGTTGAGACAAGTCAACAAGAATGTATTAAGTGCTTACTGTGTTTTAGGCATTGGGCTAAGAGCTAAAATCACTATTTTTTCCTGCTTTTTTTCAAGTTGTTTCTGCTCTCTTTAAGCCGCTTGTATATGCTTTGTATATTTATTTAGCTGTACTCCTGTTGTACTCCTCTTGTATCCCTGTCCCTTCCCAGTAGAATGGAAACTCCTTGAGGGTAAGGGCTGTTTTGTTTTTTGCCTTTGTATCCAATTTGCCTGGTGCTGGGGCTGATCTATAACAGATATTTGTTTAACAAATGTAGTTGAATTAATATCTATGCATATTAATAGATGATAAATAATAATATAATAACCACTCCAAGATGGTGGTTGCTATTTTGACCCTGGGAAAAATTTAAACATCATTTGATTTTTTTAATGAGGAATTAATATCCTTCAAGTCTGCCACCTGGTACAAAGGATTAGCTTTGTCCTGCTTAGCCCCAGAGAGTAGCCTTGGGGCAGAACAGGTGGACATTGCAGAGAAGCAAATTTAGCTTTGATGTCCTTGCTAAGGCCTAGAGCAGCCTCTGAGTGGAAAAGTCTGCCTCAGAGTGAATAGCTGCCTTCGACAGAGGGCTGTGACTACTTGTTTTGTGGTCACTCCAGGGGATTCTCAGGAAGATATGGGTTGGAGTAGATGACCTTTCATCTCTGAGATATGGGGAATGGCTACATAGTTATTTCATATGCCTTCTGTTTCCTTTGTGTTAAATATATTAAGTACCTTGCATATATGTATATATATATGTATATGTATATATATATGTTTTTTCTTTCCCTTCTCTTTCCTTTTTCTTTTTCCTCTCTTTTCCTTCCCTTCCTTCCCTACCTCCCCTTGTACAATTTAATAATCCTATGTCATAGACCTCTTTCTTAATCTGAGGAAGCCTATGGATCCTTAAAATATTTTTAAATGCACAAAGTACAAAGAATTGCAAAGAAACCAATTATATTGAATATCAAAGTACATATATATTTATGTGTTCATACACAGTCTAAATGTATATGTATAATATACATATATGTATATGTATGTATATATCTATATACACATACACATATATGTTCATGGGTTCCAAGTGACTAACCCCTATCTTAGTGAACTGCTTGGATGAAAGTTTAAGTGACATTCTAAGAGTTACGAAGCCCGTATGTTTCAGAGGCAGTTCGTGAAGTGGTTTTCTGAGTCCAGTTTGCCTTGAGCCACCCTAAATTGCCTCTTTGGCACGTGATGGTTCCACTGATAAATTATAACATGTTTCTCCATTAGATTTCTGAAATCAGTTCATTGATGGATTTGACAATCCATTCCTTCTTCTGTCTATCCATTCACAAGCATTTATTAAGTCCCAGTTGTATGCCAAAAGATGTATGCTGAGTGATAAGTACACAAACACGAAATAGTGCTTTCCCTCAGGAAGTTTACTTTCTATCTGGACCTAATTTTGGAGATAGGCTGGTTTTGAGGGGCCACTGAATCAACTCCTCATTTTCTAGGTGAGAAAACTGACATGCAAAAAGATTATGTAACTTAACATCACATAGCTTGGAAAAAATAGAGACTGTGTGTATACATATATGTGTATATACACATTACATATACATAGAGTTCTGAGTTCATCTGGTGCCTGGCTTGACGTGCTAAATTGTGATTTTGTCCCAGATTCATGTCCTCCTTCTATAGCATTAGCTAGGTGACTTTGGGTAAATGATTTCACCTCTGAGACTCAGTTTCTGCATTTGAAAAATGGGAAATATCCATAGCTATAGAACTTCATTATAGGATTGTTGTGAAGTTCAAATATAGACAGCTAGAGAAATACACACGCATTTATGCATAGATGCATATATAAATTGTGAAAGCGTAAAAGTATATTAAGACTTTTTGGACATTCTGTATATGTGTGGGTATATATTAGCTTTTTATGCTTTCTCAGATATTTGTAGCTCTTGGTTGCTCTTGGTGGGCAAAATGTTTGTCACTATTAATTTCTTCTTTTCTTCCCTATTTTCCAGTGATATAAAGAATTCATTCCAGCCAATGTATTTGGGCAGCTTATCTGAAATTTATAGTCTGGGCACTGATAGTAAGTGCCTTGCCCAGGGTCATATAGCTAGATATGTCAGAGTAGGATTTGAAGCTAGGTCTTCTAGACTCCAAGATGAGTCCATCAGATACTTCAGTGTGTATAACAGGGGCTCTCAGTCTGCTTTGTGTTACAGCCCATTTGCTGGCAGTCTGTGAAGTCCACAGGCTTCTTCTCATAACAATGTTTTTATTTTTTACTTTTTTTTTTTTTTTGTGAAACTGGGGTTAAGTGACTTGCCCAGGGTCACACAGCAAGGAAGTGTTAAGTGTCTGAGACAATATTTGAACTCCGGTCCTCCTGACTTCAGGGCTGGTGCTCTATCCACTGCCCCACCTAGCTGCCCCAACAATGTTTTTAAATGCATGCACAAAGGATACTATATCGAAATAGCTATCAAACTACCACACAAACATTAAGCATTAAATATTTTAAATAAATAAAATAAAACAGAATTACAAGGAAATCAATTATATTAAAATACATTTAAATGTTAAACGTGAAACATCCAATTTATTTTTAAAGATTTTTATTTTATTTCATAATTATAACATTTTTTGACAGTACATATGCATGGGTAATTTTTTACAACATTATCCCTTGCACTTACTTCTATTCAGATTTTTTCCTTTCCTCCCCCAACCCCCTCCCCCAGATGGCAAGCAGTCTTATATATGTTAAATATATTACAGTATAGTTCTAGATACAATATATGTGTGTAGAACCGAATTTTTTGTTTGCACAGGAAGAATTGGATTTCAGAAGGTAAAAATAACAGTTTACATTCATTTCCCAGTGTTCCTTTTCTGGATGTAGCTGGTTCTGTCCATCATTAATCAATTGGAATTGGATTAGCTCTTCTCTATGTTGAAGATATCCACTTCCATCAGCATACATCCTCGTACAGTATCATTGTTGAAGTGTATAATGATCTTCTGGTTCTGCTCGTTTCACTCAGCATCAGTTGATGTAAATCTCTCCAAGCCTCTCTGTATTTCTCCTGTTGGTCATTTCTTATAGAACAATAATATTCCATAACATTCATATACCATAGTTTACCCAACCATTCTCCAATTGATGGACATCCATTCATCTTCCAGCTTCTAGCCACTATGAAAAGGGCTGCCACAAACATTTTGGCACATACAGGTCCCTTTCCCTTCTTTAGTAGTTCCTTGGGGTATAAGCCCAGTAGTAGTATGGCTGGGTCAAAGGGTATGCACAGTTTGATAACTTTTTGGGCATAATTCCAGATTGCTCTCCAGAATGGTTGGATTCTTTCACAACTCCACCAACAATGCATCAGTGTCCCAGTTTTCCCACAGCCCCTCCAACATTCATCGTTATTTGTTCCTGTCATCTTAGCCAATCTGACAGGTGTGTAATGATACCTCAGAGTTGTCTTAATTTGCATTTCTTGCACAGATAATTTTCAACATTCACTCCTGCAAAACCTTATGTTCCAATTTTTCCCCTCCTTTCCCTCCACCCTTCCCTAGAGAGCAAACAGTCCAATATATGTTAAACATGTGTAATTCTTCTATATATGAAATATCCAATTTAAAACAAAATCAATTTAAATGTATAGAACAGAGTTACAAAGGAAATGAATTATGTTGAAAAACTATTTTCCAAATATTATGTCCTTGTTAAATTAATATTACATTAAAATTTAGTGTTTTATATAAACACAAATTAAAATGCAAATTTAAATTAAAAGGAAATAAATTATACTGAAATACAGTAATCAAAATATATTTCTTAAATATTATTATTATTATTATTATCTCTGAGCTTAAGAACCTCTGATCTATAAGATAAAGTCCAAGATTCTTGGTCAAGAGTTCTGGCTCAGCCTTTGTATGGACCTGGAATGTCTGTCTCCTGGATAAATCTGTGCTAGTATAACAGAAGGACTACTTGCTCCTTAATGGTAGCTAGGTGATGCTGGCCCTGAAGGTGGGAGCATCCTGAGTTCAAATTCAATATTAGATGTTATACTACTAGTGGGCAAGTCACATTACTGTTTGCCCCAGTTTCTCCATTTGTAAAATGAGTTGGAGGAGAAAATGGCAAATCACTGCAATACCTTTGTCAAGAAAACTCCAAATTGGATTGTGGAGAGTTGAACATGACTAACCACCACAAGCTTCCAAAACCTGGGTCCTCATTGGTCCCCTTTTAAGTCCCAACCCCTCCATTTCTTCCTTATCCACCCCCTGGGGTTAATGGATATGAATGAATGGGTTTCTTGCCATCAGCCACAGGCACTGACTGTAGGTGTGTGACAGTCACTGCACAGAGTGAGTCAGTAATCGGGGACACGGAAGCCTATTAAATGATGTCCTTTTCATATGGCCTGACATCTGAGCCATTTTTAGCTAAGTCACCCTTCATTAGTAATGCCACCTGCTGGGTCTCCTGAGCTGAGGCTGTCCCTGGTGTTTAAAGGACCCGTATCTCCTGATGTTTTCTGAAGTTCCTCCTTCTTCCTGAGAAGGGATGATCTTGGCATTCCATTTAACTGCTGAGAAATTTCCTTGCTGCTCATTTATTCAACTACTTAGAGAGCTCCCACTTTCTTTTTTACTCTTTTATTGTTGTTTGTTTAGTCATGTCTGACTCTTCATGACTCTATTTGGGGTTTTCCTGACAGAGATGCTGGAATTATTGGCCATTTCCTTCCCCAGCTCATTTTACAGATGGGGAAACTGAGGCAAACAGGGGGAAATGACTTGCCCAAGGTCATACAGCTAGGAAGTATCTGAGGTCACATTTAAGCTCCAGTCTTCCTAATTCCAGGTCCAATGCTAAACCTTTGTGGGTATCTAGAGTAAGAGTAGGTACCATTCCCTTTGTTGAGCACTTATTAAAAGCTTGCTTGTTTATAGCATCTTAAGGTTTTCAACAAGTATTGGATATCTTATTGGAACAATCTTGGATGGTTATATTGTAAATATCATCATTCCCTTTTAATAATAATAATAATAGCTAACATTTATATAGTGCTTTAAAGTTTACAAAGTATTTTAACATAATTTAATTTCCTTGGTCCTTACAACCAACCTGTAAATTAAGTGCTATTATTACCCCCATTTTACACACTATTTGCCTCAGTTTCTTCATCTGTAAAATGATCTGGAGAAGGAAATGGCCAGCCACTCCAGGATCTCTCCCCAGCAAACCCCAAATGGGGTCATGAAGAGTCAGGCATGACTGAACAAACAATAAAAGAGTAAGTGATCTGCCCAGAATCATACAGCTAATAAGCATCTGAAGCAGGATTTGAACTCAGCTCTTCCTAATCCTAAATCCTAAAATCCTATTCATTACCTTGCCTTTGTGGCTATTATTCAATTATGTTTGACTCTGTAGTTCACCAATATTGTCCATGGGGTTTCCTTGGCAAAAATACTGAAGTGCTTGCCATTTCCTTCTCCAGGAATATAGTCTCACAACTACTAAGAGTCTGGAATCTGATTTGAGTGCAGGCCAGCTCTCCATCTAATTGAGCCACTGAGGTGCTTCCATTTCATAGGTACCAATCTCAAAGAGGATACTTAAGTGACTTGGAACACAGTCACACAGATAGTAAGCAACAGGATTGGAATCTAGGTCTTTCTGACACAATATGTACCAGTCACAGGACTGGGAGTGGGAGGCCTTAGGCTTGGTGCTATGGGAGTACAGAAAAGAATGAGACAATCTCTGCCTTTGAGGAATTACCAGTCTGGTAGGAGGGGGAAGACAAATATATCAATAAGGATCATTTAAAGTACTACATGGAAATGTCTTTGGGCTGGAAAAAAAAAAAAGATTTAAGTGTCCACACCTTTGAACCCATATATCCAAATAAGAATAGCAAGACTTTTGTGGTAGCAAGGAGCTAAAAACAAAAAGAATGCCCATCATTTGGAGTGTAGCAAAACTAATTGTAGGTTGTAAGTGTAATGGAGTCCTTCCTGATTCATCTTATTTCCCCTTCTATGGCAGACCTCTCCTGGTCTCCTGTCCCTCCAAAAGCTAGGACTTTCTCTTCTGAGGTTATCTGGCATCTCATTTGCATTTTTTGTAACCTATTTTGTATTTTGTAGCCTATTTATATACATGTTTTCTGCCCCCATTAGAATGTAAGTCACTGGGGCAGCTAGATGGCGCAGTAGATAGAGCAGCAGCCTGAAGTCAAGAAGACCTGAGTTCAAATGTGATCTTAGATATTCAACACTTCCTGGCTGTGTGACCCTGGGCAAGTCACTTAACCCCAATTGCCTCAGTAAAAAAAAAAAAAAAAAAAAAAAAAAAAAAAAAAAAAAAAGTTACCCAAAGGCAGAGACTGGGTTTGATTTTTCCTTTCCTTTCTCTACTGCTTAGCAAAGTGTCTAATACACACCAAGTACTTAATACATTCATGATTGGAATATTACCATGCTTTGAGATATGATGAACACAAAAATTTCTACGAAACCTGGAAAGAATTATGGGAACTGATGCAAACTAGAAAAGTACCATCCCTAAAGCCTATAACAATGTAAAAGGGAGGGAGGAGGGAAGTCAATATGACCAAACTGAATGCTGTGTGATAATAATGACCATCCTTGGCCCTGGAGGAGAGAGAATTATCTTTTCCTCCTTGACCAAAATGATTCTATCTCTGCTAATTATTTCTGATTTATCCTGTATAGAGTTGTTTTGTATATATTTGTTGGTATGTTATCTCTCTGTCATTAGATCATAAGCTCCTTGAGGGCAAGGACTATCTTTTTGTATCCCTAGCACTTATCACAGTTCCTGGCAAACATCTGGAACTTAATACATATTTATTGGTTGACTGGAAGAATAAGGCCTATAAGTATGGAATTTTGTTTATGCTCTCAGGAACCATTGATGCTTTAAATTATTTTAAATTTTAAAATATTATGGAAGGTTTGATGATGGGGAGAGTGGGGACATAGTTGAAAATCACTGGGATAGAAAAAGTGAAAAATATGAATTAAAGTTTCCCTGTCCCCAAAGGGCACACAGGGAAAGGGAAATATAGCACTTCAAAAGCTTCCTGCAGATATCTAGCTGGATATATAATATTATATATATATATATATATATATATATATATATATATAAAATATCTGTGTGGGTCCATATTCTTTTGCTCCCAAACCTCTGTTTTCCTTCTGTATTTCCAACAACCAATTCTGTGTGCATGGTAATAATGTGAAAGAAGTAAGAAGTAATTACTTAGAGCAGAATTCAAGGTATATTCCAAGAATTAAAATGAGGCAGTAAACATACCTATGACCATTTTCCCCAGTCACCCTTCCCATCACATGTAGAACCAGTGGAATTCAAAAGAGAAACAAGTCCCATTCAGCTGATCAGGGAGAAAATTAATTTTGAAGCTGGGCATTGAATAATGGGTTTTAATTAGTGGTGATGTAAAGGGAGTAGACATCCCTGGTGAGGGGGATGGCATGGTTAGAGGCATGGAAGCAGGAAATGAGTCATGAAGAAGGGAGTAGCAAATAGTTTGGAGCATAGAATTTATATGTTGATGTCTGATTTACAGCTGAAAAGATCTTAGAGATGCTATCCTCCTAACCTTACAAATGAAAAAACTCAGACTCAGAAAGGCTAAGTGACATGTGCAGAGTCACACAACCTAAAAGACAGGATTTGAATCCAGTTTTTCCTGACTTCAAGCCAGAATTTTATCCACTTTAATATAGTGCTTCTCAAGGGAATAGTAATAATGTAGGGAATAGTAGCAATAATAACAGTAGCATTTATAAAGCACTTTAAGGTTTACAAATATATTCTCTGGATGCACACAACAGCTCTTCAAGGTAGGTGCTTTTTTTATCCCCATTTTTTAGATGAGGAAACAGGTAGATAGAGGTTAAGTGACTTATCAGGTTCCACAGCTAGCAAGTGTCTGATGTTGAATTTGAATGCAGATCTTCCTGATACAATGTCACTTTAGCTGCTGTACCACCCTACTACAGGGGATAAAACTAGAAAAATAGACAAGGACCAGATTGTGGAAGGAAAACAAATCCCAAACTAAGGCATTTAGATTTTCTCCAGAAGACCATTTCATACCATTAAAGATTTCTAAATAGGGAAGTGATGCAATCATAATACTAGGTAACATTGATATAGCATTTAAAGGTATGCAAAGACCTTCATTAATTTATTTGTTCCTCACAATGACCTTGAGAGGCAAAGATTATTATTATTCTCACTTGACAGATGAGGAAACTGAGGCCTGGAGGAGTTAAGTCACCACTTAGGGTAACAGAGCTTTTAAGTCATAAGAAGTACCTGGGTCCAAGTCCAGAAATTTTTACTACCCCAGAGCTTCAAGCACTGGCTACATTCAGAAACTCTTCTGAGTAACATGTTACAAGATGATATCCTCTTTCTACAGATAAAGAAACAGATTCTGAAGGATTAAATTGGGGTTTAATATAATTATAATTTTAATATAATAATATAAATTTAATATAAGTTCATATTAATATATTATATATAATAAATATATTAATATATAATATGTTTAATATAATAATATGTTGGTTTTATAGGAAGCATCAGAAGTGATATGGAAACCCAGGTCTTTCTGGGTTCTGCAATTGATAGCACTTTGTAAGATGTATTTTGTTCAAGAGGGTAGGACGGGAACAAGGAAGACCAATAAGGAGTCTTTTGCAATATTTTAGGACCCTTCCCCTCTGAGGCAGTGAAAATCTTGGAATTCCTTTGCAGAAATTTGCTCTAGGTTGGAGAGTCTGATTTAAGAGAATAAATAAAAGAAACCAGGTATGAGAGAGGTTGGGAAGCAAAGTCTAGCGTCTGAGAGAATGGAAGTGTCCCAGATTAATCCACAGTGATCCCTAGCAGTCAACAGCTCAACCTGGTTACTTTGATTGTAACTCAGCTTCAGGGCTCTGGGCCTACAGTTCTTCCAGACATCCTACAGGAGCTCTAGGAATATTGTCAAGCCCAGGTCTGAAATCATGAATCCTTGATTTTGCAGAGGTTTGGACTGGAAGTTTCTGAGTGGACCATGGAAACACATTGACTTTTTTTCTAGGCTCTGAAAACCAGGACAGAACCTGATTTATCTTTGGAGAAGTGTCTGGGGATGGGAAGAGAGAGGATTCAACCTTAGCCTGGAATACTGCTTGAGCTTTTGGCTGGTCTGATGCTGTGGGAGGTTGGACAAGCCCTTCCTCCCTCTTCTCATCAGACTGGTTGTTTTCTCTCCTGACAGGTAAAATGGATGATGTACTGGATTATATTTGCACTTTTTACAACAGCAGAGACATTCACGGATATCTTTCTTTGCTGGTGAGTGATGACTGAAGTGTGGGAATGCGGGAGGAGTGGTGATTAGGAATATTTTTTTGGTAATGACAGAGGCTGATATGTATCATCTTGGAGGGCAGTATGGGAGAGGAGAAAGGAGGACATTGAACCAACCATAGGATTATGGGCTAAGAAATGTAAAGGACCACAGAGGCCATTATCTTTAATCCCATCATTCTACAGAGGAAGAAACTGAGGCACCAGTTTGAACTTGACCTGCTCAAAGTCACAGAGACAGTACATGTTTGAGATAAACTTTGAATGCAAGATTTCTTGGTATCATGTCTATTGCCCTCAACCCTGTATTGTAATACACCGTCTCTTACCCAGCATCATCTGTAGGAAGTCCTTTTGGGTACTCAGGCCTGAGAAACAACAAATCTCAAATCTGTGGTTCTGGTTTCAGACATTGTATAGCTTCCAAGATAGTCTATTTTCACCAAAGTTTTTCCTTTCTTTATGGTGCAGTCCTGCCTGGGGACATATAGATGTCAGCACGGGTCTCCTTGTATATCAGAGAGGTGGGGGGCCACCAGGACAGAATGTTGCATACATTTTTCAGTTGTGATCACCTTTGTTATTTTTTGTTGCAAGGAAGGATTTAATTTTGATTTGGGAAGAGGGGTCTTTCTAGAAATTACAAAGACAAAATACATCAATAAAACTCAGTAGAAGGAATAAAGAAAAATCAAAGTTGATATTAAAGAAGTCAGAGAACCAAAAAACTAGGAAAATGTTCTTTGGACTGTTTGGTACTATCTTAATTCATTTCTCTGGCTCAGTTTCTTCATCTGTAACATGAGATGATTGGACTGGATGATCTCTGAAGTTCTATCAGTTCTAAACCTATGATTCTGTTTATTTAAAAATGACAAGTTAGGTGTCATTATCCCTATTTTAAACACAAGAAAATTAAGCTAAGTTTCCTACTTCTTCATCTCATTAGAATTATAGATGAAGAGGGGGAACCTTCCCCCATTTTACAGATGAAAAAACTGAGGCCCCTATAGGGGAAATGACTTGCTTACAGTCACACAGGGAGTAAATGGCAGAAGTGGGATTCTAGGTCCTCTGTTGCCAAATGCAGTCCCCTTTCCATTGTTTACTGAAGGGTCAAAAATGAAAAGACTATGCCCTTCTCCCTTATCCTGAGCATTCTCTGTAGTCAGCCTGGCAGCTGGTGTTTAGTTTGATGTCTGAATTGCTCCCCACTCTCAGGATGACTGGGATTCATGTGTGGTGCATTCTGGTCTGGCTCCCATGTCTTAATTTGCACTCAGCACCAATGGAAACAGGAAGTTCAATCTGATTACTTTGATTCTAGCTCAGTTTCATGGCTCTGAGCCTTGGGTTCCTCCAGAGGGTCTGGAGGTCTTGAGTAAAGTTGTTGGATCAGAAGACTGGAATCCTGTCCCCATCTCTATCTAGGAGCAGCAGACTATGGGAAAACTGGCATTTTCCTAAGCTCTAAAAATCTCAGATCTTCCTGTAGTCTTCACAACACTTAAGGTGGGAAAAAATGAAAGAGAAGAAATGTCCTTTTTTAAAAAATTAAATTGTTTTTTCTTTCTTTTTCTTTCTTTTTTTTCCCCCCTGAGGCAGTTGGGGTTAAGTGACTTGCCCAGGGTCACACAGCTAGGAAGTGTTAAGTGTCTGAAGCCAAATTTGAACTCAGGTCCTCCTGACTTCAAGGCTGGTGCTCTATCCACTGTGCCACCTAGCTGCTCCAATTGTTTTTTTCAATGAATAAAAACTGATTTTTTTACTTCCTGTCAGCTCCTACAATCATACATTGACAAAAAGAAGGAAAAACAAAACTCTTGTAACAAATAAGCAACAAAACAATAAACAATATAAACAATTAAAAAAACCATACAATAAGTAAAAAAATTCTAAAACTTTTTAACAAATATACTTAAAAAGATTAAACAATAAAAACAACCACAAATAAGTTTTTAAATTTTTGTAAAGCCTTTATAACAAATATAGATAGGTGAATTAGATCCTTTTATTGACTGTTTCCAAAAAGTCTGTCCCATCAATGTGCCCCTGAGTCCATCTCTTCTTCTCTGTCCGGAGGTGGAGGATAGACTTCATCTTTTAGAATCAGGGCTAGTCACTGCATTGATCAGCATTCTTAAGGTTTTCAAAGTTGTTTGTTTTTACACTGTTGTTGTTATGATAGAAATTGTTCTTCTGGGTTCTGCTCACTTCACTCTGTCTTTTGTCACTGCTTATAGCACAGTAGAATCTTTATATTCATAAGCTGTAATGTTCAGCCATTCTCCGACTGATGGGGACTCCCTTAGTTTCCTGGGTTTTGTTGCTCCAGAAAGTGCTGCTGGAAATAATTTTGTACATCTAGGTCCATTTTCTCTTTCTTTGATCTCTGTTGGATGTCTGGCTATCAGGGATATCATTAAGTCAAAGCACATGCAAATGTTGAGAGATAAGGCAGCAATTGATAGAAATTTGAATAGGGAGTTGGGAAAAATCAAATTTAAATCTGGTCTCTAACACTAGCTGGGTATTCCTGAGGAAGTCACTTGATCTCTGTTTATCTTGTTTTCTTCAACTCTAAAATAGGGATCAAAATAGCAACCTACTTGCCAAGGTTGTTGTGAGGATCAAATGAGATCATATTTGTAACATAATGGCACATAGAAGGTGCCTAATAAATGCTTATTTCTATCATTTCTTCCTTCATAATTCCAAATTGCTTTCCAGAATAGGTGAAATAATTTGCAGTTCCACCAACAATGTAGGAGTGTGCCTATTTTTTTCCTTAGCCCCTCCAGTATTTGGTCTAGACATTCTTTGAACTGCTGACATCTTTTGCCTCTTATTGACACTACAAATATTTCATAATTAAAAATAAAGCTTACTCATTCTGGCAGAGTGAGTGTGTTAACCACTGGACTTGGGTCAGTGCACAAGGAGGCACTGGAATCTGAGTGTTTTTGAAAATCAGCAGAGTATTGGAGCAGTGATTGAGACTTCAGAAGAGAGCACTAGGATTAGAGTAAGCACAGCAGGGTTTAAATCCTATCCCTTCCACTTATAGGCCATCACTTAATTTTTTCTGGGCCCTAGTTTTCTCATCTATAAAATGGAGGAATGGAGGTGGTGGAATTAATTGATCTCCAAAGATTGTTCTAGCTCTGACTTTGCTCCTTGTGTGTTCATTTGGCTATATAGAAGAGGGTGTGTGAGAGTTAATAGGGCTGGCAAAGTTTATCTTTGGCTTCCTGGTTTTTTGAGGTGGAAGGTGTGGGGAGAGGCCATTCCCTGCTGGAGCTCAGTCCTAAGGGTGGAGGGATGTCCTGGCCTTGGAATGCTCAGCTCCTTTGTCACCTTGTCCCCAGAAACTCCCCCTCTGTGGCTGTGACTGCTCAGATCAGCTGGTGTCTGGCTAGTCTTTGCACAAAGAATAGAAAGATGCTGCCTGGAACAGTTGGCCTGGCAGTGCCCAGAGGCCTCCAAGGAGACTAATGTTTTTCTTCAGAGCTCACAACTCCCGACCTTGACATCTCTTTTGTGGTTGGCTAGACAAGGAGCCTGTGGGGAGCAGGGCTCTGTTCCCAAGCCAGAACTTCTTCCCTGGCAGAAGTGCTTTGGGATTTTCACCTTGGTGTTTTTGGAGAGAGAGAAAGATGTGTGTATGTGTGTGGTGAGTGTGTACAATGTGATATGTATGTGTTGTGTGTATGAGTGTGTGATGTGTGTCTGTATGTGTTGTGTGTGGTGTGTTTGTATGTGGTGTATGTTGCATAACAGCATGTATATTGTGTATAGTATTGTGTAGTGCATAAATATGTGTTGGGTGTGTGTATGGATGTGTGTAAGCATATATGTGTTGGATGTTTGTGTGTTAATGTATATGTATTGTGTATGTATGTACATGTTGTGCATTTAGTGTTTATGTGAGTTGTGTATGTGTTGCATATAAAATATTATGAGTGCGTGAGTATGAGTGTAAGTGTTGTATGTGTGTGAGTAGGTGTGTGTATGTGTGTTGTATGTTTGTGAATGTCTTGTGTATGTATGTTACATATGTGTGTGTTGTGAGTATATGTGTGTGTGTGCATATATATGTGTGTGTGTGAGTTGGGTGTATATATGTGTGTGTGATGTTATTTCATGTGTTATGTTCACACAGCTAGTAATTGTTGGCAAACAGATTTAAACTCTGCTTGTCCTGATTCTGGGATTCTGTCCTCTGGGAGGCCCAGAGCTCCACCCACTGCGCCCCCTGGTTGCAGGAAGGGAATGATGTATAATAAAACTGGGAAAAAGCTAGAATCAGCTTGGGAAGGACTTTAAAAGAAGAAAAGTATTATTCTACATGCCATAGGGAGTCACAGAAGATTACTGAGTAGGAGAGTGTGGGTGATGCAAGAATGTGGAGACTCCAGAGTATGGAACTTGTTTGGGGTTTATTGAGTGTGCCAGCAAGGAAACCCATCCCCACACATTGAAGATGGGATGGAAGGGTAGAGTTTATATGAGCTTAAATCACAAAGAAGGAGGAGAAGCTTCATGAAAAAGGAGGTTGGGAGGGGATGCTGTGGAAACTGGCTGATTGGATGAGATACCTTGACCTGAAATCCGGGAACCCTGGAAGTGTCCCTGAACAGATTCCACATAGAACCACACAGGATGTTCTTGTGGCGGGATCTCTGGGGTAGGAAACGTAGCAAGAGGGTCCTTTGATTGGTGAGCTAATGCTTAACTCAAGATGGAGCTAGCTCTGCTTGGTTCTCCAAGATGGAAGGATCTGTGCCATAAGGTTCATGGTCAGACTTGGTGAAGGATGGATCAGAATGGGGAGAAGCCCAGAGTCCCAGCCTCCAGGATAAACTTCCATTGAGTTGAAGGAATGGAAATCCAATCATTAAAGGAGGCTGAGAGCATAAACACTTGTAGGGTGAGGATCAGGGAAGGTTTCCTGGACGAGATGGCAAACTGGAGCCGAGCCTTGAAGGAAGACCAGAATTCAAAGAGGAGAAATCAAGGGTGGATTTTTAAAGGATGAAGACCTGTCTTAATTTGGATGTGGAGGAAAACTTGAGTGAATGCAGGGAGGTGAGAGATGGAATATTATATCCCAGAAATAGCCACTAGTCCAGTTTTACCAGGAATATAAAGTATCTGATAGGGAAGTCAAGTTCATTCAGGCTGGGAAGATGGTTTGGAACCAGCTTTTTCCATCTGGCAAACCCTCACTGCCAGGGAGGTAAGATGAGAATAACCGTGAAGGAAGGAAGATCTCTTGAGTTTTGGTTGCAAAGCATTTCCAAGGGATCTGAAGAAAAAGAGAAGCCTGGGGGGTGCTGGGAAAAGGCAGGCTAGAGATTTTTCCTGCACCTGCCTTGTGCCTTGTGCTGGCATTTTGGGGGGAGGGGGTCTGTGCCTGGGAGCTTCCCCTGCCCAGGGGAAGGGCAGGATGGCAGATGCTGGAGGGGGCCCTTTCACAGAATGCCTGTTTTCTTAACTCTCTGCAGGTTCCCCTTCTATTATGAACTAAAAATAGCCTTTGTGGCCTGGCTGCTGTCTCCTTACACAAAGGGCTCCAGCCTCCTCTACAGGAAGTTTGTGCATCCTACGCTGTCATCAAAAGAAAAGGTAATTGGGTCCCACACCCTTCCCACCCTATGGTTTTCTTTTTTTTGTAAAAGTAACATGATAGAGAATGAGGGTGAGGGGAGGTAGGGGAGGTGGAGGAGGGTGAAAGTAGGGAGTGGGGGTGGAGAGGAAAACCCCATACATTGGAGAAATACTTATATTGTAGTGGAAGAGTCCTGTGATGGCTTCTCTGACCACCAATCCACCCCTTCAGAGTGGCTTCCCCTCCTTTTGTTCTACCCAACCTGATCACTCCTTTTCCTCCGTGGATTGTCATTTGTAATTCTTCCAGTGTCACAGAACCCTTTGGCAATCTAGTGAAGCCGGGGGAAGCTTTGTCAGAATAATTTTTAAAGAAATCAGAATTGAAGGAGAGGTCACATTTTAATTACAGGCTAATAAAAATTAAAATGTAATTTTTTTCCTGTCCAAATTCATGGATCCCCTTGAAATCCATCCATGGTTGGGTCCAGGTGATGAGATAAAGTGAGAAATAGAAATCGATTTGGGAGAGCAATAAATTGTAAAAAGAATATTATGTAAAATTTTGCAACGTGGAGCAACCATGGCAAGTCATCAATCACAGATTACAAAGTTTTGTTATTTATTATGTAAATGAATAAGAGGAAAGATAAATTTCTCAGTGGAATTCACAATTAACCAGGAGGAAGAAGTCATTAAAGTGAAGACGTTATTAGGCAGGATAGAGAGTACCTCATAGTGAGCTCAGATAGGAAAAGGAGTCAGTGAAAAGGGTGCTATTTTATTTATGTGAAAATAGCTTCACAGGCTCATGCAATTGCAACACAGAGTCATCAATGATTAGTGGTTTGCATTTTAGGGTACATATCTTTTAGTCTTAAGGGAGTGGAGGCAAGATCTAGGAAGTAAAGGGAAGAACCAGGGAGGAATCAAGTGAGATAAAGGGGGAATCTGGAAAGAGCCAACCTAACTGACCGGGTCTCAGAATTGCCCCACGATATGCTTATCAAGAGAGTCTCAGGGAGGATGAGACTAAAGATGCTGAAAGAGTTTGGGCTCACGTTATTGAGGCAAAGGAGGCTTATTAAGGCCTTGTGTTCTATACAAACTGGATAGTCTGGGAGAAGTACTTCCTTATAGCACTTAATAAGCTGGTTTCAAAGTTCACATCATAGGGATCCCAGATTAAAAACTGCTCCAGAATGGAGACTCTAGTCTGCCAAGTGTGGCCAGCATTCTCAGCCAGAATTTAAAAAGATGAAGGGCAAAAAATGGGGTTCCATAGTATTCATGGTTACTCCCAAGTCTTCTAGTTAACTAGTATTTATTATTAATTAATAATAGTTAATACTAATTAATTAGTTAATACTGATTAAAATACTAGTTAACTAATATTTATTATCATTAGGCTTTAAGATTTGCAAAGTGCATTACAAATCTTATTTGATCCTCATAACAATCCTAAGTTGTAAGTGTAGCCACTATCCCCATTTCACAAGTGAGTGAAGGGAATAAGCATTTATATGGCACTTCCTGTGTGCCAGGCACTGTGCTAAATGCTTTATAGATATTATCTCATTTGATCTTCCAAGGTAGATGATATTATCATCCTCTATTTAATAGTTGAGGAAACTGAGGCAAAGATGAAGTGACTTAGGGTCACACAACTAGTGCCTTAGTTTACCACAGAGACTCCTGGGCAAACTTTTATCAAGTGACTAGAAACTAGTGCCATGAACTTACCTGGACCCAGCCCTCAACCTTCAATGTGAATCCTTAAACCAGACAGAACCCCAACATAGAGGAAGAACTTTTTACTGACCTGGGAATTGAACCAAAGCTTTTCCCCAAACTCCCAAGTAGACCAGTTCCAACTACAATGGAAGCAGAATTTTTAAAATTCTTGAGTAAGAACAAATCCAAAACACTAAAATTCCACCTGGCTTGAACTGGGGTTCTTAGTCACATTTTGATTTTCACCTTTAACGTATTAAATATTTTTGGATTTGTTCTGCTCTCTCCTTCAGTTTCCGTGTTCATAAAATGAAAGATTAGGTTTATAGGGAAGAGCCCCGGATTTGGAGAATATGTGTGTGTGTGTGTGTGTGTGTGTGTTAGAGAGAGAGAGACACAGAGAGAGAGAGACAGACAGACAGACAGACAGAGACAGAGACAGAGATAGAGAGACAGAGAGACAGAGGAAGAGAGAGAAACCAAGCAAATCACTTTTTCTTGTCTGGTCCCAGTTCCCTCATCTTTAAAATTTGAATAACACAATCTCCCAATTTCCTTTTAGCTCTCAATCCTATAATCTTGTGAACAGTGCTATTCCCTTAAACTCACTCCCCTCTTCCCCCCACCTAGACAACAGACAATTTAGTATACTGGAAAAAGAGCTGCTCTTAGAACCAAGAAAATCTGGGATCAAATCCTGCTTCTAAAACATAGTGACTGTGTCAAGGGTCCCCTTCCTACCCAGTGCTGCAGGAAACAGATTAAAATGTAATTGGGAAACATTGAACGCAATAAGAAAAAATGAAATAAAAACATAGATAACATGGCATTTTAAAACAAAGTCAGTATGTGGCCAGTGGGAATCCTAATAAATGGATTAATGGCTTCCTTTTGATTTGACACTTCTGCTCTCAATGGCTGGAAGACTAGGAGACAGAGGTTCCTCATCTAAGAAGTCCCTATGTCAATGAAATCACAAGTTGAATCTTCATTTATTCATCTGTCTGTCTGTCTGTCTGTCTACCTACCTATCTATCCATTGATCTATCCTCCTCAACAGTCTTTTTTGTTGATTATCTATACTTAAGAAAATTTTGGAGAAAATGTTAATAACACAAATTTAATTTGCGTGTGCCATGCATACATCCCCCCACCCAGAGTCAGTTGTTTAACTGTCACTTTTCTGCTGTTTTCACATCCCAAATTCAATTCAACACATATGTGTATGTGTATATGTATTGTATACATGTGTATATTTGTGTGTATACATGTATCAATATGTCATACCTACAATGCATACCAAAAAAATTCAATCCTGCCATTCTACTGGAATGTAGTTTGATGATACTGTTTCACCAACAACAGACATTCTATTTACAGTCACGAATACAGTATCTCCTGTTGTATCTAGTTTTCTGTGCACCAGTTGTTCTGCCTCTAGTACACTAAAAGGCTGTTTAAGGGCAGGGGCTACTTCATTTTTGTCTTTATGTTCCCAACACCTAACATGGTGCCTGGTACACAGTAGGTGCTTAATAAGTGTTTGCCCAGTTGAACAAAAGAGGATAAGTTATATTACTTAGGATGAACAAGTTCAATGTTCTTATGGAGGTTCAAAAGGAGACCCCAAAAGGTTGGGATCATAGACAGGTATCACGAGGTATCTCAAAAGCTTGCAAGCTTGAACCCAGATCCAAGTCAAAGGGCAAAGTTTTTTTTGTGGTTTAACGCCAGTTGAAATGGGTATAAGTTCCAAAAAGATTTAGCAAAGAACTAAGAGCAAGAAGATAAAATTATAGGAAAAAGTTAGAGAGCTTGGGTGCTTGATGCTGCTGATGGTCTAATTTTATGGCTCAGAGGGAGAACTGAGGGGTGGTCTGGTATGCGCCTCATTATTGTATCAGAAACTTTGTTTTTGCTGACCCGCAGATTGTTACCTGATGGCCAGCAATGTTTGTGCACCTACAGCGCTCTCAAGGTCAGGTGGCTACCGCCACATTTCCCTAGAAGTTCTATCCCATCATTTTTATTTGATTTTCAGTTCACAGAGTTTGCAAAATAAGTATTTCCACAACACAGTATAATTAATAGAAAAGATGCTTGATTGCACGTGAAAACTGCACATTTACTTACAGATCAGGAAACTGGGATCCAGCGAGCGAGCAGTGAGCAGCAGAGCCGGCCATCTGGCTTCAGACCCGGCGTTATTTCCCCACCTCAGCCAGGACTCCACTCCATGCTACAGGCACAATCCCTAGAAGAGGGGATGGAGGGGGAGGAGAGGGTTTAAGACCCAGCTCAATGTGCTCTTTGTTTGACAGGAAATTGATGACTGCCTGGTCCAAGCCAAAGACCGGAGCTATGATGCCCTTGTGCACTTTGGGAAGCGGGGGCTGAACGTCGCGGCCACTGCAGCGGTCATGGCTGCTTCCAAGGTAACCCCAGAGCTGAGCTGGGCAGAGCTGCTCTGCCCTGCCCGATTTCCTCTCTCTCATCTACCCACTGGGTCAGTATGATTTGGCCACAGCCAGAGAGCCAGGCACCCCCCCAGCTCCTCTCTGGGGGAGAGAAGCAATGAAACTGGGGAGGGGAGAGTGGGAGAAAAAGGGAGGGGGCTTGCCTTTCTTTTCCAAGCCAGGCTCTTTTTCTAGGCAGATTTCATTAAAAAATAAAAATAAAAAACAGGCAGGTGTTGAAACTGGGAGAGGGAACTCCAAGGCCAAGCTCCTGAGTAACTAAAGGAAAAACAAAACAAGTCAGTCCTGGGGCTGGAAGCTTAGAGGAGGGAAGTGGGAGACTGGTTTTGGTGGGAGGGAGGGAACATTTACGCAGCTTCTCTTTGTCTCTTCTCTAAAATCTGTTCCCTCTAAAATCAGTATTCAATATTATTCATTATATTGCATAATGAATAGATCCAGGAACATGGAGTCTGGAAAACCTGTGTTCTGATTCCACCTTTGACTACCTCCTGGCCACATGACCCTGTGTGGGATAAATCGGGTGCAAGACCCCCTTCCCAATTAACTAATTGGAGACATCATCAGGTATAAAGAAGAAAGCATTTATTTAATCTCTGCAGGGAGAAGCCCAGACACACCTGGGAGCCATCCCAACTCAGCCATGTGCTCTTGGAACCAGGCCTGCTTCAGGCTTGTCCAGGATTTAAAAGCAAAAGACTGGAGCCTCTCATTGGATAAATTAAAAGGATATAACCATCCTTGCCCAATGGTCACATTGTTGGCTGCCTCTCACTTTCTGCAACTTCCTATATCTCTAGGTTCAAAGTTCATCCCTCCAGAGATCAAATGATCTCCCAAGATCCCAGTTTTGGAAACAGGAATCATGTGACTCAATCCTGAGAAATACTTCAATCAGTCCCATTCAGCCCTATTAACCAATCTTCAGTTTTCTCTTCTGTAAAATGGAGATAATAATAGGATGTACCCCACTGAGTCGGGAAGAGCAAATGAGATGATATAAATATAAGGCACTTGGAAAATCTTGCCATTTTTAACATCATTTTAATTGATGGAGTTTTGTTTTGTTTTGTTTTGTTTTTATCCCTTGAATATATCCCTTCTTCCTATCCTATCCAACAAGCCATCCCTCCAATATAATTGTATATTAGTTATTAATATTATTAGTCGTAGTTGTATATTGTCAATAGATTACAGACCTCAAAGGTCATCAGATCTACCCATTCTCCAGTTTATAGATCTGAAAGGTGAAGCTGAAAGATGGTACCCAGGGTCACAGCTAGGAAGGATCTGAGGTAGGATCTGAACACAGATCTTCCAACTCTATTCACTATTTCATGTGCCTCCCTGGCTCTTTTACTTCCCTCGCTCTCTTTATTTTTATTTTGCTTTTTTTTTTTTTTTTTTACCCTCTATGCAGCAATTTAAAATACTATTTCAATCATGGGGTCATAGATTTAGAGCTGAAATGAATCTTAAAAGTCATCTAATCCAGTCATCTCATGTTATAAATCAGGAAACTAAGACTGAGAGAACTAAATAACTTGCTCCGGGTCACATGGACAAGGACTGGCAGAGCGGGGATGCAAACCCAGGTCCCCTAACTCCAAGTCATTCCACAGGGGATAATTCATGCATCGTTCCCACTCTACTTCCTCTCCCCACTCCTGATGTTTGTATGAAGGTTTGAGGATTTTCCCAGCCTGGCTAATTCTAGTCATTAAGATTTTGGTGCTGATTTTGAGATGTTTGGGGTCAGAGAGAATGTAAACTTCTTGGTAGCTAGGACAGTTTGACTCTATTTCATCTTTGTACCCACAGTGAGTAGAATAAAGTGCCCAGAAACAATGGGCTTTGTTGGCATTCTTAAAGAACGGAATTGAGTTAAGCTCCATTGAGTTGAGTTGAGTTGAGTTCAACTGAGTTGAACTGAATTGAATTGAACTGAGTTGAATTGAACTGAATTAAGTTGAGTTTAGTTGAATTTAATTGAATTGAAGTGAGTTGCATTGAATTTTATGAATAAAGTTGAATTGAATTGAGTTCAGTTCAGTTGAGCTGAGTTGAGTTGAATTTCATGAATTAAGTTGAAATGAATTGAATTGAATTGAGATGACTGAATTAAGTTGAGTTGAATTGAGTTAAGTTGCATTGTGTTGAATTGAACAGAATTGAATTCAGTTAAATTCTGTTGAATTGAATTGAATTGAGTTGATTTCAATTGCTCTGAGTTGAGTTGAATTTAATTGACTTGAACTGAATTGAATGGAGTTGAATTCAGTTGAATTGAATTGAGTTGTCAGCTTGAAATGGACAGAGGAGAATGTTGGAAGGGAAAGCATGGGAGTATTAAAAAGGCAGAACTCTGAAATTGCTTGGAGAAGATGGGATTCCTACCTCAGAGCCTGAGATAGAGGGATAAAGGAATTAGAGAGACCTCTCAGCTCAGAAGACATGAGTGAGATCTCGTCATTGAGTTGAGAAAGAGCCTTGCTCAGGTGATTTCTGAGAGAAAGCAAGGCTGCATGAGGTAGATATGGCAGAATAACTCCTAGCTCTGAAGTTGGGGGACCTTCAAATTCTTCCTTTGATGTATAGGCCTTTGCAGTGTTTGATAAGCCAGTTCACTGCTTTTGCAAAAACCAGAAATTGGACTAAATGGCCTCTAAGGTCCCTGTTAGTCCTAGATTGATTTATGATTCTATGATCAGAGCCCAAGTTCCAATATTGAATAGGGAGCTGTAGGGAGAGAAGCTGTAGTGTCAAGGCCAGGGATTAAATACAGAAAAGACCTGGCTTCTTCAGGAATTTAGTTAAGGGAGTTGAGGGACTAAGAGAGCACCCCATCCCACCCATCCTACCCCACCCTGGGTCTGGTACTTGAAATCAGACAAATTATCTCAAAAGGGAAATGGGAAGATTTGAACCCAGATCCCATTATTCCATAGCTAGTTTTCTTTCCACGCTCCTCAGTTGCCTCAATCATCATCTAATAATCATATACTTCAAAATGGGTGATCACATGGGCTGGGATAGGGAAAAGGAATTCCTTAGGAAGAATGAAGAGGAAAATGGTAGGAATTCTGGAGTCCTTAGAGAAGAAGCTCCTTGCAGATAGTGGTAGGATACACTGTTAAGAAGAAAGCCTTCTATTTGGGGACTTCCCTGGGTCCTAGGTTTGTAACGCTTTACCAGGGGTGAAGGACAAGTAGAGGGTACAGTGGTTAAATCACGTGGACTGCAATCAGGAAGACTCAAATTACTGAACTCAAATTTAGCCTTAGATACTTTCTAGATGTGTGACCCTGGGCAAGTCACTTAACTGCCTCAGTTTCCTCCTCTGTAAAATGAGCTGAAGAAGGAAACCACTCTAGTATCTCTGCCAAGAAAATCCCAAATGGGGTCATAAAGAGTCAGACTTGAAAATGACTGAATAGCAACAACAACCAGAAGTGAAACAGAGATTATCCTATTATTCTATTATTATTCTATATCCATGAGCCTAACCTTCCCAAATAAATATCCAGAAAACCAGCCCCATTCCACCGACCTTCCTTTCCCTCTTTCTCTGCCCACTTTATATGATTTTTAAAATTGCGATTCTCTTCTAATTTTTACTTGAATTTTTTTTTCACCTTCATCTTTTAATCTTTATTTTTGCAAGAGTGGCAGTGTGGTGTAGTGGGAAAAGAACTACATTTAGGGTCCAAGAAAATCTGCTCTCAAGTCCTGCCTCTGACTCACAGCAGCTGGCAAAGTCATAAAATCTCCCAGGCAACTGGTTTTCTAATCATTACCTTACCATGAGTTGCTAACCATTATCTGTGGAGAGTTTTCCTCACCAGGGAAATCACAGATCTGAACCCTGCCAGAATTTAGTTACATATTTATTCAAAGATCACTCGGGTCCCTGGGCTACTCCTTTCTTATCTAGGTTTGTTCATGCTTAGTCTGAAAGTAACTTTTGCAGGGCTCATCCTTTTCCAGGTCTGCTTCAAACTTGAGCCCCCGGATGGGCTTGGTAGAATCTTGGCCAACAGCAACACCTAATGAGCCGCCGCCAGTCCCTCAGAGAGACTCCAAGGGACAGCTCTCTCGGCCCCCGGGGGATGGTCCTTTAACAGCAGAAACCCTCCAGCCCTCGCCTATTTTTAGACCCAGGCTTCTCTGCAATCCAAGCCACAGTCCAAAAGGAATGTCACACTCTAAGAAAAAACTCCATCACTTGAACAAAACATGGCGGAAGCTCCCCAAGGGTCAGACACAACGAGTTCTCACATAGTTTGTTGTTAATTTCTGTCAAGTTTAATAAATGTAGTGATAGAAGCTTTCTGCTGGATTCAGGTGGAGATTACAAAATTTTCTGCACTTTTGTCAAGTAGGTCTTTGAAGAGAAAAAATACCCATCTCTTCTAAAAACAATACTTTCTTTTTAAGTTTCTTTTTTGTTTTCTTTTTTTTTTTCTGATGTCAAATGGGGGGAAAACACAAATACACACACACACACACACACACACACACACACACACACACACACACATGACTGAGTCAGTCCGGTGCAGACCAGAGATAACCATGGCAATGACTCAGCTGCCAGCTGAGAATTAAATGGAGGGGTATAATTAGACCCACCCACCCAAACTAAGAGAACAAGGTCACCACGTATGTAGCCTTTGCATGTTTCTCAGGACACATTTGCCAACCCCATAGTCTTTAGCCTGGTGACTGATTGGACCAATGTAGGATTGGTTATGTGCCTTTCTTCTAAAACAAGGAACTTTCCTGCCCAGTTTAATGCCCTAGGAATGTAAATGTGGAAGAAAATAAGAACTAGAGTTGGGTGGCTGGGACTTTGTCTCATGGGGCTGATACCAGGGATATTCTTTCTCCCTTCAGGACCTTCCACTTTCCAGCTTCATGCCATATGGCATCCTTTGGAACCTCTCCTAGAGGTTCCATGCTTTCTGCCAGCGCCTCCTCTCCTGCCAGGGGTTAGGAGTTAGATTTGTGCTTACATCTACCTGAATCTTTGGGATATCGACTGCTTCCCCATCTTGGTGCACTAAAAATAAAGTCTACTCCATTCCATGGCTTTTCAACCAATATTTTTAAAAGTCAATTTTCATTGATATCTTTTGTTTTCTTATCATCTGAAATTTCCTCCTCCTCCTGTGTCCTTCCTCTCCCAGAGAGGATCATCCCATATAACAGATTTTCAATCAATAGTTTTTGATAGTACCAGAACAACCCCAGCAACTGTTGAGGAAATTGTGCAGACGTTTTCAAAACTCACCACTCTTCCTTCCCCCCTTCCACCTATATCACCCATTCACAACTTGGCTATAGATACACCCTGACAAAATACCATTATTTTCCCACTCTGAATGAGAGAGTGGAGCTAGAAACATACTAGGAACCTTTCGAATATTGTTTGCCTTGAACTGAGTTTGAAGGGAAAGTGAAGAGAGGAAAAGACTTCAAAAGGAATTCCAATAATCATCTTCCAATAATTATTCTTAGATTACGTTTGACGATGATATCTTCATTGGGGATTGGACCCATTTCCTTAACAGTGAGAGTAGAGTATACCTTCCTGTGGCCTTGAGATTTCTTTCTTTTGCCTCCCATTACCTCCTATATCCTTCATTTCCAAGTCTTTGGGTACATCCTGAGGAAAACAATTCAAAACATGAGGGGAATAGGGAGGGAACCCAATATCTGTCGCCATTTTTTGCTGTTGAGTCAGCCTCCCTTCTGCTCACTGAATCCAGTTGAGTTTTTCCTTGCTTTCAAAGGTATAGAGTCTCTTATTTCCATTTTAACTATTCTCACGGGTCTGCTATAAAAGGTAAATCTTTTTTATCAGACTTAGCTTGAGAAAGATTCTACCAAGGTGTTAGCTCACTTTTTTCTTCTTAGTTCTGATTTCAGTCAATGACTAGGTGGCTCCATATTGCTTTCAAGGGTCAAGAATCATGGGATCTCGGAATTGGAAGAGATCTTGGTGATCATCCAGTCCGATCCATTTCTAAATGGGAAACTTACAATCCACTATCTCCCACATGAGATCATGTGAACTTCTCTTGGAATCTCCAGTGAGGGGAAACCCACTGGCTCCCAAAGCAGCTCCTTCTGCTTTTAGTGAAAAGCATGATTTACTATTGCTCATTGGTAGGACATTATTCTTGACATAAATCTAATCTGGCCTCTCTATCACTTCTCCTTATGGCTCTTAATTCAGCTCTCTGAGACCAAGGAAGACAAAGGCATCTGTTTTTCACGTGGCAGTCATTCAGATGCATGAACAAAGATACAGATCAGTTCCCCACAGAACTCATCTTCTCGGGATTAAAAATCCTTTGTTTCTTTCAATCAAATCTCGTGTGGCAGCACAGATGTTCACTATTCTGGTTGCCTTCTTCTGGATGTTCTCCTAAGTATTCCTGTCATTCAGAACCATATTGACCAAAATTAAACAAAATCCTAATGGGGTCGAACCAGCACAAAATACGGTAGGACTATGTTGTTCGTGATCTCAGAAGCCAAATACAGTCTCAGATTACATTAGCCTTTTCTTTGGGCTGCCACTTCATGTGGGTGACATGTTGAATTGGTGGTCTACCAGAACCCCTAGATCTCTTCCAAATAAATTGCTGTGAAACCATGCTCCCACCAGCCTGAACCAATGGAATCCTTTTTTTAAACCTATACATAAACCTTGAAATTGGATGGTGGAAAATACCATCTTTTTGGGATTTGACGCAATATCCTAGTTTGTTAGGCTTTTTCAATACTGACTCTGCTGTCTAATACCTTAGTGGTCCTTTCTAACTTAGTGTCATCTACACATCTGATAAGATATCATCCACACCTTCCTCCAAGTCATTGAGATACATGTGAAATAATAGCACAGGGCCCAGAGCTTTTCATTTGGAAGAAAGATGTTCTTCACTGTGGTGGGTTTTAAGACTGTATTCTTCCCCACTGCTGATCAAAGACATTAGCCATCTTTAGCCTACCTCCAGCCTTCCCAGGTACATGAGGGACTTTCCTCCTTAGCATCAGCTCTGCTATCTCCACCTGGGAAAGGCAAACAAGCAATTCTTTTTCATCTCGTACTCCATAATTCCACATATGGAAAGAACCAATTAGGAGCTCAGGCCTGTTTACATTTCTAACAACTCCTATCACATTATCTTACCCATACTCCTTCCTAATAAATGTTTAATGAATTGAATTGATCTAGTTCTTTTGTAAGACTGTAATCTCGAGAGCAGAGATAATGTCTGTCTTTCTTCTTGTTCTAATGCTCTGCACCCACCAGATGGTCAATAAATGATGTTTGATAAATAAAAAAAGAATAAAACATTGTCTCCTTAAAATTACGTGTTAAACTATTTTTCTTCTTCCCTGATAATTCTTATGTCCTCCTTCATCAACTCTTTCTGTCTTTGTCATCTCATGCTAGAAAATTTCCCAATAAATTTATTTGACATTATTCCAGAAATACTAGTAATAGCAATAAGAAAGGGAAAGAAATTAAAGGCATAAAAACTACCCCCTTCTATGGACCCTTTGTGGTTTCATGCAAAGTACACCTATTAACTGAGATCCATTCTATGAGCTGTGTATGAAAACTTACCTTATTTGATACTCATACTTCCTACTAAAGTTCTCATTCTTGTACAACATTTCTGATCTTGTGGCATTTATTTTTATTCATTTATATATGTCTAGTTGGCACTTCTTCCTTTCTTTCCTTTCTTTTCTTCCTTTCCTTCTTTTCTTCCTTCTTTCTTTCTTTCCTTCCTCCCTTCTTTCCTTCCCTTTTTTCTTTCTTTTTTCTTCTTTTCCTTTTCTTCTTTTGATTTAATTATTTGCTTGTTTATAATAGTCCATTTGTTTTTTCTCATGTATTTTGACTATAAGTATTGTCTCATACTAGTTGACTTAGTAGCGGTTTATCCTAACTGTCCCTTTGTTCTAAACAACTAGGCTTCTAATAGTTGTGCCTAATACATAGGGAGAATAACCCATTTTTCCTCTTAAATGTATCTTTAAAAATAGAAAATGTAATGTTTAACATATATTGGATCACTTGCCAACTGGGGGGGGGGAAGGGAGGGAAAAATAAGAACACAGGGTTTCGTAGGAGTGATTGTCAAACATTATCCATGTATATATATTTTTTAAAAAGCTATAATTTTTTAAAAAAGGAAAAAATAAAAAGTGTAATTTTGCATGTAACCAAACAAAAACATCAAAGAAGGAAACCAATAGTTCTAAAGGACAAATTATTAAAAATTACCAGCTAGGGGCAGCCAGGTGGTGCAGTGGATAGAGCATCAGTCCTGAATTCAGGAGGACCCGAGTTCAAATCTGGTCTCAGACACTTAACACTTCCTAGCTGTGTGACCCTGGGCAAGTCACTTAACCCAGACTCAGGAAAAAAATCCTGCAATAAATACTTGAAGAGAAAAGGGGACCACATAGGCCAGGTGAAGTTTAATGCCAAGATAGTGACTTTCAAACTCAAAAAGTTTTTGCTGGGTGAAAACTGACCAGCTATGTGAGACAGGCAAGTCACTTGACCCTTGCCTCCCCGATTTTCTCTACTGTATAACGAAGCTGATAGTAATAGCACCTACTTCCCAGGGCTGTTTAAAGATCCAATGAGTTAATATTTATAAAACGCTTAGCACATAATAACTGCTGTATAAATATTAGCTATTATTAATAACTGTGAACTGTGGTTCACTCCCTGTGCCTTCCCCCCGTCCCCATCTCCAGCATAGGGAGGAAGGAGAAAAATAGCTCCCTCCCTCCAGTCCCCCCCCCCCCAGCCACATGGTAGCATTTAAATTAAAAATTGGTCACGCAGCCATATGGGCGCCATTAGCGTGTATGCCCTTGATTGTCTTTTCCCCAATCACAGAATTGTTCAGCTCAGATTAATCCTGTGTTCCAAGTTTCTGTTTCCCTTATGGCCAACTCTTAGGGTACCATGTGGAAGTGAAATGAACATTCTATTCTAATGTTACCATAGCAACCTGTGCTCTAACTATAGGGTTTAAGTACAAACTGCTTTGGTCACAGACTCCCTTCCAAAATAGCTTAAAGTTACAAGAACTGTAGTTTATACCCCCGTGTGACGTTGCTTTAAGCAGGATTTTAAAGAGCTAGAAAGGAGTTTCATCACATCCCTTTAAATAGTTCCATTTGGCTGTGTGCAGGATGCTTCCTGTGTCAATCTCCTCATGGTAACTAACCATGGAAAGTCCCTTTCTCAGATCTATTCTGCAGATGACTCAATGAACATGAGAGCAGAATCAGGACCGAGAACTCACAGCTGAGTTTCTAGCTCTCTGAATTCTTACGGTCTTCCTTCAGCTCTTGGAGACCACATTGGCCCTATGACCCAGAATGCCCTCTGCTAGCTCTAAAACACCAGGGAAGGGGAGGATGGACCACAACTAGCTGACCTCAGAGAAGCCTAGAGGTGTAGGAGGTCTGAAAAACCCAGTCCAAATCGCTTGTTTTGGAAATCTAAGTAGTAAAACTGACCTCAGTTATTCTTTCATTGACTGATGACCTGAAAACAAGGATGGAATGTGGGTAGATGTTAACCCTGAGACAACAGAAAATAGTAGACAAAAATGCTGGATTTGGAATCGGAATCCCTTGGTTCAAATCCCAGCTCTCTGACTTAATCCCTCTGTGATATCGGGGGCATTTTAAAATCTCTCTCCTGGGATTTCCTCCCTATCTGACGGCTAGACTAGATGGCTTCTGAAAACCCTCCCCACTCTAGAAATAGAAAGTTCTTCTCCTTGGGCAAAGTCCTCAGAGAAAGTCCATTTTCAGTGCAATTCAGTTAATGCAAATGGCATGCTTTGGAAGGAAAGAAGGGAAGGATAAAGGAAAGGGAAAAAAGGATTTAAGTGCAGTTACCAGGCAGTGTGCTAAAAGAAAGAAAAAAAGAGAGAGAGAGAGAGTCTCTGACCTCGAGGAGCTTGCTTTCTATTGGGAAAAGTGTATAAATAGGGATATTGTAGAGCAGATGGAAATTAATCTCAGAGGGAATTCACTAAGCAGCTGGAGAATCTGGCAGGGCCTCTTGAAGTGACATTTGAGCTAAGTCTTAATGTCTCAAAAGTTATAACTAACATGGTTCTTACATACTGCGTAGAAGTGTGTGAATAAATGGGGGCAGGGAGGAATTACTAAGCAGTTATTTTTTTTATAATAGTTCCCCCCCCCCCCAGGCTGGGGTTAAGTGACTTGCCCAGGGTCACACAGCTAGGAAGGGCTAAGTGTCTGAAATCAAATTTGAACTCGGGTCCTCCTGAATTCAAGGCTGGTGCTCTATCCACTGCGCCATCTAGCTGCCCCTATAATAGTTTTTATTTACCAGATGTATGCATGGGTAATTTTCCAACAATGACAATTGCCAAACCTTTTGTTCTAATTTTTCCCCTCCTTCCCCCCCACCCCAGACGGCAGGTTGACCAATACATGTTAAATATGACTAAACATTTATTGTGTACGGTGCTGCTGGGGAGCAGCCTGGAGTCAGGAAATTCAAATTCAACCTCCGACATTCACTAGCTGGGTGACTCTGGGCAAGTCATTTCACCCTGTTTACCTCAGTTTTCTCATTTGTAAAATGTGCTGGAGAAGGAAATTACAAATCCCTCCAGTATCTTTGCCATGAAAACCCCAATGGGGTCACAAAGAGTCAGAAACAACTGATCAGCAACAAAAAAATGTGGCGTGCTGACTGCTGGGAATACAAATAGAAAAGCACGGCAGTCCCACTGCTCTGAGTTTCTCTCTTAGCTTTTTGCTCTCTAAATCTTGTTGTCCCTGTCCATGGTTGACATTCAGGGAGCCCCTATGTGGCCATTTGGCAGAGAAAGCCTTTGGGAATGACTGACCTACTTATACACCGTGGCTCTGGGAGACTATTTAAGGGGTGGCTGCACCTTCCCCTACTCTATTTTAGGGCTTTAAATAGCACTTTTTGTTTTATGAAGCCCTGCATTTTCTCATTTATTTCTTACAACCCCATGTAGACAAGCTGCTGCTATTATTCCCCATTTCCAGGTTAAAACCAGACTCTTAGGGGTGAATTTATCTTGCCCAAAGTCACACATCTGGTAAGTATGAGCCTGGGCCAACTGAGAGTTCCTGAGGGCTTTTAGGAACTCAGCCAGGGTCTTAATGTAGCCGTTATTAGTCCTTCATCCTCAAAAAACGACCACGAGGTCAGAGAGGTGATACCATGGATTGGATTTAAGTGTGGGAGGACTGTGCAAGGTCACCTGCCTCCCTCTGCCCTCCAGAGCCATCTGGCCCTGCCCCCCCCCAGACCGCAGGAGACACTGGCCCTTTTAAATGGAAGTCTTTTTTTTTTATTAATAATTTTTATTTACAAGATATATGTATGGGTAATTTTTCAGCATTGACAATTGCCAAACCCTTTGTTCCAATTTTTTCCCCTCCCTCCCCACCCCCGATGGCAGGTTGGCCAATACATATCAAATATGCTAGAGTATAAATTAAATACAATATATGAATACATGACCAAACAGTTGTTTTGCTGTACAAAAAGAATCGGACTTTGAAACAGTGTACAATTAGCCTGTGAAGGAAATCCAAAATTGGATTTTTATCACTCACTATCCTGACAAAAATAGAGGGATTGGGAATTCTATGTAGTGGTTCATAGTCATCTCCTAGATAAACGGAGGTCTTTAATGGGGCTCAGTTGGACTGAGGCAACACCTATTCAGTGCTTTAGTCTAGGTAAGGATTGAAGTGATTTCATTGGAAGTGTCATCATCAGGCCTTCAGTCTAGGTCTTTCTGACCCCAGGACCCACTCTGCCATGATACCGTCCCTGGTAATACTGCAGTTCAGTGAGTGTTACCCAAGTCCAGTCTGTGTCCCCTGGGCCCTTCTGCCCAGGGGAAGAAGAAAGGAGATGGGCAAACAACGATGTTTGAGTTAAGCTGTAAACAAGACAAATTCTTGATAATTACAGCACTAATCCCTTCAGTAGAGTCCTCCACTGGCTTTTTCCACCCATTCCCTTGAGTGATCTGGAAATTATTTGGAAGATGTGATCTCTAGAGGTTGTACCAGCAAGAATACACGTGGGCATAGCAAACATTGAGTGAGATACTTAGGGAGCTAGGGACGTTCTCATTCCGAGATCAAGGTCACAGCAGACTCTCCCGTAGGTTAGGTCACTTGGCTAGCCCAGGTTAGGTCACTAGGCTAGCCCAGGGAGGCAGTTTGCTGGAGTCTGGAATATCTGATTAAACATGAAAGGCCATTGAAAGAGCAGCCCATTGTCAGGATAGTGAGTGATAAAAAAACAATCCCCCAAAGCCTGGAGGTCAGGGTCCCAATCTCTGCCATTCAGGTGCTCCTAGACACTCAGTCGGGATAGGAGAGAGCTTAAAGGTCAGGGGTACATGACCTTGGATCCATCGCACCCACATTTCAACATTAAATTGCCCTTTTCCTTGAGACCTAACAATTGTTTTCTGAACTGGACAATCTTGCTAGATTTGGGAGACGAGAGACCCGGACGGCAGTCTCCTGGATTGGAACTTTTCCAAACTGTATTGTCTTGGACAAGTCACAAAATTTATGTTCAGTTTCCTTATCCGAAAGCAGAAACAATAATATTTGAACTATAGACTTCATGGGATTTTTCTCACAGAGCTCACAAATATGGATTATTATTATGATCATCGTTGTCCTCTTCCTTTCTGTTTCTTGTAATCGACCCAGACACTTCCTAATGCCGTTTCAACAACACTGAACAACCAGAAATGACTGGAGCTGACCCAGTTTCCTTTTGGAAATCTGAAATGGTAAAACCGGCTATTCTCTTCTGCACTGAGCTGGGCTGTTGCTTTTCAAGCCACATTGCTATCCCCAACGAGTTCCTGTTTTCCCCTGTGCTCCATACCCTGACATCACCCTCAGGAACTACCATGTCCACACTGGTGACTTTGCCTTCAGACCTTACAGTCCATTGTCTGCACTGACGTCCCTCCCTCTGTAATTCAGCTTATGAAGCATTTATTAAGAACTTACCCTGTGCCATTCTCAACCCCCATGTCTGAGCTGTTGCCAAGATCTACTGACATCCCCCAAATTCTTCCCCTTCTTTCCTCTAACACTGAAACCTCCCGGATACAGGCCCCACTCTTACACAGTGGTAATAGCCTGCTTAGGGGAAGGAGGGGTCTGCCCAAATCAAGTTTCTCCCACTCCAATCCAGCCCTCATTCAGCCACTGAGATGCCATTTTCCAAACACTTGAGTTCCATCATGTCACCGCTTTATATAATAAACTCCACTGACTCCCTATTGTCTCCAGGAGCAAATACAAAATCCTCGGGCACTCAAAGCCCTTCCGAACTCCGTTCCCACCCACCCTTCTAGGCTCCTTACACCTTATTTCCCCAAAAGTACTCTTGGATCCAATGGCACTGGCCTCCAGGCTGTTCTACCAACAAGAAACTCTGCCCCTTAGCATGGTGGGCTGGTCTATGCCTGGAATGCTCTACCCTGGTTTCCTTTTAAGTGTCAACTTAAATCCCATCTTCTACAGGAAGACTTCCCTAACTGCTCTTAACTGCAAAGTTTTCCTTTGTTTAATTCTCTCTTATTCATTTTGTATATAGCTTGCTTTATACATATCTATCTCTATCTCTATCTCTTTGTTTGTTGTCTTCCCCATTAGACTGTAAGCTCTCTCAGGGCCAGGACCCTCTTTTGCCTCTTTTTGCATCTCCAATGCTTAGCATAGTACTTGGCACATAGTAGGCACTTAATAATGTTTATTAACTGATTGCTAGGTACTGGGTAAGGTGTTATTGGGGATGGGAAATTAGAATAAAATTATAAAAAAGTAAAAGCAAAATATATGTAAAGCAAATGGGGGTGGAGGGTTGGGAGCGGGAAGAGAGAACTAACAATAGAGATCAGGAAAAGTCACAGCCACAAAACCAGGGCATAGAACTCATCCCAGGCCATCACTTTACCTTCACATCTCAAACTTGGTCCGTTTTTCTGACCACAATCTAATTCCTCCTCTCTGCCCTTTCAGTTGATTTCCCCATGTCGGGATCAATCAGTCAAACACCAAGCAATTTTTCAGCTCGTCCAAGGCACCGTGCTAGAGCAAAAATGACAGGTCCTGCCCTTCAAGGAGCTTGTACTCTCCTAAACGCTCCTGATGAACCCATTCTGTTCTTCTTGAATATCCTAACCAACCAGGACACTACTATATTGCTCTGGCCATCTTGGAGCCCTTGGGTCTCTTGAACTTCCCCACTCTGCTATGGCTTCACCATCGTGGCCGAGTGTGAGGGGTAGACTCAGGAGAACCATGGGAAGAACTTTACCAAGAGGCAAATTTAGAACTGATGGCAGGAGAAAGTTCCCCACAACTAGCTGGGCTGCCTAGGGGAAGCACATAGTGAGTTCTCTCTCAAGGAAGTCTTAAGACCTTAAGAGGTTAAACATCCTCTTGCTGGGATTCTTGCTCAGATGTGGGCTTGACTTCCCTGATTTCAGAGGACCGAGGTCCCCTGCCCACGCCACGTGGCCCAGGCTTGTCCCTGGTGCCTAATATTTCCCTTCAAGGGGGAACAGCTAGAGAAAGCGAAAAAGACAGATGTACCCATGGAAGGAGAGACATAGGGAGTGAAACGGAAAGTCAGATGTGACTTCTGTCCAGTCTTTTCCTGAGAGCAGCTTTGAGGAGAACTGGAAAAGGGTAGAACACAATGACAAAGGGTCCAAAAGAAGGAAAAGAATCAGCTCAAGAGGGGAAGAGGATAGAGAAGAAGGAAAGCTGAAAAAATGAAGCTTATTTCTGCATCAGAGCATTTAAACAGTTTCTCTATCTCTAACACTCACTGAGTGAGTAGTGTGTAGTAAGTATGCAGCTGAATAGAAACTTCCCCTGATTAAACTCTGTAGAACCAAGTAATCCTGCTACTGGGGAGGCTGTGGCTGGGGGTTCTCTTGAGCTCAGGAGTTCTGAGCTAGCACATTCAAGCAGATCAGGTGTCTGCATTTTGTCTGACAATGTGGTGAGCTCTCCAGATCAGGGGGGATGGGGGCTGCCGGGCTATAGGAAAGGCAAGCTGGTGTAGGTCAAAAAAGGAGCGGGTCAGAGGTTCTGGGCCAACTACAAGTGGGTTCTGCTGGTGAATTACAACTATATTCCAGCCTAGGAGTTTGGGGAGAATCCAGTCTTAAAACAATAACAATAACATAGAATATCTGTTCTGTCCCCTGCTACCAAAGGGTCCAGTCTTTATATTTCCATATGTCTAGCTGCAACTTCCTTCTGTCTTTTCTTCCTCTAAGACAGGGCTTCTCAAACTACGGCCCGCAGGCCAGATGCGGCCATTGAGGACGTTTATACGGCCCACCAGGTCATGGCAAATGGGCTGAGGGGCGGAGTGTGAGCTTTTGTTTTTACTATAGTCCGGCCCTCCAACAGTCTGAGGGACAGTGAGCTGGCCCCTATTTTAAATGTTTGAGGATCACTGCTCTAAGATCTAACACTTCCAATCCGTCCTGCTTATTGATACCTGCCTAAAGCCCTATTTTGAGCATATCTCTCCCCTACTCCAAAGTTTTCAATAGCTCCCTATTACCCATAGGTTAAAATTCAACTGCTTAGCCTGATCTTCAGGACCCTTTGTGATCAAATCCCCAAACTTTCTGCTTCTCCCCTAAATAAATTCTTTCCCAGTCATCTGGAATGTGCTTTATCTTTCTCTACTTCTATTCATCCCATCCTCCCCCTCTTTCCCAAAGTTCCTTTCCCCCTTGTCTATTGAAATTCTAGTGAACTCATATAGCATCTTCTCCAAAAAAAAAACTTTCTACCCAGTCTTGTCCATGATAATTTTTCCTCTTTTTACCTTTATTGCATTAATTAGTGATAGAATCATAGCATCACAAGGAACCTTAGACTTGCGACTTCATCTTACAGATAGGGAAACTGAGATCCTTTTTAAATGACATTCCCAAAGTCACCATTGATGTAGGTGGAAAACCTGGGATTCAAATCTTGGTCCTCGACTCCAAAGCCCATGTTCTTTCCATTGCCTTATTTTGTTAGTTCACCTGTTATATCCTGTATCTTCTCTTAGACTAGGAGCTTCTTCTTTTTTTTTAATAGTATTTTATTTTTTCAAACACATGCAAAGCTAGTTTTCAATATTCACCTTTGCAAAGCCTTGTGTTCCAAATTATTCTCCCTCCTTTCCCCCCTCTCCCCTCCCCAAGATAGTAAGCAATCTAATATAGGTTAAACATGTGCAATTCTTCTAAACACATTTCCATGGTTGTCATGCTGTGCAAGAAAAATCAAATCAGATGGGGGAAAAACACAAGAAAGGAAAAAACACAAGCAAACAAACAACAACAACAAAAAAAGGTGAAAATACTAGCTTTGATCCACATTCAGTCTCCATAGTTCTCTCTCTGGAAGTGGATGGCTCTCTCCATCACAAGTCTATTGGAATTGCCTTAAATCACCTTGTTGTTGAAAAGAGTCACATCCATCACAGTTGATCATCACATAATCTTGTTATTGCTGTGTACAATATTCTCTTGGTTCTGCTCATTTCACTCAGCATCAGTTCATGTAAGTCTCTCCAGGCCTTTCTGAAATAATCCTGAGCAATAATATTCCATAATATTCATATACCACAATTTATTCAACCATTCTCCAACTGATGGGCATGTACTCAATTTCCAGGCTTTTACAAACATTTTTGCACATACGTTTTCCTTTTTAATGATCTCTTTGGGATACAAACCCTGAGGAGACACTGCTAGACCACAGTTTGACAGCCCTTTGGGCATAGTTCCATATTGCTCTCCAGAATGGTTGGATCATTTCACAACTCCACCAACAATGCATTAGTTAGACCAGGAGCTTCTTAAAGGAAGGGTCTTATTTCCCACAGTGCCATGAGCTCATAAGTACTTAAATGTTTGTCAAAAGGTCTGTGTGGCTTCTTCCAGTCCACTGTGTGGGAACCATGTCAATGACTGTTTCTTTTCCCCTCTGTCAGGTTGCCCGGCTCTTTGATTTTGTCTCATATTTGGACCCCAGAGAAGGGCAGGTAACCTCACAAAGAAGTGTGACTAACCCCAGACTGACCCAGCGTAGGCAGCAGCCTCTGTCCACGTGGCCCATGGTTTCTATCGGGACAAAGCATCTCTCTTGTCCTGATACCCATGTGGGAGTGTGTGTGTTAATAGAATTTTTGGAGCAGAAAGCTGAACTGCTTTCTGGTGATCCCCCCAAAGTCTTCCACCTACTGATTTAGTGCCACCTAACACCTGATTAACTCTAGAAGGATTTGATGCCTGATGAATGAACTCCGTTTGGTTCTTGGCTCTGCCTGGTAAACTCTTGGTAGTCTTCCCTTTGTCTTTAGAAACCTCGTTTCTTTTATAACCCAGGAATTGATCTCTCTCCAGCATGGCCTTAGAGCATGCTGGGTCCCCCCATAGAGCATGTACTAGAATCAGGCGGCTGATCGGATGAATTCGGGAAGGAAATACTAACACCTTTTTAAAGAATCTGCCATGGGAAATAGGGTGGTGCTGGCGGTTTGGTTTTCAGCAGATTGTATCACTGAAGTCCTTTGTCACTTTTTCACTGATGAGTTGTATCCGTCACCATTCCTAGCCACTGATTAAATTTAGAGCGAATCCTCAGGTCACAGATTTAGATCCGGAAGGAACCTTAAGGACCACTAATGCAATAATTCTCATTTAACTGAAGCTGGGAGATCTAGGAAGTGTCTGAGGCAGAATTGGAATCCAGGTCTTCCTGACTCCAAGTCGAATGTTATATCTGTACACTATCCTTCCTAGAAGTCGCAATTTTAGTGCTGACAAGGGATTGTTGGGCAGCAAGGTGATGACATAATGCTGGAGTCAGTGCAAATATAGCCTCAGACCTTGGGTGTGTCACTTACCCTTAAAATTTCCTTAAAATGAGCTGAAGAAAGAAGTGGAAAATTACTCTAGATCTTTGTCAAGAAAACCCCAAAACGGGGCAGCTAGGTGGCGCAGTAGATAGAGCACCAGCCCTGAATTCAGGAGGACCTGAGTTCAAATCTGGTCTCAGACACTTAACACTTCCTAGCTGTGTGACCTCGGGCAAGTCACTTAACCCCAGCCTAATAAAAAAAAGAAAAAAAAAAAGAAAAAAAAGAAAACCCCAAAAGGGGCCACGCAGAGTCAGACCGGACTGAAAACCGGTGAACAACAATGCAAAAAAATGTTATGGCTCCCTGCCTAGGGGTGGAAGGTAGTAAAAAGAGTGTTGGGCTTGGAGTCAGAATTGTGGCAAAAATTCTAGCTCTTCCACTTACTAGCCGTGTGACCTTGGGCAAATTGGGCTACTCTTCTAGAAAAGGGGAATAGTAATGCCGGTAGTGGGTACATACTGAAGTTCTCAGTGAGTGGAAGTGCTTTGTAAAGCTTTTTTTGCCTCTCATTTGAGCCATAGAGAGAAGCTCAGAGGGAAGGCACTAATATTAAGAGATAGTGGGAAATACCTCTTTGAGGCAGCTAGTTGACTCAGGATTTCACTAGGTTTTGAGTCAGTGGTTCCATCAAAGAGGTAATAGGGAGCCACAACAGACTTTGGAGCAGCAGAGTGATATGCTGAAAGCAATATTTCAAAAACATCAGTCACCAGTGTTTAGGATGAACTTAAGGTTTGGAGGGAAGGCAAGAGGTGACTGCCAGGTGGTTACTGCACTAACCCAGGGCTTCTCAAACTACGGCAGCGGGCCAGATGCAGCCGCTGAGGACGTTTATGCGCCCGCCAGGTTATGGCAAATGGGCTGAGGGGCGGAGACAGAGGGTGAGCTTTTGTTTTTACTATAGTCCGACCCTCCAATAGTCTGAGGGACAGTGAACTGGCCCCCTGTTTAAAGTTTGAGGCCCACTGCACTAACCTAAGGCAGAGATGACGAAAGTTTCAACAGTGGAAATGAACAGGAAGGGACAAACATGGGGAATATAACAGCTAATCCAATTAAACAAACAGGTATGCAAAAAATCTTGGGCTAGCTACTTGAAAGTCCAGAAAAATCCAAGAGGCTTTAAGGCTGGAGCTGGGACTCGGATCAGCAAATTTAGAAAGTCTAAAGGGGAGACAGCCAAAGACAGGGATCCCTTGGGTCACTTCCCAGGAGAATTAGATGCTCTTGGCATCTTGCAAAGGTCAGCAAAGCCCAGGACAAGATCCCTGGTTGCCCTCTTGTTCAGAGCTGCCAGAGGAAAAGATGGAGGCTTAGAGAGAGCAGCTGATTCTTTTTACCAGAGCAGAGACAGGACCCATGTGTCCTTTGGGAAGGAAACTGGTACCAAAGGCACATTTTCTGAGACACTTAACTGCTGCTGCAGCATAAAAATGGAGGAGAGCATCTGAGGGCTGCAGGACCTCGGAAGCCATCTGCAGCTCCCGAGAATGGCCCTGGCTTCTCGTCTGTAAAATGGAGAGGACTGTGTGTAAGATAGTTTTGAAGGTTACTTCTCACTCTATGATTCTAAAGTTCTCTTAGGAGAACTCTAGAGAGCTAGCGGGAGAAACGTGAGGAAGGAGAAATCATTTTCAACTAAGGAAAATAGGAAAGCTTTCAGAGGGGATGTGGCCCCTTGGCTAGGTCTTAAAGGAAGAGACTTTCTGCAGATAGGCTCCGGAGGCATCCGTGTTTGGAGGGCTGATGGAGGCTGTCCATTTCCAGACAAGGTGTGGAGGTGGGGAAAGGACTCACAGAATTAGGGAGCTGTGGAAGGGCTGAGAGCAGGAAGCTGACACTGGGGCTTAAGGTTCCACTTCGTTGGATGATACTATAACTATGTATCATATATAGATCTAGATTTACATACATATGTGTATATATGTATATATATATATGTGTGTGTATGTATATTTATACACATGTATATGTATATAGATAGAGAAATAGCTAGATGGATATAGATAATATAGATGGGTAGACAGGCAGATAAGATAGATGGGTATGACAGGTATAAACTAGATAGATAGATAGAAACTAGAAAGACAGATAGATAGATAATATGGATGGATGGATGGATAGATAGATAATATAGATCAGGGGTTCTCACACTACAGCCCACGGGCCAGATGCAGCCTCTGAGGATGTTTATATGGCCCAATGGGTTATGGCAAATGGGCTGAGGAGCAGAGACAGAGTGTGAGCTTTTGTTTTTGCTATAGTCCGGCCCTCCCACAGTCTGAAGGACAGTGAACTGGCCCCCTGTTTAAAAAGTGTGAGGAGCCTACTGATATAGATGGATGGACAGATGGATGGGACAGAAAGATAGATAGGCAAACAGGTAAATAATATGTGTGTGAGGGAGAGGGAGGAGAAAGGGAGAAAGGGGGAAGGATCGAGAGCTCAGAGGAGATATCTTAAGGTCATAGACTTAGGGATGAAAATAACCCACCAGGCTATCAATTCCATCCCCTTTAGTTTACAGATCAAGAAATCGAGGCTGAGAGAAATTACATGGCTTGTCCAGGGTCACACAGCCTGTATCAGGTGGAATTTGAATTCAGGTTTTCCTGAGCTAGGTGGTGCAGTGGATTGAGTCCTGGGCTTGGAAGATCTGAGTTCATATCCAGCTGTGTGAACCCAGGCAAGTCATTTAACCCTGTTTGCCTCAGTTTCCTCATCTGAAAAGTAAGCCAGATATCAAAATGGCAAACTACTCCAGTATCTTTGCCTAGAAAACTGCAAATGGGGTCAGACAGGACTGAACAGTGACCAGAGTACCTTATCTAAGTTGGAATTTTATGTTTAGTTTTATCTCTCTAGTATATATAGTGAGTCTTGTTTTCATTAATGTTTCTTTTTGCTGTAAATGAAGGCCCCCTTTTTTTCAATCTGACCTGGTTTAATTTCAATGAACTAATTCTGTCTGTTTGTCCTTTAACCTTCAGAAGAGCCAGGTGTAGTGGGCAGAGCTTCAAAGGGGAAAGGAACAGATATATACAGTGCCAAATACTGTACTGAATGCCTCATGAATAGTATTTCATTTGATCCAGGAAGACTTGGGTTTTTTATTTTCTCTCTCCTTCTCTGGAGTGACTTCAGAAGTCTATTTTTTCCCTGGTTCTTTTTCGTTCTTGGAGAATTCATCATAACTAGAACTGTCTAAAGTCACAGGCTGCCCCAGAAGTGAGCACAGTCTCCTTCACTGGAGGTTGCCTAGCAAAGGCAGGATGACTCCTTGTTGGGAGGGACATGTAGGAATTCTTTTTCTGGTAACAACTGAGACCCCATGTCCCATTTGATGCTAAGGATATGAAACAAGTATTTCTATCTATCTTTCTGTCTCTCTAGTTATATACCTATTTAGTTATCCGTATGTCTCTTTATCTATCTATCTATCTATCTATCTATCTATCTATCTATCTATCTGTCTATCTAGTCTCTATGTACTTACCTATCTTGGTATCTGTCTGTCTAGTTATGTACCTATCTATCTAGTTGTGTCTGTCTGTCTAATTATATATCCATCTACCTAGTTATGTACCTATCTATTTATGTCTATCTAGTTATATATCTATCGAACTATCTTATCCATCTATCCTGTCTGTCTGTCTGTCCATCTATTCTATCTATCTAGTTATTTATCTATCTGTGCTCTCCCCCTCCTTCCATCTTTGGGAACCTCTTCTTTTTATTTTAATTTAAAATTTTAAAAATTGCTTCAGAGTTCCGAGTCATCTCTCTGGTTGCTCTCCTTAAGCTACACTCCCTTCCCATTTAAAGGTCTTCGTCATCACTCATCAGTGAGAGCCCAGATCTCATCCCCCCTAGCATGGAAGACCTGCAGCTCTCCAGGGGCGCTGCCCTGATCCCCAGGAGCTCTGATCCCCAAGTAGATTGCTTGGCTCAGAGAACTGACTGCTCCCTCCTTGTTTCTCTATTGCATCCAGGGACAAGGTGCCTTATCTGAGAGGCTCCGGAGCTTCAGCATGCAAGACCTCACGACTATCCGCGGGGATGGGGCCCCCGTCCCCTCTGGCCCACCTCCCTCAGCCACCGTGCGGACCAGCAGCAAACATGGCCAGCCCAAGATGTCCAGAAGTGCATCTGAAAGTGCTGGAAGTTCAGGTAAGTGACTTCCTTTTCCCTTCTGAAATGTGTTCCTTCATCTCACTGGGTGGAGGTTAAAGTGGTACCTGGTGAAAGGGAGCTGTCCAAAGTCCAGGCTGACTTGGCTCCAGCCCAGCGGGTTTGCTTTCCAAATGAGCCATATGATATGGACGTGGTGGGATGAGGAGTCCACTGAGAAGGTCAGGAGGCCAGGACCCTCATGAGGAGGGAAATCACTTCTGGAAGTCCTCTGGAAATGCCGTGGCTAGAAAGGCTTGAATCAGCTTGGGTTTGTCTTTTTGATGGACAGAGAGGAAATAGAAGCACATTGGATAAAGCTGAGAGGTCAGGAGAGGAGAGAGTGAGAAGCAAGGCCGGCCTCTGGCTGAGATGTGGCTCAGCCAGCCATGAAAGCTTGGACTTCTCTCTCTGAGCATCGAAACCCATCCCCTGAGGGCTCCACTCCCAAGGACCAGATCCCTTTGGGCCAGATACTCAGGAACTCTGTACTCTTATTCACGGCCCACCTAAAGAGTCTTCCCATTTTCACCCCATTCCAACTGAAATTCATCTACCCCCTCACATCTGCTCCACACTGGAAGTGACAGCTCATCTGACCAACTGATTCCAGCTGTTGGGAGAGTGCCCCTTCCCAGATGATTTACCAGGACCTTCTGGAGATAATGGGCCTTTCTCCCTCTCTGCCCACCCCCCCCCTTGGAGTTTAAGCCATCAGTGACACCCATGGTGGGAATTTATGCAGGGTTTTCAACTCCATTTGAGGAAGGCTATTCTGGGGAGGGGTCCTAGTGTGCTCCTTCCCAAAGAATCGGATCCGACGCCATGTTTATGAGAAGTAACGAGGAACATCACAAAGAATCTCATTGTGGGAGTCCCCTTTTCTTGACGTGCCTTTGAAATCTTCTCAGGCCCTTCTACTGTGGCAAAATCCTCGGGAACTTAACTCTGTCTCTATGTGTAGTATATATATATATATTTCTCTCTATACATATAGAGAGAATCCTCACTCAGCTCCCTCTTCTTCTCTCTCTCATGTATATATATATGTTATATTTTATATTATATATAATTATATAAATATATATTTATATGTGTGTATATAAATGTATATGCATACACACACACACATATATTTCTTTTTTTATTTTGGCTTTTTGGTCTCAAAATGTGATTTTTCTCTGGGAAGGGACCTCCTACTGTGTGAATTCCCTCCTCCAATGCAGATTGTCAATCTTCCGGCAAATGAGAGTTTTAGAGAATTACCAGGGGAATCAAGACTTTACAAGGCTTGGCCACAACCATGCGTCCTCGGCAGAACTAGAGCCTTTTAGACCAAGGCCAGCCCTCTACCGGCCATGCAGCCTCTCGGTCCCTTGTTTACTACAGGGCACGTGTAGCTCAAAGTTGTACATCCTTCCTCTGAGGGCAGAAGGAGGGGATAAACATTTCCAAGGGACCCACTGTGTGCCAGGCGCCGGGCTGAGCACTTTACAAATATTTGATCCTCGCAACAATCCTGGGAGCTAGGCATGGTTATCACGCCCATTTCACAGATGATAAACCGAGGCAGACAGAGGTTAAGTCACGCAGCTAGGAAGTGTTTGAGGCTGAATTTGAGTGTGGCTCTTCTTGTCTCCAGCCTCTGTGCTCGATCCATCGCACCACCAGGTACTTAGAGGCTTTGTATCTTCGTGTTTGTGCAGCTCAGGTTGTACCCTTCCCACAGGTGCTTAATAAACAGTTCTTTTTGTTGATGTTGGCAGATAATTGGTGCACACACAGCAATAATAATAACAGAAGAAGTGTGCATTTATACTACACTTTAAGGATGAAAAGGGCTTTCCAAATGTCTTTTTTGAGCCTCCTAATAACCATGTTGTAATAACGAGTGGCTAGTTAGTGTAGTGAATGAATTGTTAGTCTCAGAAACTTACTAACCATGTGGCAAATGAGTGAATTTCTTTGTGTCTCCGTTTCCTCATCTGTAAAATGGGGATAATAATAGCCCCTCCTCCCTAGAATTAAATGAAATAATATTTAAAAAGCATTTAGTCACCTTTAATGCATTATAAAAATGTAGCTGCTGTCCCCATTTACAGATGGGGAAACTGAGGCACAGAGCAGTTAAGCCAGGATCTGCCTGAAGCAGGATTTGAGTAAGGAAGTCGCTGACTCCCGGTCCAATGTTCTAATCCAGGGGCTCTCAAACTACGGCCCGTGGGCCACGTGCGGCCCGCTGAGGATGTTTATGCGGCCGCCGGGTTATGGCAAATGGGCTGAGGGGCAGGGACAGAGTGTGAGGTTTTGTTTTTACTGTAGTCTGACCCTCCAACAGTTCACTGAGGGTCAGTGAACTGGACCCTATTTAAAAAGTTTGAGAGCCACTGCTCTAATCATTAAGCTGCCCAGCAGCCTCTTCCTTGTCCAGGTGTTGCCCTTTCTTGCCCAGCTTCCTGAGAAGTCTGATTTCTCCTTCTGGTCCCACTGCTTTGTCTACCTACCCCTTCTTACCCACCTTCTCACCAGCTCCCACAGCAGAAAAACCCCGAGTGGGGAGTCACCCCAACTTCTCCTCCCTCCTCCCATTCTTTACTAGCTATGTCACTTAAATTCTCCACGCCTCAGTTTCCTAATCTGTAAAACGTAAGCGGGCTCATAAGAACATAGGACCTAAAAATAAGTAAATAGAAATTTAAAAATTAATAAGTTAGTGGATTTAAATTTAGGTCCTTTGAGGCAGTTGAGATGATCCCCAAAGCCCCTTCTAGCTCTGACATTTTGTCTTTGTTATCCCCAGCGTCTGCCAAAGTACTCAATCCGTAGTAAAAATACTTAACAGATGTTTGTTGATTGACTGATGGATATATTATTACAGGCAGTATCAATAGCTAACATTTATGAAGCATTTACTATGTGCTAAGCACTTCACAATTTACCATCTCATTTATTATCCTCACTTCAGTTCTGGGAGCTAGGTACAATTATTATCCCCCTTTTACAAATAAGGAAACTGAGGCAAATTGGGGTTAAGTCATCTGCCCAGGATCACACAGCTAGGAAGTATCTGAGACTGGATTTGAATTCAGGCCTTTCTGACACTTGGCACTCTGTCCACAGGTCTACTAGGCAAAAGGAGACCCTCTCAACCCCCCACTAATGCTTATAGAATAATAGTTAAACAGTTAAAAGTATAGTTAACATGTCTAGAGCACTTTCAAGTTTACAAAGCTCTTTACAAATAAATGTAAATATTATCCTCACGACTACTCTGTAAAGAAGGTGCTGTTTTAACTCCCACTTTACAGATGAGGAAACTGAGGCACTCAGTCGGCACTTAGGTGATAGCAAACTTCTGACGTAGGATTCAGACCCAAACAGAGTGCTATGTAGACTTTGTTCCTTGGTGGCTTTGTATGCCAAAAGGCTTCCCAGAGGCTCAGAGGGAACTGACCTGGCAAATCCAATGAGCAGTCTGGCATCCGGGGAGCTTTCTCAGCCCGGCTGGGCAGCTGTCCCACCTTGCCCTGGGTGGGGAACCATACAAGGGCAGAATTGCTTGTTCTGGCAGCGGCCCAAAGCAAACCCTCTCTGCACTGGCAGAGCCGGGGCCGGGGGCAGACGCCCAGCCTCACTAGGATGTCAGGCTTCCAGAGGTAACCCGCGGTGCTGGGGGGAGACCCAGAGGGCTTGTACTAGTGTCCTGAGCAGGGACCACAAATGACAGTCCTGAGGGGTCCCAGGCTCCAATATCTAATCCACCCCCTGAGGAAAACTATGGCCCAACAGGGTCACCCAGGGGCCCTTTCCACATCAGCACCATGCCCCTGTATGAGGTGGGGGCTAAGCTGATTCCAGGCATCCCACCTGGAAGGTTCTGAGCTTCATCCGGCCATGCTGCTTGAAGGAGTCGAGAAGGGGACACATTGGATGGAGGGCTGGGCTGGAACCAGGAAAACCTGAATTCAAATCCGATCTCAGACCCTCACGAGCTGTTGGACTCCAGGCAAATTACTTTACCGTGTTTATTCATCTCTAAAAGGCGGACTATGATAGCAGCTCCCTCCCCGAGGTTATTGTGAGCATAAAACCAGAGACTTTTTATAAATCAATTGGAAATTTAATAATAAAGATTTGTACTTGTAGTAGTAGTGGTGTAGTAGTACTAGTGGTATAGTAGTAGTGGTGGTAGAGGTAGTAATAGTAGTGATAGTAGTAGTGGTGGATGTAGTAATAGTGGTATAGTAGTAGTGTTATAGTAGTAGTGGTGTAGTAGTACTAGTGGTATAGTAGTAGTGGTGGTAGAGGGAGTAATAGTGATAGTAGTAGTAATAGTACTAGTAGTAGTGGTGGAGGTAGTAATAGTGGTATAATAGTAGTGGTAGAGGTAGTTGTAGTGGTGCTGGTGGCAATGATAGTAATAGTAGGAGTAGTGGTGGTGGTAATAGTGATAGTACTAATAGTAGTGGTGGAGGTAGTAATAGTGATAATATCAGTAGTAGTGGTAGTGGAAATAGTAGTAGTAGTAGTAGTAGTAGTAGTAGTAGAGTAGTAGTAGTAGTAGTAGTAGTGATCCTATGACCATTACTTCCTTTTCAATTGTAAGACATCCATTCAGAGCTCCCAAAAAGCAGCCCAATAAGACAAAGCCAGTTTTTCACTGTGTCATCAATGTTGACCCTGTTTCTGCCCCACCAATTCTTCATACATACAAAAAGGCAACATTATTAACCAGGAAAGCTGGGGAAGATTGGATCAGCCCTGTGCAAAATTCACCTTTTTTCCATTTTATTTTTAATTTAACAAAATATGCATTACTAGATGTGGGACCCTAGTCAAGCCATTTCACCCTGTTTATCTCAGTTTCCTGATCTGTAAAAGGAGCTAGAGAAAGAAATGATCAACTGCTCCAGAATTTTTGCCAGGAAAACTCCAAATGGGGTCATGAAGCATCAGATACAAACAAATGAACTGACTCAACAGCAAATTGTCTCTCCTTCCTTCCCCAAGCCCAATTAAAAAAAAAAAAGACAAATAAAACTCTTATAACAAATATGCACGTTCAACCAAAGCAGTTTCCCACATTGGTCATGTCTAAATCTGTGCATCACACCCTGCACCCTGAGTCCACCCCCTTTGTTAGGAGCTGGGCACCAGGCTTCCTCCTCCATCCCTGGAATAATGGTGAATCTTTGCATTGCTCGGAGACCTTCAGAGTTGTTTATCTTCACAATTTTGCTAGGGCCCATTCTCCCGGTTCTGCTTATTTCACTTTGCATCAGTTCATACAAGGTTTCTGGGTTTCTCTGAATCCATCTCCTTCATCATTTGTTATTGCCCAATAGTGTTCTATCACATCCATGTATCACTTTTTGTTCCATCATTTTCCAATCGATAATCATCATCTTAGTTACCAGTTCTTTGCCAGTACAAAAAGAGCTGCTTTAAACATCTTTGTACACATGGCTCCTCTTCCTCTTGGATTTCATGAGGCTTCAGATCTATTAGTAATATTGGGAATGAAGACTTTCTTTATGCAGAGGATTGGGGAGACTGGGGCTCTTGAGTGATTTCAAGATCACTCCTTCCCCAGTCCTTCCCCTTTTTTCTGCCTGCAATTGAAGTCCAAAGTTAGCTTGAGGAAAAGGAGCAGGTTGGCAAGGGGAGGAAGGACTCTGCTATAGGAAGAGAGAGGAAAGGGATTTCTTCTTGGAAAAAGAGCTATTAAAGAGTTTGAAAAACAAAAAAAAAAAACAACTGTCCTAGAAGGGGATAAACAGCATGGCAGAGTCTTTGCCTCCCAGATACCTCTGTTCACCTGTCCTTCAGGGCCCAGCTCTAGCTCTCTATCTTGTCTATGAAACCTTCCCTGATCTCCTCAACTACAAGTGGTTTCTCCATAGTTAAAAGACTCCAGAGGTCCCTAGTTTTACAGAGAAGGAAATTGAGGCTCAGAGACTGGACAACACGTGGTGAGTTGTAGTCCTTTGATTTCCAATTCAGCTCCCTTTCCACGGCCCCCAACTCCCTTATTCTTAAGGCTGGGGGGATGAGAAGGAAGGGAACCTTGTCCTCCAGGATGTAGGTGATGGGACCAGCTGGACAAGGGAGAGCTAAGTCAGCTCCACAAGCCTGGCTTTGTCAGGCAGCGTCTCGGAGTGGGAGAGAGGGACAGGGCGGGCCTGCCCCCGGGCGAGAGCGTCTGCCAGAGCTGGTCAGGACTCAGGGCGATTTTTGGACATACATGGTATCGCACGCCCCAATGGCCCAGCTCCTGACTCACCCCGTCTGCTGAGAGAGAGCAGGAGGAGCAAGTCACAGGCAGACAGTGGAAGTCCTCCCCTCCCTCCCCTCGGTGCTCCAGAGCAGACTCTGGGATTTGGATTTTTGGGCTTTCTCTCCCATGTCGTCTTGTTCCTGTTCGAGGGAGGAATTCTAGGGCTGCTTGCCAAGTTCTGCTACTGCTAGTTCATCCCAAGTGCTTCATGATGGGGGCAGCTAGATGGCCCAGCGGACAGCTTTGGAGTCAGGAGGAGCAGAGTTCAAAATCCAGCCTCGGGAACTTCCTGGCTGTGTGAACCTGTGCAAGTCACTCAACCCCAATTGCCTCAAAAAAAAAAAAAAAAAAAAAAAAAGCATCAGGGTCTCCAGGGAAGGCTCCAAGGGAGAGGTGGGATGTGGAGTGGGCCTTGGGGAATCCGTGGGATGCCCTTTACCACTTCTGGTGGTTCCCATGGGTCTGCTGGGGGTGACGCCCTAGAATTAAAAACAGGCTCAAAGTTCAAATGGAGTCAGCTCTAATTCTTGAATGTAGACAAGAAGGGAGGGCATTCTAGGCCAGCAAGAGGAGAATAATAATAATAATAATAACTAGCATTGATGGTGCTTTAAGGTTTTGTGCAAAAGCACTTTACAAATGTTATCTTTCCTTCCAATAACCCTGGGAGGTAGGTGCTATTATCTCCATTTTTCAGTTGAAGAAACAGGTTAAATAAGTAGATTTGAACTCAGGACTTCTTGATGTCCAGTGGGTGCCCTAGCTGCCTGCAGAGAAATGTGTACATGTGGGACACTGGAGGGCCGGGGGCTCAAGGGGTTTCATTTGTAATCTCATCTACTCCCACCCCCACCGGCAGAATTTCTTTCATGTGAAGTCTGTTAAATGCCCCTCCCCGCCTCCCACTCCCCGGACTCTTCCCTCCTCTGGGTTACCCCTCCCCAGGCCTTTCATCTATTCCTCATGCAGCATGAAACACCCCTCCCAAATCTGGTGGCCCTCCTCTGTACTTTCTGTGCAGAGAAACGTATGAAACCTTCCTTGATCCCCTCAATTAAAAGTGATGTATCCATAGATAAAGTACCATGGAGGTCCCTAGTTTTACAGAGTGGGAAACTGAGGCCCAGGGACTGGACGGGGAACTTCTCTTTCTCAGTTCCTTTGGGAAGGGTGACTTCAGAAATTTGCAGGCTCGGATTCTGAGCCAGAAGGGACTTTGTCTGAGATCAGCCCTCTCCGGAGGAGGACTGGTTTCCCATAGCCCACTTTGGGGGGCTTTGGAGGAGAGTGTTTCTGTCACATTTTCACGTCACTTTGTAGAAGGTTTTCCAGGGATTTGAAGGAGCTTCCAACCCACAGCCACCGGCTCTTGTGGGTTTTCCCCATGCCCCCGCTCTGAGGCCCACCAGAAAGAGTCAGTGACTCGCCACATCTACAATAAGCCGTGACCCTGAATCGCTCCGTCTTGCCCCTCTGGGTGGGTCCCCCCATCTGGCCCCGAGCTTCACTGATGGCCGACTTGTTCTGTCTCCTTGGCAGTGTGTACCTGCTGCACCTCATGCAGGACCCGGAAAGGTGAGTGGGAGGGACCCAGGGTCCCATCCTCCCCGCTGTGTGGTGGTCCGATGGCTGTGACGCTTCTAACACAGATAACCGGGGGCCTCTTCCGGCTGCGTGGTCCTTGTGTTGTGCTTTGTGGGAGGCAGAGGAGTCTTAGTTCTTCCAGAGCCCCCACATCTCTCCCTTTGGAGAAGGGGGCTGAGGCAGCCAGGAAGAAGCTGCCTGGTTTGTCTACGATGCCCTGAGATGGGAGTTGAGGCTGGAGAAAGCAGGGGGCCTGGGGCTCTCCAAGCCTTACTGATGGCACAGAGAATGCCCATCAGAGTCCCATGGGCATTGGGAGTCTGGGCCAGAGCCCCAATTCCTCTGGGTGACAACCCAGAATTTCCAAAGCCTGGAGCAAGCCTCCTCCTGCTTCTGGGAGACCCTCTCTCAGCCAGCAGGTGCAGCCCAGGTCTCCATGGAGACCCCCTGCCATGCCCCAGATGCTCGCCATGTGGCCTTAATGGTTTGGAGCAGTGAGTTTGCTGAGCTAACAAGCAGCTTGGTGCCCCGTCTGCTCCCTTCCTCCTCCCTCCCTCCACCAGCCTCGTGCCACAGCTGGACTCATTGGCAAACTCTGCTGCTGGAGATGACTTTCAGCCGCAGGAGAGCAGATGGAGGAAAAGGTGGGGCTGATGATGCTGGCAGTGGAGGCTGCAGATCCAAGGGGGAGAGAAAGACCTCCCTCTTCTCTCATCTGCTGTCCCCCACCCCCTTCCCTTTGTCCCCCACATTCCCCACCGTCCCTCACCCCACTCCTCTCCTTGATGGCTTCCACCTAGGGCAAGAACCTCTGTGGCTCCTGGATCTCACAGATTTCCGCGAGTAATTCTTTCTCAGTGATAGAGGCTATTTTGAATGGATTTGTCTGAATGCATCATGGGATAGATTTTTAGGAAAATCCTCGTACTTTCTGATCCTCCTAAAAAGGAAACAACTAAATCCAGCCTATGACTCTGGGAGGTGTGCGGCAAGTTTGGGTTTCGGGAGAGTCTGGCCCTGTAATAACATCTTCCATGCAAGAGCTCCCCCAGGGGTCCAGGGCAGATCTGGAACTCCCCTGTGACTTATCCAAACTTAGAGAGTTTCCTGGGCCCTGTAAGGGGATGAGTGACTTTCATCCAGAAGCATTTCATATGTGTGTATGTACATATACATATGTATGTGTGTATACATATACAATATATTATTATATTATATTATGATATATAAATGTGTATACAGACCTCTCTTTCATTTCTAACTATATGCCCTTTTACCCACCCAGAGAACTATCTGAGAACTATCATATTTATCACATGCATATGTATGTATACATACACATATATATATTTATAGATAATATATATATATTTCTCTTTCATTTCTAAATATATGCCCTTTTCCCTACCCAGAGAACTATCATATATGTTTCATATACATATGTGTGAGTGTATATATACACATATATATTTATTATATTATTTTATGCTATATTATACAGACCTCTCATTTCTAAATATATGCCCTTTTCCCTACCCAGAATCATATATTTCACATACATATGTATGTGTGTATATATATAACATATATATATACACACACATCTATTTATATATACAATATTATATTATGATATATTACATACATACAGACCTCTCTTTTCATTTCTAAATACATGCTCTTGCCCCTACCCAGAGAACTGGGAAAATTACCCTGGGAAAATTATATACAGTTGTCTGCCTCAGTTTACTTGACTAAATGAAATGGAGATAATAATAGCACTTATCTTCCAGGATTGTTGTAAGAATCAGAAGTATGTAAATACTGGCCACTATCATTGTCATTAATATCATCTTTATCAGGGTCAAACTTGGTTATTATAATCACACAATATCCAGTTGTTTTTCTTTGTTTTCTTCCATTTTTATTGTTGGAGGTATTATGTATCTTTTCCTCTTGTTTCTTCCCTCTGTCTCAGTTCATAAAAGTTATATATTTCTCTGGATTCTTCATATTCATTATTGCTAATGGTGCAGTAATATTTCCTTATATTCTACTGAAATTTGCCATTTTCCCATTTGCTGCCACCAAAAAAAATGTTGCTATGACTATTTTGGTTCAACAAATATTTATTGTTCAGTTGATTTTTCAGTCCTGTCAAACTCTCGGTGACCCCATTCGAGGTTTTCTTGGTAGAGATGCTGGAGAGATTTAATCATTTCCTTCTCCAGCTTATTTTACAGATGAGGAAACTGAGGCAAACAGAGTGAACTAACTTGGTCACCCAGCTAGAAATGTCTGGAGCCATATTTGAACTTAGGTTTTCCTGAATCCAGACTGGGGCGCTGTCCACTGCACCACCCCACTACTCCAGAATGTAATGGGTTCCTCCTCCTTAATTGTCTTCAGAAAGAGATTCAAAAACCAATTGTCCAGTATCCCTTTCATGTGCAGGTTAGACTGGATGGCCAATGAGGTCAGTTCCAACTCTTAAATTTTATGATTGTCATGGACGCTATCTGTCAAAACTTTAGACTCCTAGAGTGGAGAGGAATTGGGAGAATCCTTTGATGTCCCCTGGTCTAGCTCTTTGCCTCCAGGCAGGTCAGGAGTCAGAGCATTTCAACAGAGAGCCAGCCACTTTTTAAAACATTTTATTAAATATTTTTATTTTCAAAACCTATGCATGGATAATTTTTCAACACTGATCCTTGCATAACTTTGTGTTCCAAATTTTCCTCCTCTTTTCCCCACCCTCTCCCCTAGATAGCAATTAATCCAATGATATGTTAAACATGTGCAATTCTTCTCTATATATTTCTATAATTATTGGCCAACCACTTTTTTAAAAGCTCCCTCTCTCTTTTCCCCAAAGAAATGCTACAGTCTTTTCCCTTCCCTTTCGTGATAGTTTCTGCCTTCTGGCCTGGACTTTAAATTTTTCTGGTCCCTACCCTGCGTGTCTGTTCCAGACAGTTCCAATGATCTTGTGATGAAGAGAGCCATCTCCACCCAGAGAGAGGATTGTGGGAACTGCGTGTGGAGCACAACTTTCACTCAAATTTTTGTTCTTGTTCACTTGCACTTTGTTTTCTTTCTCATTTTTTCCCTTTTTTGATCTGATTTTTCTTGTGGAGCAAGATAATCACACAAATATGTATACATATATTGGATTTAACATATTTTATTATGTTTAACAAATATTGGATTCCTTGCTATCTAGAGGATGGGGCGGGGGGGGGGGAGAAAGGAAAATTGGAACACAAGGTTTTGCAAGGGTCAATGTTGAAACATTATCCATGCATATTTTTTGAAAGTAAAAAAAGATTTAATTTTTAAAAAGTCATGGTCCAGGTCTTGGAAGGGCAGAATTAGTAGCTGTTTGCAACAGGCAGAGCTGGCCCGAGCAGAAGATGAAAGGGAGCTGGAGTGCACCATCATTCTGATCTCCTCCTGTCCCCCACTGAAGGGGGCCATCTCTCCCCTCTTTGGGGGGATTAATTTGAAAAACAGAGTAGACTGGCTTTGGAGCCTGGGCTCTGGGAGCAAAACTCGGTTTTCCATCTTAGCTGATTTGTTTTCTTCCCTCCTTCCCTTCCCCCACCTCTTCTCCTTTTCCCTTTCTTTCTTGCCTTTTTCTTCTTCTATCATTCCCTTGGACCAAAAGAAGCTTTGATGTTCTCTTGGTTTAAAGATTAGATTTTTAATTTTTAGTATCCTGATACATGTAGAAATTCCTAAATTCTAGGAGGGTTTTGGTTTTGAGTTCCAAATTCTATTCCTTCCCTTTCCTCTTCCTCCTCCTTGAGACAGTAGGAGATCTGCTAAAAATTTTATATATATGCTATCATGTAAAGCATTTCCATATTATAATTTTATGGAAGAAAACTCTAAAAAAAAAAACAAGGAAGAAAAAGAGGGAAAAGAAAAGAAAGGAAAAAAGAAAGGAACAAGACCTCCCATTTACTCTGGGTGTATCTTGCTTGTATCTACTTATTTGCACTTTTTTTTTTCCTCCCTAGTAATTAGTGCCTAATATACAGTAAGTACTTAATAAATGCTTGTTGATGATGCATATCCCTCTTAACACTAAACAAAGTGATGCCCTTTTGGTGCTAATATTTGGTGATTCTGTTTTTCTTATTTCAAAAGGACTGGCCTTGCATAGCCAGTCAGGGCCTTGGTGTCCTGTCTTAGAGAGAGTTACAAAAAGTTATCTCTTAAAGAAAGAAACGATCTCTTTTAACAATGCAGAAGTCTTGGTACTCCAACTGTAGGGAAACCCCAAAGTTTGCACCATCGGTAACAGGCAGTAAGTAGTAATGTGTAACAACTAATTCAGTTGCCCATTGTGTCCAAGAGACAAGCGGCATCTGTTCAGTACTTTCTGTGTTCCAGACACTGTGCCCTAGGGATATAAAGAAGGAAGAAACAGGATCCCTACCCTCAAGCCTTATGTACTGAATCTTGGCGAATGCTAGGGAAAGCAAGAGGCAGCCATGAGGGGGCAAAATATTCCAGGCACAGCGGACAACTATTGCAATGCTTCAGAGATGGGAGATGGGGGGATAGTGTTTGAGGAGCAATAGGGGTATAATAATTAGGGTATTAATAATTTAATAATAGAGCAATTTACTCCTAAATAATTTTAGTTATATAATTCATAACGTATTTAAAGCCTTCATCCTTAATGCCCTATTTCCCGCTTGTGCCTCGGTTTTCTCACTCTATGTGATCCTGTATTTTCCTTTCCTTTTTCTTCTTACAAGTCCTTCTCTCCCATAGAACTGAAATATGTGTATTTCTTAAATTTAGCTTCATTTTTCTCCTCGTCAGCAATTGGAACACATTTCTGCGTCTAAAAATAGATCCACCCTTCTCCTCAAAAAGGGGGGTCCTTTTTATTTATGTGGATTTTACTTAGATGATTTTTTCCTCTTGAGTCACAGTCCCACAACAGCAAAAAAAAAAGAGAAAAGCTCCCAGATGCTAAAGTGTGTGTGTGTGCGCGATTTATTCTAATAGTGTCTTCTTTTCTTTTCTCTATGTAAATATTGCGGGACTTTGATGTAAGTGCTGGGGTTTTGCACGAGATTTCTGTGACTTATTTGCCGCTCTGTGTGTGGGCTGGTTTTTCACTAACTGCTCTTGGGTGACTTTGTGTTTGCTGACATTGTGTGTATGTGTGGGGGGGTGAGGGTGGCTAAGGGAAGGAGGCGGGGAGGCTGAGAGCGCCATGCCACCCTGGAGCATGGCTCGGAAGAGGGAAGCTGGGTTTGGAGCCTGTTGCTTGTCTGGCTGCCATGTTTGCTAACCAGGGCAAAACTTTTGAGCCCACAATAGCAGAAGGTTCAAAACTGATCTAAATTTTAAGTCAATTGGGGGAGGGGGCAGCCCTTCTGTACTTGATATCACTATCCCTAATGCAGGGCTTGGGACTCTGATTATAGCTCATAGGAGTGTCACGGGCACACTTGATTTGTAGGCAAAGGATCCGAGTTCAAATCCTTGGCCACTAACTTGACAAAGTCACACTTCTAGTGAGTTGCCTTTAAACCAACGTTTTTCCACCTAAATCAGTACAAGTGGGAAATATTTAAATTCTGTCTTGGAGGAAAACTGAGGAGGCAAAGGTCAGTACAAAGTTGCCAGGACAAGCCACGGGGAAAGAGGGAACGAGCTCGACTCTTGCCCACCCTCCCAAGCTGCCACGTTCCTCTGCTCTGTACCCGTGTAAAGTTAGTTAGCAATACTGTGCTGCCATGCTGCCACCTGTTGGCTGCATCTTGGAAGAGCAACAGAAAACAGCAAAGAGAATCGTGTCCAAATTCTCAATATAACCTTCCCTTAACAAATACTTTTTATTCGCTCAGTTATGTCCCCATGGCTAGTGTTAATACAGCGGAGCAACATCTCTTAATTAAGAGCATCTAAGTCCTAACGGCCAGTGCTAGAGGCCTTGCTACACAAGGTACAAATGATAGAGGGGAATGTTTTATGCATTGCCGATTATCAGAACAATGAGGATCACTACAAAAATATCATTCACAGGATCTCAGACTTAGGGCTGGAAGGGGCGTTAGAGGCGGTCCAATCCAACGTCCCCATTTCACAGATGAGAAAACTGAGGTAAACTGATGTTAAGTTGCAAGCCAAAGGGAATGAGTGACATAAATGGTTTATGAACTTGGATGTTCTGATTACAAACGTAGCTCCACCAACTAAATAATGTCCACTACGGCAGAAAAACAAAATGTGTATTTCAATATCATCCTAAAATTTTCATTTCAATAGCACATGCTGGTATTACTATTAGATTGATCATTACCTCAGTGCCTCCTACATCTAAGGAGCCAAATGTACAGGATGGTATCTATAAATTATTGTTGTTCAGTGTTGTCTGACTCTGTGACCCCATTTGGGGTTTTCTTGGCAAAGATACTGGAGTGCTTTTCCATTTCCTTCTCCGGCTCATTTTATAATGAGGAAACTGAGGCAGACCGGGAGAAGTGACTTGGTCAGGGTCACCCAGCTAGAAAGTGTCCGAGGCTGGATTTGAACTCAAGACTGAGTTGACTCTAGGCTGATGCCCTATATGTGCCATCTCACTGCCTGCGTTTGCCCATATGTGACAGTAAGTCGGGAGGCCCCAAACAGACCTCCCCTTTTCTTCCCCCCTCTTTGATTTTTGACACTCAAACAAGTGTAAAAAAATTAGTTTTCATGGAGTTACTTATGTCATATAGGGGAATGCTCCTTAAAATCAATTGATTAAGCATCAAGGCTGTCAATTATTAAACAGGAGTCATGGCCAAATTGACTTCATGTGATCATTGGATCTTTGACATATATATATTATATATTGCATTATATATTATTATATATTTGACTCATTCTCTATATAGTAAGAGGTCATTCACATCACCAGGAAGTTTTGGCCACACATTCCCAAAAAAAGACGATGTGATCGCTGAATGGCCCAGCACCGACCCGATCACTTCTGGCCAAGTCACTTCATTCAATTCTGCAAACGTTTATTAGGCGCCTACTGCGGGCCAGGCAGGCAAGCTAAGTGGCCAAGCAGAGATTGAGCACCGGCTCTGGAATCGGGAGGATCTGAGTTCAGATCCAGCTTAGACACTTCCAGTTGTGTGACCGGGGCTCTCTCAGTTCCCTCAGCTGGAGGAGGAAGTGGTAAGGGGAAACCCCAGGCAGGGTCACACAGGATAAGCCATGGCTGGAACAACTCAGCTTCGGGGAGCTGGGCTTCTGTTCCCCTGAGGGATCCAGCTCTCACACAGCAGGTAAATACAGGATAATGTGAGGGAGAAGAGATGCTCTTATGGGGGATGGGAAATGCTTCCTGGAGGAGGTGCAAGGTGAACTTTGAAGGAAGCTGAGAAGTCCATTCCAGACCTATGAGTGAAACCGTGAGGGACAGAATGTACAGGAAACCACATAAGGGACCACTTTGGGTTTAACTGGAGCCCATTTGTGAAGGCAAAATGCCAAGCCGAGCAGCTGGCATTTTGTCTTATTTACAGACGGGGAAACTGAGGGACCCAGTAAGGGGAGAAGGCGCCCCGGGCCTTCGAGCTTCTAACCCCGCTTGGGGTGTTGTGTGCAATGTGTGCTCTAACACGTGTGGTCTCCCTCCTCTGGGCCTGGGACGCCGCTCCCTGACCTACCTGACCAGACTTTGTCTCCCTCTGCGTAGATTTTAAATGGACTCCCAGTGGTTGAGGGAGAGGTGAATGAGGGGGGTGTGCAGCTGTGGAAGCCGCGCCCACCCCCGGGCAAGGACCCTTTGGTATTTTCCGACGAGGAAGAGGAGGACCTCTTGGATTACATGTACAAGTTTAAAGCTCCCCGGAAGACGGAGAGGCCTCTGGAGGTACCTGGTGTCCAGGGTCTCGGTGGGAGAGACCACAGATACTTCACATGGTTCTCAAGGTCAAGGTTGTAGAATATCCTCATGGGCTGGCGAAGGCCTTTTTTACTTTGAACTAGACCAGTGATTTTCAATGCAGAGCAGCCTGGGCTCTGCGGCTAGTGACTCATTCAGAGCCTCCAAGTTGTGCCTAAAGTCACGGAGATAATAAATCCCTCCTATTTACTGACGGATTTGGAAACTGTCCCATTCTCTCTCTTCTAATTTTCCAAATATATGCATCGATAATTTTCCCACATTAATCCTTGCAAAACTTTATGTTCTAATTTTTCCCTGCCTTTCCCATCCACTCTCCCCTAGATGGCAGGTAATTCAATATATGTTAAACATAGCTTTTTTATTTTATTTTATTTTTTGAGGCTGGGGTTAAGTGACTTGCCCAGGGTCACACAGCCAGGAAGTGTTAAGTGTCTGAGACCAGATTTGAAACTCGGGTCCTCCTGAATTCAGGCCTGGTGCTCTATCCACTGCGCCCCCTAGCTGTCCCTTCTCCATTCTTTAAATACTCCCAGATCATCCGTTGCCCCTCTAGGCAGGAGCAATCCTGAGTGCCCCGTTCCCTCCCCTTAAGCCAACATTTCCTTGCCAGCTCTGCTCTGTTCCCTGGAACTGTGGGCTTCCACATCTGGCCCACTCCCTCTTCCATTGGGTTCATCCTTCTTCCCATTCTACAGCTGCCCCCTCCCATACTCTGGGGGCTCATTTCCCTCTAACATTCCCCTTAGTCTACTTTTCCATCCCATCTTCAGGGAAGTCTAGAATCACACACACACACACACACACACACACACACACACACACACACACACACACTCTCTCTCTCTCTCTCTCTCTCTCTCTCTCTGTCTCTGTGTCTCTCTCTGTCTCTCTCCTCTCTCTGTCTCTGTGTCTCTGTCTCTCTCTCTCTGTCTGTCTCTGTCTCTGTCTCTCTCTCTCTGTCTCTGTCTCTCTCTCTCTCTCTCTCTCTCTCTCTCTCTGTCTCTCTCTCTCTCTCTCTCTCTCCTCTCTCTGTCTCTGTGTCTCTGTCTCTCTCTCTCTCTCTCTGTCTCTCTCTGTCTCTGTGTCTCTCCCTGTCTCTCTCCTCTCTCTGTCTCTGTCTCTGTGTCTCTGTCTCTCTCTCTCTGTCTCTCTGTGTCTCTCTCTCTCTCTGTCTCTGTCTTTCTCACCCCTGCCCTTAAGTCACTTACAATCTAGTAAGAATAATAATTAATATTAGTACTTTACAACAAAATGCTTTCCATGAGTGACTAGAACAATCAATTTAGAGCTCAAAGGGGCCTTAGAAATCACATAGACCAGCAGTTCTCAAGCTCTCTGGCCTTTGGCCAAATGATGAAGAAGATTAAGCAACCCTTTATAGTCTAACACTACTGAGGACCCCAAAGAGCCTTTGTTTATGTGGGTTATAGTTATTATTATTGTATTAAAAATTAAAGCTGGTAAAATTTAAAACATCCATTTATTCATTTTTAAATGGTAATCATTTCATTATAAAACAATGCTCCTTTTCTCCCTAAATTGTGTGGGGTTTTTTGGAAAACATAGTTATTCTCTAAGAAACGGTTTTATTTATATTAGCACATAATGAACTGATTACAATGTGATTTCATTAGTTATGTTTAATGTCTTGCTTAAGACTTCTGGAATCTTCTAGCTGCTTCTGCATTCAATATGTCATATGTTCTTTTAATTGAAGTATAAGAAGAAAAATCTGACCTCGCAGTACATAGTTGGGAAAGGGAGGCAATATTGGCAAATAATGCCATTAATATAAGGAAAATAATTATCGAATATGAAAAAAATCCCCTAAAAGGGTCTCCGGTGAGGGGGGCAGCATTTTAGACAACCTTTACTTTGGAGGAAAAGTGGCTCACTTAGAGTCACGCCTTTAGTAAGTGGAAGGATAGAGACTCCAAACCCAAAAAGACACATTTGTTTGATCCTTGTGATAAATCCTGTGAGGAAAGTGCCATGGCTATTATTATTATTATCATTATCATCAGATGGTGTTGAATCATTTTTCAGTCCTGTCTGACTTTTCATGACCCCATTTGGGATATTCTAGAATGGTCTGCCATTTTCTTCTCCAGCTCACGTTACAGATGAGGAAACTGAGGCAAGCAGGGTGAAGTGAACTTGCCCAGGCTCACCCAGCTACACACTGTCTGAGGCCGGATTTGAACTCATGAAGATGAGTCTTCCTGACTCCAAGCCCTGCGTTCTGTGCATTTTGGCGCCCCCTGGCTGCTCCATTATTATTATTATGACTACAACTAGCGTGCCTCCAAAGGGAGGCTGGCAGTGCCCCTGTTTAATGCTCCTCCTTGGGAAGCAGCTTCTTCAGGGCCCTTCCTGGTTGGATAATGAGAGGCCTCGAAGCCTCCACATTTTACTGAGCTTCAGATCTTATTATTATAATTATACGTGTAATTATTATAATTAGCAAGGACAGACCTCATTCCGATGTGACAGCAATGATAAATTATCTACAAAACCTGGAAGAGGCGCCAGCCTGTACTTCTGAGACCCCTTCTTCCCCCTTGCCCTTGAGATTCTGGAGCAGTAGAAGTCATGTCTTGTCTGCCTCTTCTGGGATTTGGGGCAGGGAAGATGGGAGAGGGAGCAAGATTCAGTGCAGAAAGATCGAAGATTGTTCACTCTGGGCCTAGGTTATTCAGCGAGCTCATGCCTCTTATTTAATTTAAGCTCCTGCCTCTGCTCACGTCTTATGAAATTCTTCAGTCATGTCTGACTCTTCGGCCCATCTGGGGCTTTCTTGGTCAAATTACTGAAGTGGTTTGTCATTGTCTTCTCCAGCTCCAGGAAACTAAGGTAAATACAGCTGATTGACTCGCCCAACCAGCTTCTAAAGTTGGATTCGAATTCAGAAAGAGGGGTCCTCCCTACCCCAAGTCCAGCACTCTATTCACTGCACCACTTCTTATGACCCTGAAACACAGATTTGTCTGCTTCATTCATAAATTTAATCACCAACAAATGCAAATATTCAAGTATATAAATAAGAGAATTGTCTGTGGAACAAAAAACTCTTGTTAGATAGTTTATTTTCAAAGTTAGGACTTAATTTGTTTCTGTCTCATTTTGAATTATTTTTCTTTTCTTTTGTGTATTACATCATATGATGCTTTTCTTTTACATGTAGGATTCCCTATTAATTCCTTCATGCCCCTCTCCTTGTAATAGATAAGTAGAGTCACACTAAACAGTTTATTTGGGGGGCAGCCAGGTGGCGCAGTGGATAGAGCACCAGCCCTGACATCAGGAGGACCGGAGTTCAAATCTGGTCTCAGACATAACACTTCCTAGCTGTGTGACCCTGGGCAAGCCACTTAACCCCAATTGCATCAGCAAAAAAAAAAAAAAGAAAGAAAAAAAGGAGTTTATTTTCAAAGTTAGGCCTTTGGTAACAAAATCCAATTTGTTTCTGTCCCATTTTGAATTATATTTTTCTTTTGTGTATTATGTCATACTGATGTCTTTCTTTTGCATCTAGGATTCTCTATTAACTCCCTCTTGCCTTTCTCCTGTAGATCTTACCCTTATAATAGATAAGTAGAGTCACACTAAACAAATCAATAAATTGACCATGTCTGAACATTTCACCCCTACATGATCAGCTCTCTGCTGAGATGAAGAAGCCAATTGCTTCATCAACCTTTTGAATTTGTGAACTGCATTGATCAGGGTTCCTAAATCTTTCAGATAGAGTAGGGATTGTTTTATTTCTTGAAGTTAGATCTCTGTGCTTGACACACAAGAGGCGTTCAATAAATGCTAGTCGATTGACTGATTGGTCATTACAGTTATCAAGTAAGTTGTTCTCTCCACTTCTTTTGCTCTGTATCTGTTCATATAAGTCTTCCACGTTTCTCTGAATTCTTCCTTTTAGTCATTTATTGCTGCTGTTAGTCATCCTTCATTCTTGCCCCATGTCTTAGGGCATCAGTCGACCTCTCCCTGTAGAAAGGGACCTAATTTGTTTGGTTTGGGCCCCAAACAGGAGTGATCACAGGTAGAAATTACCGATAGTGTTCCTGAGTGGCCAGTCTCAAGATGGTGGGTTCCTCCTCACAAATGGCCGCCACTAACCAAGAATGTCATAGAAGGCACTGCTATTTCTGCAGGTGGAAGACCATGTGACTCTGGATAATATAGCTACCGCCTGCCTCAGTTTCCTCATCTGTAAATAAGGCCAAAAACAATATCCATCTTCTGGGGGTTGTTGTAAGACTCAAGTAAGATGTTGTATAAAGTGATCTGCAAATTTTAAACTATGCTAACTATCGTTATTATTGTTCATTCGTGAGTTGGACTGGACCTGAGAAGATCCTTCCAACTCAGATTCTATGACTTCTAGCCATACCTTTGTTTCCTATAGAAGTTGAAAGGTAGTCTTAATCCTGTGACTGATGGATGATGGGTCGGGAACATCCTTCCCTTGAAAATACCATTTATTTTTTATTTTGGGGTGTCTGACACTAGCGTTTCATCAGCACAAGGAACTTCCCTGTGTAGAGACTCCCTTCGCTGTTAGTCTAGCCACTCTAAAGTCCTGGAGATTTGGAGGTTGGGTGATTTGCCCAGTGCCCTTTAGTCAGAATCTATCAGAGATGGAACATGAATCCAAGATTTCCCCTTATTTTTTCCACTATTTTGCATTTCATCTCTGATTATTACTCTCATCTGGACCTTCGATATCCTACATGAAAGGAGTTCCTTGATGTAGAAATGTACTCCACCAGTACCAAGAACCGTTTTGTAATTCTGAGTCAATTATTTACATTTTAAATTATTTAAAACATTTTTTGGGTCTTCCCAACAGGCACCGCCTAGAACCCTTCGATCTCGCTTCAGGAAGAAATGTACCTCATCCCCTGCCACTGAAACCATGTGAGTTAGATGAGCCAACAGCACCGGGACCTACAGCACGCCTCTTCTCTGCCTTAAAGAGCTATTCACTTAATAACATAGAAATCTGGGAGCTGGGTGTGCTTTGAGTGGGCATCACAGTAGTCATGGCCTTCTCTCTCTCTCTCTCTTTCTCTCTTTAAAAAAAATTCATTTTCATGGGAGAAGGGGCTAAGGGTGGGATAGCAGGAAATGACCTCTAAGTCCCCTGAGGTTGGTAGTATTCACAGCTCAGTAGTCATCAACTTGAGAGAAAAACATCATGGCAGAAATCGTCTCTGCTGTGTTTCTGAAATACAGAAATGTTTGGGGTATAAGTTTGTAATTTATCAGTTATTTATCTAGTTTTTATTCCCATGAATGCAAATAATAGCAATTAAAAGAAAATATCCTCCCTACTTGATAAGAATACTTTGAATCATCATGTATTTTATATTTTTTGATTAAAATAAATAGACTTGCAGAGGCCAACAATGGCTCACAATCATGTCAAAAGACTGAATGAAAAAAACAAATTTTGATTTTTCTTAAAGCAACAAACCCACTGAAATTCGTGTTCCCACATGAAATTTGTCAAAGTTTCCAGGTACAACTCAAGCGGGTATCTGGCAAGTATTTCACTATGTGAGTGAGGACAGAAAAAATTAGTGATGGAGTGAAGAGATCTGGTGGTCAGCCCTCTCTGCAAAGTTTTTCTTTTCTATTCCCCGTGAAGTCCCCCTGAGATGTAATAATAGTGAGCTGAACATCATGTGATAAGGAGGGTATGAAAGGAGGCAGGGTCTCTGCACTGGATCTGGGCCGGGAATTCTTGAATCCTGCACCAGGACCCTTCACCTTGTAAAGCTTCCTGGGGATGGGACCGTGCGCCTACCTCGCAGGGATGCTTGAAGGACTTATGGACGGAACGAGCTTAGCAGAGGAAAAGTTTTAGGTCCCAGTAAGGATGCCCCATCATCTTCCCTGCACTGACCCACTCTGAAACCGTTCTCACCCTACAGAGACAGGAGGGGTGAAGGCAGCTGCCAGTGAATCGGTGAAAAGAAAAGCTAGAATCGGTATTTTTAACTGAAGCTTTCGAATTCATTCTAGACATGTTTGCAATTACCTGTGATAACAGGAGCAGGAAAGATTTTGGGAGAGTTCTGATGGGGAAACTTGGTCCTAGAAAACACGGTTGTGTCTGGCTTTCCGTTGAATTCTAAATCTTGCTCTCATCTGTGCACTAATGGCTTCCAAGAGACACTTTTCATGAACTTATGGGTTCCCATGAACCCATGGGAAAGTCTAGACTTGTATTGAGAACAGATAGCCCAATTTCTTTTTTCCAAAAAAGGAGAATCTGGGTTAGATGTCATTTTAGTCTTAAGTGTTAGGATAGTGTTTTCATCCCTAGAGTAGGAAAGAAGAGGAAGAAGCTGTATTGAGTATTTGTGCTTTCAAGATATAAGTGTATTCTGCATGCAGTGTTCACCAAGCAGTTAATCAATCCTTTAGCTCTGATTGTGTTGGCCTTTAATCTGTCCCATAGGCTAGAAAACATGTGTACCACATAAGAATTGCTGTCAACTGAAATATATAACCAGGTCTATTAAAGACTGTTCCATTATTAACATAGTTAAGGTGCAGCGGGCCATCTAGGGAGATGGTGAACTGGCAGGCTCAGAAATGTTTGCCCTTGAAATTGTTTGCCAGTTACTATCCCTTGGGTCCTTCATAAATTATTTTATAGCATCCTTCAAAAAATAAAAATGAAACAAACTAACAAACAAAAAACCCCGCTTCTAAATGAGTTAAGAGAAAACCCTGAGCACTATGGTTTTGTTTTGTCTTTTAAAGGAGGACAAAGTATTTTCCTTGTCACGATACTTCCACATGTTATTGGGAAGAAACGTGATTTCCCTCAAATGTACCAATTTGAGGTTATTAAGAGAAATTCTTTATAGTTTAGAAAGCTATTTATTTTTAGGTAGCAACTAGGAAATATTCGATCATGGAATGTGCCCAGAAAAAACTTTTGAGGAGCCCAGCTTGCATGCTTATGTTATGCAATTTTTTTTTTTGCAAAAAAATCTCCCCAAAAACAAACAAAAAAAAACTTTAGCAGAAATTAAAATCCTATTATGAGCAAGCTTTTTTTTCCTCTCTATTATGCAACAGGAAATTTTGACAAGTAGAAGCTGACAAATTTGCACTCAATTATGCCAAAAAAAAAAATGTTTGAAGAACGCTCAGATATGCTGTATTACTTTTGATTCTAGGTAAAAATAAGAATAGGTGTCCAAGCTGCTGTCTTAAATGTAAACTTGACTATTTCAATTTTCCTTCAAGTGTTGATACGGGAGTTGGTTTCTCTCTCAGACATTCACTGTACAACTGAGAAGTTTTCATATCTCTGGCAAAACGTGTATTTATCCAACAAGCTGTATATTTGTGTATAGACTGACATGAAATGTGAATGCCTCCAAATGTACGCTTAGTGGTGTGCTCTGTCTACAAAATAAGACAATGTTTTTAATTTGCTTAATTACAGACACAGGTTGTTTACAAAATGCTAGCTCAAAAGTCTGTAATGGTTATGTATTGACTTATATTTTTTCATAGCCTGTGGGCACCTGTATTACTTGGTGGGGGTGGGAGGTGGGTGGGCAGGGAGGGACAGCGGTCTAATCTTATAAAGTGGGAGAGGCAGTTCGGCACAGCTCCCTCCTGGCTTCAGCTAAGCCACCCGCTAGCTTCAGCTGGTCTTTGAAATGTGTGTTTCTCCATTGTAAAGTGTCCTTGTCCTTGTGATAGAAGGCTGGCCCGCGCCAGCTGTGGTTTTATCTTGGGTTTGTTTCTGTCTTAGCTTCAGGTAATCACCGCTCTCTACCTGGCACAGTGTTTAAAATAGCCAAGGACACTTGTATTCATGCTCTCACAACTCGCCCTCAGAGCAACAGCTGATAGATTAAGGATCATAACTGTGCATATTATGATAGTCGACTTCTTGTAATCAGCCTAGGAAAACCTGTCATAGAGTAGTAGTACACCAAACCACGCTTGGGAGCGATGTCACAGACAGTATTCCAAAGGTGAAAGTTCTGCTGTTTTGTTATACTTCTTGCTTGATATATTCATCTTGAATAAATAAAGTCTTAACCTTTTCTTTAAAAAAAAAAATTGCTTTTTTTTTCATGGTGCGCCTGAGAAAAAGATCATTTTTTTTCCTCTAATGAATCTGGGTGGTGAGAAAGGGTTAAAAGTCCTAAGTAGTGGGCTTCTTAACAAAGAACTCCTCATTTCTAAAAAATGGGTTAATGGAGTAATTTTCAAAGGGCTTACAAAGGGATTCTTTTTCCCTATTTCTTCCTCTTTTCCATTTCTGGGATGACCCTCTGGGAAAAAAAAAAAAAGAGGTGACAGAAGGGAAAAATGCTTAGAGAACTAAATAACACCAAACAAATGGGAACAGAAGTCTTGATCTGACATTCTGGGAAAAGGCAGGAAACGGGAAATGCGAGGGAATAAACGTTTTACATGTTTGCGCATCTGTAAGATGAGCCGGAGGGGAGAAGGGCAAACTACTCCGGTGTCTTTGCCAGGAAAACCACATCACTGAGAACAGCAGCACCGGTGCTATTATCATCATCTACGTTTTCCAGATGGGGAAATGGAGGCACCCGGGGTAAGTGACTTGTCCTGCATTTGAACTCAGGAAGATGAATCTTCCTGATTCCAAGCTCAGAGCTCTAGCAACCAGCACAGTTCAAGTTATTCAAGTTTGTGATCTTTTAAAAGTCACTACTAGAATGTATTTAAGTACTCCAGTACCCTACAGATGGAAATCTCAAAAATCTCAAGTGTCGCAGTCTTTAAAGAATTAACATACTGAATTACTGACTCACCAGTGTAGTTTAGAAAAGTCTGTCTCTAGATTTAAATGAGATAACACGTTTTTAGCAACAAAAAATAATAATAAAAACATTTCCAAATATAGTTTCAGAAAAAAAAAAAAGCAGTTCCTTGTTCATTCATTATTAAAATGTTTCCTTTAGCCTGAAGGGACAGATTGTGATCATTTTTATCTATCAGGGAACATATGCCCGGCAGCCACCTGTTATGACAGAAAAGATCAGCCAACGGGCAACGCGTCTTTTTTGGAAAAGAAAAATGCCTCTCTCCAGTTCACCGATGATTAAATCCTTTGCCCTGAGATAAGCCGGAAATGTGTCACACCGAAATTTTCATGATTATTGCCCCGCTCTACACTGACAAGTAGCAGTTTGCCCTGTGATAAGCCAGAATGAGTTAGTAAGCGTGATCATTTCACGTTTTAGAAATCATAGTGAACGTTTTCTAAAGTATAACTGACAAATATTCATTATTCAATTATTTAGATCCAGTTGGCTTGCTGAGCAGGGGAATTTTAATACTGGAAACTTAATCCCTCCCAATGAAATCAAAACCGAAGCAGGTGAAACTCTTACCCTGCAGCTATTTCTGGGTACAGAGCTGGGCAAGGCAGCTGAGGATCTGGATGCTTTCCCCACGTTGCCCCATGACTGCTGGGGCAGGGAGTGAATTAGGCAGCTGGGCCCAGGGCTTGTAATCTCACCCAGCCTGAAGTTGGAGCCTGAAGAAGGGTCTGGACTAGTGGGGGAGGATGTAGGGCAATAATGGGATTGGGGAGAATGGGGTACACCTCGTCTCATCGGTCGCCCCAATGGCCTGTCACGTGTGCGCCCCACTTTGGAGATCCCTGTTCTAGACAATAGTCGCTCTTGCTGGCGATTTCCTTTCCCACTTTTATTGTGAACAAAGAAAATAAGGTAGGTTAAAGTCCCTCTTATCAAACCTCCTTTCTTCAGGGTTTGAAATGGCAGACAATGACCTTGGAGTGCTCTTCCTCACACTGGGCCAGACCTGTGGCCTCCTCAGCAGGTAAGGGAGGTGGGAGGTGAGAAAATAAGTAGAGAGGCTTTGGGAAATAGGTGGGGCTTCTGGTTACTCAGAAGTGGGATGAAGTCTAAGAAATCAAATCTAACAATGGAGCGCCCTAACGTCACCGGCCCAACCACAGCGGCCGACCTGGGCTGCGGTGTCTTGGTTCTTGTCCTGGGGGGAACCCCTGGGGCCTTCCCCTCAGCTCTGTTCTTGTGTGTTAAGGAGGTCCTCCCCCTCCTGCCATGACCAGGGATGGTTTTTACAGGCTCCAAACAAGAATGACCTTGGCTCCTTCCCCTGGCTGCCATCACCCCGCCATGGTTATTGCCTCAAAGGGAAAATGAGAAATGCATTCTAATGAGCGTGAAGGAGAGAGGGCAGACCGGTGAATGGCATCTACCTCCAAAGGCTTTTCTTTTAGAAATGGGCACTCCAGTCTCTAAATGGCAATGAGAGCTGGCTCCTTTCCACTTCTCTGGCCTACAACCCTGTCCAGAGAAAACCGACAAAAGCAAGAAAAGCCCGTATCGTTTACTCAGTGACCGGGGGCACCGTGCCACAGATGGAGCGCCAGAGTCTGTCCCCGACTCATCAAACACTCATCAGTTTTTAGGGAGAAAATCCAAAAATTCAGCCCCATAGTCCAAGGATCTTTCCTCCCACTTGTGCTAAATGAACAAAAATCACATTTATAGGGAAACCTCGGCTCATTGGCTGGATAAAAATAAGAGAACATGTGGTCTTTAGCTTAAACCTGTCTTCCCAGGATCAGGGCACACCACGCTGTATGTGCTGCCCAACATGGGCACAAAAGCCTTGTCCTGTGCCCCTGCCCAACATCCTTCTTTCTGTGCCCAACATTCTGTTCTCTTCTATGCCCAATATCCTGCCACTGTCTGTATCCCACATCCTTCCCTTCTCTTTGTCCACCATCCCGCCCCTTTGTGCCCAACATCTCACCCCTGTGCCCAGCACCCCACTCCTCTCTCTGCGCCTTTGCCAGGCTGTGTCCCAGGTCTGCCACTCTCTGTAGAAAGCCCACGTGTACATGACTTCTGGGTTGTGCTGTTTGCCCAGTAAATGCCTAGCCTTCCATCCTGGTCCTGGGCCTTGCGTGCCCAGTGCTAAGTAGACTCTTGACAAACGGCTGCTGAAGGAAAGAACGTATAATGCACAAGTAGCCATTTGTCTGATTTATTCGGTGTCGTGTCCTGTGGCCACCGAAGGCCCATTCCGGGAGCCAACGTCCTGGGGCCTACACTCTGAGGTTGGTGCGGTCCTGGTACTTCTGGAAGGGGTTGTCCACGTACCAGTTGCGCCTCTTCCAGAAAGATGTGGTCATCTTGTCGAGCAGCTTGCTCTGCGTCTTGTTGCAGAACACCATCTCCCGGAGCCGCTTCTTCCGAGCCGGCTTCTTCTTCCAGAGCTTCTTCTTATAACCGGCCTGTGAATACAAGGCAACAGCGGTGTCTCAACAACCCCCGCCATGGCCACAGGCTCCCATAGAGACAGTCACCACAGAGGTGACGAGAAGCCCTCCCCCCATCCCCCATGGCCCCAGCAGCTCCCACAGAGGCAGGATCACTTTGGAGGAGACAGAAAGCCCCCCACCGCTGCTTCTCTCCCTGGACCCTCCTGCTGGTGCCCTGCACCTTGTCTCTCACCTGCTTATTGCTCACTTTGCAGGGACCTAGAGGGCACCAAAACACCAGGCCCCAGGCCTGGTCAGAGAAGCACGTGGGTGCCAGCCAGAGTGGCACCCCTCACAAAGAGCCTGGGCTCCCTGTGACAAGCCCGCAGCTATCCCTGTTGCTGCTCGTTACCTCCACAGGCCGCTGTGCATGAGTCAGCATGGAGACAAGCTTGGGCTGGGGCAGGCGCCCCCAGGTAGCCCATCCCCTACTGTCTGGGATGGCCCCGTTCAGAGCTTTAAACCAGTCCTTGGAGGCGAGTGATGTTTACGAGGACGTCCCCCAATCTGCCTTTAAGGGGATGCCCTACAGTAACGCCCAAGCTCCTTTAAGGGAGCTCTTGTTTTCTGCATCCCAGGCTTGTGCACACGTAGGATCTTAATAAATACCGAAGTGAATAAAACCAAACCCATATGTCTGTATATATCTTGCTAAAAACGACCACTCTTCTATAAACATAAGCCACAGTCCAATCCCAGGAGATGCATTCGGCCCTGCTGGGTTACAAGCGAAGGTCAGAGGGGGACTAAACCAGGTCAGGGGACAAACAGGCCGGGATACCACCGAATGACGCCTCACCCCCAGCGAGGCTCAGGAGGCGAGCTCCGCCCTGATGGAAGGACCCGTCCCTCAAAGAAGGGATCATCTGACCATTTAACAACAATAATGTTGGGGCACCACCCTCTGCCCCCCACTGCGGAATTCACCGGCTGAAGCCGGGCTCTGGGGGGCGGGAGGGACAGGGAGCCTCCGATGTCACCATCCCAACATTCTCTCTCACGTCAGTGAGACAAGTGGGTTCCATTCCCTTGAGGATGTGTCTGTGTGGGGCGATGGCACTGGCCTCAAAGACTGTGGCCTCCCCGCTCAAACCCTGCCTGAAGTAGTGAGACCGAGTTAATGGCTGGCTCCTACGACCCTTTATACTGAATAATGAGACAAGCCAGGGGCCAAGGCTTGCATTAGATCATATGTGCCCTTGTCCTCGAGGCTCGAACAAGAGGTGCACGAGTTAAAGGCCTTAACCGCAGCACCCAAACGAGTTGGCCGCTTCTATGAATCCGTCCCCTTGTACAGAACCCCCAGAGGGCAGGGGGATCGGCTTTCTGATCTCCTTCCTAAATCTAGACTTTTATGGCAAAGGGAAGAATCATCTTAAACAGCAAGGACTGAGTTCACATTTACTTCCTGTGCAGCGGTTTCCATTTAGTCCCACCAAACGTGCCGGGAGACCACCCATTTTACAAAGACGAGAAGTTCTGCTCGAGGCTTCTCATGGAGCGACACCACGCACAGACGCGGCTCAGTAGTTACAGGGGACGCACAAAGTGCGCTCCAAGAAACTGGCAGCACGGGGGCTCCCGCAGGAGGGACTGCAGCTGGACTCTGAAGTCGGGGCCCTTTGGGGGAGAAGGGAGGAGAAGCACAGTCCAGGTATGGGGACAGGGAATGAATGGGAGGCAGGGGGAGGAGAGGCTGCAGTCGTGGCAGGGACAGATCCCCCTCATCAGCATAAAAACCAAGCCCGAGTACCTGTCTTGCTTAAGCCCTCCTGGGGAGGTCCTGCATCTGCGGGGAACCTTGGACCTGCTCAAGCCCTCTGGCAGGCAGGTCCTGCCATAGCAGCTCTATGCTGGTGCAGCTTGGGACAGCTGAGCCTCCGAAAGGCAGAAGGGAGGATGCTCCTATGACCTCATCACTTTGTTCAAAGCAAGGTCTGAAAAAGCACCTCTGGCTGTGAAAGTAACCCAGGTGGAGCAGGGGTGTGTGGGGGAGGGGATACATGCATGTGCAGGAACCCGCCTGCAAGTTCCCGCCACAGTCCCTTCATGAGACAAACTCCAGCCAGAAAAGTGTGTGTGATGGAGCGCTGCCCCAGGAACAGCCACTAGCAGTCTGGGTCCTCCTGGGCAGCCTGTGTCTGTCTGTCTGTCAGCCCCCGAGCAGCCCACCAGGTCGGGGATCGATGACTCAGTCACAGCCATCTTTGGAACTCCCGACACAGGCGGGCAGAGCTGCTGCCAGGCCCAGAAAGGGCAGGAGGCACACACCGGACAGACCAGGGCCTAACCACTGGACTAGCCAGTCAAGCCCACAAAACAAAAGACGAGTTCTTCCCTAAAACACTTATCCGCGGTGTCCGGACTGCTCACAGCCAGCGTTTACTAAATATGGACAACTGGCTCAAGAGGAATCAGTGCTCGGTCCCCAAAGAAGGAACATTAACATTAACGACATCTCAGGCCTGGTTGCTGGGAAAGCGCAGCTCTGGCTGGGGCCTGAGGATCTAGTTCAAGTCTCACCTCTGGGGAATGAACTCCTTGGACAAGTGCCCTCCCCTGGGCCGGCCTCCCCTCCCTGGCCTGTAAAACGAGCTGGCTGACCGGCGGCTTCCTTGGTCCTCCCCTGCTCTAAAGCGTGAGTCCCGTGACCACAGAAGGCTCACTTAATTATGAGCAGCGTATGGCCCAGGATGAGGGGGAGCACTCACCTTCCTCCTCAGCCAAAGGCCGCTGTGCAGCCGGAGAAACCTGAAGAGCACGGCTTTCACGGACTTCCGCTTTCCTTTTCTCAGACTGCAGTACGTCAGAGTGCGGGCTGGTGGGCGGAGGAGAGTGGGTAGCAGAGGGGTGACACTGGAGGAGCAAAGAAAACACAATCTTCATTTAAAGCCAACTGCACCCGTTGATGAGCAACAAAATGAGCAAGACTTTATTTTGCAGCAAGAAATGGGTCAGACAGACCCAGACACTGATAGGAAAGTACGCTTTGGGCCTTTTTATTCTTCTCTGTAAAATAAAGGGAGTGGAAGGGTCAGATGAGCTTTCTCTGGCTTCCCAAATCCCATAATCACAACACGTATCATCCAAAGCGGAGGATGACGGGCAGACAGAGGGAGCTCTCCTGCCGTTTCGGCCAGAGTGACCGCCTGTCCTGGCTCAACAGGCAGAGATCCCAGCCAGGAACCAGGCTCCGGACGGTGACGCCAGGGCCTTCAGCTACCCAGACATCTTCCAAATGTAGGGATGCTGCTCAGTGTCTGGCTTCAAAAGGTGAAGGGACAGAAGGGACATTGTTCTTGATCCCAATCCTGAAGGTGGAAACAGCCACTTAAGGAGAAAGGACAGGAACATTTTGAGGATATAATTTCCATCTTCAGAGTACACGACAGAAAGGAAGAGGAAAGTTGGGAATAACATTCGTGGTAGATTCTGAATGGAACTCTCACAGGGTTCAGAAAGAAGCTAAGTAGCACGGTAGCCTAAGAAGCATGGAAGGTTCTTAAAAATGGAATTCCTGTGCACAAACATTTCTGAGGAAGAAAGAACTCTTCAGAGAGAGTCAGGCTGCTGTTGGGAAACTTATTCACTTTTAATAAAAGACCCATAGAAAGCAGAAGCAAAGACAGGCCGTGGAAGAGGAACAGCAGAAAGCACGAGGGACGACGGGGATTTTCTGAAGCCCTGTGTGGAGTGGGAGGAAGGTCCAAGTGGATCGAGAGCTGCTCACGCAGGACTGTGCGACTGTTTTTTGTTCCTGTTTTGCTCTTTAGATTTGGGAGGAAAGATCGGAAAGGATAAGAAGGCGTGGAAACCAAGTTAATGAGAGATGTTTGAGCTCCGTGTCCCGAGGTCTGAATGACTGCGGAGCTGGGCCGCTCCGTGCTGAGGACCAGAGGCCAAGCAGCAAGTACCTACTCAGAAAGAGAAGCCCAAGGAGGCCCGTGGCCAGTGCCCTCCGGCGTCCGCCGTAGCCTGGGATGGTCAGGGCGCTCCCATGGGCTGCTCTGAGTCATGGGCCCCTTTGGGCCGCAGTGGCCCCTGGAAGGGGGTCAGAGAACCGGGCAGAGGGCGGTATTAGGAACAGAGGCAGAGGCTGTCCTGACCATCAGAGCTGTGTGAGGCAGGCCGGCGAGTTTGGGAGGGCCGTGGGAGGGTTAACCGAGCCGCTGCCAGGGATGATCGTTACTCTGCAATGTATAAAACATCCTGGGGGCCCCACTTCTGCCCCGTGTAGGAGGTACCGATGGGCGCTGGGAAAGCTGCCTGGGCTTTGGGGCCTCACGCCACCAATGGCTCTGCAGTGTTAAAGGCCTGAGACAACACAACGCGGGCAGTAATGGAGGAAATCACCATCTGCCCTATTACTTTTTAAAATTATCTTAGAATTCGGTCTGACTTGGCTGTCCCATCACTGACCGGTATTTGCTGGGACAGAACATACCTATTAAGGATGGGCGAGGGGGGCCCCACCAGACTTCTAACAGCTGGAGCCCGCACGACAGCAGGAGCAGCGAGTGAGGCGGGAACGTGGCCGAGAGGTCGTCCAGACAGCGCCGAGAGCAGCCGCAGAGAACCCGAGCAGTTCTGGAAGGCCGAGGAAACCCAGGCGTGGAGGGGCCGGCCGAGGCCTGGAGCAGAGAGAAGCGGTGTGAGACAACATTGTGAAAGGTCGGCGCAGCAACACCAAGTACCGCAACCACCACATTTCACGGGGGTCTGATGAGGGGGGTCTGATGGGGGGGTCTAATGAGGGGGTCTGATGAGGGGGGGTTTGATGGGGGGGTCTGATGAGGGGGGTTTAATGGGGGGGGTCTGATGAGGGGAGGTCCGATGAGGGGGGTCTGAGGGGGTTCTGATGAGGGGGTCCAATGAGGGGGGTTTGATGGGGGGGGTCTGATGAGGGGGGTTTGATGGGGGGGGTCTGATGAGGGGAATCCGATGAGGGGGGAGCCTGACGAGGGGGGTCCGATGAGGGGGGTCTGACGAGGGGGTCCGATGAGGGGGTCTGATGAGGGGGTCCGATGAGGGGGGTCCGATGAGGGGGGGTCTGAAGAGGGGTCCGATGAGGGGGGTCTGACGAGGGGGTCCGATGAGGGGGTCTGAAGAGGGGTCCGATGAGGGGGGTCTGACGAGGGGGTCTGATGAGGGGGTCTGAAGAGGGGTCCGATGAGGGGGGGTCTGAAGAGGGGTCCGATGAGGGGGGGTCTGAAGAGGGGTCCGATGAGGGGGGTCTGATGAGGGGGTCCGATGAGGGGGTCTGAAGAGGGGTCCGATGAGGGGGGTCTGACGAGGGGGTCCGATGAGGGGGTCTGATGAGGGGGTTCTGATGGGAGAGGTCCGATGAGGGGGTCTGACGAGGGGGCCGATCACCGGCCGAGGATACGGAAGCTCGGCCGGCAGTCCACACCGTCCCCCAGTAGTAACGGTCCAGGGAGATGAAGAGGCCGCTTTCTTCCTTTGGGGGAGGTAGTTGGGGTTAAGGGGCTTGCCCAGGGTCGCACAGCTAATGAGCGGCTGAGGTCACATTTGAACTCAGGTCCTCCTGACATCAGGGGGTGAGAGCCCGAGGGCGGTTTGTGAACATCGGAGAGGACAAGGGAGGAAGGGCGCACAGAGCTTTTCCTGTCAGTGCTGGGCCCGGCCCGGTCTGGCGGGCAGAGCCGGGGACCACCGCGGCTGCGCCCATCGGGAATACCGTGTGAGCAGCGGAGGGCCCTCGCTCCCTTCTCCCGCCGTCCCAGGTCTTTTCCAGCTCTATGTCCGAAACCACCTAAGCGCCTCCCCCATAAATCGCTCTTCCTCTGCAGTCACTCCAGGCTCCTGAAGGAGAATGGGGGGCGGGGCCACCCCCAGTCCGACCCCGCTGGGCGGCTCAAGTCTGCCCACAGAGGGCGCTCCGGCCTCTCCAGCCTCAGTTTCTCCATTGGTAAAAACTAGGCTCCCCAATGCCTTAGCCTGGGCAGTTATTCAGGAGCCAAAGTCCCGCTTCCCCCACACCCCCTTTAATAACGTGGGGAGGGGGAGGAGCCAGCCAAAATGCGCAGGGGGGGCGGGGCGGAGGACGAGGCCCGAAGCGAGGACACGGGGAGGGAGCCTCCGGGCCCTGGAGAAGCAGAGTGACCCTGGGGGCCCAGCCCGGCCTTCCCGCTCCCGCCGCACCCGCCAGACGCAAGCGCTCCCCTCAACGTGCTCCCAGTCCGGAGCCGGGCTCCTCACTGACCTGCAGCAGCAGCGCGGATCGCCAAAGCGGCCGCCGCCATCTTCCCGTGCGCCTACGGAAGCCACTTAGGACCAAGATACCCGGGGCGAGAGGCGGAGCGAGGGAGGCGCAGGGAGGGAGCGGGGTGGGGCTTGCGCTACAGGTAGGGAAGGGAAAGTAGCAGGGGCGGGGACAAGAGCAGAGACCGGCTAGCAGGCGAGGAAGGGCACGTGCAGCCCCGCCCCCCGGTTCTGAAGCCGGGGAAAACTGACCCAGGCTGGAGCCTTCTTGCCTCCTGGACCTCCGTTAGTGACCCGCGCTCGGGATCTCGGAGACCCGGAGCCCTTCCCGCTGTCCCGAGCGCACAGGCGCCTCCGTCCTTCGGAGCTCTTGGGTCCCGGTGTCCCTGGGGACACGCCGCGGACCCGAGCTGGCCTTTGCCCGGGGCTGTAGGCGCGAGGCTCCTGGAGCGCTCTCCGGCCCCGTTTCGGATTGCGGATCTGAGGCCGGAGAGAGCACCCGGCGCGGTCCGGGGAAGCCTCGAGGCTCGGATCGTTGCCCCAGAGGCCTTGTCGCCCCGAGGCTTCCACGACCCAGAAGCTCTAGGGCCCAGGGAAGAGGAACTGAGATGCGGAGCGGCAACCCAGTAACCGCCCAGGAGTCTGTAGTTTTAGATAAACTGTTGGTCCGGCCTCTGGGAGGCTTACCCCACTTGTGGGAGGGAAGAAAAGGAGGCCGAGCTTTCCTCAGGAACTAGGTACAAAAACCACGTCCTTTGCCAGTGAAAGGCTGGAATATTTAGAGAATCTATTAAATCAACTTGGAACAACTGACAGCTTTAGCCAAGTTACAGGATATGAAACACAGCCTTGTCAATGATCGCCATTTCTGTATGTTAGTTACCAAAGCCCAGGAGAAGAGACAGAGAAACCCATTTACAATAACTGTAAATTACCTAAAATATTTGGAAATCTACCTGCCAAGACAAAGCCAGGAACTATATGAACACAATCACAGAAACACTTCGGGCACAAATAAATGATGTGGAACTCCTCTAGGCGGGGTCAGCAGGGATCTCAGAGACCCTGAGTGACCCTAACGTCCTGTAATCTCCTGACCGGTTTTTGGGCTGAGAGCTCCAGAAGCGACCACTTGGGCTTCAGTCACTGCCCAGGCCTGTGCTACACTGTTGTATTTGCCCCCCTGCCTCCCCCTCTGATCTAGCCTCTACACAAGCTGTCATTTCTAAAGCTTAGGTCACTGACTTGCTCAGGAGTAATGGCTACAAGATATCTCTAAGTTAAGATACAAACTCTTCTGGTATTGAAAATTCTTCATAAGCTAGTAATGGAGTCCTGAATGGCAGGTGTGGTTGGCCCAGTGAAACTGAAGAACAGATAAAAATTGTTCCTTGGGGCAGGCAGAAAGAAGGTTCCCATAATGGACATCAGTTTAGTTCCATGGTCCCTTCCCTGGAAGTAATCCAGTCAGAAATGCAAGTTATGTCAAGTTCCTGAGGCTAAATTGTCCATATAAAATAACTTTGGGGCCATGATTTTACTACTGCCCTCCTCTGGGTCAGTCTGCCTCATGCGGTCTTTCCCCCTTTCCCCTTCCCCCATGCCATATGGTATCTCTCCTGACTCCAGTGTTTCTTAACCCCACTTCTCCTTATAGCTAACTAACTCTTTTGGGGTGCTTTAGTCCCTCTCAGGATCTGGCCTGCCAGCTAAGGACATGCTCAGCCTCTTGGGGTGCTCCCTTCCTATGGGCAATTGTGAGGAACTTGCTTGATGCTCCTCCTCTAGTTCTATTGTATCCCATCATTTTCTCTGTAACATCTTCCCCTAAGTGAATCTGCCTTTTGCCAAAGAGAATGGCCGTTGTGAATTCTTCACATGACAGAATCCTAATGATTGGTGCCTCCCATCATTGGCCATATCACTAATGCTCACTCCACTTTCTAAACTGATATAATCCAGTATAGTCCTATAGTCCAGTAGCCATATTGGTCTGCATCTACATGGTATTTAATGTGCTGCATCCTTGCTGTGGCCCATGTCTGTGCACCATAGAACCCATAGGGGCAGGGGCTGGGTCACCCGATCTCTCCTCCCTTACAAGGGACTCCTCTCATATTGGATCCATGCAGACAGTGTTCAGTCCTGAGAGTATACTGACTTGTAAAGATTCAGATAAGCCTTCCTGGGTTTTTTTACATCTCCACCCTACAGCCCCATAAAGAAGCACTTCGTGGCTTTCGTCTGGAGTTTCCTCAAAATAAAATAATAGAAAACTACTCAATCTTTAACATAGATCAGGTATAGCACCTGATAGCATTAATTTCCTTCACAGAAAGAAAAATCACAAGATAACATTGACAAAATCAAACAAAAAAACCTTAAGGAATACTAGTTTAAAGGAACTATTAGGCTTTCATAGAAGTTGATATAATATCAAAACATGAAACATTTTGTGGACCGCTAAATTGGCATTTCACCTTCACCTCCACTGTACTGTCTGAACCGTTCTCTCCAGCTTTGTGTCTTCTGGCATATGGGCTGGGTTTGTATTCATCCTACTGCTAGTGGTCAAGTGTTCTAACAAGTGCTCTATCATAGCTAGGGGCCCCTCCTAAGGCATGGTCTGCATTGACTGAGAAATCAGGAACTCCCAACCTCTCCAGATTACCTTCGAGGCTCCAAATGTCCATCTCAGGCTTGATATGTGATCCCCCATGCTTAGAAAGAGAAAGGAAACAAAAGGGGTCACCCTACACCCAGACTCAGGCTTGCCCAGGCAGGGCAAGGGTTCTCTGCTGCCATGCTGCTAAGGTAGAAGGCAGCTCCTGGTCCTCCCACTTTTACTGGAGAATCCCCCAAGAGGTATTCTCACATGCTATTTAATCTGGAGAAAGATTAAAAAAAAAAAAAAAAAACCCGCCACCCCTTTTAATTAACTGTTACAGTGCTACGGGGAACCAAAGAGTATCTTTTCATTTCTGAGCCACATATATTCATAGCAGTTACTAGAAGTTCTGCAAAATGCTCCTTGGGATGTTTTCCCTGGCCTCCAGACCCTTCCTCATTCATGCTCTAGGAAGTATTTTTTCCGATTCAATTCCTGATGCATTTAGAATGCTCTCCATCTTTCCTATAGAGGCTCAGCTCAAACACCACCTTTTTAACTTGACACCTTTTCAGACTGCACCAATGAGAGGCTGGTCCTCCCAGCCTTGTCTTCCCCCCCTCACTTTGATTATTTGTTGATTGTTCCCTTTCATTAGGATGTAGACTCCTTGAGGGAAGTGACTCTTTGTCTGGCACAACTCTTGATATAGCCAAGATAAAATGAGATTTATTGAATAGACTCATTCATGAAATAATTGGACTACAGAATTCAAAACCAGAAGGAACCTTAGGATCTTGAGCTCTAACCCAAGATATATATATATATATATATATATATTTTTTTTTTTTTTTTTTTGATAGTTTAGGTAACTGAGATCCAGAGGGTCTGACTTGGCCAGAGTGAGTGACCTAGGTGGTAAGCAGTTCTACTGGGATTCAAACACTGATATTTTGAGTCCAGATCCTGGGCATTTCCCGTCATGCAACAATCCCCTTAACTCTCAAGGAAACACTTACTGATTGCTCTAGCTAGAGGTGATCTCCCTCCTCTAAACTCCTCTAGTATTGACCACAGTACTTGATGGTGTTCACCTGCATAAATGTGGCAGTCAGGATACCTGGGTTCAGATTTTGCCCCAATAACTTAGTGTCAATATAATTAGTAACCTTCCTCATGAGCCTCAATTTCTTCAGATATAAAATGGAGATACTTGTAATATCAATCTTATAGGGGTATTGTGAGGTTCAATAGAAATAACACATGTAAACCACTCTACAGAAAGCATCATATTAAATACTAGTTATGATTTTTTTCTTGATGGATAAAGTGTCTCACACAAGTTCTATTCTATCTAGGCCTAGTCATCATTCTCCTCTTGCCCCCCACAGAGTAAACTTTTTATGTGTTTATTATACCATTATGACTGGTTTCTATTACCCATGTATTACCATTCTTGACCACTGCACCAATTTAGAATAGTTTATTCATGGCCTCAAGGACTGCCAATTTTCTTGGTATGGATCCTCCAAACATTCTTTCTCAACTTAGTAATGGTTTTTAAGAATGTAGCTTTTTATTTTTATAATAGCTTTTTATTTGTCAAAGTACATGCAAAGAGTTTTCAGCATTCATTCTTGCAAAATCTTGTACTCCAAATTTTTCCTCCCTCCCCATTTTTTCCCTCCTCTAGATAGCAAGCCTTCTAAATGTATTTCCACATTTATCATGATGTACAAGAAAAATCAGATCAAAAGGGAAAAAATAAGAAAAAAACAAGCAAATAAATAACATCAAGTGAACATACCATGTTCTGATCCACATTCAGTACTTCTTAGTCTTCTCTCTGGATGCACATGGCTCTCTCTATCACAAGTCTGTTGGAATTGCCCTGAATCACCTCATTGTTGAAAAGAGCCATGTCCATCAGAATTGCTCATCACATATTGTTGCTTATAGTATTCTCTTGAGCACGCTGCTTTTTAAAATAAATTGTTCTTTTCTCCATAAAAAGTGATTAATATAAATGAAGGTGGGCATAAAATGTATAAATGTTGGACATTTGATACCAGAAGACCTCTGCTCTTCCAGAGCTTGTTATTCAATTCATTTCAACAATCATTAACAGAATTCCATTTACCAGACATTGTGCCCTGGGTACTAGGGATACCATGACAAAATTAGAAGATTTTTATCCTGAGTTTTTTTATCCTGATATCTTTACCCTGAGGAGCTCACATTTGGATAAAGACAAACATGTTTTATTTGGATTTATAAAATAATTTTTGGAGTGGAAGGAGAAATCAACTTAAGGCCTCATGGAAGTCCCAGTAGCAATTGAGCTATGTCTTGAAGGGAGTTAGGGAGGACATTCTAGACATCAACAGACTCTGCAAAAGTATGGAAGGAAATGGACTATTGTTTATGGGAAATAGTAGACTAGTTTGCAAAGTCAAGTGCAGAAAGACTAAAATTTTACATTAGGAAAAATAGGATGGACTGTGTGAAAATATTTGGGAGATAGCCTGTTTCCCAGAGCTGAGGCCCAGGAAGCAGGTTGTGTCCTAAGCTTGGTATAACAGTACTCCTTTGCACTGTGGATGAAATCATCCTCTTGGACCAGCACCAGGTGTTCACTGAGGGATTTGGCTTCCCTTAATTCCCAGAGCTGTCCATTGCAAGTTCATAATCCCTGTTTCTTGTCACTGATAGGTACTATAATACCTGTTCCTATCACAGAAGTCTCTGTCCTGCAGGATGTCCATGAAGCCCCCCCCAATTTTTTTTTATTTTTATTTTTTTAATTAATTTTATAATATTTTTTGACAGTACATATGCATAGATAATTTTTTTTTTACAACATTATCCCTTGCACTCACTTCTGTTCTGAATTTTCCCCATCTTTCTTCCACCCTCTCCCCTAGATGGCAGGCAGTCCCATACATATTAAATGTGTTATAGTATATCCTAGGTACAATATATGTGCCCAGAACTGAATTTTGTTGCACAAGAAGAATTGGATTCAGAAGGTAAAAATAACCTGGGAAGAAAAACAAAAATGCAAACAGTTCACACTCATTCCTTCTCCGGGTGTAGCTGATTCTGTCCATCATTGATCAATTGGTATTGGATTAGCTCTTCTCTATGTTGAAGATATCCACTTCCACCAGAATACATCCTCATACAGTTCTGCTCTTTTCACTCAGCATCAGCCATGAAGCCCAAAATTTGAGACAATGACTGTTCATACAGGACCCAAGAACACCTGTTTTGTCCCCAGAAATGTTGCCTCACAAATGATTGTGTTATGGTCCAACTCCTTTGGTATATTTGTCCCAGCGTTAGCAGATTTTGTTTAAGCCCTCCTCCTGAGGAAGCTGGCTTTGGCCTGCTTCGGTTTGTGTCCTCATTCTCCTGTCTCTAGCCTGCTTTGTACAGCTCCACAGGTTAGAGCCTGATTCTAGTCCAGTTGACAACCTATATTCAAGAAACCAAGCGTCACCAAGCCTGGATAAGCTACCACAGTAGTAATTATGATTCAGATATTTTAAAATGTTTTGTTTGTATCATATAATTGCAAAATTTGGTTTTATTTTATACATTTTATGACCCCCCTCAATTTATATAAATCACATTTTTTATGGAGAAAACATTTTTTAAAATCAGTTTTAGATAAAATTTAATTTTAAAAACCTTAAAAAATATTTGTTGGAAATGTTCTCTTGAGAGATGCTATTGTGGTAAAAATAATCTAGATAGATGAGAAAATTATCAGAAATTCAGAAAGGACACATTCTCTTTCTGTTTTATACATATAACTTTTGTCAATATTTCTTCTATCTCAATTATGTATTGATGATGCATGGCTTCAAAGGGACAGGTTGCATTACGTACCTATATTTTTTCCTTTTAATCTAAAAAAAAAAAGTTCCCATTTGGGCTCTATTAAAGGTTATCAGCTGTGCTTGAGCTAGTCTTACCCAGAGCTAGGTAACCTGTGGGTGAGTCTCTTCTAAAAAAGCTAGTTTGTCTTCACATCAAAAGAGGTCAAAACTGGTAAAACACTTAAAAAACATGGGTTAGAAATTTACTTTGCTTGGAATATACAGAACTTGTACTCAGAAAGGTTGCGAACGATTCCCGGCTGCTTCATGTGGCAGTGCCATAAACCTTGGTTCATAACACACCAGACACCTCACAGGCTCATTGTGAGCAAAGCGCTTTGCAAACTTCAAGCAGGACACGCCACGTGTTACTCAGTGGTGGGAAGGTCACGCAGCCCGCGTCTCACTAAGGTGGAAATCGATCACTCCGATGTCAGGGAACTGACTCCCTTACTTCAGTGTTGTCACTGTGCAGGGAATCTAATAAAGAAGTAATAAGCACTAAGAATGCCGAGAAAGAAAGTTCTTGTACTCTTAGAAACGTTACCTTCTATAGATCTCTCCACATGATATATGTCATAAGCTGGAAAAACAATTATAAGGTAATTATGGTTGGACTTTTTTTTTTTTTTCCAAAGCTAATTGTACCCCTGCTCACTAAGCCACGATTGGCTCATTCGCTGAAAGACGCTCGTCAGAACGTGAGCCCCTCCAGAGCAGATAACGTATTTTGTAATTAAAGAACAAGTCCGTCCTGAGCGCTCTCCCTTCCCAGCCAAATCCCCCGAGCTCGCACTGTCCCACGGAGGTGGTCAGAATCAGTCTTTCCTCCACTATGGAAGAGCCCTCTCCAGGGTCAGTGTCATTACTAAGACGTGATAGGCTCTCGAATCGAGACATATGAGCAAAACTTCGGAAGCCCTGCTTCGCTCCTACTCAGTCAGAATTCAGGTTTCTGATATCTCGGCACGACCGGAAGCCGGAAGTTGGTCCTACGGGCCACGCCCCCAGTGCTTTCCACGCTACCAAGCTAGAACCGACCAACAGGCCGGTTCTGAATCATCCCGCCTCCTCCTTTCACTCCACCAATCCTCGACTGCGTCGCCAGCGTCCCTATTTGCTGACGCAAGCCGTCAATCAGCACCTACCTCGCCCGCCCCCTTCCGACCCTGTCAGTCTGGCGGGGCGGCGGGGCGGCGGGCGGCTTGCGCTTGCGCGGTTCCGCCGGTTTCCCCTCTTGTGCGTGCTGCCGGGCTTGGCGCTGAGGGGGCGGCCGGGGAACACGTACGCACGCCCTCCAGTGCTCGCGGCAGCTCGCCCCCACACGTTCGTCCCGCCGGCCCGAGGAGATGTTGCGGGTTTATCAGCTAACGGGCCTGAGCGCCGCCGCCCAGGTGAGTGCGGGGGGCGCGCGGGGTCGCCAACGGAAGGCGAGGGGCGGGAAGCCTCCGGCGAGGCCCTGGCGGAGCGTGCTGGCGGAGGACCGGGTGCCCCCTTCGGGGCCTCGCGAGAACTCGGGGGCGCGGTTGGCCGTTAAGTGGGAGAATCCCTGGAGCCCGATGAATTAGGGGTGATTGCTGAGGTGGGGAGAGCGAGAGGGGCGGCCGGGCCGGCGGGCGGGTCGGGGGGTGGGGTCTCGAGGCGCTCCGCCAATCCCCATTCGCTGTTCTCTGACCAAGGCCAATGGAGACCCGCCGGCGCCCGTGTGGCTGGTCCGCCGCCTGCCCGGGAAGCCTCAGCCAGTGGTTGAAGGTCGAGGGGTGGACCCGGGAGCTTGGATCGGGGCGTAGTAGGCGGACTACACTTCCCAGCTGGCATGGGAGCTCCCGAGGCTCTGAAGAGCCTGGCTTGTGGGAGAGGGCGACCGCAGGGGCTGCTGGGAGCGGTAGTTTGAGGGCTGTCGGAAGCAAGGTGGGCCCTCCTCTGGGACAGCCGACCAGTCTTTAAAGTCCTAGGCCTTGGCTCTTAATGTCCCGAGGGTCGGGGCCCATTACCTACTAGTCTGCCTCAAAGCCTCTCACTAAAGGGAGAACCCCAAAAACGCGATATCGGGGTCCTTGCAGAAGGGAGGAGCGGAACACGAGTATGACCTTGTGCGGGGACAACCTTCCAAGGCAGATGCCAGGAAGTCCTGACTCCAGGGTCACAAAGAGCTGGCAAGAATGCTGCTAATTAAGTATTCAGGCCTGGGAAGTGGGGCGGATCATTAGCTAAGCTTTGATTAACTTAATTAGCTCACTGAAACTTTGAGCCTCATGAAGGCCCCATTCCCCAGGAGCATGGGAGCCAGGAAGAGTGTTAAGCGATGTCATGGCCATCCCGCTGCCCTGGACGGGAGCCTCGGGGCTTCTCCTGCCTGTCTCACTCCCGGGCCTCCTGCTCCGGACTGAAAGCCGCCTTCGCCCCCCCAAGATCAGCGCTCCTACAACCTCACCCTGAAATTTCGTGGCTTGGGGGGGGGGGGGCGTCAGAGGCAGCCCCACCTACTCGGCTTCTTTGCCACTCTTCCTCTTCCCAGAAAACCCTGTATATTCATGGTGCTGCCAGCGCTTGGATTTTCTCCCAAGGCTCACCCCTTTTTGGGCCTAACAGGCAAAGTCTTAACCCTAAACTTTTCTTCCGGGACTTTTTACTTAATCAAAGTGGTGACCACCTGGGATAGACGTTCCAGTCCCGGTAGTGCTGGGCCCAGCCAAGGGGTCTTGTCCGTAGTCCCCCCTCCTTCATGTGTCAGTGGAGGGTTTCCTGACTCCAAGGCTGGACAGAAACTACTTCAGAACCTTACTGTATTGTCCAGGGAAAAGCTGTCTGGGCCCCCTCGGACTGAGGACGGGCCTAGTGCGAACTGAAGGCCAAGTAGCAACTTGCAGAACCCAGCAAGGCATCAGCCTCTCTTATTTTCCCTCCCCCTTCAGACCACCAACATGCAAGATTTAAATCTAAGTTTAGAAATTGTCAATAAAAAACACATTGAAGCACAGAATTACAAAAAGTCTGTAAGTCTAAACTCATTTATTGACTGTTTAAAAGGTACATATTAATATTAAGCAATAATATTCTGACTTTGCTTTTGGCATTCTTTATAACTAACGTTTTATGTAGTCATTTAGTAATCATTGTTGCTAATACAACTTTAACATTTTTAATTTTAAAATTTTAATGTAATTCTGCTATTGTGGGGAACACTTCTTTCACCTTCAGAATCTTTTTCTTTGTGATGTCATGACAAAGGCCCAAGTAAATAATGAAGTACAGAGTTTGGTGGCCCAATCACATGCCTTGAAGTATTGTAACAGGCCACCCACTTAAAAGATGATTACTGTAAGATTTGCTGCCACCCACATTATCACTGGGGGCTTTCCTGCTTACCTTTCGAAAATGTTCTAGGATAATTTAGGGATGAGAACCATAATCATTCAAAAGAGCTTGTTCTAGCTGGGTATCCACACTGAAAAAAACAAGGTGGATGAGAAAAACTGTTGTATTATTGTTGTAATGACAGTTGGATTTTCCAAGAAAAGCCCAAATGGAATCACGGAGAATTGGACTGGACTGATAGGATGACCCCAATGGCCCCTGCGATCTCTTCTGGCTTATACATTATGGGGTTCTGTAATCCAGATTTGGGTTTGCAGAGACACTAATGTGCAGTTGGGGTTACTTGCCTCATAGCTGCCATTCTTTGCTAAGGAGAAGCTGAGGCCAAGTAGTCCGATAGATGCTGAACACCAAGTCACTTTTAGGTTTCACTTTTCCTCCTCTGCAAAGTAAAGTGCTTGGATAAAATGCTGGTTATTGCCAGTGTCCGAACTGTGTGGCTTTTATGCCTAAACTGCTGATGGGCTCTTAGTCTTCCTTTATGCAGGAGAGTGGTTCCGACTTTCTCTGAAACTGAGAGTAAGAATTCTTCTATTCTTCGTTGAAGATTTCTGTGTCTCTTCTCTCCAGTATCTATCTCTATCTCTGTGTCTCTCCTCTCATTTTCCATGTGAAAAACAGATATTTACCAAAGCCTATTTTGTGTTTTAGATAACTTTGCTTTCACCTTAGCTTTGATCTCTCTGGTTTCCCTTTGCCAGTCATCAGTCTGCTTTTAAACAGAATAAACCTATCCCATTTTTGAAAATGAAAAATCTTGGTTTAATTTATTTACTGCTCTGCTCCTTCTATTTCCCATCCTGTCTCTTCCAAAATTGTCCACTTCTCAGCTCAGACATTATTCTCATAGTCATTTTGGCCAGAAATCTGACCCAAAACCTGAATGAGACCCTAGTCTACTTTGTGATTAGCAAAGGATTGTGGAGAAGTTATGATCTCCCACTTTTCTTTTTCAGTTCTTCCTTTATATATCGTAGTTTCATCTCTTCACTATTTGTACTGTTCCTTCCCTCTCCTCCAAATACTACCATCACCTCCTGATTTCATTTTTTGTACTTTCAATCTCTTTTTTGGTTTTCAGGCCCTTGATTTAGATAGTGACCCACCAATCTGAATTCTTCTGATTCTGTCATTCTGCAGTTCAGAACCTGGGATTCTCCCTTATTCTCTCGGTATCCTTTCCACTTAGGCCAGTATACATAGGCTTCACTTTCCTGCCTACGTGTCGTCTTGAACATGAAACCCACAAACTGTATTTGGGGATCCGCTGACACTGGCCACTTCCATGTTCCTTGTATATAATACTCCATCCCCCTGAGGTGAGATCTAGGACCAATTAATTTTTTTCACCTTTATATCCTCCTCTCCTAGCACAGTGCTTGATAATGCAGTATGGGTTTAATAAATGCTTGTTGAATTAATTTTCTCTGGCACAGTGCAGGCAGTTAATAAATATTTCTTAAAGTTAGAGGACCTCTACAGCCTTAGGGCCCTATACCCTATAGAATGCTTAATATCTTTGTCCTGAATTTAATCAGCTCAAAATTTTCATTCTCCTCTTTTTTCATATTTATTCCTTTTTCTAAACATTAGAACTTTTTTTTTGTCTTTAATGTTTATAAACATGTATTTATAGCAAACATAAAAGGTAGCTTTTGGATATACATGCTGACTGGGGAAGAGACAATTATAACAACCTTCAGGTAACTCAAAATATATTCTCTCTCTCCCTTTCTCTCCCTCTCTTTCTCTTCCTATTTAGCTGATAGCACTTACTGACTTGAACATATACAGGCTACATTTTCCCCTCTGTAATAAGCTATCGGAAATTATTCACTTATTTCATACATGGGGCCTTGTTTGCTCAACCAAATTACAAGTTTCTTTAGTACCATTTGCATCCTAATCAACTTCGCGCGACAAGGGGTGAATAGGAGCATACCTTGGCAGAGTTCGGTGGCTTTCTCTGTTGTAGAGTGGTGAGGAATATGGATCTAAGGAGGACTCTGGGAAGCCAATGTCTGCCCCTAACCATAGTTGGAATCTGGCCTTTCAAAGCAAATGGAGTTTTCTAGTAATTCACATAGATTTTTGCCTGGCTGACTGAATAATTTTTCTGGTAATAGCACTATCTAAAGATGCAAATCCCATAGTTTACATTCAATAGCTACTATTTTGAAGATTAATAATGATTGTTCTCCCTCTGTACAAGACATAAATTTTCTTTCTTTTTTTTTTTTTTTTGTTTTAAATTAAAAAAAAATTTATTATAACTTTTTTTTTTGACAGTACATATGCATAGGTAATTTTTTTTTTTTTTTTTTTTTTTTTACAACATTTTCCCTTGTACTCCCTTCTGTTCCGAATTTTTCCCCTCCTTCCCTCCACCCCCTCCCCTAGATGGCAGGCATTCCCATACATATTAAATATCTTATAGTATATCCTAGGTACAATATATATGTGCAGAACCTAATTTTGTTGTTGTTGTTGCAAAGGAAGAATTGTATTCGGAAGGTAAAAATAATCTGGGAAGAAAAACAAAAAAATGCTCACAGTTTACACTCATTTCCCAGTGTTCCTTTTCTGGATGTAGCTGATTCTGTCCATCATTGATCAATTGGAACTGGATTAGCTCTTCTCTATGTTGAAGATATCCACTTCCATCAGAATACATCCTCATACAGTATCATTGTTGAAGTGTATAATGATCCCCTGGTTCTGCTTGTTTCACTCAGCATCAGTTGATGTAAGTCTCTCCAAGCCTCTCTGTATTCATCCCGCTGGTCATTTCTTAGAAAACAATAATATTCCATAACCTTCATATACCACAATTTACCCAACCATTCTCCAATTGATGGGCATCCATTCAACTTCCAGTTTCTAGCCACTATGAAAAGGGCTGCCACAAACATTTTGGCCCATACAGGTCCCTTTCCCTTCTTTAAGATCTCTTTGGGATATAAGCCCAGTAGTAGCACTGCTGGATCAAAGGGTATATACACAGTTTGATAACTTTTTGGGCATAATTCCAAATTGCTCTCCAGAATGGTTGGATTCTTTCACAACTCCAACAATCCCAGTGTCCCAGTTTTTCCACAACCCCTTCAACATTCATCATTATTTGTTCCTGTCATCTTAGCCAATCTGACAGGTGTGTAATGGTATCTCAGAGTTGTCTTAATTTGCATTTCTCTGATCAATAGTGATTTGGAACACTCTTTCATATGAATGGAAATAATTTTAATTTCATCATTTGAAAATTAAGACATAAATTTTCTACAAACTTAAATTTTCATGTTTACCTGATTTCCCACCCCCCCCCCCTAATTTCTATCTAGGACAAAAAAGGCTCTCTATATATCAATATATATCTATATCTAGATATAGATATATTGATTTAATATGTATATTGATTTATACATTGTTTAAGATATATATATATATATATCTCAAAAAAGGTTCTGTGAACAAAGCCAGATTGCAAAACGTGAGATGTGTAAATTTGAACCATCTCTACCCTGAATATTCATGTGGACTACTTGGGCCTGATCCTGAGTAGAGCTTTCTGAGCTCATATAGGTCTGAGCAGCCACAATATGACTCGCTGCACCTTGACCACATATTGTGTCATATTGATCCACTTTGAAGGATGTGGGGGTGGAAAACACAACAATAATGAACAAATCTAGGGCTGTGAACTCCTGCTCATCATTTGAAGGTTATGAAAGTCCAGTGTTATAACCAGGCAATTATTAGTTCTTAGTATGTGCCAGTCTTTAATTGGTGCTAAGCATACAAAGGAAGGCAAAGCATCTTTCCCAGTTTAATGGGAGAGAAAGCATACATCTAGAATACACTGGCTAAAGTGGAGATAAGCAGGAAGACCCCTTGTTTTTACCTTTGTCTCCCCAATACTTAGCACAGTGTTTGTCAGGCAGGCAGAAAAACATGAAGTGGCTACTGTATGTCAGATATTGTGCTAAATGTTAGGGACACAAACAAAAGAAGGGCCACTCTTGGAGCTGACAGCGTAATGGCGGGGAAAACATGCAAGCAGCTGTGTACAGACAAGCAAGAGACATGGTTAACTGGAATTAGAGATTGAGATCGGCAAAGCTTCCTGTAGAATGTGGCATTTCTAAGTGCCTGAAGACGGTGACATTGTTCCTTTTAGCCCCAATGCCCTCTGTGGCCTCCAACTTTGCTCTTCCATGACTCTGATCTTTTTATTTTATAGAAATAGGGTGGGCACAGCTAGTGGTGCCCTTGGCACCCTGCGCTAGGAGGAGTCCCTAAAAGTTACCCTCAAAGATCTCTTTGAATGATGCAGATGCTTGGTATTTCAGCAGTACTATTCCCTGGAAGTTTGCTTACGGGGTGGTACCTGACTCAGATGTCCCATCACCCCAGGTTAGACAAGAAGTGTTTATGATAGGCCAGGGTAGGTGCTAATTCCTGGAAAAAGCAGAAAGTCTGCCTTTCAGATCACCTTTCTACCTGGGGAGACAACATGTAAATAACCAGTACACAGAAGGCACTAAGCCAGGTTGAAGGGCTAGGGCAGGGTGTAAGAAAAGTCCTTGCATATAGGATTAGTCTTGAAGCCAGGGAAGTAACAGGAGGGAGAGCTAGTTAACTCTTTTTTTTTTTTTTTTTTAATCCTTCACTTGTCCTTTTATTCCCAGTAGTACCTTCTGGCATGCTTTGCACATACTTAGTTTTTGTTGCATTTAGTCTTGTTTAGTCAATAGAACTTGAGGGCTGGAAGGGAACCTTAGATATCTAATCTAGCTTTCTGATTTTAAAATCTCAAAGGGCAGAACAGCAGGAACAGGGCCCCTTACAAAGACTTCTTTAAACATCTAAAAAAAATCACCAGACTCAATTCTTAGAAATCTGGAAAATGTTTCATTTGTGAGCCATTTGTGCATGTCAGCTTGACCTAGGAAGATGGGCAGAGAGGTCTCCAGATCTTGGAAAATGAAGTAGTCCAGGAGCACACTGTCTAGGGAGAGATGGTATCCCTGGCTGACAGCTTTGTAGTTCCCCATGACCCTGGGCCATATCATAGATCTAGGAGCCCTTTGTGGTGAACTAAGAAAGTCAGAAAGCAGTTGGAGGGAGAGGTGCAGCTCACACTCCGGGAGCAAAGCAGAGTCTCAGTTGTAGGCTCAGGCTCAGCCTGCAGATGTGGAACCAACCAGAGCCCAAATCACTTGTTAAAGGGGAATCAGTAGTCTCTTGAAACCAGCAGAGCATCCTAGCTGGCTGATAGGGACTGACTCCAGTTGTAGTCAGCTGCTGATCAGAGCCAGCCCCACGTTAGTAACTTGCAGGAATTGGAACACTTTGGGAGCTATGAAAGCTTGCAGCTCCCTAGCATGTGCCTGAGAGGTCCTTGAATAATAACATGATACTTAATACCAGAAAAGCAGCAACAGAAGCAGCCCTAGACTTTCCCTTCAGAATTGTTAGAGCCAAACTCCAGCATCAGATCTGAAGTTAGAAAATAGAACAAACATGAACTTCATCATAAAGAGCTCTTGTGATGGCAGGGATGATCTAGAGGTAAAGAAGAAAATGTCTCAATCTCTAAATCAGGCCTCAGGAAAACACAGCTTAGCCACAAATTCAGAATTCCTGAAAGAGTATGATGCTTAAAAAATAAATAAATAAATATATATATATATATATATATATATATATATATATATATTACAAATGAAATGAGAGTGATCGAGGAAGAAAATTAGGGGAAAAAATGAGAGCTACAGAAGAAAGAATGGGGAAGGGAATCAACATCTTGACATGAGGTGCAAAATTTTAACCATAATCTTAGCAAATTTCCTGAAAATTAGAATGGATCAAAGAGAAACCCATGATTCCATGAGACCAAAAATATTGAAAAAAATCAAGAGATTGGAGAGGGGAGGGGGGGGGAAATGAAAAATCTCTCACAGCAAACTACTGAACAGATTGAACAGAAGAGGAAAAAAAGCCAAGATTTTTTGGATTGTCTGAATACCACAGCCATAAAGAGCCTGGATGTCATATTTCAAGAAAGAAAACTGCTCAAGATCTAGAGTATAGAGGGGGAAATAGGAAGAATCCAGAGGTCAGAACCCTGGAATGCGAATTCCCAAGAACAATCTGGCTCAAATCCAGAACTTCTGGTCAGAGATAAAAATACTACAGCTATCCAGAAGGGAAGTCTTCAATTACCATAGAGCCAAAGGCAGGGTCAGCAGTCACCACTCTAACTAAAGGAGTTGAAAATTTGGAATGTAAACTTCCAGAAGGTAAAAGAAATAGGCATCGAGGAGAAATTAGTATTTCTCTTGATGAAATGGTACATTTAGAAAAATTTTGCTTACAACTTAGAAAAGAGATTTTTTTAGTGTTCCTCAGTTGAAAGTTCAGCCAAGAAATAGGTTTTATCTTCATTGTCTTGCATTTTGTTTTATTGTTAAGAAATTCCAAGGTGACAGGTGTGTATAAATCCGATTGGCCACAATCTTGGGTAACAAGACTAGGTGAGGTATCCTCTAGACATTCCTAATAAGTACACTATATCTTTAGGTTTCACCAAGACATTGGATGAAAGCTATTCTTCTAGTCTTCTGGTTATGTGGCCTAACTAAACTCAAGATTTTGTTGCTTTTTTTGTTGTTTTTGCAAATCATTCTGAATCCAGTAACTTGCCTGAAGTCACTGACAGCTGATTTGAACTCAGGTCTCTATCCACTGCACCACCTTATTCCTCATTCCCCTTCTCTCCTCAACTTAGTTGCTGATGTAATCTTGGAAGGAGAGCTTTAGAGCAACACCTCAGGAGTTTGCCCTTGATTTGGTTATTGAATATCTTTGTCATGAAGGGAGAGGTTTGGGCTAGAGCACAATTCATGGGAAAAGTAGGGTTTTTTGGGGTGAACTAAACCTTACTAGAATTCCAGAGTTCAGCAAGGCAGCCTCAAGCTAAGGTGACTTTAGGCTGCCTTCATGGAAAGGCCATGATCCCGCTCTGTTCTGTGCGGGTAGACTATCTAGACTCTGTTTAGAAGACTGTATTCAGTTGTGGGCACCATTTTAGGTAGGACATTGACAGACTAGTGGAGTGGATAAGAATAGGACATGCAGGTAAGATTGGGAAGAGGAGGTAAGGAGTTGTCTTTAAGTATTTAAAGAACTGTCAGGTTGAAGAGACATAAAAGTGTTGTGTTTGGTCCCAGAAGACATTGAATGAAAACTTGAAGAGACCCAGTTTTTCATGTGAGGAAAATCTTCCTAACAGTGCATCATGGTGGATAGTAGATAATTACATCATGTCATAGGATCTGGAAAAGAGCTCAGAGGTCATTGAGCTTACTCTCATTTTACAGATGAGGAAACTGAGGATTAGAGAAATTAGATGGTTTATCCAAGTGCAGACAGGTAGTAAATGATAGAATTTAAATCTGAGTCCTCCAATCCAAATCTAGTTTCAGCACTTGTTTAGCTCTGTCTGCCTACTTATCAAAAGATCCGAAAGACATGAGTGTGACTAATGCTGCAAGATAGTATCTTTGGGACCTTAGATAAATTTCTTGACCTTGGGGTGGGTAACCTCAACTTTCTCATCCATAAAATGGTCATAATAATGATTACACTGGATTGTTATCATCTAACGTGTGATCACAAAATTTTAACGGCTGTATAGAAATGTTAACTAATGTCATATTATTCTTATTAATGATGAGATCATCCCAAATGTGGAATAAATGTAATAATTTGGGAGTGATTGAATAAATAATATATGCGTGTAATTGACTTTTGTAAAAAATAACAATTGGGAAGAAATCAAGAATACTTAAATGAAATGATACTGAATCAAACAGATTTACTTACGGCTGTGTAAAGATATCAAATAGCAACAAAATCCATTTTAAATGCATTAGATGACTTTGTTACTACCTTGGTAAAACTAATATATAACTTGTTTCTTTTAATAAATGAGTAAACAACAGATGCATTGTTACAAGTCTATGTATTCACAATGGTTTTACATTCTTGCTTTCAACTCTCTTTGATACATTAATATACTTTAATGACTGATAGAAGTTTGAATAAAATATCAATATAAAGAAGTCGAATGGGGTGCCATAGGAAGTAAAGAAAACTGGGTGCATATTTATCTGTTTTGAAGTTAAGGAGACTTGGGTGCAGACCTAGCTTGGGTGCAATACTGTCAGAGGTCCTCAGTTTTCAACTCTTATTTTCTGTTTCTGCATCTTGCCCAAGATTGCCCAGCCTCCTAAGTTGTAGATGTTTTTTTCCCCCTTCACATGACAGTGTTATTTCATAGCTGATGGATGTTTGGGATCAAATTCATTATTGAAACTCATTTGAATTTCTAAAAATTCATTTTTATGAAATACAAACATTTGTAAGGTTTACTTTTGGTCTCTGTAAGCTTGAAAATACATATATTTTTAATTTAACTGTCATTTTGTATGTTCTTATCTTCCTTAGAATTGCCTCTGCAGAAAATTTATACTCCGTCCCTTGAGACCATGCCGTAGATATTCTACAACAAGAAATTCTGGGTATGTAGATGAATGCTAATGTCTACAAATATTTTTAATTATGAACAATAAGCAAGCTTTGTTTTTTTATTTTAAAAAATATTAAGATCTGCCTTTCAGTTGATAAACCAAGGAAAGTAAAATCCCATTTGTCATATATCATCAAGGAGAACAAATTCCTTCAAGCTGTGCTGGAATCCAGCCTCAGGCAGTGCTGGATTTCTCCAGAATTGTGTTGGTCATTGTGTTGACCAGAATTGCTAACACTTTCAAAGTTTCATTCAGCAAGCATTTGGGAAGGCTCTCTTTTGTGCCAGGCCTGGTGCCAAATGCTGAGACACAAAAGGCATATCAGGCCTCTCCTTTGAGGAGTTTATATTCTAATGGGGAAGACTGTGTACCCATGGAGTCTCCTAGCATTTATTAAGCACTCATAGTATGTGCCATACATGGTAGTAAGCCCTGCAGAGACCCAAAAGCATCCAAACTCTGCCCTCAGTGAGCTCCCCTTCTAATGAGAGGACATGCACACAGCTGTGTGCACACAAAAGGTCTGTGGGTTACATTGAGGTGGTCTTGAAGGAAAAGCTTTAGATTCAGGAAGACCGGGAAGGTGTCTAGGAGAAGCGTTGGATGAAAGTGGAAGCCAGGACATGGATGGAGGTCGGGAGGGAAGGAGGGAGATCCTTCCCATTGGGGAGCAGCAGGGGAAGTGGAAATGGCCTGAGTGGGAAGTGTGGAGCCCAACATCGGAGGGGGGTTCAGAAGCTGGGAACGCCAAGAAGGGGGCCTGGCTACTAGGTAACAGAGGGCTTTGAAAGCCAACGAAGGACACGATTACATGGTATGGGGCAGACGAGTGCTTTCGCAATATCAGTTTTGATATCAGAATGGAGATGGGCTTGGAGTCAGGAGGAATTTGAGACCAGCCCAGTGGCAAGGTGGGCCTGGATCAGGGCTTGCAGTACATTGGGGGAGGGGAGGCTATCTCAAAGAGATAATTGGGCGATGTAAATGACAGTATTGGCAACTGATTGGACAGGGGCTTAAGTGAGGATTGGCAGCACTCTTTAGCAATAGAGATATTCAGAAGGGAAGACAATTAATTGAGGAGAAGGGGCTGCGGGGAACAAGATAGTGATTTTAGTTGAAGACAGAGTGAGTTTAAGATTCTCTGTCTCTGATACTTCCAGTTCAAGATGTTTAATAGGTTAAGTTGGAGATTCCGGTCTTTAGGTTAGGAGAGAGTCTTAGAGTCCTCTGTATTAGGAGCTGGTGTGATCATCAAGTGAAAATACTGTACCTTGAGGGAGGAGAGAAAGGAGGCCCTTCTCCATCAGCTGGTGGGACCTGGAGGAAGCTCTAGCAGAGCCCCTGAACAGGAGTGCTCAGATAGGGAGGAGGAGAGAGCAGGCTCAGGAAAGTCCCTGGATTTGGCCACTGAGATGATTGAAGAATTTGGGCAGAGAAGTTTCAGCTTCTCTGGGGGGGGGAGAAAGACAATGGCAGATTGTCTTGTCAAAGGAGCTCTGCCACAAAGGGGAGAAAGGAGCCAGGGTGATTCCTGACCAGGCTAGTGGGGTCAAGGCTACATATAGAGTGGCTAGCAATATTGCCTGACATTTTTTTTTAAAAATGCAGAGGTATTAAGTACTTGCTGTGTACCAGGCATGGAATCTGGGCCCTTGTAAAATGCTTTAAATGCCATATTTCTAAGCTGCTGGAAGAGAAACATCAAGTGGGGAGAAGCTTAGAAAACATTACCTGCTAAATTAATTTTATTGAATCTCCTTAGGGTTCAAAGCAAATCTCTCAATCTTTTCTCTGCTCAGGAGGAGAGGAACAGGTTTATAAATGGCAACATCTTTGTTATCTTTGGGAATTTTCCTGTCCCCATTCTTCAGTAGCTGGACAGGTCTGTTTTCTGCCATAGAGTGTTAAAGGTAGCAAGTTTAAAGAGAAAAAAAGTTGATTTCATTATTCCTGATTTCTGAATTGATTATAGGAAAATGGTGCTGGAGCACTCTTAAGGTGGTTGCAATGGAGAAAGTGGTATTCTGAAATTGTTAATTATTTCTAATATTATGTTTTATCAGGTAATATTCAGAACCTCTTATAAATATTAAATATTTGCTATTTTTTTTATCTTAGACTTTCTGCAGGCAAAATTGCTGGAGCAGGCCTCTTGTTTATTGGTGGTGGTGTTGGTGGAACTATTCTGTATGCTAAATGGGACCAGCATTTCCGAGACAGTATAGAGAAGACCATCCCTTTTTCTGACAAAGTCTTTGAGATGGTCCTTGGTTCTTCCCAGGCAACGCAATCACCAAAAAAGCCGGTAAGATGGGATTTTTTTATTACAGCTTTTTTATTTTCTAAACATGTGCATAGGTAATTTTTTTTAACATTGATCCTTGCAAAACCTTTTGTTCCAAATGTTTCCCTCCCTTACCTCCCCCCCTCCCCCAGATGGCAAGTAATCCAATATATGTTAAATCTAATATATGTATACAATTTAATATAATTATCTTGCTGTACAAAGAAAATTGGATCAAAAAGGAAAAAAAAAGAGAAAACAAACTATAGTCAAACAACAACAAAAAGAGTGAAAATACTATGTTAGGATCCACACTCAGTTCCCACAGCCCTCTCTTTGGGTGTGGATGGCTCTCTTTATCATAAGATCATTGGAACTGGTCTGAATCATCTCATTGTTGGAAAAGAGCCACGACCAAGGTGGAATTTTTTAAAAAAATAAAATGAAGAATGATCAATATGACCAAACAGATAAAAGAAGGAAGGGGTAGCTCCTCATTTTACATTTTTACATTTTAAGAAACAGTCAAGGCAGGCCTTGTGTCGGGGTCTTCTTGCTAACACCAGCTGCCTCTGACTTGCCTCCTCTCTTGTAGTTTGTCATTAATGTATGAATAGTCTTATTTTGACTATGTGCAAATGGCAGCCTTTCATCCTTTGTACAATTCATGTGTTTAGCAATTCCATTACTAAGATGGAATTAAAAAGACTTTCACAGGAAAAATTTTATTCATAACAGATTGGTGTTTGCCAACACTATTTAAATTAGCCTAATCTTCTTCAACCCTTAGGTTTTCCTTTTTTATTGATAAATCATAGGCTCATAGAGCTGGAAAGGCTCATTCCCTAGTCCCAGGCCTCTCATTTTACAGATGAGCCTTTGAGATAATGGTATTAATTGTCTTGTTTTGTCCAGTGAGAATTAGAAGTAGAAAATCCTGTTTTTCTGATTTTTAGTTTATTTGTATTCCTACTCTCCTATGCTGTTGTTAGCATTTGAAATTCTACAGTTATTTAGCTTGTTTTAAAAAAAAAAAAAAGTGCAATAATAATGCTTGTAATGTCCACAAGGTGGTGGTTGTGGGGTTGGGAGGATTGAATCTTGTGAAATACAGAAATACAGTCAATTCTTTGTCTCTGGATTAAGGAGACCAGGGAACATTTAAATCCAACAATTCATACATTTTTTAAAAGTCTTCAAAAATTTATTTGAGGGGCAGCTAGGTGGCACAGTGGATAGAGCACCAGCCCTGAATTCAGGGGGACCCAAGTTCAAATCTGGTCTCAGACACTTAACACTTCCTAGCTGTGTGACCCTGGGCAAGTCACTTAACCCCAGCCTCAAAAAAAAATTATACATATATATATATATATATATATATATATATAAATTACACTTAACACACACCAGATAAAATGAATATGCCCACATACATCATAGAGCAGAAAGGGAGTTTGGACATGGGACCTCAGGTCTATTAGGTGGTTTGGGAAAAAAAAATGCAATAATAATGGTTACAGTGTCCACAAGGTAGACCTCAGGTTTGTTAAGTGGTTTGCTTTTCTTAATCCATAGATATTTCTAAAACCTTGTAGTTGCCAATTATGTCAGCACCCTTTGTTCACCAGATTACAAAGTAAACCCTTTAAAAAACATGAACCACAGCATTTTGCAGTTTTCTATATTGGTTTTTCTGTAATTTAAAAAAAAGTTTTAATTTTTAAAATTTATTTTTATTTTTTTCCTCAATAATATTTTTCCAAACACTGTAGTTTTCAGCGTTCATTTTTGTAAGATCTTGAGTTTCAGATTTTTTTCTGCTCCCTCCCTTTTCCCATCAAGCATTCTGATAGAGGCTATACATCCATATTCTTGACAGGCTGTTTTGGGGTGAGGGGGTGTCAGCTCTTCTCTTGTGCTGAGATGGGCAACCCCAGCCACTTTTTGGGTTGTGGGGAGCTGGCATTGCCTGCTGTTTAGAGAAGCAGCTCAGTAGAACTGATGCTGACTGGGAGGATGGGGGGTCTGGGCTGAGTCTTGTCTTGGACACTTACCATGTTTTTCATGGAGCCAGTTTTCTCATCTAAACAATGTAGAATATAACAATTGTACCTCTTTCATAGGATTATTGTGAGCATTCATTGGAATATTTTGTTGGAAGCGTTATGTAAGCCTTAAGGAACTATATAAATTTGAACTCATAGTCCCACATAACCTCTGGTGGATTCATGGGCCTAACTTAAAATAGACATGCTTGTGATAAGTGTCTCAGCTGCTGGGACTGTTCCCACCCCAGCACTTCTATTTTAAGGTACAGGCCTCCGGGTATAGCCAGAGAAAATGATAAGTCTGGAATCAAATTGAAAGTGGGTCTGAAACCTGCTTTGTGTTAGTGTTTCTCATGGATCCTATTAGTTACTCTCACCACTTTGAGCTTAGATTCCTTTGTATACAACTTCGGAATCAGTCTTTCTCTTCCTCAGCCCCACCGTATCTCACATGGCATTTTTATTTGGGTGACCTGACACCATTTCAGACTTGGTGTGTTTAAAGTGAACACCAAGTGGCTCTCATTTCCTGCTATTGTTTTCATTGCGTGAATAATTTCCCGTTTGAATCCTTAGTCATCTTTTAAAAAACTCATGCCTCCTTTCCTTTCTTGGTTTCTTCTAGTTCTGTCTCCCTGTCCTGCCTTAGCTACTGTCAGCTCTGTATGGATCTTCCACTTAATTTTCATAAAACACTGAGTCTTCTCAGTGAAATGATATGAGAACATCACAAGATCATGAATGGAAAAGTAAATATTGAGGGGATCTTAATAAATTATGGAGAGAGTATGAACTTGGAGAGTCAGGCCTTGGGAGGTTTTTAATCTCTGTGCTTAGCATAATGGGGTGAAAATAGCATTAAGTTGGGCATCACAATAGCTGGGTTTCAGGCTCAGATCTATTCCATGGCCACCTGTGGACAGTTGGACAAAGAATTTAGTTGCTCCGGCCCAGTGTCTTTAGCTGTGATCCACATCCATGAGTAGTTCTGTGATCCTGACTCAGTAACCTTCTGGTTACTTCATTTCTTCATTTATTCTAAGTCAGAAGTAGGGTGTGGGGTGAATGGAGGAGAGAGGTGGTTTGTCTCAGTAAATACTCAAGTCCATACTAGCTCTAAGAGAACGATCTTTTCAGTGATCTATGTGTCTTACATGTTTCACTAAATTAGATTCTTGAGGTCAGGAATCATAAAAACTAGGGATCACTAGAGTTGGAAACCATGATCTTCCTTTACAGATGAGGAAACACATCTATCTTAGTCCTATATTCTTTCTATCGTGCATTGCTTCTCACCATTAGTAGGTACTTGGTCACTATTTAGTGATTAATTGAAGTGGAACTTCACCCAGTTCATGAGACTGACTGACTCTGAACTATTGGTATGATGATGGATGATAGGAATAATCCGCTGTTATTTAAGTGATCCTAATGATTCCTAATGTTCCCGTGTGGTAATTAATGTATATTTTTCATAAATTTCAAATAGCTGTCACTATGGACCCACAGCTGGCATTTGAACCTTAGATCTCTTGACTTCAACTCTAATAATCTTTTCATTATATCAGGATTCAATGCCCATTTGAGGCATCTATTATATGGGGAGACCAGATATCTTGTAGACATTGGGACTAGATACAAGTCCCTGCCTCCCCTCCCTCCCAGGAGGTGGGATGAAGGGGCTAAATAGAAATTTCTAAGACTCAGTGAGGGGCTGGTGTACCTGTTGGTGAAGGTGTTAGTGAATAGCACTGATATTAGAAAAAGCATATAGCCAGGCAAGCACAAGGAGGAGGAGAGAGACATCTTGAATAATTCCTAAGTGACTCATCCCTGAATGAAAGAATAGTGATGGAACATAAATTTCTCATCAAATATGAGAACAAAAAACACTTAGCTAAAATGGAAATAATTTACTGATAATTTTTTTTTTTTAGGTTTACGTTTAAATTTAATTTTATTATCTTTTATCAGGGAGCAAGCATTTTTTAATTATTTTTTTCTCTCCCTCATAATTTGGATAGTAGGAACAACAGAAGAAAACCTATATAACAAATGCATAATCAAAAAAAAACACATTTCCACATGGGTCATAGCCAATAACATAGAGTCCTTTTTTGCATTTTGAGTATTACCTGCTATTTATCAGGAAGGCTGGGGAGTGTATTTCTGAGGGTAGTCTTCCAAAAGAAAATGTCTTTTTTGAAGCTATTTATTTCAATGGGAGATTGCTGCGCATGCTATATTTTCTGAATTTGACATGTCTTTTCTGTTCCCAACATTCAGCCTGGTCCACTAAAAATTACTACTGTGTCAGAAGTAATGAAAGATTCTAAAGTCCAAAAACAAAAGGGAGACACTCCAAGTTCTTCAACTAAAGGTACTGGTATTTTATCCTGATATTTTAAAGTTAAGCATAGAAATAAATGCATAGACAGCTGTGACATTTTTGTACTCAAAAAAGGATTGTCCCTTCCCTGAATCTCTGGAGAGTTAGTCGGCCACCACACTGTGCCTGCTGACAGAGTTTGGTCTCTGGCTGTTACGCAGAATGTGGATGGCCAGGAAGGAGAAGAGTAGCTGCTGGTGGGCTTGTTTGGCTCACAAGAGCTTGCTCTGGTGCTGCTTTGTTCTTGCTTTATCCCTCTCCTCCAGTAAACTGTTTTTTCTTTTTTGGGGGGAGGGGAACCCACTTGTACCCATTTGATTTCTGCCCAGCTGTTTGCCTTCAGACCTCACCTCTCCTGCCAATGCTCACCATGCCCTGTGTCACCCTGGGTTTTTGCTTAGCTTGGGGAGATGATGGACTTAGTTGTAAAGCTATTAGTATTTAGAAAGTCCTGAGGTCATTGAATTTCCTAGGCTCCAGTGATGTGTTCAGGAGGCCGCCTTCCTCAGGACGCCTGCTTTCGAGTGTTTTTGCCATTGCAGGAGGCTTCCTCAGAGCACATAGTGGGTCAGTGTTTTAATAGGGTTCATTTTTGGTGTCTTTTCAACCCAAAAGGGTTGAAAATTTCTCACATTTCTTGCTTCTGTAAACCATGTCCCCTTTCTCTCTCTGATTCCACTCTTTCCTGTTACCTGCTATTTTGTGCATGTGTTCCCACTTCAAGAACAGATCTCTTAATGCTTCTTCCTGCATTTTCAGTTCTGAGTGGGGTTCATATCTTCTAAGCTGTCTTGGGGATAGAAAGTTCTCCTCAACTCTTCTATCTTCTTTATGTTGCTTTTCACTTTACAACTCCTGGACTTGGATCTTTTCCTTATTCAAACCTTTATTTCTGTTTCTGAGCATCTCTCTCTCTCCTTTCCTTCATTTACAGCCAGACAGGATGGAAATGGAGAGTGTCTTGGGGAATTTGGGGGGCCTTTCCTCACAAGCCCTCCATTGACCTCTCCTAGCCTGTGGCTCCAGTCTGTTTCTGGTCCCCTCTATTCTCTCCACTCCCCATTTCACCACCTGTTCTCATTTCTCTGGGCACTTTTTCCATTCTTCCATCTTCCTCATTTCACATTCTTTTTTCCCATCCTGCCCTTGGGAACACTGGATGTCTGACTGCTCCTGGCTGGTCATTCAGCTTTCCTCTGGGCACTGCGTGAGGACCTTTTCCATTCAGACAAATGCAACAGTCCTAGTGCTCTCACTGGGAAGGCATCCGCTGGGTGGAACATTTGTCTGTCTGTTTCTTTGTGCAGATGGTTCTGCCCAGCCATTCCTGTCAGACACAGAGATGTGTTAATCATTAATAGTGCAGATATTTATGTGTCACTGAGCCACAAGCAAGGTAAATAGGGATTTGCCTAGGGTAATGTATATTTATAGCACTATAGAAGCAAACAGATTATTTCTACACCAGATGCTGCTAGACCTGTCCCATCTCCTGCTGAGCAGCGTGAAGATTTTGTCCAAGTACCTCCACTTGAACTACTAGAAGGAAAACTTAAGCCATACATTGCAGGTAGTAAAATTGATTTTTCCTTTCGTCTCTTGTAAGTCCTAGTGTGCTCAAGGAGTAACCAGACAGTGGGACCATGATAGCTTCACCACTATTGGAGTTGTCATTTTTAAGTTTGGTCCTCTTCAAGAAGCTTTCTGAAAAGACTTGTGTCTTGATTCTGAGCGCATCCTTTTGAAAACGTGTTTAGCAGCCAGGGCCCTTCCATGTTCTCCTTTTGGAGTGGTCATGGGTGGAGTGCCCTGGCAGGTATGAAATTGCTGTTTTAAGCCCCATCACATGTATAAATTCTGCATTGAAATCTGGTTCCTTCTGTTCTGTTGCAAGAGGAGAAACATGAGTATGCAACTTCATCTTCTAAAAAAGAGCAACTCTCAGAAGAGTTTGCGGCTTTCCGGGGCCAGCAGGAAGCCGAGGAGCAGGAGAGAGCGATCCAGTGTATGTAAACAACCAGAACTCTAAGTATTGGGGTGGGGGGGAGCCTCTGGCTGCTACCTAGCCCGGGGTCGTGTCTGTCACCCTCTCGTGGGGCCTTCCTTTCCTGGGTGGCACGAGGTGATTTGTTCTTGATGCCTGGGCTCTCTGGGGCGGCCTCGTTTTACTCTCATCTCTCCTTATCCCATGGAAAGGGCCTGCAGACAGAACTCTGGATTCCAATTCAGGAAGAGTATGTGGCATGAATATGTCACGGCCCATGTCACACACTCTGCTAGTGTGAGTCACTAAGGATATAATACCTCAGTTTCTTCAGCAGTAAAGTGAAAGGACTGGCTCATGGGACCTCACTATTATTACTAGCTAACATTTATAGCATACTGTAAATTTTTCTTTACCAATATTTATCTCATGAGATCCTCGTTACAATCCTGGGAGATAGGTCCTGTCATCCCTTTTTATTGTTGAAGAAACTGAGGCAGGCAGTGAAGTGACTTGCCTAGCATTACACAGCTGGATTTGAATTCTGATCTGGCTCCAGGTCTTGTCCTCTCTTCGTCATTCCATCTGTTTTCTTTTGACTTCTCTGCTCCTTTCTGTCTCTGACTCTGTGATTCTTTGTACCTGTAGCAGTCCCCCCCCAATGCCTTGAGCTCACATGTACTCAGTAGTTGTACCTTCATTTTCAAATTTGAGACTCCTAATCACCTTATGATTAAAAAGGGGGATCCAAGGCCTGCAGAGTGTAAAGGATTGCCCGAAAAGCCGTGTTCTCTTTATGACTTTTGGCAAGATTTTTCCATGTTACCTTGAAATCCTTTTTCAAAATTTGTAAATCTCAGATTCTAGAGAACCTCAAAAGGGGATAGCATGTTAAATAATTAAATTCATAGTTTTGATCTTTAACTTTTTAATAATTATTTTTGGTTATGCGTGTACATTCAAAAAAAATTTTTTTTTTTTAAACATATTTCCTTATGAATCACCTTGGGACAGAAAATCAGAACAAAACAGAAGGGAAAAGCCTTGAGGAAAAAAATAAAAACAAAAGAAAAAAAATGAACATAGCATGTGTTGATTTTACATTCAGTCTCCATAATTCTCTTCTGGATGCAGATGGCGTTTTCCATCCAAAGTGATCTTTGCATTTTCTATCTGTCTTTTGTGATGCATTTTCCAGGCCTGTCTCAAGTTGTCTTTTTGTATGGTCTAACTGGACCGAATCTACTCTTTTGTTACATCTAATTTCTTGTACATGGCATCATGAAAATATTTGGGAAGAGTAGTCATTTTTTCCTGGGCTATCTTGAACTATTTGGGAATATTTTTATCCTTTTGTATAAAGCTCACCTAAACCAATAGGATTTTAGTGACATTTTAGCTGTGTCTTTGCTTTGAAACTGTCCAAAAAGAATTCCTTCTCCTCTCTTCTACCTTCTGTTTGTTAGTTTTTCTTCCTTTTGTGCATTTTTCTTCTTCTGATGTCTGTTTCCTCTTAGGCTAGAGAATTGTCATTTTTATTAACTCTCATTTGGTAAGGAGATATATAATGAGTGATTTGAAATGCCATAGTTTCTGTCCATTTTACTGTTTGGGTCCCTTGAGAATCTAAAATCTTTGTTTATAGATATTTAGGATCTCAAGAGTTATTTGTGGTTTATAACAATACCAAGTCTTTTACTTTAGGCTTGGTATTCTGATAGCAGAATTCCATGTTTATGGTGATACCATTTCTGGTTAATAACTCTGATGTGGATTTACCGGTATTCTAGGTCACAACCTCATAAAGACCAGAGATATTGTCTTGGGGGGGGAAATCCTTTAGGAGGAGAATCATATGGAAAGGAAGGGGAGAGGTCATGATGCCATTGGGAAAAAAAAATCCATTCCTCATGATGTGAGGACCCTGACTGTTTTTTTAACTCTGGGTTTTGTTCAAGCTCTGGCCAAAAACTTGGAAGATTCTTTAAGCCGCACTGCTCAGATTACCCTGCAGGCAATCTCAGCCCAGAATGCTGCCATCCAGGCCATCAACAGTCACTCAAACATGTTGAAGAAAGCAATGGACAATTCCGAGGTAAGTCAGTGCTCATGGACTGGGAAAAAATTTCTGTTTTAACATGAAGAAAATTGAGCATTTGTTTCCATAATGAATCAAGTCATCACATTTCCTTTTTTTTTTTTTTTTTTAAAGCTAAATTTAATGTCAGTGTAATATTGATTGCAGCCCACATCAACACAATTACAGTATGCTTTGTCCCAGAGCAAGTGCTTCATGAATTGGCCTATAGTGCTCACAGCACACTTTCTTCACCATGTTCACATACTTACCTCACTGACTGGACAGTACTTAGATTATTGGAATCTGTAAATGACTGCATACTCATTCAAAACCATCTAACATTTATTTGTTTGTTCTTGCTCAAATCTGCCTAATAGCACAAGTTTTATTTTCTAGATTGCGAATGGAAAATCAGTGCAGTGGCGATCAGTGGAGGATGCCTTGAAGGATCGAAGAAAAGCTGTCAATGAAGCTACTGATGCCCTTCTGAAAGCCAAGTAATTAATCATTCTTTTTTTCTTTCTTTTTTTTTTTTTTTTTAATTATAGCTTTTTATTGACAGAACATATGCATGGGTAATTTTTACAACATTATCCCTTGCACTCACTTCTGTTCCAATTTTTTCCTTCCCTCCCTCCACCCCTTCCCCTAGATGACAGACAGTCTTATACATGTTAAAGTATATCCTAGATACAATATATGTGTGCAGATCCATACAGTTCTCTTGTTGCACAAGAAAAATTGGATTCAGAAGGTAAAAATAACCTGGAAAGAAAAACAAAAGTGCAAACATTTCCCAGTATTCCTTCTTTGGGTGTAGCTGTTTCTGTCCATCATTGATCATTTGGATCTGAGTTAGATCTTCTTTATGTTGAAGATATCCACTTCCACCAGAATACATCTTCATACAATATTGTTGTTGAAGTGTATAATGATCTCCTAGTTCTGCTCATTTCACTCAGCATCAGTTCATGTAAATCTTTCCAAGCCTCTCTGTATTCATCCTGCTGGTCATTTCTTAGAAAACAATAATATTCCATAACATTCATATACCACAATTTACCCAACCATTCTCCAATTGATGGGCATCCACTCAGTTTCCAGTTTCTAGCCACTATGAAAAGGGCTGCCACAAACATTTTGGCACATGTGGGTCCCTTTCCCTTCTTTAAGATCTCTTTGGGATATAAGCCCAGTAGAAACACTGCTGGGTCAAAGGGTATGCACAGTTTGATAACTTTTTGAGCATAATTCCAGATTGCTCTCCAGAATGGCTGGATGTATTCACAATTCCACCAACAATGCATCAGTGTCCCAGTTTTCCCACATCCCCTCCAGTATTTGTCATTATCTTTTACTGTCATCTTAGCCAATCTGACAGGTGTGTAGTGGTATCTCAGAGTTGTCTTAATTTGCATTTCTCTGATCAATAGTGATTTGGAACACTCTTTCATATGAGTGGAAATAGTTTCAATTTCATCATCTGAAAATTGTCTGTTCATATCCTTTGACCATTTATCAATTGGAAAATGACTTGAATTAATCATTCTTTTTGAAGAAAATTTGTCTAAGTAAGAAATCAGCCAGAAACTCCTAATGGAGGATTTTAAATGAGGGAAGAATTAAGATTTTCCTAGGACAGCTTCTTGATTATATTGTAAAGTTAAGATTTACTATATTTTGTGATCAATATAGGCAAGCGTGGGAACATTTTGAGCTATATTACTGAATAAGATTTATTTTTCTTTGATATGTTTTCTGTGAACTTTATTGAAGATTTCATCAGGGTCCTAGAAATGGGTGTTTATTTGCTGCGAAACAGAATCTGCTAACTTCTTGTCCTAAGATACTTAGATAGAAATGTTTCTGATATGCTTGACCCTCCTTGCCAGGGATATTGTGAAGTGGATTCTGGCTGTGGTTGAGAGGATAAACTAGATCTCTTAGGTCTCTCCCAGATTTGTGGTTTGGGAATATCTATATATCTATATCATGAATGGGACTATTTATCTCTGGCCTGATGATATACCTGAAGAAAATTTGTCTACCAGTGAAACTCTTCTACAAAATGGTCTCACGTTCTCATCATCAGTGAAGAATCAAAATCTGTCCCCAATTTTTTGTTGCCTCTGTTGATTTATACTTGTGTCTGATATCTCTGTGACCCCCATTTGAGGTTTTCTTAGTAGAGATAGTGCAGTGGTTTGCTTTTGCTTTCTCCAGCTCATTTTTCATATGAGGAAGCTGAGACAAGCAGGGATAAGTGACTTGCTCAGGGTCACACAGCACGTAGGGTCTGAGGCTAAGATGGGCACTCAGGCAGGTGTTCTGTGCCCCATGGCCCCCTCGCTGCTCATGCTCTGCTGCAAAATGACAGACTGCAAAACCTCCACAGCCATCTCTGTATGTCTTCTTGTGGTTGCCACACAAGACACGGGGAGACGCTCCCAGGCCTTCATGGCTGACAGCCCGGAGCCCACTTCTGGTCCGGGTTCCTCTGCAGGCCCCTTAGCATTAGCTCTGTGTATGTCACAAGGCCTGATTGTAGCCATGTGGCGTGGTGATAACCTTTAGAAAGTGAGCATTGAGATGAGAACAACATTGAGTCGTCAGAGCAGGAGATGCTTTGGGGCTATCCTCGTCCGGTCACAACCATGGGCCATGGGAGCTCTGGTGATGCCTAGTTTATAAGTGATGGAGCCCAGGCTCTCACAGCTAGTACATGTCTGCAGCAAAGCTTGAATCCTAGGCTCTCTGGCTCCTGGGCCACCCCCACCTTTGCTTGATCTGTGATTTTGTCACTGAGTGCTCTTCACTGAGCCAACCTCTGTGAGGCATATCTCTGTTCTTCTGTTGGATAGGATGATCTAAAGAGATGCATTGGGGAGGGGGGATGACTGGTCCATCATCCTCATAATTGTCTTTTAGGCTATGGCCGATGTGCAAGTTGTGTGAGGTAGTATGATAAGGCTGAGTACACCTGCTGGGCATCTTTGCTTTGCCCTTTGGCTTTTAATTTTGGTGGTTCTTATATTGTATTGGATGTTTGGCCAAATAGTATTATTGGGAGAATAGTGGCCTTAAGTTTTTGCATCAGTACTCCACTTAGGCTCCTTAAAAACACTGCAAAATCTTGGGCACAGTGAACTGTTTATCAGGCATGACATTAGTCACTCCTGCCTGAGGAAGTATCTTGACTATGTCATAGCACTTTGGGAATTGTATGGAGTTGTGCTGCTGCCATTCTGGGATTAAGAATTATAGTTTTAGAGTGTCAGAGACTGAAAAATGTACTAGGGCAAACCCAGAAGCCAATTAAATACTCACTGCAGTCTAGCTGATAAGTAGTCATCTAACTGATGTTTGACGATCTCTCCTGATGAGGACTCCATTCTCTCCAAGCAACTTTTCCACTCTTGGATACCTCTACTGGTTAGGAATCTTTAAATACAGCTGAAATCTTTCTCCCTATAACTTACACAACTCCTAGTTTTGCCCTCTCAGATCGGGCTGAACAACTGTCAGCCTTGTCCATGTGCCCACTTTCCATGCTTGGAGACAGCTCTCCTGTTCTCTCTATGTGTCTTTTTTAAGTTAAATGGCCCATTCTCTAAAGTAGAACCTTGTGGCATAACCTGATGCCTTTTCCCCCCAGCTTATCCATACCCTGTCCCACACGGAGGATCCAGAACTCATGGTAATTCACAAGGTCACATCTGATTAGAGAAGAGCGTGGCTCAGTTCATCTCCTTGGCCTGTATGTTCTGTTTCCCTTTATGCAGCCTGAACTTGAATGAAATCTTTGCCTTTCCCAGTGTACCATGGACTCATGGAAGCAATCCTCCACCAGTCCTCCCACTCTCAATTCTGTTGTCTACCCCCACTCTGTGTTTATACTTTATAGGTATACTTTAACCCAATTGTAATTCATCTGCAGATTTGTTAAGCATGCTGTTCTAGCTTTTATTTTGTCATTAGTAAAAAGTCATCCTTTTTCTTTTAAAAAAAAAATTATTTTATTTTTTTCCCCAATGACATATAAAAAACTTACATTTAACATTCATTTTTTAATTTTTTTTTTTTTTTTGAATTGCATCAAGCCGTCCCAATAGCAAACATGAATCCCTAGAGACTAAATTTAGTCCACTGAAATATTAATGACTTGGGGTTGGAAGGAGAGAATCTCCATTCATTCAGTCTATTCTAAAGACCTCACGCTCTTACCATTGACCAACTCGAATCTTGCCATCTTGTTTACACTCTGCTGTGTGATTGAACTCAATGCAGGTGCTTAGTTTTACTGGTCCCCTGCTTCACTAGTCTGTGGAACTACCTCTTTATGAACACTGCTTCTTTGATAGATTTTCCTTAACCATTCCTTTAATAATATGTTCTAGAAGAAGAAGAAGGAATTGGAACAAACTCACTGGGCTACTTTGCAGCCTTCATTCCCCTCCCTTTCTTTGAAAATCAGGACATTTGTCCTTCACCCCTTTCTTTGGGTAGTATTCTTCCATCGTCTCTCAGAATTTGCTGACAGTAGCTTAGTACTTAAAGATTGAATTTCCTCCTGCCTGCTTTCCTGAGAGGCACAATTTGCCTCATTTTAGGATGAGGCATAAGGTCTCGAATTTTATCATCATTCACTTCACAAAAAGTCTATTTTCTTTGTAGAAACCTCTCTTGAAACATTGTTCCTCAGAATATTTTTTCAGTCATTTGGATGTTTCAAAAATCAACTATACTACTTCATATGCGATTAGAAATTACTTTATTTGTAAACATTTTTCTTTGAATACTTTGAGGTTTTAATTTAGTGCTATAGATTGTTCTTTTTACTCATTCATCCTTTTTCTTTTTAAAAAAAAGTATTTTATTTTTCCCAGATTATATATTATATATAAAACCTTACATTTAACATTCATTTTTTTAAAAAGTTATGTCAAATTCTTTCCCTCCCTTATTCCCTCCCTCCTCCCCATTGAGAAAACAGATAATTTGATATAGGTTATACTTGTACAATCATGTAAAACCTACTTCCGTATTAGTTATGTTGTGAAAGAAAACAGAACCAAAAAAAACCCCCAAACCCAAGAAAAATAAAGAAAAAGAGTGTGTTTTGATCTGCATTTACATTCCATCATTTCTTTCTCTGGAGTTTGAAAGTAATTTTCATTCTAAGTTCTTTGGAATTGTTTTGGATCATTATCTTGATCACAAGTATCTAAGTCAGTGGTCCTCAAACTTTTAAATAGGGGCCAGTTCACTGTCCCTCAGACTGTGGGAGGGCCAGACTATAGTAAAAACAAAAGCTCACGCTGTCTCCGCCCCTCAGCCCATTTGCCATAACCTGGCAGGCCGCATAAACGTCCTCAGCATTACCCCTCCCCCCAAAAAATCTGGCCCGCATGCCGTAGTTTGAGAAACCCTGATCTAAGTCTTTCATAGCTGATTGTTGTACAATGTCACTATATTTGGTTCTATTTATTTTGTTGTTCATTTCTTATAGCACAATAATCCATCATAATCCTAATTCACAACTTAAGCCATTTAAGTCCTTTTGCCTTTTCCTTTTTTAGTCTCTTTGATATACAAATCTAGTGGTAGTATTGTTTTGGAGTAAGGGTATATAATGGTTTTACAGCCCATTGGACATAGTTCTACATTGTTCTCAGAAATGGTCGAATCAATATATATATACAGCTCCACCCACAGTGCATTAGTGTCCCAATTTTCCCATATCTCCTCCAACATTTGTCATTTTCCTTTTCTGTCTGTATTAGCCAGTCTTGTAGGTATGGCATTGTTTAATTTCTCTAATCAGAGTGATTTTAGAGTTTTTTTTTCATAGGAATAAAGATAGCTTTGATTTCTTTATGTGAAAACTTATTATATTTGACCATTCATCAGTTTTTGGAATGACTTATATTCTTATGAACTTCTATATTTTTGAGAAATGAAATTTTTATCTGAGAAACATATTACAAAAACTTTTCCATTGTTAGAAGTACTGTGTATTTCCCTCCATCTTGTCTCTCCTCCCCTTCTCTTTCCCTCAGGTTATCTAGATTTCTTTGTCTTCTTTCATTCTGTCCCTACTTAAAAGTGTTTTGCTTCAGACCAATATACCTCCTTCCCCCAATATACCCTCCCTTTTATCAGCCCCTTCTCCTATGGGGTAAAATAGATTTCCATACTCAACTGAATGTGTTATTCACAATTTGAGCCAATCAAGCTCCCCCTTTGCCCTTCTGTCTTTTCCTGCATTTGTAAAAGCTTTTTCTCCACTTCTTTTATGTGAGATAATTTACCCTATTCTGTTTCTCCCATCCTCCTTTCTCTCATTGGATCCTTCTTTTCTCACACCTTAATTTTACTTCATTAAATAACTTTTTCCTCCAGTGAATAATACTGTCTTTTCCTGGGTAGGTAATCCTTGCCTCCTTTGCCTTTTTGAATATCATATCCCAAGCCCTCTTATCCTTTAATGTAGAAGCTCGTAAATCTTGTGTTTTTAATTGTGTCTCCACAATATTTGAATTGTTTTGTTTTTCCTGGCTGTTTATAATTTTTCTCCTTGACCTGAACACACTGAAATTTGACTTCTTGGTAGTTTTCATTTTAGGATCTCAGGAAGGGATTGGTAGATTCTATTAATGTTTTAACCTCTTCTCCTAGGAGATCAGAATAATTTTCTTAGATAATTTCTTGAAAGATGATGTTTAGGTTCTTTTATTATTGCAGCTTTCTGGTAGTCCAGTAATTCTTAACTTCTCAGACTGTTTTCCAAGTCAATTAACTTTTTTCCAATGTAATACTTCCATATTTTTCAATCTTTTGATTTTGTTTTATTCTTTCTTTCTTTCTCTCTCTCTTTCTTCCTTCCTTTTTCTTCTTAACTTCTCAGACTGTTTTCCAAGTCAATTAACTTTTTTCCAATGTAATACTTCCATATTTTTCAATCTTTTGATTTTGTTTTATTCTTTCTTTCTTTCTCTCTCTCTTAATTCCTTCCTTTCTTTTCTTCTCTTCTCTTCTCTTCTCTTCTCTTCTCTTCTCTTCTCTTCTCTTCTCTTCTCTTCTCTTCTCTTCTCTTCTCTTCTCTTCTCTTCTCTTCTCTTCTCTTCTCTTCTCTTCTCTTCTTTTCTTTTCTTTTCTTTTCTTTTCTTCTGAGGCAGTTGGGGTTAAGCGACTTGCCCCGGGTCACACAGCTAGAAGGTGTTAAGTGTCTGAGGTCAGAATTAAACTCATGTCCTCCTGACTTTAGGGCTGGTGCTCTATCCACTGCTCCTGTTTTATTGTTTCTTATTTATGTTTTCTTATGCATTGTTTCTTTATATGCCTCATAGGATCATTAGTTTCCACTTGCCCGATTCTAATCATTAAGCAAGTTTCTTCTTTGAACTTTTGTACCTCCTCTTATATGGCCAATTTTGCCTTTTAAGGAGTTTTCACTTTTTAAGGAGTTCTATTTTTCAGAATTTTTGTACATCTTTGTACATTTTGGTAGTTTTGCTTTTTAAGTCATTCTTCTCTTTAGTGGATTTTTGTTTTTGGCTTATTCTGGGGTTTTTTTTAGGAGTTCTTTTCTTGTCTTTTGTGTTGACTTTTTTTTTCCTATTTCAATCAGTATTATGCCCAAACTGAGTGAATTTTGGCTTCACTCTTAAAGGCATTCTTACTATGTGAAGGTATTTTGTAGAAGAAGCTATCAATTCTATTTCATTCTCTCATGGATTGAGGGAATATGGGATATAAAGGGGGGTATAAAGTAAATTTTGTTATTTTTTAAAAAGCTTGTTTTGAACTGCCTTTGCAGCAGACTCCCAACACATATAGCTGGTGAGGTTTCTTTCAGCTGACCATAGATGACCAAAATTACTTGTACCTTAATAGGGTGAGGACAAGTGACTCATCGAAATCATCTGTTATACCTTATGTCAAATTCTGTTGTACAATGCTGTGTTGTACCACAATACAAATGCTTTTTTTTTTTTTCATGTCTTCAGAGAAGAGTTAGAGAAAACGAAGGGTGTCATTGAGAAGTCCAAGAAAAGAAGTGAGCTCACAGGGACCCAGACTCACATATCTGCTGCAGAAGAGAATCTTCAGAACATGATCGTTGATCTGGATAATGTGGTCAAAAAGGTCAGTTTCCACTGTTCACCTTACTCATTTGACTGGGCTTGAGCATCCGTTTGATAACTTCAGAAGAAGGAAGTAGGACTGACCAACTTCCTTTACTCACCTAGACTTTTGTGCCAAAATAACTAGCCAAGCTGAAGCTGTTGATTAAAAAAAAAAAAAAAAGACCTTTAGATGCATATAGATTTATTCTATTTAAGTGACCTCCCGTATTAGAGTTTATCTGATCTCGAATTATGTGAGTGAAAAATTACTATTAGCCAGGAAAAGTTGCACGTTCTGTGTCTGGAATTATATTCTAGGTTTACTGAATAGCTTTAAATAATGAGCAATTCAATATGCAGGTTAGAATGTCATTTAACTATAATGAAATTTAAATTACACGAAATAAAGGGATGCCTTCTGTTTTTAATAGATTCTGCAGAGATCTCTAGTTCATTTCCCTCCATTCCCATTTTTCACATGAGTGATTCCTTTTGGTTTGGAAAATGTGGAAGTGGGTAGAATTTAGTTGAAACAACCCTTTTAGTGCTGTGGAAGAAAAGAGACCTGACAAAGAGAAAGAACAGAGCTTAAATGTCAGTCATTGTGTTTGAATCACAAGGGCCCAGGTTGGGACATCCCGGCACACAGGATGAACTTAATAAATGTTTGTTGATGGATTAATCTCCTCTCTGTTTGGTTGATTTCTTTGCCTCCAATCAGACCATCCCTCTACCTCTGCACTCTCGCTGAACATCACACCTGCACTGACTGCTTCCAGTCCTGACTCTGTAGTTAGCCATAGTATTGCTGCAAGTCTTCTCCTGTAGAAACTTTTGCCCCCATGTGTTGTTACTTCTTCCTCTTTCATTTCTACTCACCTAATGATGAATGGAGGTATGGGAGCCACACAGTGTTGCTAACTGGGCCCTCACCAGTACCGGGCGATCCGAAGTAATCCTTGGATTCTCTGCTGTAGCCCCCACAAAAGCTTGTCTGTACTTTTCTTCTCTCTTCAAGTTTTCCATACATCTTCTTGCCTCCCCCATCCCCTTATCCGAGGCCATTTGAGAGTGAGCCTCTTCTCCTGACCCTGGTCACCGGGGGGATCCCTTGGGTCTCTTCCCTTTAGCCCATGTGTCACCCCAGCACCTTATCTGCCCCCCACAGCTCCTCTCACTTGATTCTTTCCTGCCTCCAGTTTCTCCTCCCTTCAGTCTGCCCTCCACACTGTGGCCATTTTCTTTACATTTATGTTGGAGCACTGCACAGTAAATGCGAGGGGCTCTAGAATGAAATATAAACTTTTTTCCCTCGGAAGTTCTTCCCTTTGTATGTTTATTATATAATTTTAACAGATTAAATGTAAACTCTCATTAGCTCTTAAAGCCCTTCATACCCAGTTCCCCCACACCCACCCCGTCTGCCTCTTCTTATTCTCTGGGATCCTCCCAGACCTCTATTCCCTTTTCTTGTGCTGCCAGCATTTTGCAACCTGTGTAGTGGGTACACAGTAAGCATCTAATAAGTGCTTATGGCTCTGTTCTCCATCCTTTAATCCTTGTGCCAGAAGCAGCCTGACTCCTAGATTCCCTCTTCCTTCCTCTGCCCCATCCCCGTGGACGCCCTTCCTTTTCCTTTCTCTCCCCTGTGTGGTGCAAAAGCCCCTCAGAGCAGGGATGTCTTGTGGATCTGCGGGCTGTGGTGCAGGGCGTGCCTCGTAAGCGCTTAATTGACCTCTCAGCTTGGGATGACTCCGTGTTTGATGTTGAGGCCCTTTTCAAACCTGAGACCTTTGCGTTTGTTTAGGTCCAGGCAGCTCAGTCTGAAGCCAAAGTCGTCACACAGTACCATGAGCTGGTGACCCAGGCCCGGGATGAGTTCCAAAGGGAATTGAATAGCATCACCCCAGATTTACTTCCTGGTTGGAGCGGGCTCAGTAAGTATGACCAGCAGATGGGCGATGTTCTCGGAGTGCTCAGTAATAACAGGAAAGCCGTGTCCCATTCCGTTCAGGCATCATCCCCATTGCTTAAACACCAGACGTGGCCCCAGTGCTTCCAGCAGTCAGGACCCCCTGGGCAGAGGAAGTATTGGGGAAACTCGGGGGTCGTGGGATTTGGCTGCAAGGCAGCCAGATGGGTTGGGTTTGGAGCTTCTCTTGGGGAAGGTCCAGATGGGAGTTGTGGAGCATGTCCGTGGGGTCAAAGTGAAGAGACCTTGGACTGGAGTAGGATGCAAGGACGAAGCTCGTGCCACAGGCTTCCTAGTCCATTTCAGTGAGCATTTTTAGGCACCTTCTGTATGTAAGGCCCTGAGGTCTGCAGAGACCAAAATGAAGTCCCCTGCCCTCTGAGAGTTTTGGTCGCAGGTGACATTTAACTGTCTTAACGTGTACACAGATAAGTAAATGGACGCTAAGCAATGAGGGAGGGCACACTGACCCTCCCTCTCCCCCCCCATCCCAGGCAGAGAAGGGAGTAGGAATAGGGGATGGGAGCCGAGGAAGGAACTGAGGGAGACCCTGTGGGATTGGGGGTGGGGGTGGTTTGGGGTTGGGGTTTGCATTGTCCATGGTGGCCGGGACATTCCATGAAGGGGCAGGAAGGTTCTTGTGACCGGTAGGTGTCAGGATTGATTAAAGAGGGAGGTGGGGGACAGAAGCCAGGAGGTCACTCCTAAGCCCCACAGGAGATTTTCTTGTGGAAGTTGGCGACAGGCACAGCAGAAGAGGAGGGCCAGAAGTCTGCATCATCTGAAGGAGCCGGGAAGCCCTGAGGACATGGCACGCCTCTGCCCCTCTACACTTTTTCTGCTGCCCCCACCCTAGATGAGACCTCAGGCTCCTCACTTGGGCCCTTGTTAGAGCCTTGTGACCATTTCTCACGTGTCCGTACTCAAGTCTTATTCAGCCTTCATGTCTTTGCCCAGGGGTCTCTTGTGCAGATGTCAGGCATTCGCTGCTCACACCTTTGAGCATTTCCTCTTCTGCCTAGTTATACTTAGATGGACCTCTCGTCTCCACGGCACAGAGGGCAGGCTCCGGCCTGGGGGGACTCGTCTAGGCAGGGGCTGGAGGCCCCACCACACGCTCCGACGGGCACGTCTGCTGCTTTTCCTATCAGACAGCCGCGGGGGGGATCTCTTTTACACCTGTCCTTCAGACTCATGCTTAAACATGCCTTTTTTCCTTCTTTGGAGACAGTTGCATTTCATGACTGGCTGACATAGAGCCTTGCAGGTATTTTGAAGGTATTTACTCCAAGGAAAGGTCATTCACAAATGTCCCTACTCCTGCCAAAATACTTGTAGCAGCCCATTTTGTAATAGCAAAGACCCAGAAACAGTCAGTGCCTGCCATTTAGCGAATGACTTAACAAATTGTGGTTCATGAATGTAGTATAGTGCATCCTGATATGTGTAAGAAGTTCCAGAGGAAGGGAGAAAGAGAAAGAGGAGAGAAGAGAGAGAAAAGTAGAGGGGAAAAGGAAAAACATGAGGATTATAATAGCAACTACCCTTGTTATATGAGACAGTATATTTTAGGGCAGCTAGGCGGTGCCGTGGAGCCTGGTGTCAGGGAGACTCATCTTCCTGGATTCTCAATGTGGCCCCAGACTCTTCTGGGTGACCCAGGGCAAGTCACTTCACCCTGTTTGCCTCCATTTCCTCATTAGGAAAATGAGTTGGAGAAGGAAATTGCTATTTCAATATCTCTGCCAAGAAAATCCCAAATGGGGTCACAAGGAGTCAGACATGACTGAAAAATGACTATAAGGCACTTTGCAAACAATTCACAACACTAACACACTTGCTAGCTGCTAATATTGATAATTAACAGTACTCAGAGGCATGCACTGCGTGTATGTTTGGTCTTTGTGTATATTTTCTATTTTAAAATGAGAGTGAGGAAGCCATAATTATGGTAAAAGTAACTTCTTGGTAAGCTTGGGAGGACTACTTTGTTTTCTAAAAATCCCATGTTTTTGCATAAGGGATCAAAATTAGAGAACGTTGATTGAGGATCTCCATTTTTATGGTGACACATCCTCCCTATGAAGTTAATTATCTTTTTGTTTGTTTTTTCCTTTTTGTGAGGTAAATAACTTTGTTTTCTTTTGTTTTATTAATGCCTTTCCAAAATATTACATTTCCAACATTCACTTTTTGTAAGATTTTTTTTGTTCCAAATCTTTCTCCCAAGATAGCAAACGATTTGATATAGGTTATACATGTAGAATCATTTTATAAACATATTACCATATCATTCATGTTTTAAAAGAAAAATCCAAAGATAAGGGAAAAAACACACAAAAAACCAGATGGAAATAGTATACTTTGATCTGCACTCATCTTCCATAGTTATTTCTCTGGATGTGGATGACATTTTTCATCCCAGGCCAATTGCAATTATTTTGAATTACTGAGAAGAACCAAGTCCATCACAACTGATTATCACACAGTCTTGCTGTACCTGTGGACCATGTTCTTTTGATTCTACTCATTTCACTTAACATCAGCCCATCTCCAGGCCTCTCTTGAAATCATCTTGCTGATTGTTTCTTTTATTCAGCCATTCTCCAATTGATGGGGCATCCATTCATTTTCCAGTTTCTGGCCACTACAAAAAGGGCTGCCACAAACATTTTGGCATATGTGGGTCCCTTTCCCTTCTTTAAGATCTCTTTGGGATATAAGCCCAGGAGAAACATTACTGGATCAAAGGGTATGCACAGTTTGATAGCCCTTTGATGGAAGTATGCATATTTGTCCCAGTTTTCCTGCATCCCCTCCATCATTTGTTATCTTTTCCGGTCATCTTAGCCAACCTAAACAGATATAAGGCAGTTAAACATCTTTTGAACAAAGTAGTTTTTCTATTTCAAATATAAAATAATTCAGTCCACAACGTAAACTTCTAAGAAAGGTAATTGCCCCAGTATTTGGAACTGACCTTAAGGTCAGTTTCTGAATTGGTTTAGAATGTGCAAAATCCACTAGTAGCATTTTTCCCCTTTACATATATTTATTAGTGAATATGTTGAAATAAACATGTAATATTTCAAATGAATATTAATATTTCAAATCTTTTTCTTTTCTTTTGCAGAGATCTCAGATATAGGTGAGTAATTCAGTATTTTAGGATCTTTAAAGACTTGAGTTTGAAGACTTAAATTACCTTTTCAGAGATAGTTTGAACCTTCAGAAATACTCACTTTGTTCTTCAGGCCAAACTTGAAATTCTTCATTCTAAGTCTCACTTGGATGTTCTGGAAATTCATGAGGGCCACAGGATAAGCTGCTCCTCACATGTCCAGAATCATCTGGGTGACAGCAGAGTCCACTGATATGTGTACTAGGGAGTTTTCTTCGGGGCAGTGTAAAGAGGGGGAGGGTAGGCCTTTGCCTGGATTTGGGCTCATGAAAGAATACGAAGGCCTTCTGTAAACCTTGTTAGGTAAGAAAGGCTGGAGAATGAGCCAGAAAGACTCAAGGAGGCGGAGGGGTCTGGAACCTCCTGTCCAGGAAGGCGCCATAGCCTTAGGGCCCCTGAGCTGGGATGGGCCACAGAGGGGCCCTAGACTCCCCCTCCCTTCCAATGGTGCCTATGAGGAGCCTGACCTGGAGCTAAGGCTCTCCTGCTTTGGGGGCAGCAGCTGCTATGCTCTGGCTCCCTTTTTCTGCCCAGTGCTTAGGGGCCAATGGTCAGAACTTAGATTGTTAAACCCATCCCGGCTAGTCGTGAAGGTTATTGGCCGTCTCTCATTGAAAATTTCCTTGTTTAGCCGGGCAGCTGTCCACTGATGATCTCAATGCCCTCATTGCGCACGCCCATCGGCGCATTGACCAGCTGAACAGGGAGCTGGCCGAGCAGAAGGTCCGTGAGCAGCAGCACATCGACAGCGCGCTGCAGAAGCAGAAGCTGGAGGACGACAAGGCCTTTGAATCCGCCGTGGCCAAAGCGCTCGAGCGCCACCGGAGCGAGATACAGCTGGAGCAGGACCGAAGGGTGAGGGAGCAGGGTCCCAAGGGTGAGGGAGCGGGGCCCGGCCTCCTTGTTGATGTGTTTGTGCATGGGTGTGGGTGCAGATGCCCACAGACCTTCTCCAGAAGGTTCTGGGATCGCCATTTTCTCTGGAAGCAGGAATACCACGCTCAGTTAAGAGCTAAAATTGATGGCCAGGGAAACCCCCTCAGACCCTGGGTGTGTGGTCTAAGACACACTCCCTTTGCCTTAGGGGATTAAATGATACCATTGATGGCCCATGTGAGTACAATTGATATCCTTGCTCATCCATGAATTGAGAGTCTGTGCACAGTATAATATACTGGCCTCAGGAGATAGACTCGAGCCTGAGGAGGCTGGGGGCCTTTGCGTTCAGATTGTTGTCTTTGGAGAGGAGGCCCTGGCTTTGTGCCGTTTATACTTCGACCTCCTGAGGCTGTGTATGAGCAACAGAACGAACGGTCACTCAGCATTGGCTTTACAGGTTGAGGAAGTCCGAGATTTGATGGAAGCGGAAATGAGGACTCAGCTCCGGCGCCAGGCCGCTGCCCACACTGACCACCTGAGGGACGTTCTCCGGATCCAGGAGCAAGAGCTCAAATATGAATATGAGCAGGTGATGGACCTGGGGGGCCTGGAAGTGCCTTTGGTCAGTGCGAGTGAACTTGGGGTGCTGCCCCATGGGGAAAGGAGAGCCTCAGCCTCCAGTGGGGCCTCGAGGCCAGGCTGATGGGCCTGGGGCCTCTGGTTATGTGAGGCCAGGAGGAGTCCAGCCTTAAGGCTCTGCTGGCAGGTGCCTTTTGGGGTTCCCTGTCCTCAGCTAGTCTCCTCCCCCCGTGGGCACTCCTCACCAGTGGCTGACCCTAGATGTGTTCAAAGCTAGTGGAGCAGCCTCCCTCTCCCCCTGCCCACTTCCCCTCCCCTGGCTGCACTGGCCCTTTGAACCCTGGTCTCCGCATGTGGGCGGGCCTGGGTGGGCCTTGGGCAGGCACGGGGGCTCCCCTCAGTACTCTTCTTTTTGAGCTGGGGCAGCTTCTCCTGCACAGTGAGGTGTGAGTCCTAGTGGATGAAGGGGGCTGCAGAAGCCCCCAGTTCCAGTCTTGCCTCCCCCTAATTGGGCCCTGGCTGCTCTCAGTATGCAAACAGTACAGTCTCTGAGGACCGTGGCTATTATGTGTTCCCGGGTCACTTCAAAGACTGGGTCTATTTCCTTGGGGGTGGGGGGCAAGCCAGCACTCCCAGTCAGGGCTGGTTTTCTGTGTGGTCAGTGGCCGCGGGCCAGGCAGTGACAGGCGAGCAGCTGTCCTGGCTTTCTTGCCGAGCTGTGGCTCAGGGTGGGAGACTCTCGGCCTTCAGCTTGTGTAGAATTCGCACCCAAAACCAACTCTAAGCTTTTTCCTTTCTGACTCACAGCTGCCACTGGGCACGGCCCCTTGTTTGTCCTTCCCTGACCTGGCATTGCTGCCACAAGCCGGGTCCTTGAGAGGGATGGGGGCTGAGAGCGCCTTGCAAGGGGGGCTATGCGCACTGACAGGTGTGTCTTGGGCCTTCTGTGGTCTCTTTAGGGCTTGTCTGAGAAACTCGCCGAGCAGGAGCTGCAGTTCAAGCGCCTCAGTCAGGAGCAGGTGGACAACTTCACCCTGGACATAAACACAGCTTACGCCCGGCTCCGAGGGATTGAGCAGGCCGTCCAGAGTGAGCGGGGTGACCGGTGCCCGATGGGCCTGGCTCGAGCTCGAGGCTTACTGCCAGCATCCTGGGCAGAGGGGCCGGGGAGAGGACGGGGCATGTGGGTGGGAGGCCAGGGGGGAGCTTTGGCTTTGGGTTCAGGTCTTGGGGGCGGTCCTGCCTCACACCGCCTCTTCCCTTTGTGGTAGAGGTGAGGGGCTGGCCCCTGCCCCTGCTGACCACACAGCATCTCCCCACAGGTCACGTGGTGGCCGAGGAGGAGGCCCGCAAGGCACACCAGCTTTGGCTTTCTGTGGAGGCCTTAAAGTACAGCCTGAAGACCGCCTCGGGCGACGGTCCCACGATCCCCTTGGGCACGGCAGTGGAGGCCATCCGTATTAACTGCTCGGACAACGAGTTTGCTCAGGCCCTGACCGCGGCCATCCCGGCCGAGTCCCTGAGCCGCGGCATCTACAGCGAGGACACCCTGAGGGCGCGCTTCCAGCACGTCCAGAAGCTGGCGCGCAGGGTGGCCATGATTGATGAGACCCGCAACAGCTTGTACCAGTACTTCCTCTCCTACTTGCAGTCCTTGCTTGTTTTCCAGCCTCAGCAGATCAAGCCCCCGGCCAAGCTCGTCCCCGAAGACCTGAACACGTTCACGCTGCTGTCCTACGCCTCGTACAGCATCGAGCACGGCGACCTCGAGCTGGCCGCCAAGTTCGTCAACCAGCTGAAAGGGGAGTCGCGCCGGGTGGCCCAGGACTGGCTGAACGAAGCTCGTGTGACCCTGGAAACCAAGCAGGTCGTGGACATCTTGACCGCGTACGCCAGCGCCGTGGGCCTCGGGACCACCCAGGTGCAGCAGTGAGGGCGCCAGGCCTGAGCGCGGCCCATCGCGCTCTCCTGTACGCACTTGTCCTGTGTCTAGAGAGATCCGCACGATGTCTTGGAGGGCTGTGCAGCAAGGCTCCCGGGGGCAGGGCTGGGGGCCATCTTTGCCCTGTCACCCCCGCCTGCTGCAGCCTCCGTTTCCAATTACTATCATGTCAGCCACCTCCAGGCACTTTCCTTCACACTTTGTCTAACATTGGACGTTTTCGGGTATTACTGATGGGGCTTTCGATCCAATCAAGATAATGTTTGTGATCCCGACCACTATTGATTTGGCCACTTGGAGCAAACTGAATAAAATAGTGAAAATTACCGATTTGTGTGTGTCCTCTGGTGTGTGGAGAGGCGGGGCCGAGGACCACAGGAGGGCGGTGATGTGGGGGGAGGGCCGTGATGAGCTGGGAGGACGCGGCCCATGCACACATTCTCGGGTGTCTCAGCGCGTGTCCCCAGAACTCGGGTCAGCAGTACGGCTTAGGGACAGGATAGGACCCTTGTTCTCCAGGCCCACGACTCCAGGAGCTCCTGAGCCTTTACTCTTGACTCGGGAGACGCTGTGCTTGTGTAAAGCCTGGCGCCTCTGCGTGCTTCAGCCCCCGAGCACTCACCAGCGCACCAAGGGTTCTCCTTTCAGAAATCCCCTCACGACTGCAGCCATCTATCTGGTCTCCCAGATGAGGAACCGGAGCATGACAGCTTTTAAAAAGTCTTGCCCACATGATATGTGGAAAGGGGGCTTCACTTGGAACCGATGACCCCACTTTGAAAGTTTGCTGTAGGGGGAGGGTGCCTGGCCACCCCTCTGGGCTGAGGTCAGAGGCTGGCACTGTTGCCTTTTGGAAGCTTTTTAAACCAGGCTCAGCCTCCTGCAGCTGAGGGCAAACACTGCCCGCATGGCATGGGCAAGAGTAGCCTGGCAGCATGGCCCCCACCTCTTAGTGGGTCGACATGTGGCAGGAGCTGGGTATTCATAGAAGCTCTAGCTGAAAGAAGTCCTTGCAGAAGTCAGGGGGGAGGATGGGACAGCGTGGGGTGGGTGGCAAAGCTTGGCTGGACCGATCTCCCCCCAGGCAGGAGCCCGTCAGGAGCTGTTCAGGCCGCTGGGTGTCTGTTCCTGCACTGCCTCCGTGCTGGCCCACTCCAGTGGGTCTCCCTGCTCCTCTGACCATCTTGCCCTCGGCCCCTGCACCCCTTTCCTATCCATGCCCTCAATGTTGAACCTCCCCCGAGATTCATGCCTTTTACACTTGAGCATCCTGGATCTTGTGTTAATGTACCCCTTAGTGGTCCTGGCACCGAGGCCCCCAGGTCCCTGTTTGTCGTCCCACTGTGGGGACACGGGAAGGGGATATGTCACACAAGGACATGCCCTTCTCCACATTTTAGGATAATTTTTTTCTTTTGTTTTTCTAGTAAAATGATTTTTAATACGCATTGCTTCATGAATCAAGGGGAGAGGAAAACCAGACAAAGGGAAACATTGTGGAAAAGATAAAAAACCAAAGTAGAAGTGAACACAGCGTGTGTTGATTTGCATTCGGCTCCTTAGTTCTTTCCTGGGTGCAGACGGGATTGCTGAGGACCAGGCCTTCTGGCTCTTACTGCGAACACTGTTTTCCTGGTTCTGCCTGTTATGCTCAGTCAGGTTGTGTCTAAAACCAGCTTGTTCAACATTTTCATCATCCCATTACCCCCACGTACCCCAGCCATTCCCCAATCAATGGGGACAAAATGCTTTTTTTTCAAACGATTTTGTACAGGTGGGTATCCTTTGGAGGTGTTTTTCTAAGTCCAAGATTGACTGTTCTTTCTTTGGGAAATTCCAGGGTGACAGTCATTGTCTCCCAACCATACAGACACTTCATCGCCACCTGTTGCCCCTTGGTCCCCCTTCCAGGGTGAGGAGCAATCCTGAATCTGCACAGAGCTCACTACAGCCTCCAGGCAATTTCAGCTCTCTATGCTCCTTTATTTCGGAGAAAAGTGGCTAGAATGGACAGGGTTTAGGGAAGCCTTCCCTCCCTCCCACCGTCCCCCACAAAATCTCTGGCGTTCTCAGTGAGCTGGGGCAAGAAGCCTCACGTGCAGGACCTGGACCTAAGTCCCAAGCCGTGTCCTACAACCTCCCTTCTCCCCCAACACAAGAGGTGGAAGGCTTGTGGTTGGGGCTTCTTTCTTTTCTGCCTCCATGTTTGCAGGGACATCACTGGGAAGTTGTATCATGGTGGAAATTTTTTTTTTTTTTGCTTGTTAAATAACACAACTAGGAAATGTTACATGTCTCGAGGTCACATGTGAACTTGCGTCCTCCTGACTTCAGGACTGGTGCTGTACCCACTGTACCACCTGGCTGCCCCAATGGAATTATTATTTTTTAAAGTTAATTATACCTTTTATTTACCAGATATATACATAGGTAGTTTTACAATATTGACAATTGCCAAACCTTTTGTTCTAATTTTTTGCCTCCCCTCCCCCCAAGATGACAGTTTGATCAATACATGTTAAATATGTTAAGGTGTAAGTTAAATACAATATATGTATACGTGACCAAACAGTTGTTTTTTCGGACTTAGAAATAGTGTACAATTGGCCTGTGAAGGAAATCAGGAATGCAGCCGGACAAAAATAGAAGGACTGGGAATTCTATGTAGTGGTTCACAGTCATCTCCCAGAGTTCTTTCGCTGGACTGATTTGGTCCAATGGAATTATTTTTAAAAAAGATTTTGTCATATTCTTTTTGAGTTCCAGATTCTCCCTTCCTTCCCTGCCCCCTAATTTAATTTTTTAAAACTTTCTGTAAACTGCACAACTTGGACTCCCAATAGGAACCAGAGAGCAGCAGGCTAGAACGGGCCTGAATGTAACGCGACCGCTGCTCTGGATCTGCTACCTCATCGACATGGACATTTTTGCACCAAGGGCATAGACTATTATAACTGATGCAAAATGGGAGGATGCAGAGGAGCTCCCTTTCCAGAGGAAACTTGTACTTTGTGCTGAGTAATCCCCCGAGACGGGAGCACACATTTGTTCTCTTTGTATCCTGAATGATACTGATCATCAGACTGACCAAAGCTCTTCCCAGGGCTCCTGGTTTTAATATGCTTAGGGAGGAAGCTTGTTTTACACCCTCAAATGAGAGCTTTAAAAACGGAAGGGAGCCTGGACGCCATCTTGCGTCCCCCTCTCCCCACCCTGCAATTTGTTCAGACGAGGTAATAGGCTCAGGACTCTGAGGGATGCAGTCTCCTCGAAGACCCATAGCCACTCAAGAGCTGTTTGGTGGATGAGGACTGGAAGCCAAAGTACTGGGCAGAAGAAGGGGGAAAGCCAGATTTGGAGCCCAGGGTAGTCCTGGTAAATCCAATTTTCCCCCAGGTCTCTATATAAATAGAGGGTGTTGCTGTAATGATGGGGCGCACCGGACCCGCCCTTCAAACAGTAGTCCTGACTTTCCTTCCTTCCAGAGAGAGCCAAAGTGGGAGCAGTGACAAGTTACTTTTTTTGGTTGATAAATACGAAAACACTAACCAGCAAGTGAGGTTTGTCTGAAGCGGCTCCTAGAAGTCATCAATGAAAAAGTGCATGCGAGCCTTTGAAAGATCATCTTGGATACCAGTGGGTTAGACTGGACGCCCTGAGAGTGAAGGGAGGAGGAGGCTCCCAGGGGGGTCAGGGGCCACACTGCCAACGCCCAGGAGCAGGGCAGAGAAAATGCCTCTGGTGCCCAGAAGTGACTTTCATAAGATCTTAGCTACAAATGGGAGAAGCCCAAAGGAGGCAGCCATCCCGGGCAGTTTAACATGGCGGGGAAGAATAGTACACAGACCTGGACCTGCCTATGGGGGAGTGGGTCAAGAACACTCACTTTTATAGAGAAAAATGGAAGGTGTTAGTGATGGCTATGGCCCAGGGGTTCCCTTGGACTTCTGTGGCTACCCTTCTTACCTGAGGCCTAAGATTCTCGCGCGCTGCCCATCCCGGTGCTGAGCACAGTGCCAGGCACATCGGGGCCTGATGCTTGCTCCCTTCCCCACACTGTGCCTTCTGGCATTCGGCCTGCTTCTCTCCTACTCCTTTTGACAATTTCCTTAACATCCAGGTTAGGCAAAATGTAGCCCGCTCGCCCCTCTCCCCATGTCCCAGTGGACCCCCCCATTTTGATTTTTTGCTGACTAGTCCCATCATCCCTTTCCTTAGCTGGCCGTTGTGGGCTCCCCATCCTTGTCTACACCAAACTCAACTCGAGTGTCTGTGGCTATCAGGAGGCTCTGAGAGGTTCCCGGAATCGGGCTGAGTCACGTGTGGGTGGAGCAGGACCAGGAGGGCCGGGTCAGTCTGCACCAGTCCTCACTGCCCATCCCCTTCCTCTAGTTTCAGAGCAAACTGCACAGTAAATGAAGACAAGGAGGCACAGGGACCATTAGCCAAGGAGGATGTGGGCTGGGGGCCCCCCCTTGCGGGCTGCTGCTCTCCTTGGAAGTAGAAGGGGCTGGGGGAGGCACACTCTCTATTTTCAAACCCAGCCCCATTATCACATGATCTTCTCGGACAACGGAAAGGACCAGGCATCTCTCAGGCCAAGCCTCAGGTGTCCAGCCAAGGCTGGGGGAGGGAGCGGCCCCTCAGGGTGCCCAGAGCTGCCGGGTCTAATTAAGGAAAGACTCAGGGAGGAGGCAGCCAGAACCACGCAGGGTTTATTCTCTCTGATTTCAGCCAACACTTCCCAAGCACATAAGCCAACAACAGCGAGGGCACCAGTTCTGCGCCCCGATACGGGCTTGTGGCCAGCTAAGCGGCCTCATTTATCACGAAGGGCGGCCGAGGCGTGAGCGCTGCAGGCCTGAGTCCCAATCGCTCCTTCCTGACTCCTGCCCCTCGGCAGCGACGTTTCACTTGCTGCCCGGCGCCTTTATTCCCACGGGCTCTGCCCTGCCCCCACGAGTCAGATTCAGCTCCAGACCCAGCAGATCTTCAGGGTTTGGGGAACACCGACCCTCACTCACTGTCGCTGCTGCTGCTGCTGCTGTCGCTGTCACTGCTTGTCCCAGTTAAGTCTTCTAGGGCTTTTCTGCAAGGAACAAAACAGACAGTTCATGTTCTCTCTTCTGGGGTTCCTGCCGTCCCCTATCACGTGGGGGAGTCTGGGGGCTTGGGCAGAAAAGCCAGAAGCAGTGCCAGAGTCCCCGGCCATGCCGGGCTGCCTCAAAATGAAAATTCAATTAAAAACACCACTGACTAAGTGGGATGCTGTTAGGGTCTTGTGAATGGGTCAGCACAGTGCAAACAGGAAGTAAGAAGCCGAAAGTGCTTGAGGTAAATAATTTCTTTGGCACAGAGACTGCCTCATGGGCAGGACCTGATCACACTGATCATACTGAGATAGCCTGGTAACGGGAGACGGCTCCCTCTCTGACGGGCTGTGTGTGTAACCTCACAGACCCTTCTTAAGCCCACGCAGCCGGAGGTCGCTCTCTTTATCCCGGGGTGGCTGAGCCGAGTGGATGGATAGCCAAGAGAGGTAAGGAGCTTGATAGTGACACATGATGTTCACTTGGGAGTTAACACACCAGGGCAATATGTAAGCAAGTAGAATAAAGACTAAGATTGCGTGTGGCTGTTCTTGAGCCCACTGTCGGTCATTAAACTACGGTTCGAGAAATCGCAGCCAGAGACCTCTGAAGGCCTCAGAGGAGGCAGCCGGGTAAAGTCAGTTGGCACTGCAAAGGTCAGTGGCCAGAGGATTCTCTGACGTCCTGGGAATTAGGAGAGCCTGGCAAGGTAAAAGTTACAGAGTAACGCTGGGCCGCTGGCAAATGAAGTGACTGCCCAGGGTTAAGTTCTGCTGTACTTTTTAGGATGTCAGGGAAAGGGACGAGATTAAGGGGAGAAGAAAAAACATGTATTAAAAATAACTGGAACCACAGGAGAGCTCCAATGGTGGTCAGCAGGGCCTCCCCCCACCCCAGCTGCTCATTAACAGCCTCTCCAAGGGGGCGACAGCAGAGGGCACCCTTACCTCTGTTCCTCAGAGACTTCAAATTCAGCCAGCACTCTCTGCGTGAGCGGCTCACAGATGGCCAGGCTCAGGGAGTGGGTCAGCTTCACCAAATGCACAGCCCGGGCAGAATCGTGGCGTTCCTGAGCGTGGTTCATGAATTCATTGATCAGCTCGGCTCTGAAACAAGAAGATCCATGGGGCTGGGCTCATGCCTGCCGCACCCGGCCACTGAAGATGGCAGGAAACCCCCAGAGGACTCACCTGGGGATTTTGTTTTGCTTCTTGAAATTCTCCAACATCTGCCTGTTTGAGACAAGATTATGGTTCTCTCAGGGCTGGAGCACCTGACCCTCCCATTGTTCCCAGGGCCGGCACGGTTTTTCCCCTGAAGGGGGTCAATGGGGACCTCACCACCTGTGAAGGGGTTGGGGAAGAGACAGGCCAGGTCCTGCAGCGGGGGGAAGGTCTAAGTTGGGCTGGAGTGTGACACCTGAGGCAACCCCTGTGGGCAAGCACTGGGCACAGCCCTTACTTCCTGAGCAAATCATGTTCCAGACCAGCCAGAAGAAAGGATTTTAAACAGAACATGCTGGAGGGAACAATGGAGAATCCCGTTGCCCGTGTGCCAGCCTGGAGGTGTCCAATGTGCAGCACAACCAGATCCAAAAGGACCCAGGGATTGTGTCCCCATGAAGGCAGAGGCCAGCCTTGGCTGTCCAGGAGGACCGTGTGCGGGGGCGGGAGCAGACTGCCCGGTGTGAGAAGGCTCAGATTTAGGCACCAGTTTCATGTAAGTGCTTTCCATCCACCTGCCACATGCAGGAGGGCAGAGACACACCTACATTCAGCTCCCATGATTCAGCTGAGGTCCGTACCCCTGCGCCAATCATCACAGCCAAACCACACCCTGGAGGTCGGACCGCCACCACCTCATGATTTTGGCATGTCAATCTCAGGAAGGGACTGCAGTGGGGCAAGGGCCCCTTGAGCCCAGGGCCTGTGGACCAGCAGACCCTTCGAGGCCCGAGGGCTCCAGGAAAGAGCACCGCTCCCTCATTCAAAAGAGGGGTGAACAAGAGGCCCCCAAGGTGCTGGCTTCCAGAATTCCATGGAGTCCAATCCCACAAGCCTGGGCAGGACCCTGGCCATGGACAGGCACCCAACCTGCGGCCCACACCCAGGCCAGGGGCTAGAGGTCTTCTCTGGCAGTCTTGCTCAACACCTTGCACTACCCCCCCCCCCGACCTGGCCGAACAGACAGGACCACACTCACCAGGCCTCCTGGGTCCTGCCCCCTCGGAGGAGGACAGCAGCGATACAATTCATGGCATTGGTGGACCACTCTGACCCGGGCTTGCCGTCTATGCTTTCGAATATTGACTTGATGTCTGCGGCACAGTCGGCAAACGCTGCCTGGAGCTGAGGAGAGATGGTTAGCACCAGCTCCTGACAGCCCACAGCCCACCCTGGCACTTTTCACCTCACAACCACCCAAGCCCTGTCGTCCTCATTTTACAGAGGGAGAAGCCGAGGCACAAAATGACCCTGGGCCCCCCAGTTTTAACACAAGTTCTCACACGTCCTGGGACCATTTCCTAGGACTCCTTGTCTCGGGCACTAACAAGTCATTGCTCTTGTTCCCCCCACTTTCCCACATGGACACCCGAGAGATCACCCAGAGGAGGTGGAAGCTGGGCCGGCGACTGAGCAGTCAGATGCTGCTGGGACATGGGATGTTACAGAGAGCGCTCGGGCCCCCATCGTCCTACCTCGGGGGGCTGCTTCTCTCTGGCCATCAGCTGCAGGATCTCGTCCCTCAGATTGTTGTACTGGCTGAGACCAAATTCTTTGCAATCTTGGAACAAGAGAGACACAGGCAGAAATGACTATGGCCGTCCCTGAGCACCTCCGCACAATGCTCTGGCCACTGACCCCAGATCCCATCACCCCCATGTCTCAGGAGGGAGACGGCACAAAGCAGCAAGCCCCCCAGGAGAGGGAATGGGGGGAAATGGAAAGGAACCAAAGGCCTGAAATTTCCCCTGCTGCCGCAGGAACAGAGGAACACTTGATGGGCAAAATGCTTCTGGATAAAACTCTGTCCACCCAGCAGAGAATATGAGGGCAAAGACCCCAGGCCCATACAATAGGACTGTCAGAGATTTGTGATGACAAGAAACAATAACAATGCAAGTGACAACAATAATATCTTTTAACTGAGGGAGTCCTGGCCGGCTGTGACCCCTCTGAGGTTTTCTCAGCAGAGGGACACTGGAGTAGTCTCCATTGGCTTCTCCAGCCCATTTTACAGATGAGGAAGCAGAGGCCAGCACAGTGAAACAGCTCGGCAGGGTCACCCGGCTACTGAGTATCTAAGGCCGGATGGGAGCTCAGCAGTGGGAGTCAGCCTGGCTCCGGCACTGCACTCTGTGCCCCTGGCACATGACACCGGTCATTGTATACTTGGTGCCAGGCCCAAGGCTAAATGTGTGACCTGACCTGGTCCTTCCAAGCCCAGGAGGAACTCTCCTCATCTTGCAGTTGAGACTGAGGCGGACAGGCCAGACTGGAAGGAGGCGAGGCCTTCCTGAGGCCTCCCCGCTACCAGGCACCGGCCACAGCCAGCCAATATCAAAGCTAATCCGGCTCCTCCACACCTTCTGTTCTGGTCTCCCTCAGAGCCCAGGCCCATGGTGCCCAGTTTGTGCCACACGCCCAGCAGGGGAGGCCTCCTTTAGGTCCCTCCTAAGAAAAAGGGGGCTGGGTGGGGAGCTGCCAGCCTCACTCACCTCTCCAGATCTCAGGGATCATGTCCAATCGGCTCCCCACATCCAGGGCCTGGAGAAGATTAATCAGGAGGAACGAGTGAGGAAAGCAGACCTGAGAAAAAGGAACACACTCTCAGTTTTGGGCGTGGGGGGCAGGAACACACAAAGGCGGAGCCCCCCACGACAAATGAGAGGCGCTCTTACAGAAGGGATCAGCTCCTTGTACCACTTCAGAGTGACATCCACCTGCTCCATCAGGCACAACAAATTGAAGAACTTCTGACTGCAGGGAGAACAAACATGTTGAGGCTCTCCCCACAGCACAAGGTGGACCCACCCAGAACCTGCCCGCACCGTCCCTGCCATCAGGACAGGCCCCCAGCATCTTAAAGGCAGCCCCAGGACACTCTAAGTTCCACAGGAACAGGGCTTGAATCTCCTCTGCAGAAAGGGAAAACTTCCAGGACGAGGGACACACTCGTTCCCAAGATGGCTTGTCCACGCTTCCAGACAGAAGTTTAGCCCCCTCCTCACACACAAGCCTGAGCCTAGCCCTCTGCTTCAACCACCAGTCACAAGTAAAGACTCCCAACTCTTAGATGACCCAGTCCCTCGTCCACCCTTGGGTGCCCGCCCAAATCTTTAAGAAACTAACTGCAGGTTTAGCCTGGCCCAGGAGGCAGCCCCCCCCCACTCTCTTGCAACCCATCCATTCATCTTGCATTTGCATCCCCCTTTCAGGCCCTGACTTCTTGGCAGGGAGAAGCTTGTCTGCCTTGACCCTGCAGTCTTACAGGCAGAGGCAAATAAATCAAACAAGAAGCTCATGCTTACACCCAACTTACTAATAGTAGAGACTGTGAAGGGGATCCCCAAGCAGCTTCCAGTTGTCACCGGTCCTTAGGAGGCCATGCAATTGGTAGGCGAGGTCCAGGTCTTTGAGCATATAGCACTGCAAAGAGCGGGGCCATGAGCCCAAGCTGCAGGGGCCGGAGGCGCCAAGGCCACCCACAAGCTCTAAGGCTGCGGAGGGAGGTCAGGGACTGGGTCCGAGGCGCTGCACTATCAGCAGGCTGTCAGACCCTGGAGCAGCTGCTGGACTTGGGGAGACAGCCATGGACGGCACTGCCCTTGCTCCCCCCTCACCCCCACCCCCAATCAGCAGACAGCTGCCCGTCTGTCTCACACAGAATCAAGGCCTGCCCACCCAGAGACAAGACCTGACCCTCAGGATATGAAAATCACACAAATATGGAGAGAAGACAAGAAATGGAAGGAGGAACAAAGGGTAGGGCAGATGGAAAGCATGGGGGAAGTCTGAGGGAGAGCAAGGTCTTCTTTGGAAGCAAGAAATGTACTTACCACCTTCATAGCAGATGAAAAAAACTGGTCTGAAAGGAAATTTAGGGCTGGTATTAACCTCTGGTCAGTAAAGGTGAAATAGCCATTAACATTTTTATTTAACAACAATGCGGAAGAATCTAGTGGAAGCAGCTCAAGCTGCAGTTGTATTAATTCAATTTGATAAAAAATAATTCCTCCTGGGGCAGTGGATAGAGCACCAGCCTTAGATTCAGGAGGACCTGAGTTCAAATCTGGTCTCAGACACTTAACGCTTCCTAGCTGTGTGACCCTGGGCAAGTCACTTAACCCCAGCCTCAGGGAAAAAATAATAATAATAATAATTCCTCCTTAATAATTATGATCTCAAAGCAAAAACAAAAATTGACCTAACTGAAAGAGATACATGGAAACTTCATTCGGCAACGAATATCAAAAATTTTCTCAAATACTTAGGAATTGAGTCAAATTTATAAAACTAAAAGCTATTCCCCAATTGATAAACGGTCAAAGGATATGAAAAAATAAATGCTCTAAAATCACTATTGATTACAGAGAAAAGGCAAATTAAAACAACTCTTGTGGTGCCACCTCACACCTAGCAGAAATGATAAAAGCTGGAGGGGATGAGGGAAAATAGGTACATTAAGAAAGTGCTAGTGGAGCTGATCCAATGGTTCTGGAGAGCAATTTGGAGCTATGCCCAAAGGGCAACCAAGCTTCGTACCCTTTGATCCAGCACTACCACTGCTAAGTCTGTATTCCAAAGAGATAAGAGATAAAGGCCAAGGACCTACATGCATAAAAATATTTATAGCAGGTTTTGGGTTTTTTTGCGGTGGCAAAGAATCAGAAAATTAACTGGAAAATGGCAGAACAAGCTGTGACATTCCTGTGACCAAATATTATTGTACTATAAAGAAATGATAATGGGGGTTATTTCAGAAAAACCTGGGAAGACATACGAATTGATACAGAGCACAACCAGGGGAACCTTATACACAGTAAAAGTAATGTTGTAATAATGACCAGCTATGAAAGAGTTGGTTACTCTCATCAATATAAGCAATCTCAAGACAATTCCAAAGGCCTCATGATGAAAAACCTCTACTTAGAGGGCAGCTAGGTGGTGCAGTGATAGAGCACCAGCCCAGAAGTCAGGAGGACCTGAGTGCAAATCTGGCTTCAGGAACTTAACACTTCCTGTCTGTGTGACCCTGGGCAAGTCACAACTCCAACTGCCTCAGAAAACAAACCAAAAAAAAATATTACCAGAGAGAAAATGCTAAACTGAAATAATTTTCTGACTTTATTATTCTTCTTTTTGATGCAATAAGATTATCATGAAAATGTTTTGCATGATTTCAGATATGTAACTGAGAACATTATTTGCGTTTTTAATGAACAGGGAAGGGAAGGAGAATCTGGAACTCAAAAAAAATTTTTTTAAAAAGTATTAAAAATAAAGGATAAATTATTTTTAAAAAATAATTCCACCATGATGGAACATTCTTAAGTTTTCTCTGAAAACACTGTTAAGTGGAGGCAGAAAGGAAAGAGAATTCCCAAACACAATGTGACATGTCTAGAGGCTTACCATCATCCACATCCTGCACATGCAGCTTCTTGCCCTGGAGCTCAACGAGAATGTCAGCTAGGTGAGTGGAGGAGACTTTGACTCCTGGGGCTGCAGAATCAGTGAAGCACAAGAATTTCTTTTAAGATCGTTGGTCGAGCCTTCCAATCTTATGGCACCAATTAAAACAGGCTGTAGTTCTACTTTTTTTTTTTTTAATTTTAGAGAATTATAAATTTATAAAATATAAAACCCTAAGCATTCTGCTATGTAAAGAACACCACAAAAGGAGACTATTATGTATGCAACCACTGGACATCTGTTATGGAGTTCTGCCTTCTCCCTCAACATACAGCTTGCAGGATTAAGATTTAGCACAGTATTGTAATTTGGAAGGCACAATTTGGGCAATTCTGTGATTTTTACCATAGTGGAATGGCCCAACAATGAGCCATTAATTTATCTCCAATTACATGGGTCCGTCTTATTTCCATAAAGAATGCTTTGAAGTTATTTTCACGTAATTCTTTTGTGCCCTGCCATTTGCGTTGCCAGATACTTTAAATATTCTGTGAGCTATGAATGAAACTTCTTTTTGTAAATTCTTCATACTTGGTTTTGTTAGTAATGTATAAGAGGCTGATATTTTTGGATGGGATATGGTTCTATTACTAAAATTATTGTTTTAATGAAATTTTCAGTTTAATCTCTAGAATTTTCTAAGTAAATCACGTTATTTACCACAAGGGGGTAATTCTGTTCCTTTGCCTCTTGTCCTACTGCTATACAGCAAGCATTTCTAGAAACATATTAAGTTCAAGGAGAGACAGTGGTCATCCAAGTTGTACCGCAATGTTACCGGAAGTGATGCTCGAGGAACAATCAACCACTTGTAAGTTGTACTATGACAAGCCACCATCTAGTACTGCTCTGGGTGGCATAAAATAGGACCAGCAGGAATAAAGAACACTTTCCAGAGGCATATAAATCACAAGGCACACTAGTCAATGGTACTCAAAAGTAAAAAATCTCTCATTAAAATGAAAAATCATAGGCCTAAAAGTTTAATACATTGCAAGTAAAGTTCACACATTTTGGCTCAATGATCTCATCATTGGGCACATATAAATTCCAAGACAGGAGTAAGAATCCTTATTATCTCACTCTCAACTTAAAACAAAAAATGATACAAAAAGCAAATTCAGATGAGGGCAAATAGCCTGATACTCATACACCACTTCCTCTATTGAGGAAATTTATTTGAGTCTATTTATTTACTATTTGCATTCAAAGCTTGTTAAGTTTCTACAGCCAGACATAATCTAAGATTATACTTACCAGATTTGTAAAATATCTCAAGTATATAGTGATACGTTGAAAGTGAAGGTTCTCAAAATCGTCAGGAAGGGAATAAAAAAAAGAATAAAGAGTAAGTTCTAATAGTTGACATTTGTAGGATATTTTATATCTCACACAACGTTCGCCTCGCAAACAGCTATGGCGCCACAGGCCACATTCAAGGCCGATTTTTGGCCTAGTTTTTATTTTTTAACCTAGTATTTTTTCCCAAACATTTGCTGCTTCCAGGTCCCAAAGGCAAGATTGTACTGACCCCACAGGAAGCTGGCAAATCCTGTCATTAGAATGCCTACCTGGTATTCACAGCTATGGGGAAAAGGCCAATTTGTTAATCTTTAAATGCAAAATCTGTTGGGAGGGAGGGAGAGTTGCATTCACTATCAGTGCTTCAACCACAAATCTCCAGCAATGAAGAGGGTCCAAAGGCAGGGCTGAGCTGCTCAGAGCACAAGGCATCCTCTGCGGCCCCTGTCTTTCTGGGGGTGCTACACAGCAGATGGGATGCAGGATGATGTGGGAGACTCTTATCAGGGAGACCTGGGGACGGAGCTTATGCGGTTGTGCTAGGGCTTCTTCTTTGAGAACACAAGGTGGATGCTTAAATCTAGGTCAAGGCCAGGCCCAAGGAGCTCTAAGTGCAACAAGAAAAGCAGAACCTCTTCTGGCCAAAGCAGCCAATTAAGGCAGGAGTCAGACTTTCGAAGCAATCCCTACGCACCAAGGAGCCCACAGCTCCTAAGCACAGCCTTTCTGTGGAAGCCTCCTGACTCTAGAAGCCCCAGCAGGAGGGCCCCGGGAGACTCCTAGACAGTGAGAGCCTGAGAGTCCTGCCAGGGGCAACAGAGAGCTGAAAGGATGGAGACACGAGACAAGCCTTCCAGCCACTTGGTCCCCCACACAAGGCTATTTTACTTAATACTTATGAACAAGTCAATCAAAACCAAAAATGGACACACAAGACTACATCAACAGACCTGGCTGCCAAAATCAACACGACATCCCAAACTGGGACTCTGCGCTAACATCCAGGACCCCCACTCACCTACATTGAGGGCCTTCATTTCACACAGGGTCTGTAAAGCAGGAACTTTTCCAAAGTAAGCTAGTTTTCTAAGGACCCGAAGAATGGCATTAAATGTTTGAAGATTTGGTTTCACCTTTTGTTCAGTCATTTGTTTCAACAAATCCTAGTGGAATAAAAACCAAGTTTGCAAATGAGAGGGGTGCAGTTTTACGTTCAAGCATTTGTCAAAGTGCTCTGGGTGATAACACTACAATCGATGGTGCCAAATTAACTTTCTTTAATAAAACTGGCTTTTGGTTAGTCCAAGACTGGTTGGTTTGTTTTACATTCCTTGTGGTACTCTCTTTTTACCTGAACTAAAAATTCTGCTAAGAGAGCATTTCCCAGAATTAGCATTTCGCTTATTACCAGAATTTAGCATGGTATGATGGCCATGCTCAGGGACCCTCCCTCTATGCTGGTTTTTGCCTTGACCGCCCATCAGCCACAGCAACACCAAACAGTATCCTTCCCAAGAAAAGAGAATATGAGTAGCTCCTCCTCCCTCATTCCTATATTCTTCTTTCCCATTTTTACCATGTCCAATCATTCACTGTTAATGAGAAAGAGGTAAATTAACCCAAGTTTTCTGAATCACATTTTACTCCTTTGTTCATAAATTATCCCTGTTCTATCATCATCATCGTCATCATTGCCTTTTTCTCATTTGTATAAAATTCACCATCATTACAATTTTTAAAACTGAGAGGGAATATCAAGGTTACCTATAGTATTTCACATAAATCGCTAAGAGATAAATCAATATTACCAATACAAGATTCCATTTTTCTTCATTTCTGTCTCTCACTGAGGCTGATGCTTCAATCAGTGCATTGAAGGTATGAACATCAGCTGCAAAAGACAGAAAAAAACCAGATTTGGGAACGAAGAAAAGGAGATGATAGGAGGATCAGAGGCAACGAAGGCTCTTAGTGCCTATGTCATCCACTCTGGAGCTCCTGTGCGGGCCCTGAGCCCACAACGTGCGGCCTCGGCCCTCGCCAACCCCACCCCAGCAGCACTCACCCCGGAGCCGGTTGTTCAGCAAGTCTGTGTACACACTGAAGGCCTTCTTGTCCGCGTGATACTAGAAGAAAAGGAGCAAAGGCAGCCCCGTCAGCAGGAGACAGCGAGCCCCGGGAGTGCAAAACAAAGGTGACCCCCAGGCTTACCTTGGCCATTCCCCGGATCAGTGTACAATAGGAATGTGCATTTTTCTCAGGCATCAAATTGAAAATTCTCTCTGCATTGTTGTTTGCTCTAGATTAAGGGAGACATTGCACCTGAAGGACAGCACTCTTTGGGAGCCATCCCAACTCCCCTCCCCTCCCCCCCAGCCCTAGACTCTTCCCCTTAGGTCTCACGTTGAACTCTGGCCAGCAGTCTCTCCATGGGCAGGGGTGGGGTACAAAGAGAGCCAGGTCAGAACGCCAGGGATGATGCCGTGGCCTCCCTGGGCCCCCATTTGCTCTTCAAAAGGGATGATACTCTTACAACCGACTCCCTTCCTATAGCTGCTCTCTAACTCTTACAGTTGGGGCTGTTTTACTAGCCTGAGGGTAAGTGTGGTGACTAATGGGGGGAAGGCTTAGGCCTGCCCCCCCCCCCACGCTGGTCCAGGGGGATGTCGTGGTGCTATGGGTTGGGGCTGAGATCACACGGCACTGCTTACAACAAAAGCCCAAACTTTCCCAGGGAAAGGGAAGGGCGCCACAAAAGCCAGCAGTGTTGCTCTGTCCTGAATGGACAACAGAATAAATATATGTCAGGTACATTAATTTTTTTTAAGGGAAAAATAAAGGGTGGGGGGGAACAGGATGATGGGGACTTGAGCTTTGACCACGAACACACTTCTGCTTGGAGAAAGGCTCCCCCAAAGGCACACCACAGCACTTTCAGACACCGATGGCCTGCATATGTAGCTCCTGTGTTCCCAAGTTTTCTGCCTTAAAACCACCTGGTCCTTCGGCCGTGTCCTGAGTCCTCTGCACATAAGAGCAACCCCGGGGCGATACACTCACCTCCAGGTAACCCAGGGCTGGAACTCAGTACCCCTTTTCTTCTTGGACTTCTTCGTCAGATTAACTTCTGCTTCCTCCTGAAACCCCACCCCCAACACAACACTGCAGGTCACATCCAGCTCCTGGAGGAACCCAGGCCCAGAGTCAGAGGATTATGTGCACCTGCTTCCCACTCACGAGGTTTCCTTGCCTGTAAACAGGGCATCGAACTTTCACGTTTCCTTCCCTACCAGTTGTGAGGAAAAGATTCCTAAATCCCAAAATGTGACCCCAACACGAACTCTACTAAAAAATTGCATCCTTCCCCCCAAAGCCATAAATGACTCCACCCCTCTCTTGCTGAAGATCCTATCACACAAAAAGGGTCCTACTGCTTCTCAGTGGGCAAAATTCTCATGGTGCTGACCAAGATGATGGACCAGCACAAGCCAGGCATTCTTCTAAGGAGAGAACCTGGCAGGAGGAGGAGGAAAGGGTGGAAAAGTCCTGAGCTTCAGCAGTCCTGGCTCTCCCGTGAGCCAAACAAGCCCCAACTGTCTTGAGCGAGGGGGAAGCTCCCACCCAAGATTGGAGATACAGGAGGTCAGAACTGAGAATAGCCCAGTGTGGCCAAATGGAAAAGAACTGAGGGAAGCGAGTCACACAGAATGAAAGCAAAACCCAGGCAGAGTCCCACTCACTCTTTGTACCACTGACTGGCTTGTCTCCTCATTATTTAAATTCTGTAACTTTTAAAAGATGGGATAACTTAAAACTAAATGTAGCTTAGATTCACAGCCTATGCTCTGAGCTAAACCAAACATGCCAACAAGGGGGTCACTGTCACTGCCTGCTGCAGGGCTATCAGACCTATGGGTCTGGGCATCAGATGCCACTGGGCCAGTAGCCAGGCACGGGGTAACCCAACACAGAGTCGCCAATGTGGCCCCAATACCCAGAGCTCTTCACTGAAACACCCTTCCCTTGACTGCCTGCACCACAAAATTTCCATCTCTCCTTCCAAGGGTCCCAAATTCAGCATCACTGCTGCTTTACAACCTAGTTCAGCTTCTCAAGTAGCTCAGATAACCCTTTTAGTCAGAAGCAAAGTAAATTTGTATTTAAATGTCTGAATCGGGTCACTGACATTTTTAAAGACAAAGGAGCTCCCCAGGCTGAGACAATGTGCCTGGAAGAGAGAGGTGGGTTTTATTTTACTCCGTTTTGTGGGGGAGGGGAGAAGGGAAAAAAGGAAGACTTTCTTCCTGCTCCCATCACATGTACATTGGTAGTGACAGCAAATCTGCCAGCAGGAAAGCCTCCTATTTCAGAGTGACCAGAATAAGTTGGTCAAAAGCCCTTTTGTTCAGGGATATAAAGCCTACAATCAATGCCAATAGCTTAAAAAAAATTCTCAATTGTTCAAGGCAGTGATATAAGACAGGCGAAAACGGTGTCTTTTTCTGGTTTCAAAGACAGGTAATTACAGACTAAAGCATTAAATGCTGAGAATATCACAGAGACTTCTCCGACACCTTGCCCGAGACTGAAGCAGAGAGAAAAAGTGACCTAAGGCTACATGTCAACTAAGCACCAAGATGAAATCAGCACCCAAAGTCACAAGATGCCCTGCTTCACATGCTCTGGGTCATCCAAGGAAGCTTCTATCAGGTCAGCAAAGTGAGACTGAGGCCTATTCCCTCAGGGCTCAGGTCAAAGCCTCAATAGAGCACAGACTCACTTCTACTTCAATTTTTAAGAATTCCAGAATTAATTCTAATGAAAGACAAGCAATTGTGCTTAAAGTTTTAAGTATGATTTAGCAGACTCTTAGACTTCTGCAGTATTTTGTAGTTATTCTAATATTCCCTTTTCTATTTTCTCACAGATTTTGTTACTGAGCCAAAGAAATGCCATTGATTTTTATTAATGGATTATCTTGCTTAACCAAAGCTTTCAATTGTCTCAGGTATTCTCTTTGGGAATGCTGTGGTTTTCTAAGTAAGCAATCAGCTCATTATCGACAAGGGCTCATTTTGTCTGTTTTGCTCCCCCCCCCCTTCCTATTCCCCCACTGCTACTACTAACAAAATCCTTGGGGAGGGGGAGAACGGGGAGTGGTCTTCTTGCCTTACTTCTGTATTTACTGGGACATTTCTGAAGTTTCCCCACTGCAAATAACGATAGCCCCGATAGCCCCCATAGCCCCCAAGCTACCTCAAACCCCAATGTGCTGATCTTTACCAATTCTTCTGATTCCTCAATTTGATGAGGTTGTTCTTCTCTTGGGGGCTCTTGGTCACCATAGTAACATAATAGATCTAAGAGGTTGTTTGTTGTTTCCAAAGATACAGAAGTCCCTACAAGCAAACAAAAGAGACCATGAAAGATGAAAGGACCTGAGCACTGGGCTGCAAACTATGCTTTCTAATGCCCACATTTTCATAAGTGTCCTTTAATGTTTGTAAAAGATTTCCCTCTCAACAACCCCTGGAAGTCACTACGCTCCCTCCATTCCACGGAAGGTTTGGTCACAGGTCTTCCTAACTCCAACCCAACAGTTACTAAGCACCTAAGTGCCAAGTGTGGTGCTAGCTCCACAGAAAGACACAAGGAGTTCCTGAGACAGTGGAAAACCACAAAAGCCAGAGCAGCTCTTTCCAGACCTGAAATGATGGAGCCACCCATGCACTCGTGTTCTGTGCCTGGCCCACACCTGCCAGGTGATGTGCAAAAAGCACAGCAATCCTGGCTAAAGTTACTAGCAGGTAGTTGGGGAGGAATTGAAGTGAACAGGGGGAAAGGGAATTGTAGAAGACCCAAGAGACAATTCAGGTGACATTATTTGAAAGGCAGCCAGGATAGGAGAGAAAGAAACATCGTCTCTGTTAAAGGCACCTGAGACACTCAGGGAATGATATAAGAACAAGAGCTAATCTCCAGCAGATAAGAAGTCAAAGGATATGAATAACCAGCTTTCAAAATGATAACTATGAAATATGGCTCCATACTAATAAAACAGCTAAAAATAATAGAACAATCTAAGAATATGCAAAATAAACCCAAGGATATGGGGAGTGAGGGAAGCTTCTTGGTGAAGCAGGGTCCCGAACCATGGGGTGAGAGCCAGCCTGCAAAGAAAATTGGGAGGTGAGAGGGGCACCTGAAGCAAGGCAGCAGCCCAGGGATGGAGACAGAGGACCCTCAATTCTGAGCACCTCATCAGACATGGGGATTAAAGGAGAGGGATGAACTAGAAAGGACTCAATGCCCACAAGAGACCGTGTCATGTTGGAAAGAGAAATGGAGGAAGATAAAATGGATTCTATTTTGGAGGAAGCAACACCACTTTAGAACTAAAAGGAGCATGATAGCATCCAAGTTATAGAGAAACAATACCCAAGTATCCCTGTGGGAGTGTCATTTCCCAGTTACAGCTGAATCTGGCTCAATTTGCCCCAGGAGTGATGTGGTCCCTTCCCGGACCCCCCTCTTCCCCAAATAAATAAAAAGATTATGGATTTAATCAACACAAACATTTCCAATCATAAAGGAGAGGGGAAAAAAAAAAAAAGGATTATATACACAACCATGACTCTCTTGCACAGCTTGTTTAAAAAATACATCTAAAGTTCATCATGTTTGGAGTAAAATCCTTATCTGTGTCTTCTGAATTTTTCCTAGCTTCACTTATTTTTTACTTGCTTCACTGAGGTTTTTCTTCCTTTTCTCCCCCCATTACTTTGGAGCACATCTTTCACAACTAATTTTCAGCAAAGAAAAAAGTCCTGCTGGTGGCTGCCAGAAATCAGTCCAGAAACTTATGTGGTTCTTACAAGGTCAGGGCAATTCCTCTGCCAGAACAACTAAGCAACAGTTTCAATTGTGGCATCAGAAAGATTTTTTAGGAGACTATGATGGAACCACAGAAGCAGCCTGAAAATGACTTTAAAAACTCAGAGAGGTCCGTGGCAGTATTTGTCCTCCAAAAAAATTAAAATGATCCTCAGGGATCTCTAGTGCACTGTTTAACTTCATGAAGATAAAACGAAAATGATTATTTTAATCTGCTCTAGAAAAGCCAGGGTAACTCAAGCTAAAAAAAGCTTATACTATTCCAAATTCTCTATTATTCAGAAGAATACAGCAAAACTGAAAATACTGAGAAAGCAAGACTGGCCTTGTTTCATGTTTGAGACCAAAAGTCTCCTCCAAACAGACCAGGTATGTCTCCCTAATAACCTGCTGAGCAGGTTCAGCCCCTTCCCCCCTTCTTAATTAATTTATTTTTAAATTGATTTTTAATTGATTTTAATTTAATTGATTTAACTGATGCAATTGATGAGGAAACGGCTCACTGCTGGCAAAGAGGAACTGAAGCTCAGGGAAGCGCCATAGATTTGGGGGCTCTTTGGACACATCCATGGGAATGGATGCACAGACCTAAATGGGAAAGATTCTGAAGAGGGACCACGGAAGAACACTTCCAAGGCTGCAAGCTGGGTGACTGAAGCGACGATTGTGCCCTAGACACAAAGAAGGCAAGAACGGGTTCACTTTTCCAGGTATCAGTTTCCTCATGTGTAAAGGGGCTCTCTGGGGGTCCTTTCTGGCTCTAAATTCTAAGATCCATGATTTAGACAGAATCACCTAACCGTCACTGTAAGGAACCCTTTAAGATACAAAGAGAAGTCTTACTATTCTCAGTCTACAAAGAAGGAACTAAAGCTCCCACAGAATGAAGTTTGTCTCAGGTCATGGTACTTGAAGCCCCCCAGGAGGATCCTGGCCTCCTGACTCCCACCCTTACTGTCCGATAGAAGCACAGAGGAGGGAGTCTCTAATCCCCTTTCACCTCTCACCTGCCCTCTACTACCATGGTGTTGATGCAACCAAGGGAGCACTGGAAGTCATTTTCTCTTTTTCTCTATGAAAATTTTTTGTCACCCTCCCCAACTTCTCAAACAGGCCAGCCAGGGGACATGGCAACCCTGGCTCAGGAAGCAAACCCAGGGAGAGTTGGCCACAGCAATAGTGCTTGCCAAGGCCAGAGTAACATGGCTCACAGACACATGGGTCATTACTTTTGTCCTGCACCTTTTAGTCAGTCACTAAACACTTATTAAGCACCTCCTTTGTGCCAGGTATTATGCTGAGCACTGGGACTCTAAAGAAAGGCAAAAGCCCCCAATTCAAAGAGCACCCTAGAAGCAGTTTGAGATTTCTGGAAACCATCCAAGAACACTAATCCAGTGGGCAAGAAGAGGAGCTGGGGGCCAGTTACCTGCTTGAAGGAGCTGGTCAAACATGTCCACAGAGGCCTTGACTTTGCGAAGCCGGATGCGCTCCTGGAGGGCGGCCTCGCTCACTTCCTCAAGCTGAGGCTCCAAGTATTCAGGCATCAGGCACTAAAAACAGGCTGGATGTTAGGGTGTAAGGTCTCAGGGGCCCCTCTCTCTTCCACAAGACGAGTATTAAGAAAAGAGATTGGGGCCCTGCATTGTCAGGTGACTACTGAAAGTTACTTGAAAAGTGACTTGCTACTTACTGACTACCTTTCATCAGCTTGCAATCATCCCACCTCTCCCTTTTTCTTAATACAACCTAGAAGGGGGCAGCTAGATAGGGCACCGAGTTCAGACTTACTAGCTGCGTGAGTCACGTTAAATCCCAATTGCCTTGCCAAAAACATATATATATATATATATATATATATATATATATATATATATATATATATATATATATATATATATATATATGTACACACACACACACACACACACACACACACACACACACACACACACACACACACAAAATATTGTATTTAAAGGTAAAGGAATCTCTTTTCTGTTCCCTCTGCTATCCACCTAAGCACAATGCTTTATAAGATTTCTCTTCAATGGCGAGGCAAATGTTGATCACCTCAAGGAAAACCTAAAAACAAACTTATTCAGAGTGGGAAATGACCAACCTCTACTTACCGGTATATGTGGTTCTGCTCTACACTTATCAAAGAACGTGGGATTTGTATTAATAATATATTTTGCTGCATTCTTTCCAGAAGCCTTTGCCAGCATAAACATTCTCTGTGTAAGAAAAGGAGATTGATTTAATTATTAACCAGTCATTCTGATTTGGACTCAAATCAACTGCATTTTTTATTATCTTTTTTCTACCATTATTATTAGGAAAGAGGATAAATTTAAAAAATACAGGAACACGTTCATTGTAATGCAGGATAAAGATATTTTAGTCAAGTTTAATTTTTTATTTTACATAATTCTTATCTCACCCAAATAAATCTGCATGTGGGATTTAAAATCAGATTTACTGTCTTATTCAAAATTTTAACTGTCTTAAACTTGTCCAGAAAAAGTAAAAAATTAAATTTCTACTAGGACATTGACACATTGTTGGTGGAACTGTGAATGGATCTAGCCATTCTGAAGAGCTCAAAAAGTTATAAAACTGTGCAGACCCTTTGATCCAGCAGTGTTTCTACTGGGCTTATATCCCAAAGAGATCTTAACAGAGGGAAAGCGATCCACATGTGCAAAAATGTTTGGAGCAAGAAACTGGAAACCAAGTGGATGCCCATCAAATGGAGAATGGTTGAATAAGTTATGGTATTTGAATGTTATGGAATATTAAGAAATGATCAGGAGGATGACTTTAGAAAAACATGAACTGATGCTAAGTAAAATGAGCAGAACCTGGAGATCATTATGCACGGCAATATCAAGACTATACGATGACCAATTCTGATGGACGTGGCTCTTTCCAACAATGAGATGATTCAAATCAGTTCCAATTGTTCAGTGATGAAGAGAATCAACTATACTCAGAGAGAGGACTGTGGGAACTGAGTGTGGACCACAACATAGCATTTCCACTCTGTTTGCATTGGGTTTTCTTTCTTAGTTTTTCTTTTTCTTCCTTCTAGATCTGATTTTTCTTGTGCAACAAGATAACTATATAAATATGTATACGTATATTGGATCTAACATGTATTTTAACATATTTAACATGTAGTGGACTACCTGCCAACTAGGGGTAGGGGAAAACCTGGAACAAAAGGTTTTGCAAGGGTCAGTGTTGGAAAAATTACCTATGCATATGCTTTGTAAATAAAAAGCTTTAATTAAAAAAAAAAAACAAAACAAAAAAAAAAAACAAAACTAAATTTCTGTGAAGATAAAAGAATAGCTTTGGCCACATAGGGAAAAAACAAATCAAAAACAAATCCAATCCTTTCCAGATGAAATGGGGAGACTGACTGGGGAGGTTGAGTTAGTAAGAAATCTAAATTTATGTAGAAATAAAAGGCATAAAGATAAGAGGGTGTGTGTACACATGCACACATACACATATCTAAGATGTATCTTATATTTGCCACTTAGTCTCTTTCCCCTTTCTAGCTGATTCCAAACCACACCCAGGTATTCCTCCCATGCTCTCACCCTGTGGTACCTGAGCTAATCTTGGTCCTTTACCCCTGACTATTTAAATATCCTAAATAATCACAATCTGGGAAGTTACCAGTCAGCATTTATGTGTGTGAATAGGGCTGGGTGACAAGATATGTATATGAAAACACTTACGGCTTCTGAAAACGTGACTGGGGTGAGGTAAGGATCATCCTGGAATGTGTAATGGGCAGCGGTGGGATCCTGGGGGGGAAATTAAGTCTCTTTAATTTCAGCATTCAAGTGATCAAAAATTATTTTGAAGGAGATTCTGAAATTTTACTATTCCACTTTAAGGGGCAGGACCTGAGATTCAAAGTAAAAACTCCTAATGAGAAGGAAAGTCAGTTAATGTGGTGTAAAAATTGGCAATCAGTAAGCAAAGTATTAGGAACAATTGAAAGCCAGGACACATTTTGGGACACTGTATACAAGCAGTTAAGAAGAAATGGCATATAATCTCGAAATGTTTGCCTTCACTGCAGAGACCAAGAAACTTTAATGCAGAACAAATATTAAGGTTCTCTGGAAAACAGGACTCCTAAAACTTCCCTTCTAGGTTCTGGTGCATGACCCTTTTCAGGACTTCAAAACAGATTTGTGCTTCACTAGTGTACCTCTTTAAGAAACAAGTGAAGCTTAAATCCTATTATGTTGGGAACCATTTGACATTCTCACAGGGAAATGGCAAGTTCTAAACATCAGGTATTTTTTGGGGGGTGAAGGTGAGGAAGAAATTCAAAAAACACTTAGGCATAGCTTATGAATTCTGAATGTGAGGACAGAAAGCAATGACCCAGTTCAAAATAAATTTCCATTGACAAGTTTCAGCAATTTAACTTTAAAACAGGTATAAATAAGCTTTTTGTTTCTGTAATGCTCCTTTGTGGAAAAGATCTGGGCTAGAGGTGTAGTTCTGGTCCTTGTTAGCTTTTTGACTGTGCAACGACCTTAACTTTTGCATGCTCCGGTGAAATGTGGATGACAATACGTCAAATATTTCATCAACCCCACAGGCTTGATGAGGGAAAAGTACTTTAGAAAAAGGACTGATTCTTTTTCTATTAGATGTGGGAATTCTGGGTGGAAATAAGCTCATGAAATGGCAGTCTCAACATCAACCAAAGGCATTATTAGACTATTTTCAAGGATCCAAAAAGTACTACTTACCCTCTGGATGGTGGATGCCAGAGCTTGAAGAACTGCTACATTATCCCTAAAAATGAGAATTTTAACAATGAAAAATAAGCTCATACATTTACCATGTGATTCAAGGGAGTCTGGCCTCAGGTTTGCTCCAATCTGTTAGGAAGAAATATTCACAGTATAAATACAACCATATCTCATTTCATAGTAAAACCTAACAAAGGGCAGAAAACCCAGTAAGTGACGAAACATTGGGAAAATCACCCAAAGAAAGTACAGGTGATCCAAAAACCAATGTTATGGGCAAACAAGGTGGTAAAGAGCATCTGATATATCCAATTTCAAAGCATAAAGGGGAAAAAAAACAAACCCTGACATATGCAACTGTGAATGTTACATATAGCTTATTTTTAAAAAATATATATATGTTAAATATGGTAGTACCAACACTAAAACTGCCTGTGAGTCCATCTAAATTATCTTTATGCTTCTTTACTACTGTGGCCCCTCAATGCCCCACTAAAAGCAAATAACTTTATGGGCCAGTTGTAACTGATATTGTACTTCTTATTCTGCACCTCTGGTCTATCACCTCTTTGCCAAAGATGGATTCAGCAATCTTGTACACAAAAGGAAAAAGGATACGAATTTCATTGGTGGACAGAAGTCCCATGTGAAGAAACTCCCACCTTCTCTGTAAAATATAGTCTTAAGTGACTTGCTTAACCCTGACACCAGTGAATCACAGTACACAGCAGCTATTTAACAAATGCTAGTTGAATGAATATATAAAATCTGTACAAAATCACAAATTCAACCAAGGGCTCCTCCTATCCTCCAGCCTGACTTGCTGGTCATTCGCCTAACGGCACAAACTGCTGAGGAACATGTGTTGAACTGCTGTCTTCTGCAGAAACCATCCTTGTTTTGATATTAAATCTGACTAATCTTTTTCACTACTCTCTTTCAAACTGTAAGTGTAAAACAACATTCAGCAAAAAGGATACCAAGCTAAGAGGAAGGCTTAAGTATAGGTAATTACAATAACTATATTTAAATCAGCTTACACTCTACCAACCTTTTAATTACATTTCATCCTTTTCTCAAGAAAAAAATCATTTCTATGTTGTATCAGCTTGGGAATAAAAGATAAAAAAGTGCTAAGTTAGCCTAATTGCTAAAGCAAATTGGCCACTTTTTCAGATTGCTGTAAGGATATACTTACAGCCCTCCTTGGGACAGTGAAACTAAAATCCATTCTTAAAGCCCCAGCCTAATGGGTCTCTTTACCTCCAGCCTCCTTGACCCCACGTCATTAATAAACATATCATTTTAAGCTCCACTTTCTCATGTAGGAATTCCCACAATTTCTACAGAGAGCAAACTCACCGCAATCCCTTAATGATCTTGGGATCTGGAGGAAGTGGAGCTTCTTTGGGCTCCACTTCTTGATCTAAACAAAAGGGACTAAATGATTTCTCTAGTATTCTACAGGTCAAACATTCCTAAGATTCTAAGCCATAAGACCCCATTCTATCTAACCTCATTTCTTTCTTATTTTTCTGATATAGGTGACTTGCTCTTGCCAGCTCCCCCCTTCCCCCATTATAATCCCTACTTCCAAAGATTTGCTCATGATATTTAAGGAGTTTAAGAATGATTGGGGAAAAAAACAAAACAAAACAAAACAAAAAAACCCCCACCACATTTATTATTGTGCTTATTATGTGCTAAGGCTGGGGATATAAAAGGAAACTTTAGACATTCTAATAAGGAGATAACACATGGAAAATTTAATTTTCAAGGTTCACAAAATGCTTACCTCACAATCACCTTGTAAGGTGGATAGTTCAAGCAGTATGGATTTCATCTACAAAATGGTAAACTAAGGCCCAGAAAGTATAAGTGATTGGCTTACAATGTAACAATGGTTACAAAGCTAGTAATTGTCAGAGCTGGAATTCAAACCCAAGTCCCTTGTACTCTTTAAAATGGTGGTTTTAACCCACTGCTCCTTTCACTGTGTTATACCAATCCAAACTCTAATCCACACCCATCTCCCCATCAAGAACCTTTTTTGTGAAACCTCGACCGCAGATGCTGTCTGGAAGAACCAAGCACAATATTGGTCACTCAGAAGGGGATTAACCTGGCTCTCCTTTAACGTTATGCAAGAAAGATGCTTATGCTTCAACCAGTGTTTTGAGGAGAGACAAGGATCCCAAGGCAGGCTATGAACATAGGAATGTTCTCAGATCTGGCCTGGCCAGGTTGGTCCTGGAAAGACCAAAAGGAGCCTGAATCATTAGGACATTCCCAGAAATATACTGCCCTCTCAGGATATTTTAAACTGGGTTTACTCCATGGCTATCCTCCACTGCCCAAGATGACCAAATGTCACCCAGTAGCTTTATATTCAGAGAAACATTGGGTCGATGAATGGCAGGATCAACATCAGAAGGTAATTCTTTGATTCTTTTTCATGTAAGACTCTTAAATGGATTTCACCTCTACAGAGCAACAGCTATCACACAGATGCTGCCAACATGTTCCAATGATATATATTTGATTCTACAGATCATCTTGTCATCTCTCCCAAGTTAGAACAATCACTATTTTGAGATAAAAGCATCACTCACCAAGTTTTTCTTCTTGGAATGACCACTTCTTCACAACCTTAAAGAACAGAATGAAAACCAATGATTTAGATTTTCTCAATAAAATAGTCAATTCCAAAATAGTAGCTAACTTTTCAGGTAAATAGCCAACCGCAACTCCAGGATTCCCTGAAATCAGAATTATGCTATGGGCACAATGACGGTATCATACCTGGAAGATCAGGTCCTGCTGCTGCTGGGAGAGATGCACTTCCAGAATAAAACCTGCATAATAAGGCCAAAGGTTCTAGTTAGAAATTACCTACACCAACACAGATGACGCAATTGTTTAACTCTCCAAAAAGGAGCAGACACTTTTCCCACATGGCAGGGCCTGGACAAGGAGCAGAATTCTCCTTCTTCTAAGGGGCTTCTTTCTTTTCAATCAGTTTTTTATGTACGATACCCACTTCAGTTTATCTTGTCCTACACACGTGTTTTGCGTTATTAGTGTAGAATGGTGACATAAATCCTGCTATCAAAATTTGGTAACGTGATCTCATTAGACAAACTAACAATAAATTCAAATTTCTAGTAATTAAAAAAAGTTCATATTTACTGTATGGTTACATGTACATATATCGTATTTAATTTATACTTTAACATGTTTAACATGTACTGGTCAACCTGCCATCTGGGGGAGAAATTGGATCAAAAGGTTCTGCAATTGTCAATGCTGAAAAATTACTCATGCGTCTATCTGGTAAATAAAAAGCTATTAAAAATGAAAAAAAATATTTGTGACAAGAGCGATTTAATCAACGGGTGAAAATATCAACTTTACTTTTGGGGTGTGAACTGACAAAAGCAGTATTTATCTAGTTCATGTTTTAAGCTAGAAGGTTTCTCAGAGGACATTTATATGAGACTGAAGTGTGTAAAGCACTTTACACAAATGATCTCATTAGGGCTGAGGGCGGGGACAGAGGTGAGTGTTTGTTTTTACTGTAGTCAGGCCTCCCACAGTCTGAGGGACAGGGAATAGTGGCCCCCATATAAAAAGTGTGAGGACCCCTGGATTAGGGTATTCCATTTACCAAGAGGAAAACGCAGCGCGTGATGCAGACTTTGGAGTCAGGTATTATAGGATGATTACGTTTGGAAACCAGAAGGCCACTGTCTTCATAGAAACGCGGTGGAAAGAATTTGGAGCCAGGTCTGCGTTCAGACTGCTCCCTTGCCACTGTGGGCGTGACCTGGGAGTAAGTCAGTTTCCTAATCCGTGGTGAGGGAATTAGACTAGTTGTATGTGCACCTAAGCAGTGAAGTAGTTAGCCTGCTGGACTAGAAGTCTCAAGGTCAAACGTTAGTTCCCACGCGGTGTGATGGGTAATTCCCTTCGCTTCCCCCAACCTCCATTTCCTCATTTATAAAGTGGGAATAAAAGCATTATTGTAACTTTATTGTTGTTATGAAACCCTAACTCAGTGGTCCTCAGACTTTTAAAATTCATCCTAGCAAAACCTCGTGTTCCAAACTTTTCTTCCTCTCCCCCTCCCCAAGATATAAAGCAACCCGATGTGTGTTAAACATGTGACTTTTCTGAACGTATTAAACGTTCCTGAACGTTCCTGAAATGAATGAAAGATGTACCTAATCTCAAGGAGCTCAAGGAGGCACAGTGCAAAGCGCACTGGATCTGAAGTCAGAGGACTTGGGTTCAAATTCTACCCGGGGATTCCCAACTATGACCTAACCGCTCGAGGTCGCCAGGTCGCCTTCCCCGACCCACGTGCCATGAACACTGCGCACGCGCACCCTAACTTTTCACAGCTCTGGCAGAGGATCATTTTTTTCTTTCCCACTACAGCTTCAAACCGATCCCGGGACCCACTTTACCTCACAGACCCTTGCTCCATACCTATTTCCAGTAACTCTTCTCCGTGCGTCAGCCCGTCTACCGGCCAAGGGCAGCCGGGACCAGCAACAACCAGCGCGGAGAAAACGATTCCCAGCTGCCGCTGCCGCCGCCATCTTGGGCTCACGCGCGAAGCATGTTGGGATGAGACGATAGGGAAGAGGAGGAAGTGGGAAGATACCACTAGGCGAAAATATAGGGGAGGCTTTCTATGTTGGTCTGAAAGAGGAGTGTGTCATATTCTAAAATATTTTTATTAAGAATTTTAATAGAAAATATGCTTGTCTAATCTCAAAATATTTGTTCAAACACATAGAAAACTCCTATTATGTAAATAAATATTGTGACACTTAGGATTCCAAAAATTCTTCTCTTTCCCTCCCTTGAAAAATAATAGTCTAGTCCTCTTACTCTTCTCGCGCATGCTTCTTTCCGCGCATGCGTAGTTTAAGTAGCGTGGTCGTCACTGCTCCGAAGTAAGTTTTGAGTTGGCGCCGGGACGCCGCGGCCGTCCGTCTTGGCAAATAGAACGTGGGCAAGGTACGAAGATGCAGGCCTCCAAGGAGGTTCCCTGGCGGCGCCTTCGGGGCATTTCTTTCGGGATGTACTCGGCCGAGGAGCTCCGGTAAGAGATTTTGTGGTGGACCCTGCCGGATCCCAGGAAAAGCGGGCCTGCGGAACTACCACTCCCAGCAGGCTGTGCGCGCTGTGGAGCTCAGGGCAGACGCAGGCTCCGCGCGTGGCTTCCTGGGAGTCGTAGTTCGGTGACCTTGTCGGGGCGGACCGCTCTAAGTGGGCTTGGGGCTAGCTAGCCGTGTGCCAGATTGACTCGCTTGGATAGATCCCCCTCCCTCTCTTCCCGGGGGGCAGCCAGCTGGCGAAGTGGTCGGAGTGCTGACCTGGGCCCAAACCCAGACCCCGGTTAGCGGTCTGCCTGGGCAAGTTGCTTCGCCTCTGTCTGCCCCAGTTTACTTTTCTGTAAAATGGGCGTGGCCATAGCGGCTGCCTGTCGGGATCCGCTGAGATCAGTTTAGAGCTTGTCAGTTTCAAATATTTTTATCCTGGAGAAGTAAGAAGATGCTCACTCCTGGCGGCTCGGCTGCGTCACCTGAAATTGACTCCGTTGTGTTGTCAGTAACGTCGCTGTCGGGTCCAGCCGACATCGGGTCCATGGCATCGATGTGCAGCATTCATTGGTCACTGAACGCGGGAGTGAATGAGGGAGTGGAACAGACCGGGGAATGAGTGGAAAGTCACGGGATTGTCATCATTTGATGTGCAGGAAGCCAATTTTTTTTAACTTCTGATAAACGGGAGCAGTCACCCTAAGTGTCACACTTGTTGGCTTAAATGTGTCATGTGATTTCTTGAAATACATGTAATTGTGTAGAGAGAAGCCGAGTGGAGTAAATGTGCAGGGGCGGGCTCCCATCCTGCCTGCTCTCAGCTTCCTCATCAAGGAAATGGGCACAAGCATACCTGCAGGTTCTTTGGGTCTGAAAGGAGTGGAAGAATGAGCTGCTGCTCTATTCCTCTTTTTTTTTCCCCCCCTGAGGCTGGGGTTAAGTGACTTGCCCAGGATCACACAGCCAGGAAGTGATAAGTGTCTGAGATCACATTTGCACTCAGGTCCTGCTGACTTGAGGGCTGGTGCTCTATCCACTGCGCCCCCTAGCTGCCCCTATTCTTGTGTCTTTTTATGTTGAGTGATAGAGCATTGATGATTATGAGTATCTGCTGGATGAGGTGCTGAGGGATCAGGTCCTGGGATGTGCCGGATATGTGCGATCATAGACCTCCTTCAAGCCAAACTCACCCAAGGTTTAGTGGGTGAATACCAGGAGGGTACGAGGCTGTCTTGAGGTCAGGATTTGAGTCTTGTCTCCTCTGTGCGGTTCTTCCACTGTTTCTTAGAATGCGCCCCAGGGAGGAGGAAGCAGCCTCCTGGATTTAAATCCGGGTTCTCCCTTATCCATTGGCAGGTTGCAAAAATGAGGCCCAGAGAAGCATCAGGTGTAGATGATGCAGTTTGTGAATTACCTCGGTGGCCGTGATGATTGACGGATATAGATTGAGAGCCGTATGGGAGGGGTCTTCAAACATCATTTAGCTCCCAGCTTCTTAGACTGTGGGTCGTGACCCCAGATGGGCTCTCGTAACAGAATGTGGAGCACATAAAATTACGATTTATAAATGTTAGATTTGTGTACCTATTTTACATGTAGTGTTCCAATGGTCACATAAACATTTCATGTACAAAAAGGGTCACAGGTAAAAGAGTTTAAGAAGCCTGCTCTAGGCCGCCTTCCCTGAAGAGATGCGAGACTAGGTGAGAGGCCAGCCCAGGGTCCTCCCGGGGGCAGATTCAGATCCTCTGCCTGGGACTCTGGGATCAGCGGCACACTTTGCTTTCCACCTGGCTGCCTCCCGGCCGAGCTTTCTCCAGCACTTCTCTCTCATCCCCAACCCTCATCTCTTTCCCTCTCTCCGCTCCCAACCTCAAGGGTAGGGGTCAGAGGAGGGAGAGAGCCCAGAGAATGTAGGCTAAAGTTCAGCAAACGGGTCTACAAGGGAGGGGAGAGATGCTGTTATCACGTGTGAGGGGCTGAAACTCTTGAGTCAATGCACTGAGGCCAGACAATCCAGCACTTGAGGCTAATTACCGATTGGACAGTATAAGAATATGCTTAGAAAATGGCCCTTCCCACTCTCCTGTGCTGGCCCAATTGCTTGGTGTATCAGAGACTTATGGGAGGGACTAGGGGGTGCAGGGAGACTAGCCAGGGTCACTTCTTCGAGAGATGATGAGGTGAGACCACAGAGATCCTACGCGTCCACTCTCTTTATTTCTACCTCTAAAGACCAAGAATAAAGACTTTTGCTTATCCTGATACCTGCTGATTCTAAGGTATCCAGGGTGCTAACGCAGTCACCACATTCATGCATGTGAAAAATGACCACAGAAACATTTCTTGCACACGAGAAATGATCCCTTCAAAACTTTGGCCCATGTTTGAGTGCATTGAATTAGATGATACTACTTGGGTTTTATATATATATATATTTTGATAGTTTCTATTTACCAGATATTTGCATGAGTAATTTTACAGCACTGACAATTGCCAAGCCTTTTGTTCTAATTTTTCCCCTCCTTTCCTCCCTCCCCAGATGGCAGGTCAACCAAGACGTGTTAAATATGTTAAAATATAAATTGAATACAATATATGTATACTTGTCCAAACAGTTATTTTGCTGTACAAAAAGAATCGGACTTTGAAATAGTGTACAATTAGCCTGTGAAGGAAATCCAAAATGCAGACGGACACAAATAGGATTATTGGGAATTCTATGTAGTGGTTCATAGTCATCTCCCAGAGTTCTTTGTCTGGGTGTAGCTGGTTCAGTTCATTGCTGCTCTATTGGAACTGATTTGGTTCATCTCATTGTTGAAAATGGCCACTTCCATCAGAATACATCCTCACACAGTATTGTTGTTGAAGTGTACAGCGATCTTCTGGTTCTGCTCGTTTCACTCAGCATCAGTTCATGTAAGTTTCTCCAAGCCTCTCTGAAATTGAAATGATGCTACTTGTAAAACAAAACTTGAATCACTTGCCATCTATAAAAAACCAACAAGACTCATTTAGGATCAAATGAAGAGCAAGCAGAATCCTTGAAAACCCCATTTGCTTGTTAGTTGTTATTATTCCTATTATGCAGAGGAGGGAAATGATCTGGGAACTTGCATTCCACCTGTGGGCCCGTGTCCATAAAGAGAAAAGCGGAGGGAAGGAGAGGGGAGAGAGATGGGGAGGGGCCGAGGGAAGGAGAAAGGAGGAGGGAGGAAGAGGGAAGGGGGTTTTGGAAGGAAGCTTGGCTATGGAGGCTGCAGTAATGTTGGAGACAGAAGTAGGAATGGGCTAATGGCCCGCTGGAGACGCTTTGGGTAGTTTGCTTTCTGGGGGCTTGCTCTGCTTGAAATAACTACGTGATGGAACCTCTTCCCTTAATCTGCTATAAACCGGGGGCTTGGTATCCTTGGGCACCGGCAGGGCATCAGCAGCCATTGGGCGCCCCTCTGCTCCTCCGTTCTGCAGATGAGGAAGCTGTGGTTTGCTCAGAGTTACTCCAGGTAACGTTGAACTCGGCTCCTCTTAGCTTAATGGTTCCACCAGATCGAGCCACGTGCTTGGCAGCCTTCACAGCATGTGAGATACAGAGAGTAAATCTGGTTGTGATGAATGAGAGCGGCTTGTTTACAGGTTCATGTAGTGGGTTTCCCTGAAGTGAGACACACCTGCCCAGGAAGATGCATTTGGGGGGGCAAGAGCAGGCCCTCCCCAATGGGGTACTGATCTGTACAATCAATGTAGCGATTAAGTTCTGTCGGTGTCATAAGTAGTGGATAGTTCCTCTTTCACTTCTGACCTTCTCTGCAGGCAACTAAGCGTCAAAGCCATCACAAACCCTCGCTATGTGGACCACGTGGGGAACCCCTCAGTGAACGGACTCTACGACTTGTCCCTGGGGCTCGGCCGACTCCAAGGAGGCGTGCTCCACCTGTGTGCAGGACTTTGGCAACTGTCCCGGGCACCTGGGCCACATCGACCTGCCCCTGGTTGTCTACAACCCTCTGCTCTTTGACGTACGTACATCCAGCTCTGCTCTTGGGGCAGCTGGCAGGCGGGCTCTTGGAGCGGCAGTCTCGGGCCTCCCTCCGCAGCCAGACCTGGCTGTCGCCCTTGGCCGTGACCCTGGATTCTGAGTCAGGGGAGTGGGCAGATCCCTCTGGCCCTCGTGTGGCCTCCAGCATCCCTCCTGGCTCCAGATAGGGATCCCCTCTCTGCTTTGGGCTTATATGCCCTTTATTTCCTGGTGAATCCCACCCAGCCCATCCTTGTAAAAGACCGAAGACACAGAAAGAGTGGTCCAGCCGCAGCCAGCCACCATCACAGAGCCTATTGGGCGCTCTGCACTCAGAGCCCTGGCTCCCTCCTGGAGGAAGGGGGCCGGAGCGTGGGCCCACCCCCCTCAACCTTGCGCATTAACATGGTCTTCTCCTGTCATCCTTCAGAAACTCTACCTGCTGATCCGAGGCTCTTGTCTGAACTGCCACCTGCTGACCTGTCCCCGACCGGTGGTCCACCTCCTCTACTGCCAGCTACGGGTGCTCGAGGTCGGGGCCCTTCAAGGAGTCTATGAGCTCGAGAGCACCTTGAACAGGGTAGGTGGGCAAGGCTGTCCTGGGGCTCAGGAGAAAGCCTGATCTCGAGAAGAAGCCCCTGGGGGCCTCAGCGGTGCCCCGAGGAGCAGGGGTCTAGAGGAACGGGGGGGACGTGTTGGCTGCCGTCCTTGGCTGGGATGGGCATCAGACTGACCATGTGGAGCAGACGCCTTTCGCGCTCTCATTCTCCACTGAGATTCTGCTCATTCTCATCCCCATTGAGGCTTCAGAGCAGGCTACAATGGGAGGTCCCTCTCTAACAGGCTGCAATGGGGGTCCTCTCTAAAGCAGGATGCGAAGGGGGGGACTTCTCTAACAGGCTGTGATGGGGGCCCCCTCTCTAAGCAGGCAGTGGTAGCAGGGCCCTCTCCAAAGCAGGCTGAGATGGGAGGGACCCTCTAACAGACTGTGATGGGGCCCTTCTCTAAAGCAGGGGACGCTTGGGGCGCTTGTTGTGACTGCCAACCTTGGGGTCCACCTACAGTCACAGAGGGTCCTCCTTCAGACACGGGAAGGGGGACCCCTATGCCTTTGGCCCGGCTCTGCCTTAGTCTAGGCCACGTGGGCCTGGGCCCTCAGTGCCCGTACATGTCATGATCATTCTTGTGAGTGGCTGGAGGCAGGGGTGGTGGTCAGGGCTGCAGAAGGCCCGAGCAGTCTGATGGGGAGGACCAGAAGGGCCGGGACCACTCACCTTCCTTCGGTTTTTCAGTTTCAAGATGAGAACCCCAATGCTTCTGTCTGCGAGATGCAGGAAGAGCTAGAAGAGCATACTCGAGCCATCTTAGAGAACAATCTGCTGGGGGCCCAAGGATCCCAGGTGAGGGGGGAGGAGGGATGGCTCCCGAGTAGGGGGCAGGGGGAGAACGGCTCCTGGGTAAGACCCCAGGCCCCCGGCCCTCCGCGCCACCCGCACAGGCAGGCCGCCTTCACCGCAGGCTCCATTGGACATTCTTTGTGTCTTTCAGGTGAAGAACGTTTGTGAGAGTAAGAGCAAGCTGATTGCCCACTTCTGGAAGGCACACATGGCATCTAAGAGGTGTCCCCACTGCAAGTAAGTGGTCAGCAGCTGGCCTCCCTGCCCCCACTGTGCTCCCACTCCTGCTCCTGCCCCTCCCCACTCCAGCCCTCCCCCACCCCCCTCCGGCCCCTCATTTCCCGGTCTTGAATGTGCTCTCTTCCCCCAGGACTGGGAAGTCAGTGGTTCGCAAGGAGCACAACAGCAAGCTGACCGTCACCTACCCTACAGTGGTTCACAAGAAGGATAAGGCCAAGACCGCCCAAGGTGAGGCGCCCCTGCTGCCCTGGAGGGTGATCCCCGGAGCAGGGATCTGTCTCTGAAATCGGGGGGCCATGTTCCCTGCGTGGGGGAAGGAGCTGCCAAAATCAGGGGAATCTGGGTGAGCCTTCCACCTCCCCCCCCAAGTGTGCATAAGCACAAGGATGTGCACGTGTGAGCGTGGGCACCAGCCTGCAGCCTGTGGGTGCTGCTGATCCCATCCCATCCCTCCAGCACAGTCCCAAGCCTTGGACCTCATCTGCCATCGTTTATCTGGCTGTCCCCTGATCTGGGGGGGGGGGAGCTGACCTCATTCCCCAGTGACCCTGCCTGCCCCTGCAGAGCCCTCCCCCATGGGCCACCTTTATCTATGTAGACTCTGCAGCTTGTCTGTAGAGAAGAATGAAGAAAGCCGTTTTTAAGCACTTAACCTGTGCCAGGCGTCATAGCTGGTAAAGCCAGGCTGGCCTGGCACTCTGGGACCCTGCCTTCTGCTGGGCAACACAGAGGCGAGGTCCCTTGGGGAGTCAACGTTTAGAAGAGGTGATTGATGTCTGGCCATCGGTTCTGAAGTTGAACTGTTGGACCGTGCCAGGGAGGGGGGCAGGCACGCGTAGAAGCTGGCAGCTCCGTGCTCAGCCGGGGAGTCCTGAGTGTGGGAGAGTGAGGGGCAGAAGACAGAGAAGGGGGATGAGGAGGTCAAGCCAGGCACATAGGACTTCAGACTATCCCCGGGCCAGGGACTGGAGGCTCCCTTTGTGGTGACTCTGAGGTCCCCTTGGCTTGGGTATGGTTGGCATTCTGCCAGCCGCTTTTGATGAGAATGGTGCCTGCTGTGAGCTCAGTGATCTCTGCCTGGGTGACGGCTGCTCCTGCCCAGAAGTCACCCCCTTTGCCATGTCTGTTTGCTCTTTTGTGGAAGATCTAGTCAGTCTGAAAGTGTTTGGGCTTTGTGTTCTCTTGAATCGTTTAAAGAAATGGGCCCCTTGGGAGTCTCCCAGAGTTCCTAGCTGGGGAGTCCCTGATAGACCCTGTTGGGACGGCCCTTCAGCACTGGGGGGTTTTAGGTGAGAAGGGAGGGACAAAGAGAAAGGTGAGGGTCTGTCAGGCCCAGGCTTCTTCCCACTCACATCATTCCCTACTCTTCCAGCCCCAGAAATCGACGAAGCCCATTTAGGGAAGAGGGGCTACTTGACGCCCAGCACTGCCCGAGAGCATGTCTTGGCTCTTTGGAAGAATGAAGGTAATCTGCTCTCTAAGAGTCTTAATTTGCTCATTTAGTTACCAATGACCATTGCGTCCTCCACTGAGATCTGTCCCTCGTGTTGGATCACCCTGAGCCGAACAGTTAGCCTCTCACTGTGTTCAAGATGAATTGAATGATGTGCCCTTGAAGGACATGCTTTTTAAAACAGTTTTATGATGAATGTTTTCTGTAACTGCCTAAGTGATTCCATGTACGAGTTGGGATTTTTGTGCTTTAGATAAGTAAAATCTGTGGGGTTTTCCCTGCTCTGACTGGGGTCTGCTCAGAACAAGTCAAACCAGTTGTTCGCTGTGTTCTGGAGAATAACCCAGATTTCTCTAGCTCCTTTCTCACCATACCATATCACTCTGAGGTAGTTTGTGCAAGTACTGTTGTTATTCCTGTTTCACAGTTGGGAAAGCCAAGGCCTGCAGAAATTCAGTGACTTGTCTATTAAATAGCCAGTAAGGGTCAAAGCTGGGATTGAAACTTGGCTCTCATGAGTTCTAGTACACTGCTCTTCTCACTATTCTGAAAAGAGTGCTTCTTGATGAAGCATTGGGGGTTGACTATTAAAAATGTAGAAATATAAAAATTTAGCGAGATGGGCACACTTTGCATAACATACTTGTTATTGCTCTAAAACTCTGCTTGTAATGTTATTGGCTTCTCATCTATTCTTCCCGTGCTTCCTTAACAGAATTAATATGTTTTTGTAGAATTAATTAATGAGTGAAGTTAATGTGAAAGCAAAGGGAAAACAAATGAAATAAAGGCCTTTTAATTAGCAGTTCCGAATGAGAGCATTGAATCTGGGCCAAATCCTGGCTGTCACTGTGGGACCTTGGACAAGTCACTTCCAATGTCTGAGCCACAGTTTCCCCATTTTTAAAAGGAGAATTGGATTATTGAATATGTATCATTTAAGGTAGGCAAATGTTAGTACATAAGAGGTCACTTGATTGAATAGGATGTTTCCAGTTTTAAACAACTCTCCAGTTTTGGGTTTTTTTTTTTTAGCCTTTTGATCATTAGACTTCTAGTTCAAAGTTCTTGCTCACATTATATCAGGTATTTTTAGAATTCTAAAGTGTAAATAAGTTTTGTTCATTGTAAAGAATTTCTGCATTTCTTGAAATAGTTTAGTGGTTTTGATACTTTTTTTAATATTGCTTACGTAAATACTAATGGGGAACTATTCTTGTATTCCTCATGTGAATCCAGGTTGATTATGGCGAATTGCTTTAGTCCATTGTGATAATTTTACTTAAATTTTTCATGTCAATATTAATTAGTAAGATTGGACTATAGTTTTTTTTTTCTGCTTTGTCTTTCCCTTATTTGGGTAACAGAACCCATAAAGTTTTGGGAGAAGCTTTTAATCACCCTTGAAGAATAATTTAGTATCATAAGACATGAATTGTTCTTTAACTATCTAATAGAATGTATCTAATAGAACAACCAGGGGAAAGTTGTTTTGTTTTTTTTTAAAATGTCACTTTTCTGGTTTATTTTATTTCTTTTTCTGAAGTTGACTTGAGAGATCTTTATTAGTTGCCATATTTTGCATTTTTGTAGATGATCGGTTTTCTTTGAATTATTAATTTTTATTGCCATATACATTTGTAAAGTAGCTTCTGATAGTTCTTTTTATTTGTTGTGAATTCACATTGATAATTTGATTTAGGCAGCTTTTCTTATGTCACAGCAGTGAAATTAAACATGTGACCATTAAACTCAGTAACCACTTTCTCGTTTGGCTCCTTTGTAGAAATTATTGATTGATTTTTTTTTTTTTTTTTAATGGTGCTGCCCTTCTATTTGATTTACTAAGTTTACTTGTTTTCAATCACAGGTTTCTTTCTGAACTACCTTTTCTCCGGAGTAGAGGAGCCTGGCATGGAGTCCAAATTCAATCCAAATATCTTCTTTTTGGACCTTGTGGTGGTGCCGCCTTCTAGGTAACGCTTAATTCCTTGTGTAACAACTTGGAAGGAGGATTGATTGGTGCCTCTCACTTGGAGGGAGGGATGTATGATTTAGGTGAGGAGGAGGATGGCAGCAGGCCTCCCCAAGGATTGTCCCCCGGGTCAGTAGGGAACTAGAATAAAGGAGTCTTCCATTCTAGCCTCTGTCTCCTTTTTGATCATCTTGGGGAAGAAGGCAGAGTAGTTTGGTTGCTTTTTCAGTAACAGGTGAGAGGGAAATTTCTTTTCTTTTCTTTCTTTCTTTTTTTTTTTTTTTTTTTTTTTTTGTTAAAGCTTTTTATTTTTATTTTAAAAACATATGTATAATTTTCAACATTCACCCTTGTAAAACTTTTGTGTCCCCAAAATTTTTCCTTCCCTTTTCCCCATTTCCTCCCCTAGATGGCAAGCAATCCAATATATGTTAAAAAGGTGTTAAAAAAGGTTCTTTTATACATATTTACCCAATTATACTGCACAAGAAAAATCAGATCGAAAAAGGGGAAAAAATGAGAAAGAAAACAAAATTCTTTTTTTTTTTTTTTTTTTCTTTTTTTTTCTTTTTTTGGGGGGGAATTTCTTCCTGGCTGTTTTAACCTTGTCTTGCATTGTAGGTACCGCCCTGTCAACCGCCTCGGGGACCAGATGTATACCAATGGCCAGACAGTGAACCTGCAGGCTGTTTTGAAAGATGTGGTTCTGATCCGAAAGCTTCTGGCTCTGATGGCCCAAGAACAGTCCCTCCCCAGTGAGGGCGTGGGAGTGACAGAGAAGGAGATCCAGAATGGCTCCCCAGAGGTACCGTAATGAGGCCCACATTCAGGACTAACTTGGGGCTGTCTGGTGAACTGCCGAGACAAAAAAGCTGTTGGGCAGTGAAAAAGACATCGGGACGTTTTTGGAGACCCGGCGCCGGTCGTTTGGGCCTTGGCAGAAAGAGCCTCGCGTAGGCTGGGGTTCTGGTTGTGCTCAGATCATTTGGACTGACATTTATTGAGTATTTACTCAGTGAGAGGCGCCAGGCCATGTCAAGGCGAGTCACGTTGTGCTCAGGGTTAGAGTCTTTGTCGATTTCTTCTAGCTCTCTAGTGATCCATAATGACCCGGTGTGTGGATTAGTGAGGCCATTTAAGTCCCGTGTTGTCCCTGACCCTACTTCCGGACCACCTCTCTGGCCTGTAGGAGCTCAGGGAGAATACCAAAGGACTTGCTGGGGTCTTTGGTTTTTTGTCACCTTTATTCCCTGATAGAGCCTGCATCACTTCCTCACCCTCTTGTAGCAGAAAGTGAAAAAGAAAGACAAAGCAAAAGCAATCTCGCCACCGAATCAGTGTAGATGCTGTAACCGAATCTGACAGTGTAGATGCTGTCCCTGGGCAGGAGGGAGGGCTCCCTGGGAGCTGCCTCTCTGGGAGCTGCTCGGGTGTTCCTGGCATTCACTTTGCCGTTCTCTCCATGTGCATTGTGGCCGTGGTTTTCCTGGACGTATCTTTCTGCCCTAGTCCGTACAAATCTTTCCATATTTTCTGAACATTTTTCTTAGTGTGCAGTAGTATTTCATGACCTTCCCATGCCATAATTTGTTTTAACTTCTCTTCACTTGATGAAATCTGCTTTATTTCCATTTCAGAAGGCTCTTGCTGTGAAACATTCCCAAGGATGTGGGACCTTTCTTTCTGTGTTTGGCCTCCTTGACTCTATGCTTAGTAACGGGATCTCTAGGTCAAAGGCCACAGATTTTTTTCCTTCCACAATAATCATATGAAAAAATGAGTTCTTTTAGGTCATTTTAGTAAATAGGAATTTCTTTTCTGAGTTCAGTGAGAATTAGCTTTTCAGAAATCTGTTTACCGTTAGTCATGGGATCGAGGGATTTCCTGTTTAGTGGGAATAGAATGCTAATAGCAGCGTGCATTTATGTAACAGTTGAAAGTCTAAAGCTTGTTTTACACTCAGTAAGTTTTACTTACTCTGTTGGGTTCATCTTGTCCAACCCCTTCATTTTACAGATGAAATAATAGCACTCCTCCCCCGCCTCCCCTCCCAATTTTTTAAAATTCCAACAGCTTTCTTTTCAAGTACATCAATATGGTATGGTGAAAAAAAAACTTCACCGGACATCTAGTTCCCTGTTTGATCTCTCCCTCCTTTCTCCATCCCCTCCTCACTTAGCCAACATTTGCCAATCATGGAACACTGGGTTAGGCCCTAGGAAGTTCAGCTAAAGCACAGGCCTTGCCACAGCAGATGGCTTCATTAGTTTCTGGTCAAAAATCAGAGGCTCTGGAGGATGGTGATCTCTCGGGAGTATCAGTTGGTCTCGGTTTATTTTCTTTAAGAAATTAGATTTTTTTAACATCTCTCAGCACACACAAATATTCAAAGAAACGTGAGAAAGATTGTGAGTGAGTTTACACAAAACCAGATTTGGGATTTTCATAGACTTTTTTTTAAAACAATTGCTATATATTAACTCTTATCAGGCTAGAGAAGTGAGGACATTCTGTTCGGGTGGGTCTCTCCTGGAGCATATTTTTGTTATTTACTATATCGTTGATTGTCGCTGTGCACATTTATGCTGTCGTGGCATTCAAAGTTCTGTGCCAAAAGGAGCTTTAGGGGCCAACTTTTGGTTTTACAAATGAGGGAACAGGCCGGGGGGTGGGGAAGGATGTTAGGGTCCCACACAATCAATCAGGGTGGGAGTTGGACCGCCCTGAACCTAGGGCAGTGGGTTTCTTCTCACCATCCTGTTGGTTTTTTGCTTCTAGTTTTTGCCCTTATTTTGCCTCATTTCATACACGTTTTCCCATGTTTCTGGCATCCAGCACTTGATTCCCTGGCCCATCTGTGCAGTTTCCGGTGTTTGGCTGGTAAGCGTCGCGCTGCTTTGTATCGATCTTTTCTCCTCTCCAGGAGCATTAGGAGGAGGGTCCTGTGGGAGCTGGCCTGGTCTGCACAGTGAGGGCCGGATTAGACCAGGAGTCCCTTTGGCAGCTGAGACTCCTGCAGACCCCTTTGCAGAATTTAAAAAAAAAAAAAAGATCCTTATTGAAGGAGAAACTAAATTTTAGTTAGAAGTTTGTGAAAATACAAATGTAATTCTTGATATTTAAAAATTAATTTTTTTTTTTTTTTGCCATTTGAGCTCAGGGACTCCCTCAGATGTATCTGCGGACCCTCAGGGGAGGGAAAGGCTGTAGATCCCAGGTTGAGAACCCCCACTGGGAGAGATTCCTCCCAGTAATGTGATTTTGTGGTTCTATAAGCAGTGGCAAAATGTCCCCCCCTCCCCCCCAGTTCTGCGAAACTAGTGTTCCTGAAGGGTCTTAGTTGTCATGGCCCCAGCTCACCACAAGGTGGAGCCCGTTGTCTGGGTGGAATCAGGGAGCCTTTGGGGTTGGACCCTCAGCTGTACCCCCATAGGGTGACTCCCCAGCTTCTCCTCCCCAGAGTGAGGCCCAGCCACTCACTTGTACCCCCCCTTAATGTCCCAGCTCCTCAGCCCCTCCCCCTCAACTGTACCCCCCCCTCAAAGTGACTCCCTGGCCCTTCAGCTGCATCCCCCCGAAATAACTCCTGCACCCCCCAGTGTGACTCCTAGGCCTGTCAATTGCACCCTCCTCCCCACTGTGACTCCCCAGCCCCTCAGCTGCACCACGCCCCCAGTGATGCTCCAGCCCCTCATCAGGCCTTGCCCAAGTGGCCCCTCACTGAGCCAGGCTCTGGGCCTCTGGGTGCTGCAGGCTGTGGAACCCATTCCCATGTTTGCCGTTTAGCCCCCAATGTGTCTTTTCTTCCATTGAAACGGGGTGGCCTTCTGCAGCTCCCAGATCCTCCTTGGGGCCAAGGCCTGCCGTGAGCCCTCCAGAAGTCAGGGAGGCTGTTCCTAGTGCCAGCCAGGCTCTGCTGTCCCCAAATGTGGTTCACTAGGCGCCTGGTGTGGCTTTGGGAGAGTGGGCTGGCCCAGGGGAAAGGGGGCTGAGCACCCGCTGGGGCCTTCATCTCTAGCCTCAGCTGCCTCTCTGAGGCTGTCTGGGCTCGGGGGGCTCGATCTGCCACTCTGGGGTGTGGGAGAGTTTTTGCCACTGTACACTTTGGGCTCATGGAGTTTGGGGCTTCTTCAGCCTTCTTTCTGACTGGGTGAGCATGGGACTTTGTCTGCCGTCGAATTTTATCCTAAGGCTTCTGGTCCCTGATGCCAACAGCCCTTTGCTATCCCCCTCAGCATCTGTAGGTTTGGGAAACTGGGGCCGTTTTCCCTTTGTGCCTTTATCAGGGCCATTGGTGTGAATGCGGTGTGGTGACGGCCTTGGGCCCCTTTGGCAGAGCCTTCCTTCCAGGCGGATGTCACCCCCGGTAGTCTGGACTTGTTGGGTTTTGGTCATTGGCCTTCTCCTGGGCCTCTCCATCTGACCCAGAAGGACGCCAGGAGCGACTTTCTGCAGGGCCCAGCCGATATACACATTCTGGAGTGCCTGGGATGGCTGGGTCCGCAGTCAGGAAGTTCTGAGTTCAAATCTAGCCTCCAATATTACTCCGGTCCAAATCCCACCCTGATTGATTGTGTGGGACCCTAACATTCTTCCTCACCCGGCCTGTTTCCTCATTTGTAAAACCAAAAGTTGGCCCCTAAAGCTCCTTTTGGCACAAAACTTTGAATGCCATGACAACATGGCCCTGGTCACATCATGACCTCGTCTTTCATATGGTTTCTTCAACTGTCAGATGGTTGAGCACCTACTGCATGGGGTCGTTGTGAGGATCAGGCAAGAGAAGTAGGTAAAGCCCAGTGGCCCCTTCCAGAGATCCCTATTTCTTTTTCTCAATGCTCAGAAATCAGTGCTTTCATGTTTCTGTTCTAGAATTTTGCCTTGAAGTGAAGTCAGGTTTACTAGTTTGCACTTCAAGCAATACCCTTCTCCTTTTTGAAAACTTTATGGTCTTTTTTTTTTTTTTTTTAAGCATTTCTCTGTGATTTTGTTGAGGTCATACAGTGTTCCAGCAACAGATCAGTTTTTCATTCTTTCAAGCTGGTGACTTGAATTCATTGAGGATGGCAGCTAGCATGTCTTCTCATAATTTCTTCATTTATATAGGTCTTAATTCCCTGTTAATCCATTTCCCTTGCTCTGGCTGAAGATCATATCCCCTAGGTAGTAGCGAAAACAGAAGCAAAAGAGGATGCTGTTTCTATGGCAGCCAGTGAAATCCTTTTTGTTTGGCCAAATGGCAGCATAGAAATAAGACTGATACTTTTTTAAGAAGCCAAAGCCACCTCTTTTTTCCCCCCTGAGGCTGGGGTTAAATGACTTGCCCAGGGTCACACAGCTAGGAAGTGTTGAGTCTGAGACCTGATTTGAACTTTGGTCCTCCTGACTCTAGGGCCGGTACTTTCTACACTGTGCCACCTAGCTGCCCCAAAGCTTCCTTCTTTAATGTCACTTAAATACAATAGCGCTTCTCCTTCACCATGCAGGGGTGAGCAGAGGCTTGGACAAGCCCAGGTTTCACCTGCCCACGAAGAGTGCTTTAGGGACGCAGTGGTGGGTGGGGTCCCTTTGCCCTGGGCTTGCAGCCTCTTCCCCAAAAGGCTCCGTCCTTCCTTTCTCCTGCTGGGTGGGAGCATAGCCCCCCTCCAAGCCAAGGGCCTTCTCATTTTGTCTTCCCCTCCCCCATTCCTTCCCACCCCTCTCTTTGTGTCCCTCCATTCCCCCTTTCTCCCCCACCTCAGTTCCCTCAGTAATTGAGGGTGGGTCGTGCTGCTGCCCTTCCCTAGATAAGGTCTGACTTTGCCTGTCTTGTTCCCCCTCACCATTAGGCTCCTTAGCACTAGACACTCCCTCCATCCCACATCTTTTCCCTTTTATGAAAAGATGGTGCCCCTGTGTACTAGGTTCAAGAGATGCCCCATAAATCACTTAATTTCTATCAGTTGTCTGTGACCAGGTTGTGTAATCTGCATTGGTAGAAGGAATTGTTCCCTGGGAGTTCTCACAGGCACTGTCCAAAGAATTTGTTCTCAGATCTTCCTGTAGCCTGCTCCCCTTCTTTCCTAAGTCCCTTGGAGACTCCCCAAGAGGTGGGAGTGATTAGTGATGTTTGCCGATTGAGGGCGCTGATTGATCAGTGCACAGCCTCCTTTCTCCTGCTCCTGGCATGTCTGGCTCTCCTGTGGCCCTTTCCCCCAGAAACCGAGGGACCTTCTCATTCTATATTTCCTCAGGTAACTCCACTAGCTCTTCCACCTCCGCTCCCACGGGCCTTCCCCCATGGTCACTAGGTGGTGCTGGAGGACCACACCTGGTTGGGCGAACTTCTCTTTGAAAGGATACAGGAAGAGCCAAGATGCTGCTCAGGTGCTGGAAGCACGTCTTAATGGGCCTTCACTCAGCAGCTGCCTTGCCTGGAATGGGCCGTGACCTTGTGCATGCCCGCAGCGTCCGTGTTACGTCTTGCCTGGTCTTTTACTGCTGTGTTTTGGGTAGCCAGTCTATCCCAATGCTCTGTTGCTCTATTTCTTAGCCAGCACCAGATTTTGATGTTGATGTACTACAGTTTGAGATTTGGTGCAGTGAGACCACTTTTTCCATGAATGCCTTGGATGCTCTTGATCTTTTGTTCTTTGTTTTTTGTTTTTGTTTTTGGGGGTTTTTTTGGTAATATAATTGGTATGGTACTGAATAATTAAATTTTGTAAAAGTGCCAGTTTTTATTATATTGGCTCAACCTACTTATGAGAAATTAATATTTTTCTAGTTCGCATCTGATTTTATTTATGTGAAAATTTCGGTTGAAATTGTGTCCATATAGTTCCTGTGTTTGTCCTAATAGATTCCCAAAATATTATCTACAATTACTTTAAATTGATTTCTCCATCTTTTGCTGCTGAACTTTGTTGGTAATAGGTGGAAATGCTGGCGGTGATTTATGTGGGTTTATTTTTATATCTGGAAACTTTGCTAAAATTATTAATTATATTAACTAGTAATTTAGTTGATTCTCGTATTCTCTAAGCACACCATTGCATTGTCTGCTAAGAGTGGTGGTTTAGCTTCCTCGTTGCCTATTCTAATCACTCTGTGCCTTTTAGAGCAGTATTGAATAATGGTGGTGATGATGGGCATCCTTGTTTCACTTCAGTCTTATTGGCAAGGTTTCTAGCTTATCTCCGTTATATGCCTGGTTGACTGATAGTTTTAGGTAGACACAGCTTATCTTTTTAAGGGAAACTCCGTTTATTCTTATGCTTTCTAGTGTTTTTAATTGGAATGGGTGTTGTATTTCATCGAAAGCTTTTTCTGCTTCTCTTGAGATAATTTTATGGTTTTTTTGTTATTTTTTTATGGGTGTGGTCATTTATGCTGATAGTTTTCTTAACATTGATCCTGTCCTGTATTTCTGGTATAAATGTCACCTGATCATCAAGTCTGAGCCTTGTAGTATATTGTTGTAAGCCCCTTGCTTGCATTTTATTTAAAATTTTACTTCAATATTCATTAGGGAAATTGGCCTGTGGTTTTCTTTCTCTGTTTTTGCTTTTCCTGATTTAAATGTCAGCACCATATTTGTGTCATAAAAGAAATTTGGTAAGATTCCTTTTTTCACCTTTTTCCCAAATAGCTTCCATAGTATTGAACTTAATTGTTCTTCAGATGTTTGGTAGAACTTACTTCTGAATCCATCTGGTCCTGGGAATTTTTTGGTAGGGAGTTCATTGATAGCCTGTTTAGTATTTTTTAAGATGGTGTTATTTGAATATTCTATTTCCTCTTCTGTTGATCTGAGTAATTTGTATTTTTATAAGTATTCATTCATTTCACTTAGATGGTCAGATTTATTGGCATATAATCAGGTAAAGTAGCTTTTAATAATTTATTTAATTCAATCTTGACTAGTTGCAAATTTACTCTTTTCATTTTTGATAATGGTAATTTGTTTTTCATTCTTTCTTTTTTTTTTAAGTAAGTTTACCAGTGGTTTCTCTATGTTATTCTTTTTCTTCACAAACCAGGTTCCTAGTTTTATGTACTAGTAAATGATTTTTGCTTTCAATTTTATTAATCTCTTAATTTTCTGGATTTCCAATTTAGTGTTTAATTGGGAATTTTTCATCTATTCTTTTTCCCAACAATTTTTGTCAAACAGTGAGTTCTTATCCCAAAAGCTGGGGTCTTTGGGTTTGTCAAACACTAGATTATTAAAGTTTTTGACTGTTTTCATCTATTCTTTTTCTAGTTTTAGTTACATGCCCAAGTCATTGATCTTTTCTTTCTCTGTTTAGAGATATAAAATTTTCCCTAAGTACCATTTTGACTGAGTCCATAAATTTTGATACATTGTCTCATTGTTGTCATTCTCTTTAATGAAATTATTTATTATTTCTATGATTTGTTTTTTGACCTATTCTTTAGGATTAGATTATTTGGTTTCTAATTAATTTCTAACCTGTGTTTCCATGGCTTTTCATTAAATATAGTTTTTATGGCATTATGGTCTGAAAAGGACGCATTTAATATTTCTGCTTTTCTCGTGCAATTATGAGGTTTTTATGCCCTAATGCATGATCCGTTTTTGTGAAGGTGCCATGTAGACTTGAATAAAAGGCATACTCCTTTCTATTCCCATTCAGTTTTCACCAGAGGTCTGTCACATCTAGCTCATCTCCCCACTTTCCTTGCATGTTTACTTTGTCCCAAGTCTGTATTAAGACCATCACTTGTGCAAGCTGGAGACAAGCTTTGGAGCTCAGTCAGAGACTTGCCTTTGGGGGAAAGAGGGGCCGGACTTGTGATTCAGGGACCCTGGCTTGTGGTCCCATGTTCTCTGGGATGTCTCCCTCCAGGAGGCAGAATCTTTCGTTCCGATGGACCGCTCCTTTCTTGCCACGATTCCGGGCCAGTCTCTCACAGAGAAGCTGTACGGCATGTGGATCCGCCTTCAGAGCCACGTGAACATTGTGTTTGACAGCGATATGGACAAGTTAATGATGGAGAAGTACCCCGGCATCCGGCAGGTGAGTGGCAGGCCCCCTCCCCGCCTCAGGCCCTACTTCCTGCAGGGAGGCCGCGCAGGGTTCTTATCCGCTGCCTTTGTTCCCCTTACTAAGATCCTGGAGAAGAAGGAAGGCTTGTTTCGGAAGCACATGATGGGGAAGCGTGTCGACTATGCTGCTCGTTCAGTCATCTGCCCCGACATGTACATCAACACCAATGAAATTGGGATCCCCATGGTGAGTCAGGGGAGTGGCGGGGCTGCGGTGAGCCACGGCGGGAGTCGTGTGTGCAGGATATGAGAGGCAGGGCTTTGTAGGCCTTGTAGGTCTGGGACTCTGCCCACATGGTTGGCATCCAAGCCCTGCTGGGTCCTCTTAGCGCCTCCTTGGCCCCAACCTACTCCCCATGTCCCAGAGCACGTCCTTCTAACTCCGAGCCTTTCCTGTCTGTAACATGGGGACACAAGTAGCTCCCTCATGGTGACAGCCTCAGATGAGATCAGTTTGGGGGGGGCTCCGCAGGCTTCAGCACTTTGGAGAAGTGTCAGTTCTGGCCATTGGCTCTGTTGCCAGAGCCTGGCTTCTGTGCCCAGTAGGTGTTTCACAGGCACTTGTCCCTGTCTGCCCAGAGGACGGGCCTGGCCCTGCTTGGAGAGCGAGGGCTAAGCTGATGCCTTGGTCTCCCCTGCTCTTCATCTGGCCTCCCCAGGAGGCTGGGAGGGTCACCATCCTTCTCATCATGGGCCCGAGCCTCAGGCCCCGCTGGAGGGCGTTCCGGAGGTCCCCTGCTCCAAGCCTCTTTCCTTCCCGGTGGAAGGTCCTGTTCATGCCCCAGGTCACGTAGCTCATTCCCTAGTTGAACCCCCTTATTTTACAGATGAAGAAATGGTATGTGATACACATGGGATCACAGGGACCCCAGTGGCCATCTAGCCCAATCCCCTCATTTTACAGATGTGGGGGCCCTGGGTGGGGAATGCGCCCTGATCACTTTAGCTCCCCAGGAGGGGGCCCAGCGGCAGGACCAGGGGTCCCCTCAGCTCCTCTCAGAAGCCGCCTAGGCGGTCCGATCCCCCATTTCCACTCTCTGCTAGCTTTCGAATGAGCAGCGCTCTGTCAGCGCCAATACAACATTAACCGACGCTTGCCGGGGATTGTGATGTCCCTCCTCCCCTGGGGCGCTTATAAGAAGGCAGTTTAATTCCCTCCAAGGAGAGCTCTCTTTCCTTCCTTCCCTGTGGTGCTCTGGGCTTTGGGGAGCGCTGATGAGCAGAGCTGGAGCCGTCACGGTGCCATCAGGGCGCCAGCTGCCTCATCCCTGGGGGGCGTGGGCTCCTTGAGGGGGAGTTAAGCCAGAGCTTCCAGAGCCCCTGGGGAAGGGAGTCCCTGCGGGAGAAAGGAGCCACAGGCATCCAGTCCTGAGGCAGGGCTGTCGGTGTCCGGCCCCAGCTCCCGATTGCCCAGACTCGGAGTCTCCTCAGCTGGTATTGCCTGCACTGATCAGAGGGCCCGTTCCATACGAAGGGACCGCCCCCACAGCCCAGGTGGAGGGTGCCACGGGCCCGCCCTTCCAGTGCCACGAGTCTCGTGTCTGTTCTCAGGTGTTTGCGACGAAGCTCACCTACCCTCAGCCCGTGACCCCGTGGAACGTCCAGGAGCTGCGGCAGGCCGTCATCAATGGCCCCAACGTGCACCCGGGGGCCTCGATGGTGATCAACGAGGACGGCAGCCGCACGGCGCTCAGCACCACGGACCAGACCCAGCGGGAGGCCGTGGCCAAGCAGCTGCTCACCCCCGCCCCTGGCGGCCCCAAGCCCCAAGGAGCAAAAGTGGTAAGTGCCAGCCGGGCTCGGCCCCCTCGGGCAGAGCAGGAGGTGGGGCGAGCTTCCCCAGGCTTTCTCCACCCCTCCTTGCCTTTGCCCTTTCCGACCTCCTGCTCCCTTGTGATCGGGCCCACCATACAGTGGGGCACTGGAGGGGGTTGCACACGGCTTCACCCCAGCCCGGGCACATTGTGGGAACTCAGGACATTCTAGAGTGCGTCACATAAAATACAGAGGGAGCCCGGCACGGTGAAGCAGCTTAAAAGGGGAAGGAGCGTAAGGGACTCGTAGAGAGGGACGGGCTCGACCGCGGGGGAAGCTCCATGAAGGGGTTGTCCTCGTCCTGGAGATGGTGAGGGGGTGCCCGGGTGGCCGGCAGGACCTCCCGTGGGGAGCGCTGTTGGGGCAACCAGCCAGGGCAATGAGAGCCTGGGGTCGGGAGGGCCCGAGTACAAACCTGACCTCAGACCCTTCCTAGCTGGGGGACCCTAGGCAGGTCACTTCACGGTTTGCCTCGGTTTTCCTCATCTGTCAAATGGGCTGGGAAATGGCCAGCTCCTCTCGTATCTTTGCTGAGACAACCCCCCAGAGGGTCACGAGGAGCCCAGCATGACTGAAAGGACTGAAAGACAGCGGAAAGGCCGCATGGCCTAGAATCTGGAGTCAGCTTCAGGGTCAGGAAAGCCATGTGACCCGGCTGTGGGCCAGAGCTCTCAAAGTTGCATCTCCCCGTGCGGAGTGGCCCAGACCTAACTGTAGTAATTACGTCACTAATTGTAACGTTGGGCTGAGCAGAGACGACCATCCCGACGCAGATGATGTGACTGGTTTTCCAGGTCTCTGGCAGCGGGACGCCACGGCTCTGGGCGCGCTCTAGGTTTCTCCTGCGTCTCTGCTGGAGAGACTTGTGGAGGTCGGGTCCCTCTCCTGGCTGTGGGGGGCTGGAGCTGCCCCAAGTGCTCTGGGGGAGCCTGGAGCACGGCAGCCCCTGAGCTCTGGGCTGCTTCTTTTACACTGGACTGGAATTTAGTAAATATAGGAAAAGTGGTCCCTGACCCCTTCACCTATGACCTGACAGCCTGGAGCACTTTGACCCTTGCCCCATTGACCTCTCGTTCCTCTTGGGCTCTGCAGCTGTTGGCCAGTTTGGCCTGCGTGTTTTCCCATTGTAGCTGCCAGCTGCCCCGCGCTTGTTTAGCTGTGATTCTAACCCCGTTTCCATGAAAGCGAGGCCTGGGCCGGGCCTGGTTTCTGGTTTGGGGCCACGGTGCCGAGCAGTCTCTCTCCTGAGAAGCTAATAACCCAGACCTCGGAGGTCACTTCGGGACAAGTGACGCACTGAGCTGCCAGAGTCCTGGCCGGGGCCCCTGGGAATTCGTGGAGTCCAAGTCTCCTAGGAAACGTGACGGCTCCGCTCACAAGGTCATTCACGCGGGTGCGGGCCAGGAGTGCAGAGGGCGGACCTTTAGGGAAGGTGGCTCCCTGCTGCCTGCTGGCTTCTGAGGCCGAAAATAACCAAGAAAAGATGAATGGAGCACGGGAGGGGAAAAACGCATGTCCCGGCCTCCCTGGACCAAAGAAAAACAGTCTGAACTCAATTGCCTGTGGTTCAGCCCTCCTTATTGGCCCCACTCTTTATTCCAATCCCTCGGTCCCATCCTGCGGACTTGCCCTCAGGAAGAAACTAGGCCTCTGTCTCCTGCCTGCCCGGGCCTTTGTCACTGGGAGATTTGGGGGGACTCGCTGAGAGCTTCCTCTTGTCCCCTCTTCCTTCCATCCCTTCCCCTTCACAGGATGAGGCGTCCTCGGCCAGCCTCTCTCTGTGTTCCAGGGACCCTATTCCTCCCCGTCCTCCCCAGGACATGGCCCACCATCATCCTCCCCGCTCTCACTTGTCTTGGGGCTCCCCCTGGCTACAAACTGCTCCTCCCCCTTTCCTCTCCTCATAGCCTTTACCCTCTCCTTGCCCACTCCCCTTTCTGAGACCAAAGGAACGACCACTTCGGGGGGCTGAGGTGATGTGGAGGAGCAGCCCGCGGGAGGTGGATGTGCAGGGGAACCGAGGCTCCGCCCCCCGCCCCCCCCCCCAGGAGCTGGAGGCCTGGACAGGGTCTTAGGAGACACTTTTGGGAGAGGTTATGGGGATGGGAAGGAGGAGTCAGGAGAAGCTTGTGAGGGCACTATAACAGTCAGGCTCCAACTGACACAGCCACGCCCCACACGTGATGGGAGGGAGACCCCCGCTGCCACTTGTGTCCGGCAGACCCCCAGAGGTCCCCGTCACCCTGTCCTGCGCTCTCTCGAGGTTTGTCGGCACGTGAAGAATGGGGATGTTCTGCTGCTGAACCGCCAGCCCACCCTGCACAGACCCTCCATCCAGGCCCACCGGGCCCGGATCCTGCCTGCGGAGAAGGTCCTGCGCCTGCACTACGCCAACTGCAAGGCCTACAACGCCGACTTCGACGGGGACGAGATGAACGCCCACTTCCCCCAGAGCGAGCTGGGCCGGGCCGAGGCCTGCGTCCTGGCCTGCACCGACGAGCAGTACCTGGTGCCCAAGGTAGGTCGGCTCGCGGGCCGGCGGGAGGCCCGGAGACACCGGCACAGAGCGGGGATCATCGCCGGGGCCGCTCGGGTGGAAGGCGGCAGTGTGTGTGTGTGTGTGTGTGTGTGTGTGTGTGTGTGTGTGTGTGTGTGTGTGTACGTACGTATGTACATGCAGGCCTCTGTGTATGTGGATGGGCACTTCCCCGGCCTCCCCTGAGGTGGGCGGTCTCCAATGACTGCTCGCCAGCTTGCTCTCTCCCTAGAATCTCTTTAGCTCCCGGGCCCTTCAGGAGCTGGGAAAGGCCCTTGCTCTTCCCTGCATCCTCCAGGCTGGGTGGGAGGGGAAACCAGGACACTTTAAGAGCCACCGTGTAGAGAAGGGTCTGAGAGAACTTAGCGCTCAAGGTCGCCAAAAACTAAAGAACTATTTGACGCCGGTGGAACCAAGTGGGGTCGCTGGGTCGGGCCCTTTGTGGCTGGTGCTGTGGGCGCTCTGGGAGGCACAGGAGAGGCCATAGAGTGGAGGCCGTCCGGCGGAGGCCGGTGTGTGGGGCCAGCTCCAGGGCCGCCGTCCTTCTCGCCATGATTACAACTCGTTGTTGAATAGCTCTGACTTTGGGCACGTTCCTCCCCTTTCCGTGCCTCAGTTGCCTCATTTTTCACTTGTACAAAGATTATTACCCCTACTTACCTCCCAGACTTGTGGGGAAAGTGTTTTATAAACCCTGATGCACTTTATGTATTATGGTTACTAGTTCCATGTTTATAAAAGATGATTTTTAAAAAGTTTTTAAAGAAATAATAAAAATGCAAACATAAACCTGAACTTCCCCCTGCCAATTATCGTAATGCCCTTGCAAAACCTGTGTGAATTGATTTTCAGTCACTCTAGTGAGGTTTTTATTTCTAGGACATTTATTTGCTGCCAGAAAAAGAACTAAGGAGACTGACCGTAAATCAACACGTGCTATGATCACTTCTTTTTTTTTTTTTTTTAATCTCTCCCGTGGTTTTTCTTTTTTTTCCTTCTTTCCCTTGTTTGTTTGGTTTTTGTTTGTTTGTTTTTGGTTTTTCGTTTTTTAAAAAAATAATCTTTGTACCACTAATGCCTGGCACACAGATGTATCTTGGTTAATTGATTTGGAGAGCCCTTTAGCCCAGACTTTTTCCACTTGCAGCCCCTTTTTGCCCCAGCAGTTTTTTCATGACCCCAAGAACGTAAGTGTGTAAATTAGGTTTAGAAATCAGTTTGACTGACTTAACATGTCACGATTTTGCAATCCCCCACTCAGTTAGGGGCCCCACATGGGGCTGCTCAGCATTCCCCCGGGCCTTGTGTGAGCCGTAACAGCCGCTGCAGACAGGTGACCTGAGAGCTCTCATCCTGGTTTTCAGGAGTCATCGTCCGGTCGGTCAGCGAGCCTCTTCTGTGCCCCAAGCGCCGTGCTAGCGAGGGGGCTATCCCTGCAGAGCGAAACAGGCCCTCTTCTCAGAGGGCTTCCAGGCTGAGCTCCTGCTAGGCAGGAAGGAGACCCGGGGGAAATGCTCGGGGCTTGTCCGAAGGCCACCCTGCCTCCGAGTGCCTGCCCAGTATTTGCTGAGAGTTGGGGAGGGAGGAGTGATGGGCCATGACAAACAGTTCTCCTCCAGGGAGGGAGAGGAGAACAGACGAGTCCAGGATAGAGTGTCATGGAGAGGGAGGGACAGAGGCCACACTTGGCTGGCCAGCCTTGAAGCCTGTGGTTAGATGTGTCCGTTGGCCTCTAAAGTGTCTCCTTCCCTTTGGTCGGGCAGGATGGCCAGCCCTTGGCTGGATTGATCCAGGATCACATGGTCTCCGGCGCCAGGATGACGGCCCGCGGCTGCTTCTTCACCCAGGAGCAGTACATGCAGCTCGTGTACCGAGGACTGACGGACAAAGTGGGGCGGGTGAAAATCTTTCCTCCTGCCATCCTCAAGCCCCGTGCGCTGTGGACAGGAAAGCAGGTAGGAAGCAGCCGTTCTGCTGCTGCCCTTTTTGGTCCAAGAGCATTCTCCTTGGCGGGAGAAATCCCCAAACAAATAGGGAAAACCCAGCCGTTCAGAAGCCAGGTATAGGCGGGGCAGTCTGACCGCGGCTCCTTCCGCCACCACCGGCCTCTGACCGCGAGCTGGGCTCCCGGGTGCCTCTCCTCCCCAGCACCCCTCGACTCCCATGAACGTTATGCCTGTGGGAACCCACTTTGCAGGACTGCCCTGCGCATCGCCCTGGACCCATCTCGTCACCGGGGAGACCGGGAGCCCTCCAGTCCGCCCCATCTGCGTCGTTCGGTGACTTCCTTCTTCGTGATGCTCTTGAGAGCTTCTCTTCTGCTCTGACTTGATTTCTTTGGGCTCTTATTCTACAAGATGAACAGGTTAAGGGACCAAGGAGAGAACATTGCTTTGAGTGCAGGGAGCTGGGGCACCTCGGAGAGCTGCTCAAGCCCACTGTGCCATCCTGCTGGCGTGGGGCTGCAGTGCCAGAGAGGCTCCACGGGAGCCGAGGAACGGAGAGGTCGGGGCGGGAAGGGCACCGCGGCAGTCCTGGAGATGACGGCTGGAGAGGGGCTGGGGATTGCGAAGGTCAGGAGTGAGCTGGAGCAGAGGCCAGCCATGGCCCCTAGGATAGAACGAGGGCGTCAGCAGAGACGTTGGGAGAGCTCACAGAGGCGTCCTGCTGGGCCCGTGTGTGGAGGGAGCGGGAGGGATTGGGGCGCCTCTGAAGATATAGGGAGTGTAGCCCCTGGCAGAGATCGGAGTGACCCCATTTGTGAAATTCTTAGCGCAGTGCTGGCCTCCAGCCGGGCTCTGGACACGCTGTTGGGGGAGAGTTTGCACGCAGAGGGACTGGCATTGGCTCAAGGGGCTGAGAGTGGGCTTACCCACAGAACTCTGTGGAGCCAAGGTGGAGACAGGCCCCAGGGCGTGGAGTCCTCGGTGTGGGCCTGGTGCCTCGGCCTGAGCTGCTGCTTTGCCTTTGAAGGAGTTTTTGGCGTGGTAGTGTGGAGGTGTCCCGTACATGGGGCCAAAGCCTCGGGGACAGAGACCTGGCCTCCAGGCTTAGCCCAACCACTTACTCGGACTATGTGACCTTCCTGAGCCTCTGACCCCCAGTCTGCAAAGCCCTGAGACCAGAAGGGTCCCTTCTCGCTCTACGTGGCGGCCCTAAGTTTACCCCCCTGGCCTTGGTTGCTTGACCCCCCCCTCGAGGTGGTCCTTAGTTTGCTCTCAGGATTGCACACTGAGGCGTCAGTCGTGCTTGTGAGCGCTCACCCTCGGCACGGCACACGCCCCTTCCTGCAGAGCAGACTTGGAAACCATGTGCTTCGGCCAGTGGTGAGGTTGGACACCTGGGCCATTATGGCGCTCCCAGCCTCTCCCTTCCTACTGCCAAAGGCCCAGCGGGCTAAACCCAAACTGGAGCAAAAGCCCTGGAGCCTTTTGCTTAGGGCCGCTGAGTGTGGCTCCCTCCAGACCTTGCCCCTAGTGTTTTGGCAGGGCTCGGGCCCCCATTCCCATCGTTAACCGGTGGGAGCTGGGACCTGCTGCTCCTCCTGGCAGTGACCACCGACCTCAGTGGCAAACAAGCCGGTGGGCAGGATGGAGAGTGGGCTCTGTGACCTGTCAGCTCCTCGCTCTGTTGGGAACACTGGCTGCAGGTCTGTCCTGCCTGTGCTGTGGAGGGGCTGTGAGAGACCAGAAAGGCCAGTGAGAGAAGCTGGGTCCCAGGCCTCCGCTGCCGTTCCCTGCCTGGCTGACCAGCAGGTTCTCGGAGGGAGTGGGAGCTTGGCGGAGGCAGGGGCTCGCTCTGGCAGCAGCTCGGTGCCAGGCTGGGCCCGCAGACCCTCGGCCCTCACTTCTTTGACCTTCTACAGCCGACACCAAGCAGGCTGCAGAGGCAGCTGTCCTGGGCAGCCCCCGTCGGGTCTCGCTCTTAGTGCAGTGTCACAGTGGGGGGCGATTTCTTGCAGCCCAGAGTCATCCAGGTCTTAGGCCTTTGGGCCTCAGTCTTGGACCAGGAGTTTCTGGGCTCTGAGGCACAGGGTCCCCGTGCTGGGAAGTTTGTTTAGCCGAGCTCTTTCTCACTGGAACTTGCCAGTCTGTCATCTTTGTAATGGCTGCAGTCCTGCCAGGAGGAATGCTTGCCCTTTAAAGCTGCATGAAGATCATTGCTCCAAGCATGGTGCCGGACTCCGGCTGGAAAGAATGGCTTTGACCTTGGGAAGGCCGGCACGGGCTGGGCAGCCCCGGGAGGGGGGGAGGGGAGGCCGCCGGCTCTGTCGGCCGCCATGGCCGGTTTCCTTTGCTCCCCTGAAATGGCTTAATGGCCCCTTGGCGGCCTGTGATTGACATGGAGAGGAAGGTACCTTCAGGAAGGGCCTTGGGGAATGTTCCACTGGAGAAGGGGGTGCCGGCAGTTCTCCCTCCCTTGTTACCCTGGTGCCGATGCCCGGGCACGAGCAGGTCGATCCACTCTCACCAGGCCCTGCCCGCTTTGTCCCTCTGCCTGAGAGGTCGTGGCTTCCAAAGCCTGCCCGGGCAGCCCTGCCCCAGAGACAGTCTCTGGCCAGATTGCCTCGCACTCCCGTGTGGAAGCTTCCACCCTGGTGCTGATCACATCTGCTGGGCCGCCACAAGCAGTGGCGAGGGTCTGTCCCTGAGAGTCGGGCTGTCCTACGCTCAGCACTTTAGGGCCTGGGCTGCCTTCTGGGCCCCCTTTACTTCCTCAGCTGCTCATGTCCTTGTCGGCCCATGTCACTGACTCCGTGGTGACTGCTGAGGTGTCCCCATCCTTGGTCCAGTGACTCCCCTCCTCCCCCACTCTTGCACCCCCACCCAGGTCAGTCAGTTGTTTATTTTTGGCAGCACCTCTCTCATCATTTCTCTCCCTTTCACTCCCGTTTCCTGTACATTTTCCTCCTGTTTCCAGTCTCTTCTCACTGACCTGCCTATTCTCGCTCCAGGTCATTTTCCTGATAACCACGTCTGACCCTGTCCCTCCTCTGGTCAGAATGTCCCAGTGGCTCCCTGTCACTCTCCATGGCCTGGCTTTGGGGGCCTTTCCCGCCACCCTGTCTGCTTCACACGCCCATCCCGCCCCCTCCCCCAATCCTTCCCAGAGTGAGGACTAGAGCGAGAGCGCCTCAGATCTCTGAACGAGTGGGTGCCCTTCTCCCCGAGTTGTGGCTGCGGCCACTGGATAGGGGAGCGGCGCCTCCAAGCTTCCGGGGTGTGTGTGTCTGTGTGTGTGTGTCTGTGTGTGTGTCTGTGTGTGTCTGTGTGTGTGTGTGTGTGTGTGTGTGTGTCTGTGTGTGTGTCTGTGTGTGTGTGTTCCCATGGCTCCAAAGCCGTTTGCACGTGTTGCTGGGTCTAGACTGACGGCGTGGAGCGCCCCGCTCGGACTCTCCATTCTGGTTCCGTGGCTCTTTGAGGAAGGGTGACTGAGGCCCAAGGCTCTGGGCGTATTTAAAGACGGTAACAAAGATTGAGAATTCTCCTGTGCTTTGGCTGTTTCTGACTGGTTCCTTCTGAAGCACTTGCTGCCTGACTCTTGGAATAACAGGGGAAGGGGCTTTAGCGGCCCTCAAGGCCGGGGCCAGGGGGTCTGAATTGTTTTTTGCATCGTGGACCCCTTTGGTGATTTGGTGGAGCCTCCGAGCACGTCTGAATCGTGTTTGTGGCCTAAAGTCGTAGTAAAAAAACTAAATGGGAATGAAAAAGTCTGATATTTGTCCCCGTCCGAGTTTGTGGACCCCCTGAAATCTCCTGTTCAGTGCCCCCACATTAAGAATCCCTGAACTGTGTCAGCCCCCTCCTTTTCTAGGTAATGGAATTAGATGATGAGTGCTGGACCGAGCTGGAGTCAGGACTGGGGTCAGATGCTGGTGCTTCCTTTGACTCTGTGATGGGGCAGATCAGCCTCTGGGTCTCAGTTTCCTCATCCATAAAGTGGGTTCATAGCAGCTGTTATCCTACCCCAGGGTAGTAGGTCCACAGACGTTAAATTAACTTGGGGGCCGCCTCAGACCGACTAATAACTGAGCTCTGAGTCACGGTCATTTGCTGTGATCTGAGCAGTGGGCAGGCTCAATCTGCTTGCTTTTCAACCTTGTGTGGATGTAGGGGGGGGGATATCATCCAAGAGACTCCTCCTGGAGTGCTCCCTGTGCCACTTCTGCTGGACTAGGCCCCCCGACTGCCTCCCTGCTGTTTCCTCGAGCCACATAACATGCTCGTCCAGGTGCCCGGTGGGGCCCATCACCTCCCCAAAGCCTCACAAATGACACGGCCCATCCTGAAGGCGTGACTTTGAACCCTCTGCCATACTCCCCCAACGCCCCAGGCCCAGCTGGGCAATCCCCCCTCCCTGGCCGCTTCCAGGCCTCTGCAGCTCCTGCTGCATCGCTCACAAGCTTCCGTTTTAAGTACCTTCCTCTCTTGATCTCTCATCTTTGGTACTCTCTGGCTGAGTCTGGGCCCTTCCTACAATATCCAGGCACTAGTCTTTCCCTCATTGTCATCCCCAGCGGCTCCTCAGCAAGCTCTCCACCTGCAAGGTTTGGGGCATCCAGCCTTGTCAGCCAGTCCGGATCTGGGGGGCCTTCTCTGGCTCCTCCCAACAAACCCAGTGCCCAGCTCCTTCTCTCCATTTGCTGCTCCTGTACTGGGGGGTTTCCCCACACATAACAACAGTCCTTCCTCGCCTCAACTGTCCACAGGGACGTTCAAGTCCTTAGTCCTGACGCGGCGTGCCGTGTGTTAGGTCTTCCTGTGCATGAACTTGAAAATTCTTTTATGCGATCATTATCTCTCCCTGTGTCTTGTGCCCCCGCCCCCAAGTCAGAGGAAAGGACCAAAAGGGTAGAGTATGGATCACCCAAGACTGAAGTTGGGTGACCCCGCTCTCCTGGGTGGTGGGAAAAAATAGACTGTGCTAGCTTTGGAAAGACTTTTTTTCTATTTTTTTGTTTTTCTTCTTCCCCGTCTCATCCTCAAATGCCCTCAGGGAGTCAGAACTTAGTGGGGTGTCTTGTCAAGTGTTCCTTAAACATGTTTTTCCTTTGACTGCCCCTCACTATCCTAGGAGTCAATACTTTCTATGATCTTCCATCATTCTCCATCACATTTTCAAAAGGAGTTTAAACTCCAAACATTTCTGGCCCTGGCTGTCATATCTTTCTAATATGGTAATTTATGGTAATTCACTGGAAAAGCAAATTAAAGTGGTTTATGTACTTTTGGGGGTTCCTTCTTCACTGAGGTGAATTTATTAAGTTTTGTGTGTGTGTGTGTGTGTATACACACACATATACAGGTGTTGCATAATATGTATTATAGTATTATGTATATTACATTTATTTTTTAATTTCTTTTTTATTATGAATTTGTCAAATATAGCCTACATGAACATTTTCTCTCTCTCTCTTTTTTTTTTTTTTTTTTTACTATATATGCATGGGTAACTTTTTTTTTACAACATTATCCCTTGTATTCCTTTTTCCAAATTATCCCCCCCTCCCTCTATTCCCCTCCCCCCGATGGCAGGTAATCCCATACATTTTACATGTGTTACAATATAATCTAGATACAATATATGTGTGCAAATACCTTTTTTTTCTTGTTGCACGTTAAGTATTGGATTCCGAAGGTATAAGTAACCTGGGTAGATAGACAGTAGTGCTAACAATTTACATTCGCTTCCCAGTGTTCCTTCTCTGGGTGTAGTTGTTTCTGTCCATCATTGATCAGCTGGAAGTGAGTAGGATCTTCTTTATGTTGAAGATTTCCACTTCCATCAGAATACATCTTCATACAGCATTGAAGTGTACAGCGATCTTCTGGTTCTGCCATGAACATTTTCTCAAACCAGTAAAAATAGGCAGAGAGGACGATGTAGGATGCTATAAATCTCCCCTTTATGGCCTCACTGATCCTCATGAAGCTTGGAGTTTTGTGTGTGTTTGGTTTAAAATAATAGTTCTTCTTCCCTTTCCGAACTTCTTTTTGCTCATTTTTTAGTGCTTCATTGATCTTTTCTTACTTTCTCACAATTACCTTTCCCCCCTCACCTTCTAAGCAAACATGTATGGTCACAACAAACAGACCTGCACATTAGCTGTATCCGAACTGCAGTTTGAGTCCATCGCCTCATTTCCAAGAGATGGGAAACGTGATTAGTCAGCAGCTTTTTGGAGGATCTGTCCCAGTTAAGTCTTCCACAGTTTTTCCCACATAGCATTGTCCTCATCTAAGTTGTTGTTCTGGCTCTACGCACTTCATTCTGCATCTCACGTCCGTCTTCCCAGTTTCCTTGGAATCCGTCCCTTTCGTATGCCGCAGGAATATTCCATTACTTTTGTACACCATCATTTGTTTAGGCAATCATTTGCCCAGTTAATAAGCTCTATTTTGATTCTATCTTTGTTCAGACAAAATAGTTGCTACAAAGCATGTACATTTTGTACATGTGGGTCCTTTTCCCTCTTGATCTTTTTGTAATGAGAGCCTAACCATAGTATCACTGAGTCAAAGGATGTGGACGTAGGTCAGCCACTTTGGGGATTTGGTTCCCAGTTGTTGTCTGGAGTGGGTGGGCTCTCTCTTCAGCTTCTCTTACATGCCTCTTGTGTGCCTCCTTTCCTTCTGCAGCCCTTCCAACCGTTGTTATCCTTTTATTGATGATCTGAATGTCAATTTTGACTTAGAACTGCTTTTTAAAGTTTTTTTTTTTTTTTTTTTTAAGAACTGCTCAAGGAATGGCGCTTGTTTCAGTATATCTGTATTAAATTCCTATTTCCTTAAGATGTTAGACATTTATCAGAGAAATTGATGTCAAAGGCTGTTGTTTTTTTTTTTTTTTTTTTTTTTTGTTCTAACTATTGATTTTGTTGTACAAAAACTTTTCTATTTTAAATTCTATACAAAATGAACTATTTTATCTTCTGTTATCCTTCCTGACCCTTGTTTGGTCAAAACCCTTTTTGATATTTATATTTGTGAAAATTATCTCTTTTCTTACTTTTAAAATGTTTATGATATTACCATTTAAGTGGGTCTTATATCCATCTGGAACATTCATGGCATATGTTGGTCAAACCTAATTTCTGACAGACTGATTCCAACCTTCCCAGCAATTTTATAATTTTTTTAAGAAATAGTTAAAATGTGCTAGTGTTTGTCCTATTTTCCATGGGGAAGGCATCGAGATGTCATTTACATTGTTTCCTTTGGAGCTGAACTGCATGCCATATCATTTTCTCATTCCTTTTCTAGTTTCTCATTAACTTTGGTCTTTCCTTTGACAAGTCTGTGGGCTTAACTGTATACAACTGGTTCAGCCATGACTCCAAATCATTAACAGCTTGTTTCCTCTCTGTTAAAATATAATCTGTTTCAGGTTTTGTTGTGTTTTTGTTGTTCCCACATCTGGTGGCTACCAGTTCTTTTTCCCCAAGAAAGTATTACGGCTTCTCCAAGGCACCTCTTTTGTGCCATATTTCATGATGTATCTGCTTTCTGATTTTGTTTTCTCTCCACAACTTGTGTTTTGGGATGTGACTTAAATGAGAAGCGAGCCTGGCTGAATGTCAGAGGGGTGCCCAGAGTGGGCCCTGAAGGTCAGAGGGATCAGATCCTCTACTGTGGAGGGCACTGGGGGCCATGCAGGAGAGAAGCCACTTCGAAAGTCTTACATTACAACATTCACTTTGTTCCCTGTTTACTATCTGCCATTGATCGGTGGGAAAGGGGCCGTTAAACTTCCTCATGCACCTGTGCTGTCTTTGCTCTTTCAGGTTGTCTCTACGTTGCTAGTAAACATAATCCCAGAGAATCACATCCCCTTGAATTTGATTGGGAAAGCCAAAATCAGCGGGAAAGCCTGGATCAAGCAAAGCGCCCTCGCTGTGCCAGGTGGTGCCCTGGATGCTATGTGTGAGTCCCAGGTATGTCTGTGACTGGTCTCGGATCAAGGCCCCGTTTGGAGCAGGATGATGAGAAATAGCAGAGGACAGCACAAAATCAGGCAGTGACGCCCGAGATGGAAAGGAGAGCTTAGGCCCAAAGGGCTCTCGGAGGTTAGGCAAAAACGAGCAGTTTGCCCCAAGAACCCTCCCTTACAAGGGCTTCCTGCGGGCAGTGCCTCCTGTGAGGGAGGCCTGCTATGAAGCAGGCCTGAGGACAGCTTCCACAGGTTCTCATTACGTGTTCCTTCATCTGTTTTGCTTGCAGCTCCTAAATACTGCTAAGTGAAAACCTCATGCTTCTTTGTAGGACTGTTTGCCCCTCTGGTGGGTTCTCCAAACTCCCTCCCAGCTTGAAATTGTAGTTTCAGGGAAAAAGTCCTCAGATCCGGACCAACTCTTAGCCTATTTGTGTCAACAAACAGAAATTAAGCTGCCATGGTACATTTATCAGACCTGGAATTTCACTATTGCAGGAAATCTTGGTAAAGGTACTTGTAAGAGTGCAGCTCAGCACCTGTCCTGCAGTTCACAGAGTCCTCAGAGAGTTTGTAGGGGACATGAGGCCTGCCCAGGGACCTGCCCAGGGGATGTGATTTAGCACCCAGGCGGGGGAGTCCACATGGTGAAGAGGGAAAGGCTTTCGATGGAGTCCCGTGCAGCCAGGCCTGCCTTTATCAGACATCCCTGTCACTATCCCTAATCTACCAGCTCGGGTTTGTATCAGTCACTCAGGCCACAGGCAGTGTTTTTTTAAAGGTTATAGGTTTTTTATCCTGAATTTCATAAACATATCCAAAGTCGACCAAAAAAAGAAGATTGGATCTGGATCTGGAAATCTCTATTATCCACCACTTGCTTTAAAAACAAAATGATGCAATCAGCATGTTATTCCCCTAAACATCTGCTTTGTCTGTGTTTCCCTCAGAACTTCTTTCTGTTCTTTTAAAAAATATATATATATATTTTAATTTTGTTTTATCATTAAAAAAAAAAAAGTGTTTCAATGACTCTTTCCTAACATTTTTTGGTGGCAATGCTATTTTTTCCCTACTTCCCAAACTCCTCCTTCCAAATTAAAAAAAGAAAATGAAGTCAGCGTAAAAAAAGGAGAGAAAAAGACAGGAAGATATTCATTAAGAGCATTCTATGTGCCAGGCACTGTGCTGAGTGATCCTGTGAGGTGGGAATAATTGAGGAAACTGAGGCAGGCAGGCAGTTTCCTTCAGTGACTTTCCCAGGATCACATGACTGGAGGAGTCTCTGAGGCAGAGTTTGAAGCGAGGGTCTTCCCTGACCCCAGCCCCAGCATTCTCTCCACATAGGCCATCACACCTGTACTTTGGCCTTGTGGTGCTCCTGGCATTAGGAGGTGGGCAGCACAGCAGCTGTATGAGGTGCCAGAGATAGGGAGCCGGTCCCTTGTGGGGGTCCAATTCTGGGGAGGCAATATAGACCCATTGAAGGACAAAGAAGATATGGAGGAAGGTTGTGTTGGGCGTGTAGCTTGTGTATGTCTGCATAAGGGTGAGGGGCACATTAGAGCACAGGGTGGGTAGAGAAGCGGCCTTGGCATCGGACGCTCGCCTCTGACCCAGACTGGCATTCGTGACCCTCAGGGTGTGGAGTGGGTGCCGTCTGCATTGGTAGAAGGGATCTCCTCCCCTCTTGGGGAGTTCCCGTCCAAGGTTGGATTGTCCATGCTGTCCCTCCTCTTTCTCGTAGGTCATCATCCGAGAAGGGGAGCTGCTCTGTGGGGTCTTGGACAAGGCCCACTATGGCAGCTCTGCCTACGGCCCTCGTCCACTGCTGTTACGAAGTCTACGGGGGGGAAACAAGCGGCCAGGTCCTCACGTGCCTGGCTCGCCTCTTCACAGCCTACCTGCAGCTCTACAAGGGCTTCACCCTGGGTAAGGGTCTTAGAGACCGGCGCTGGGCAAACAAGGGGGCCCTTCTTTCCCTGTGGTTGGTGGGTACCTCAGCCCTTCCTCAGTCCCCACGTGGTTAGTGGGTGGCTCCGGAGGGAGTGGGCTCCCTGAACTCTCCCTCTGCCAGCCTGTGGGTGAGAGCAGAGACCACACAGCAGATAGGGCTCCAAGGCTTGGCAGGAGGGGGCAGGGGGGCAGAGTGAAAGGTCAGTCTGAGACCCCTCCCATATTAGAGGGGCCCAGATCTCCAGTCAACGAGATGCTTTTTTCTGCTTTAATTCCCTGGGGCTCCGAGGGCAGGCCCCTCTCCCACAGAGGGCGCCAGGCGATGTCCCATCTGTGACCAGGCCTGAGGCGAGCTCGTCTTGTCGGAGCCGGGCTTCGGGGCGGCCTTTGCCCTGGCCCCCAGCCCGGCCCCCTGCGCTCCCCTTTGGCCGTTTGCTCCCCACCTTAGAAGTGTGTTTCTTGAGAGGGCTCAGGCGAGTCCCCAGCCCTTAAGCCCGTCCCACTCTCCCCCCGGCCTTCCCTCGCAGACGTGGAAGACATTCTGGTCAGACCCCGGGCAGACGCCAAGAGGCGGTTGGTCATCGAGGAGTCCTCTCACTGCGGCTCCCGGGTGAGGCGGGCTTTGGGAGGGCGGGGGTCGTGGAGCCGCCCTTCCCCGGCACGAGGGGCTGACCGGCGCTTCTCTGCCGCAGGCCGTCAGGGCCGCCTTCAGCCTCCCTGACGCGGCGTTGGTCGAGGACATGCAGACTAAGTGGCAGGATGCCCATCTCAGCAGAGACCAGAGGGGACTTGAACATGGTCGATCTCAAGTTCAAGGAGGAAGTGAATCATTACAGCAACGAGATTAACAAGGTGCCGCTGGCCCCCGCGCCCCCTCGGCTTGGCCGGTCGGACTCTTTTTAAAACCTTTGCCCAGTCTCGATCTCATCCACTCCAGACAGCATTTATTAGGCGCCTGCTGTGTGCCGCCACCCCAAGGGGGCCGTGCTTGTGCCCTCGCAGGGTCCTTGCCCTAGGCGACCGTGTGAGGGGTCTGGGGAGGCTTCCTGTGGGCAGGCGGCTGGCCTGGGCCCCAGGACGCTCGGAACCCGACACGCTTCCCAGGAGTCTCGGGAGTCTTTTCTTTCACTGATCTCATTTCATAGACAGACTCTGAGGCTTCCTGTTGCAAATTAATTCGCAAAGGCCGGAATAAAACGCGTGCCTTTGTGCAGGGGCCTTTGGCTGCCCATTGTCCGGCAGCATCAGGCCTGGGGCCAGCCCGCCTGTGCTGACCTTGCCTGTCATCAGCCTGGTGGTCTGCCCCCGGGAGGAGGGGAAGGTGTTGGGGCTCATCCAGGTCTGTCACCTCCAGGACCTCCTAGCTGCCAGGGAAGGGGTGTGGGGGGAGCTTTGTGCCTAGAGAAGCAGGCGCGCTTGTCCTGGGAAAGCGGATCAGGGGCCTGGGGGCCCCACGCCTAACCCTTTCCCGCCTTTGCTCCTTTGCGTTTGAATCTGGGGCCCGGGCCGTCTGCACCACTCTTTGGGGGAGTCACCAGAGGGGTCTTGTTTAATGTGGGGGATCCACAGCGCCCTCGGGCGGCTTCACCCTTCTGTTTCTCGGCTCGCCCTGCCCAGGCCTGCATGCCCTTCGGCCTGCACAGAGGCTTCCCGGAGAACAACCTGCAGATGATGGTCCAGTCCGGAGCCAAGGGATCGACCGTGAACACGATGCAGGTCTGACCCCCGGTGGGCGGGCGGGGGCTTCTCCCAGCTCACGGTTGCTTGTCCTGTTGCCAAAGCCGGGTCTCTTTTCCTACAGCGAGCGTGGCTCCGGTGCCCGGCCGCGCTCTGCCACTGGTCTCACGCCCCGCTGTGCTCGTGCCCACAGATTTCCTGTCTGCTCGGCCAGATCGAGCTGGAAGGGAGAAGGCCCCCGCTCATGTCTTCCGGGAAGTCCCTGCCCTGCTTCCAGCCCTACGAAGTCACGCCGCGCTCGGGGGGGGCTTCGTCACCGGCAGGTTCCTCACAGGCATCAAGCCGCCCGTAGGTGCTCCCGGCTTCTGCCGCTCCCAGTTGTCCGCACCTCGTCTGCTGCCTTGTTCTGAAAACGGGTGACTCCCTCCCGGAGGGGGGTAGGAGCGGGGACGGGGGCAGATGCTGCCTGGCATAGAGGAGCTTTGTGCCCATGCCCGCTGGTCAGGGGAGTGCCCCTTAGTCGTGCTGAATGTTTGGTCATCACTCCCCTGTCCCGACTCACCAGGATGCCCCAAAGGAAGCCATGAGGGGCTCCCCCTGCTGAGCCGGACCCGGAGCTGCTCTTTGGCCGGTCTCTGTCACCAGGGTGAAGTTGGGGAAGGGGCGTGACCCTTTGTGGGTGTGGCCTTTGGGTGGTCAGCCGTTGGCCGGCACAGCCGTGTCCGCTTGTGTCCGGCAGAATCTGGAAGGGGGTCACCTGGCACTAATGACCGCAGAGTGTTCTGGGCCCCGGCTGGAGATGAGGAAGGCGAGCTCGGTGGGGCCTCTTCCAGGACCGACCCATTGTCCGTCTTTTCCTGCAGGAGTTCTTCTTTCACTGCATGGCTGGCCGAGAAGGCCTGGTAGACACAGCCGTCAAAACCAGCCGATCGGGGTACCTGCAGAGGTAAAGGTCTGAGGTGGGGCGCCCCCGTCCGGGGAGGAGGTCCAGATTCAGGGCCCTGGGACCACCAGCCCCCCCAGCTGTGTGGGGGCACCTCAGTTTTCTCAGCTGTGGGATGGGCATGAGAGCGCTGAGGCTCCTCACTGCCAGAGCTGTTGTTGGGAAATCAATACTGCCCAGGGGCCTGGAGAGTGAACTCGGGGGTCGCTTCTGACGGCCGCAGCCGGGCAGGACGCAGGGCTCTGTCACCGTCCTGCTGCTCCGGGGGCCCTGGGTTAGGGCCCTGCCCCTCGCACCGTTTCCCCACGGCCCCGGCCCCCCTCCTCCCCTTTCCAGGCTCTCAAGGGAAGGCCCGGCCTGCCCACGTGGCCGCTGCCGCCATCGGTTCCAGGGCTGCGTCCTCCTGGAAGGGCTCGGCAGCAGTGGCTGGTGCTGGGGGACCATGTGTCTCATACTGCCGGGCAGGGTCCTCGAGGAGGAGGTTTTTCTGGAGCCCCCCTCCCCCTTAATTGAGCCTTCCCCTCACTGGTTTAAGCTTCTCTTTGGACCAGCAGACTGAGGCTCCTCGCTGCCCCGGCGTCCTCTCTCTGCCCTGGGCCCTTGCTGCTTTCCCTCGGGGCCGGGCCTGAACGCGCCTCTGTTTGCAGGTGCATCATCAAACACCTGGAGGGGCTGGTGGTCCAGTACGACCTCACGGTGCGCGACAGCGACGGGAGCGTGGTCCAGTTCCTGTACGGGGAGGACGGGCTGGACATCCCCAAGACGCAGTTCCTGCAGCCCAAGCAGTTTCCTTTCCTCCTCAGCAACTACGAGGTAAGGCGGCTCTCGCCCCTCGGGATGGAGCGGGGAGCCTCCCTGAGGGGGGAAGGCGGGCAGCTGCCCTCTTGCCGCCTCCGCCTCGCGGCCGTCAGGGCAGGGGACTGGCTGCTGGGCTCCCCGATGCACCTTGGGGCCCGAGGCTTGTGGGGGTGGTCTGAGGCCCTGCTTAGAGCAGGGGCTCCCGAGGGCAGGTCGTTGTCCCTTTCTCTCTGCCCTGGCCCTCAGCTCAGTGCTTGGCACACAGAAGGTGCTTAATAAGTGCTGCTTGATTTGAGTGGTGGATTGGCCCAGGCAGGGTATCCATTCAGTTCCCCTGCCTGAAAAGCTGGGGCGCTGACACGCCACCTGAGCAGCCCCTGGCTCCTCGTCTGCCCCTTCGGGCCGGGCCGGGACTCTGGAGGCGGCTCGCTGCCAGCAGTGACTGGCCTCCTGGGGCCGGGCCCCCGTCCCGCTTGGGTATTGAGCGGGGGAGGGGCTGCCAGCCCGGGAGGGGGCCCCCCGGGGCCAAGGGCAGCCCATCAGCCAGCAGTCACCAGGGACCGCCTGTGTCCAGACTCCGCTGCGTTGCTCAGGGAGACGGCAGTTCCCCAATACTAGGAGGCGGAGGGCCCGGCCAGGGGGGGGCTTCCTGGGAGAGCTCCCTGAAGCTGAGCTTTCTCAGGCCTGGAGCTGGCGAGGGGAGCGTCCCCGGCACCCAGAAGGGCTTCTGAGCCTTGGTCTCTGGCCAGGACAGGGCCCCCGAGCCCACGGGGGGAGCTGAGAGGCGTCCGAGGCGGGGTTTGTTATCCCACTCGGCGACCTTCCCAGCCACAGATCCGGAGCTCAGAGGCCCGGGAGACAGCCGAGCCGGGGGACCTCACTTGCGGTGATCCAGGGGCTGTCACATTCTGTTTCACTGGGCTTGATTTTCTAGGCAATACGGAAATCCAAACATCTGGATGAAGTTCTATCCAAAATGGACCCCACGCAGGCGCAGCAGCACGCCAAAGCCCTCAGGAAGTGGCGCGCCAAGCGTCCTCCCAGCTGCCCCAGGCAGGGCGCCTTCCTCAGCTACTCGCAGAAAGCGCGGGCAGCTGTGCAGGCCCTGAACCTCTCTGGGGAGAATCAGAATGGCCGGGACCCCAGAGCGCAGCAGGTAAGCAGCCCCACAGCCCCTGCGGGGGCCACAGACCAGCAAGCTGTGCGGCTTCCCAGAGGCGGACACGAGGCCCAGGGACGGCATCCCCCGCACCGCGCCCCTGAGCTGAGAGTTCCTGCAGTGGGTGGGAGACGGTCATGCTGGGGGCTGGACCCTGACAAGATCGCCCTAGTGCTCGCGTCCCTCTGATGTGATGTCACACTGCCATTCTGCACTTGGTGTCCAGTAACTGAAAGGAAAAGTTTCCAAACATGAGACAGGCTCCCAGGGAAGAT